>NC_142226.1:3220562-3916395 GCF_049639895.1 Pseudopodoces humilis | reverse complement strand
GATCTGCCACTGACAGCTTGCAATTCCCTCAGGCTCCGAGAAAATCAGGTTCACACCGGGATTCTCACAGGGACAATGGCTTTTCACAGATCTGCAGCCCTGCCCAGCCTGTCCCTGCACCAGTTGAGCTATTCGTGCTGGGATAGTGGGAATGCCAGCACACACCCTGGGAATGGCAGGACACACCCCGGGAATGGCAGGACACACCCCGGGAATGCCAGCACACACCCCGGGAATGGCAGGACACACCCCGGGAATGGCAGGACACACCCGGGAATGGCAGGACACACCCCGGGAATGGCAGCACACACCCCGGGAATGGCAGGACACACCCCGGGAATGCCCAGCACACACCCCGGGAATGGCAGCACACACCCTGGGAATGGCAGGACACACCCTGGGAATGCCCAGGACACACCCCGGGAATGCCCAGCACACACCCCGGGAATGGCAGCACACACCCTGGGAATGGCAGGACACACCCTGGGAATGCCCAGGACACACCCCGGGAATGCCCAGGACACACCCCGGGAATGGCAGCACACACCCCGGGAATGGCAGCACACATCCCGGGAATGGCAGCACACACCCCGGGAATGGCAGGACACACCCCGGGAATGCCCAGCACACACCCCGGGAATGGCAGGACACACCCCGGGAATGGCAGGACACACCCCGGGAATGGCAGCACACATCCTGGGAATGGCAGCACACACCCCGGGAATGGCAGGACACACCCCGGGAATGGCAGGACACACCCCGGGAATGGCAGCACACACCCCGGGAATGCCAGGACACATCCCGGGAATGGCAGGACACACCCCGGGAATGGCAGGACACACCCCGGGAATGCCAGGACACATCCCGGGAATGGCAGGACACACCCCGGGAATGGCAGGACACACCCCGGGAATGGCAGGACACATCCCGGGAATGGCAGGACACATCCCGGGAATGGCAGGACACACCCCGGGAATGGCAGGACACATCCCGGGAATGGCAGGACACACCCCGGGAATGGCAGGACACACCCCGGGAATGGCAGCACACACCCTGGGAATGCACAGCACACACCCTGGGAATGCACAGCACACACCCTGGGAATGCACAGCACACACCCTGGGAATGCACAGCACACACCCTGGGAATGCCAGGACATCCCAGGAATACCAGGACACATCCCTGGAATACCAGGACACATCCCTGGAATACCAGGACATGGCTGTGTCCTGTCTCAGCCATCCCTGCCGAGGGATCTCATGCTGCCCTCCCGTTTATCAGGAAGATGTTCGCTGGTGACAGCAGCCTCAGCTGATGCATGCCCAGCAGCTCGGGGCAGAGCAGACATCACTGCAACTGTTTCTGTGCCTCTTTGATGCCTCCAACCCTACTTTCTTCCTGTCCTTTTTTTAAAACAAAAAAAAAGTTCCTGAGAGCGTTTGTTCCCAATTTTAAAATTCTGTTTCTTTTGGTGCATTTCCCAACGATCGCTCCGAGGGAGGAGGAGAATAATGAGCAGGCTTTGATGGCAGATCACACCAGAGCCATTTACTGCGGGACTCTGATGCACTGCTCTGCCTTAAAACGGGAATTATCGTGTCACTGGGCTCTTCCCTGAGTCACACATTCCCAAGAACTGAAGTAGTATTCCAGCGTGCATCCAAACTGCATTTATCACCTCCTTTAGCCTTAGTTAACACCCAAAACTCGAATAATTTGCTTTGGGGCAGGCTCAGGGTGGCACTTGCAGCAATAAACCCCTCTCCCGCCCTCAAAATAAAGCCCTGATTTATGCCAACGCTCTCTGTCACTCTGGCTCAGGTTAAATTTTAAATACATTTATTTTCCCCCTCGGTTACAGCCTTGAAAGCCTTCTAATCACCAGTCAAATAAACTCCAGATCATTTCAGATGTGTGTGACTAAAGGGCAGCCCTGGCTCGAGCCTTTGTACAAGATTTCCTGCGGCATCAAGGTAATAAAAAAACATTACAAAGTGTACAAGGAGCTGTGTGTAAATGCCAAAAAATGAACTGGAAATGTCAAGAAAGTGCAACAGCAGCTGCGTGTCCTCTGTCCCAGGATTTGGGAGTGACGTGGTCTCACACAGAGACCGACAGATGTTCCAGCAGAGGGGTTGCAAATGGGCAAATCTGAAACAAATTGCGAAAATTTTGGGGTGGAAAAAGCAGTTTTGCAAATGGATTTGCCTTTCCTCCCAACAGATGCTGAGCTCACCTGTCCTGACATCCTCACCTATCCCAAAAGCCTCACCTGTCCTGACATCCTCACCTCTCCCAACATCCTCACCTGTCCCAACATCCTTACCTGTGCCATCATCCTCACCTGTCCCAACATCCTCACCTGTCCCAACATCCTCACCTGTCCCAAAAGCTTCACCTATCCCAACATCCTCACCTGTTCTGACATCCTCACCTATCCCAACATCCTCACCTGTCCTGACATCCTCACCTATCCCAACATCCTCACCTGTCCCATCCTCACCTGTCCCAAAAGCTTTACCTGTCCCAAAAGCTTCACCTGTCCCAACATCCTCACCTGTCCCATCCTCACCTGTCCCAAAAGCTTTACCTGTCCCAAAAGCTTCACCTGTCCAGACATCCTCACCTGTTCCAAAAGCTCCACCTGTCCTGACATCTTCACCTACCCCAAAAGCTCCACCTGTCCTGCCATCCTCACCTGTCCTGACATGCTCACCTGTCCTGCCAGCCCCCACAGCCTCCCCAGTGTAGCCAAGCCCTGGGAACAGCCAGAGCTGCTCTCTGACCTTTTGGGGACCAGTGGGACAATCTTGGGACAAAGCTGTGTCCCCACTGAGCCCCTGTGAGCTCTGATTGCTTCAGCACCCACAAAACCCTGGCAGTGCCGTGAGGCACAGCAGAGAATTAGAGAATTTCTCCCGAAATTAGAGGGGATTTGAGCAGAATTTAATTGGTAAGAGCATGAAATGCTGCAAGGCTCCACCTCAATGAAGGCATTTCCCTGGCTGAATGTCCGGGGTAATTGGCTGGTTGGACTCATTACCAACAAGTTCTCAGCCTTAATGATAATTTTAAGGACTCCAGCAAAAAAAATAAAAAATAAAAAATAAAAAAAAAAAACCAAAAACTTATGGGGAGCTGAACAACATTTTAGGTTCAGTAATCAACAGCCGTGTAAGCTGCATTTTAACATGGTTAATTTGTCATTCCCCCAGCAGCAGCATGGAACATCATGACCTGACTTCCACTAGGAAACAGCTTTTTCCAGATATCTGAGGGTTCCACTGCCCCAGAGTATTTGAGGGTTTGCAGCCTTCACACACAGTCTTTCACCCCCACAGCCACTGGGCATCATTTATGGCAGCAAACCCAGGGCTGAATTCAGGACTTGGGGAGGCAGGAGTAAGGAAAATGCAAAATAACAAATGGGTGAAGAGAATGTAAGAAAAGTGCAGTAATTCAAATCTCCTGGACACACTGCTCCTGGAAATCCCACTGTCAACCTCACATTACCCACCCTCCCAGACATTCCAGGGAATTCATCCAGAGTACACTTTTAATGAAAAAAAAAGACATTCTGGAAGGAAGCAGCAATTTAAATGCTGAAAAAAAAATAAATTAAATTACACAACAACAAGGCAGAGATGCTTAGATCTTGGTACAGACTCTGCAGCTCAGTTTCCCACCTCCCAAGCCGAATTCAGGTGTAATTCCAGCCCCTCCTGGACTCACCCTCATAGCTGGCCTGGAAGCCTTGGGCACTCACGGCGTAGTCACTGACGAGCCACAGGGACAGCACGAGGCCAGTACTGACGATGGGAGCAGGCAGCTGGAATCCTGTCAGCCTGCAAAAAAACCCACACAAGGTCACACTCACCAGGAAAAACCCACAGCAAGGTCACACTCACCAGGAAAAACCCACACAAGGTCACACTCACCAGGAAAAACCCACACAAGGTCACACTCACCAGGAAAAACCCACACAAGGTCACACTCACCAGGAAAAACCCACACAAGGTCACACTCACCAGGAAAAACCCACACAAGGTCACACTCACCAGGAAAAACCCACACAAGGTCACACTCACCACTGCCCTGCAAAAAGCCAGGAGTGGGGCAGATCCTATCCCGCTCCAGGAGAAGGTGCTCAGAGCTGCAGGACACCTGGGACTGCCTGAGAGCAACAAATCCTGAGCTTTTCCCACCTCCTGCCTGGCCACAGGAACTGCTCCTGGAATTCTGCACTGTTTTTCACAGGTTTTCTCCACTCCTGTGGTTCTTCACTGCTCCTGTCCTGCTTCACACCTTGGTCACCAACACCTGCCCTGGGGCACTCCACAAACCCAGCCTTGGGATGCTGGAGCAGAACCCACCTCATCCATGCCATGGGACAGAGATTTTGGGGTGCTGAGTGAGCCCAGGGCATCGTTCAGCAATGCTAAAAATGTTTTGAGAACCCTGGAGTAAAAATCTGACTGAAGCGTTCTACAAACTGCACTAGACTGAACACAAAAGCAGGTGAAAAATGGATGTTAGCAACGAATGAAAGCCTTCAGTGTGGTGCCTCCAGAGTGTTTGCTCTGCAGTCTGGTGGTGGATAAGGCTGGAAGTTTCTAGGAATCCTCCCCATCCTCACCCAGTTCAGCACAAGGCCAAGGATGGGGGTTTAATGTGGGGACAGATCCAAAATGCACCACAGCAAAGGCTGGGATGGTTCTCACCTCCTCCCTGAGGTAAAAATCCAAGCCCACAGCCATGGAATTGCTGTATGACAGAGTCTGGGAGCTGCACTGCAGGAATTCTCAGGACATGGACACAAATCAGAGAGAAGGGAACAAAATAAAATTGGACAAATCCAGGAACTCCCAGCCCTCGTGTCTCGTCCTCCCATCTGCTTTCCCTTATGGACTCACAGCTAAATGACAACTGATTTTATTATAAAAGCATGTTTATTAATGATTTTCATTAATCCCAAACACAAACCCCTGCTGCTGAGCCATCCCCAGACCAGCTTATTCCCCAAAATTACAGTTTTGTAACTTCCAAACCTTCTCCTTACATTTGGCCGAGGGGATTCCTGGACAGATTTCCAGTTCAAAGCAATCCCACAGTGGACTTCTGCTGGCCAGCACCGAGGCCAGGAATCCAGGAGCAATCCCTGAGCTGCCCCAAACTCAGACTAACAAACCACGGGAGCAGCAGGAACTGAAGGAATTTGGTATCATTTGGGATCAAGAGTGCTCAAAGGATCACAAGGGCAGGAGTAGGACAAGATAAACAGGAAAAAATAGAATTTAAAGCTTCTCACAACACACTCCAAGGTTTAACCCGTGCAGAGCAGCCAGACTTTGTGCCAAAGGGTCAAAGGATCACCTGTGATACAAAGCCCTCTGACCCTTTAAGAAATACCTGTAAATATGATTTCATTCCGGGTATTTCCTCTCTTCACGTGGAATGAAAAAGCACCCAGAGAACAGAACCAGATTTGGGGGGCACCATTTAAATTCCTCTGAACACTCAGCCCAAGCAATTCCTCCTTTAAGTCATCACCAGCCCCCAGAGACAGCGAGGGAACCTCCCTCCTCCTCTCTCTGGCTCTCATTTAGCAAACTTAAATATTATTTCACACACATTTGAGCTCTGACTGATGAGAGTTGACAGGCTCTGCCTGAGAACTTTATTGAAGCAAAATTTCCAGTTACTGGCAGAGCTCACAGAGTTGCCAGCCCATGATTTAAGTTTTAATGTCAGCGCAGCAGCACTGACCAGCCCTCAGAATCAAATCCGTTGTCTGGAGAAGCTGGAAGGACAATTGTTCCTGTTTATTAACAATCAAAGCTTCCAGGATCCAGAGGGATTCAGTTTTTACTATGCTGAGTAAAAGCATCATTGTTTTTATTAATTAATTTGTCAGTTTAATTAAGAGTGGCCTGATGAAACATCCATGCACTAAAAAAAAAATAAATAAAATAAATACAGGAAATGCTTGGACCAGCTTTAATAAAAGCAGAACCTGGTGATTTATCTTCCCCTGATCACCCCATAGCACCACCCAGGAATTTGTTAATGCAGCCTGGGCTTTTCATTACCCAGAGTGGATCTGCTCTCTCTGAACTGAGCTTTTTGCGTCGTGGATTCTGCTCACAGTCCCTGTGCTAAGAGGATCCCACTTTGCAGATGTTGCTTTTAATCCAGGGCAACATGAACATGTCCTTTACCTGTAAGGAAGAGCTGCTGTCCCCGAGGAGTCACAGGAATTAAGTGTTACCTGAAATAACACTGCCCTGCAGCATTTATTCCAACACAACTGGTATTTTCTACTAACAGGGCTTTAAAAGAAAAGTGCCTGTGCACGAGGCCATGAAATTGTCACCCAGTTTGTTCTCAGGCTTTCCACAGAGCCCACACTGACTGGAGAGACAATTTCCAAGGGAACCTCTAGAAACTGATAAACCCAACCAGCTCTGATCCTCAGAGGTTCCCTCGCGTGTCCCCAGTGTGCCCAGAGCCAGCAGAGCAGAAGGGGTTGCCTGGCAGCACCAAAGGGCACCAGATCCTGCTCCAAACCCTGCTCCAAACCTGCTCCAAACCTGCTCCAAACCCTGCACCAAACCCTGCTCCAAACCCTGCTCCAAACCCTGCTCCAAACCTGCTCCAAACCCTGCTCCAAACCCTACTCCAAACCCTGCTCCAAACCTGCTCCAAACCCTGCTCCAAACCCTGAACCAAACCCTGCTCCAAACCCTGCTCCAAACCTGCTCCAAACCCTGCTCCAAACCCTGCTCCAAACCCTGCTCCAAACCCTGCTCCAAACCTGCTCCAAACCCTGCTCCAAACCCTGCACCAAACCTGCTCCAAACCCTGCTCCAAACCCTGCTCCAAACCTGCTCCACTGCACCAAACCCTGCTCCAAACCCTGCTCCAAACCCTGTTTCACTTCACCAAACCCTGCTCCCCTGCACCAAACCCTGCACCAAGCCCTGCTGCCCTGCACCAAACCCTGTTCCAAACTCTGTTCCAAACCCTGCACCAAACCCTGCTCCCCTGCACCAAACCCTGCTCCCCTGCACCAAACCCTGCTCCCCTGCACCAAACCCTGCACCAAGCCCTGCTGCCCTGCACCAAACCCTGTTCCAAACTCTGTTCCAAACCCTGCACCAAACCCTGCTCCCCTGCACCAAACCCTGCTCCCCTGCACCAAACCCTGCACCAAGCCCTGCTGCCCTGCACACCGAAGAGCCCCTCTGCCCACACAACATCACACGTGGCTTCACCACTGCTGCTGAAACCAAACTCAGTCAGGAGGAAGCAGGAAATGCTGCTTCAATCATGAAATTATCTGTGCAGCACCTCTGCCCCACAGCCCTCCCTGGCTGCTCCTGCAGGGAAATCCTGCACTGGGAACGAGCTGGAACTGCTCCTGGTTCTCATCACAATAAAACCCACTTCTCCTCTCAAGCCTCCAGCCAATGCACACAACTGAATTTTTTATCCTCTCTGATGTCCTTGCCTTGTCCAAGTGAGAGCCCAGGCAGCATCCCCTTGAAGGAACAATCATTTAGCATGTCCATGTTCAAAACCTCAGCTCTGCTGTTCCAAAGCTCCAAGACAGCTGGATTGGCAGGAATCCCTGCTTGGTAACTGTTCTCCTGCCTTCCTCCCCAAATCTGCATCCCAGAAAAATTTAAACCATGGGAATGGCAGACAGAACATGGAATCATTCCCCACCAAACAGCAATTCTGACATGGCTGATCTTTAGGGCAGCAATCACAAAATACACACTAAGAAAGCAAAAAAGCAGCAAACTCAGTTCCTTGTTTTTATGGAGTTGAGGGCAGTAATAACAGCAGGAATAATCATATTCCATTCCTTCTGTACCTCTAGCCAAATGGATTATTGAGTGATTATCCCCTTAACGTGCTTGGAGCCAGCACTGATTGTGTGAGATTTGCAATGTGTTTTTCATTGGCTTAATTTTGCTCCTGCCGTGAGGAACCAAATGAAACCAGTGCCAGAAATGCCACTTGATAAGCTTGCCCTTGCAAAAAATCAATATATCCAAACAAATCAACACAGAAATCCTCTGCTCTGTTTGCATCCCTCGTGCTCTGCTTCAGGTGTGCCACGGATGCTGCAAATCTTCCTGCTTTGGCTCCCAGTTTGCAGCAGGATGGAAAAATCTTTTCTGGGAGAGTTGATGGCAGTGAGAACACCTTCCACAGGTGAGAACACCCTCCTGCCACGAGGCTCAGCCTGGAATCAGATGGGGCAGAACCCCAGAATCAGGGAGGTTGGAAAAGCCTTCCAGGACCATCAAGTCCAACCTGTGCCCAATCCTCACTTTGTCCCCAAGTGCCACATCCAGACCTTCCCTGTGCCTGCCTCCAGGGACTGGGACTCCAAACCTCTCTGGGCAGCCCCTTCCAATGTCTGACCACCCTTTCCATGGAGAAATTTTCCATAATATCCAATTTAAATCTCTCCTGGCCCAGCCTGAGGCCGTTCCCTCTCCTCCTGTCCCTGTTCCCTGGGAGCAGAGCCCAAACCCCCTGGCTGTCCCCTCCTGTCAGGGAGTTGTGCAGAGCCACAAGATCTCCCCTGAGCCTCCTTTTCTCCAGGCTCAGCTCCTTTCCCAGCTCTCTCCCTTTCCCTGGACACTCTCCAGCCCCTCAGTGGATCCTTCCAGCATGACAGCACCGATGGAAAACTGCCCCATGCACCTCTGAAAGGAGCTGAGCCCCAGCCAGAGCCTCCCTGACTGCTCTGCTCAGCAGCTTCAATCCACACCTGAACGCTTCTTTCTCCCCCAGAGCTCAACACCCATCAGGACCCCCCAGCCCTGTTCCAAACCCCCTCAGCTCCATCTGTTGCACATTATCCCATCCCTCTGGATGCAGCACGAGCGTCCCGCTCGCGGTGACGCAGGCGCCCCTTTGGGAGTGCAGGTGCCATAATTAAAGCCCAGCCCATTATTTTTCTGGTAGGATGCCCACCATCAGCTCAGGCTGCAATCAAAACAGTTATTGCAGCTGGCAATCCAGCAGCCTTTAAAGCATAAATGCTGGAGAAGTGTCTCAGAACATCTAATGAAAATGCACTGGATTGTATCATTTAACCCAGCATTAAATTACACCACCCCATAGCTCGGTGAGCTTTTGCTGCCTGTCATTTAAAGGCACCTATTAGGAAAAATTTCCTATCAAATGAGCCATTCTCCTTGCAGTGTGCGGGGTAAATGACACCAGCCTGGTACCCCTGCTCCATCCCAGGATAATGATCCTTTCAAGGCAGGTGTGAGGGAGGGGATCCTGCCCCTCTGCCTAGCCCTGGGAGGCACATCTGGGGTGCTGGTCCAGCTCTGAATCCTTGGGACTGGAGGGACAGGAGCTCATGGAGCACTGTGGAGCTGAGGAAGGGCCTGGGGCAGCTCCCTGCCCAGGAAAGGCTGAGGGAGCTGGGGCTGAGGAGATGCTGAGAGGGGCCCTCAGCCCTGGGTGTCCCTGGGTGTCCCCTGGGTGTCTCTTGGATGTCCCTTGGATGTCCCTGGGTGTCCCTTGTCTGTCCCTGTGTGCAGGGAGGGTCAGAGCAGGGCCCAGGCTCAGCTCCAGGCCCAGCAGTGGCACCAGAGGAACAGGCAGGGACTGATCCCAGGAATTTCCCCTGCACAGGAGACAGAACTTCTGCCCTGGGCAATGCCCAGCCCTGAGCAGAGCCCAGAGAGGCTGTGTAGTCTCCTCCCTGGGGATACTCCAGAACCACCTGGACACAATCCTGTGCCTTCTGTGCTCTGGGATGGCCCTGCTGGAGCAGGGAGATGGCACCAGATGACCCTGTCATTACAGAATATTCTGAGTTGGAATGGATCTACAAGGATCAGCCAGGTCCAACTCCTCATAGTCCCTCTGAACCTTCCACATGACCACCATCCTGTGATCCAATCACTGTGTGCTGAGAAAACAACGGCTCCAAGGGAGATCTACCCTTTGGAAAAGTCTGGAATGAGCAGTCCTCTCCCACTGCTCCCAGCTAACAGGGCAAAGCCAGCCTGGAGTCATTTGAAAGGTGAATTCATGAAGGATTCAACTCATCCATCACCAGCTGGGGCCAACAGAAGAGCCCAGTGACTTCCAAGTGACTTTGAATCCAGTTTCATGTGCCTTGTCCAGCTGGTCCAGGTGCACAGGAAAGGAGGGAACACCAGGGAAAGGGGCTGGGTGCTCCAGCTGAAAAATGGCCACAGGAAAAGTGATATTAATCAACATTTCCAACTCCCTCAGGGTCATGGAGGATGTGGGAGTGTTGCAGCCCACCTGTCGCAGGGGGAACACCTTCAGGAATGCAGATGGATGCATGTTTGGAACTTAAACTCTCAGGGAAGCTGGGAACAGCCACGAGCTGGGGTCACTCACAGATGTCCTCCCCAGGGCTGCCCCATGGAATGGACACCACAAACAGAAGAACAAATGCAAGAGAGGAAATTTCCCTACAGGGAAATCCCATCTGAGACCTCAGCACAGGAGGCAGAATTATTTTCTGTAAAGACACAGTTAATGGTGGGGAAAGCGTCTATGGGGAAAGAAAATATCTTTTCATTCCTAGGAATGCCTTAATTTTAAAAATCATCTCTCATCCTGAAGGGGTTTAAGATCTCCTCCGAATCCTGGACCACATCCCAAGGGAACCTCTGGGACTTTACAGAGCTGGCAGAGCCTTGGGCAGCAGGGCTGTGGTGGCTGCAGGACACTGGGGCTGGCAGGGCTGTGTTTGTCCCCTTGCTGTGTGCCAGGCTTCTGAGGTGCCCTGGCTTTTCAGTGCCACCCCTGTGCTCCAGCATCCTCCTCCTCCTCCTCCTCCTCCTCTCAGCCCTGGCTGATCCCCTCGGGCTGCACCCAGGTGCTGCTGCCTCAGCCTTTCTCACACATCTCATCCCTTCTCGTTCCTGCAGACCTTCCCCTGTTTCCAGTGGCTGTGGTTAAAAGCCACACCTGAGGAGCCAGCTCACTTTCTCCTGGCATTTCCTCAGGCTGGGCTGGGGCAGGAATTTCTCCCCTCAGTGACTCTGTTAGATTTTCCCTGTATTTATTGAAGAAAAACGCAATTACAGTGAGATGTCAGCTTTTTTCCAGCGCACATGAACACAAATGCTCTCATTAATCATCAATAAAACAAGCAGAGCATGATCTGAGAGCGCTCCCAGCTCCCAAATGCTGCAGACACTTAAAAGGCAGCTCTGTCCGCCAGGCACAGCTCACTGGTGTCACTGAGATAGTTGTCCTTTCATTTGGAGCCCTGCAAGGCTGAAATGATGCTCTGGAACAAACAAAAAATCAACTCTCAACCAGTTTAAAAGGATCCTGCAGTGACACAAGAACAGTTCCCAGTTGGATTTACCCAGCCTGGTGGAGGGATCTGTGCCCAGAACCCAACTGCTTTGGTTTGGGAGTCAGGCACGGAACAAACACCTGCCCCGAGCACCAGCAACTCCTTGGATCTTCTCACATTGCACCAGCCAACCCCACATGGCTCATTTTATCCCTTTCCATCCCATTGCTGGAGAACTGATTCCAAATTAACACCATCCGTTGCTTCCGACATTCACTACTTTGTATTTTTCTTACCATGACAGTAACAAGCAAGGGGCAAAAGCCCCCTGTTTTTCTGTTCCTTAACCTCTTACAGTGCCAGAAACACCTACAATTTTCCCAGGAATTTTATCTAGCACAGCTCTCAGTCTCAGGAATGAGCTGCACTTCCCTCCCTTGCCCAAGCCAAGCACAATCCATCAAGGCTCAGGAGCCCTTTGCTTACCTCTGACACTGACAAAGCTTCATTAACCAACACAGGCTCAGGGGACAGTGACAGAGCTCATAAATCCCAGCCTGGATGGATTTCTCCACTTGTTTAAAGCGGGGTTTGGGTCAATTCCCACTAGAAAAGTGTTATTTATAGAGCCCAGAGCCAGCACAGCCAGCTCAGATATATGAGGCCTTCATGGCTCAGACTGGGGACAGGTACTGGGCATCAAAAATTTCAATAAATTTGATTTTCCGCGCAATGCAGTGGAGTGGGAAGAGCATGGAGTTGGATGTGATTTATTATTTTTCTCACGTCACTTCCACACTCATTTTTCCAAGACTTCCTGGGATTGCAGTGGGATTTTATCCCTTCTGCCCTGCTCAGGTGAGACCTCACCTGCAGAGCTGCCTCCAGCCCTGGGCTCCCAGCACAGGAAGGAGCTGGGACTGGGGAAGTCCCTGCCCATGGGGGTGGAGCTGGATGAGCTTTAATTCCCTTCCCACCCAAACCCTTCCACAATTCCATGAAATCCAACTCTGGCACCTCTGTTCTCAGCCTCATTATGACAAACCAAGAGGAAGAAAAAGACAAATTCACAGGAAAGTTCATCAAATCTCAGTCACCCCCTGGCAAATCTGAGCTGACATTCCGAGTAAACAAAGACAAGTTTGGATACAACCCAAGCACGGCTCAGTGGCTTCAATTCAGAACTTGGCAGATTTGGGTTATTTCTGTCTCTCTTTTAAAAAAAAAGGAAAGGAAAAAAAAGTAAAAAAGTCACCAGGGGTGTGAAATTGAGTAAATGGGAAAAATAAGTTCTTGGAACCCCCTGGAAATCACACAAGGTTTGTTTATTGCTAAACACAGGGCAAGTGGGGAACAAGGTGCAAGAGCTGCCACAGCAGAGGTGTTGGGAACACCCAGGGCTCCAGCAGCTCTCCAGTGCAGGAATCCAGTGTCCTACAGCCTGGAGAACAGGCACAAATGTCTGACACAGCCCGAAACACAAGAAAGGTAGGATGGAGAAGCTCTCAGGCCAGCAGCTCTCTGTGATTCTGGGATTATGGCATTTCACATCTGGGAAAGCTGATAAGGGATTTGCCCAGGGAGCAGAGCAGCTCCTGGGCTCTGGGCAGGATTGATCCCTGCTCCTGGGAGGGATTCCCAGTACATCCCAGTGCTCTGCCTTTCCCCTACACCCTCTGCTGCACTGCCCACCCCATCCTGGCTCCACTGAGGGCAGTGCCACCATCCTGCTCACCTTATTTCTGAAGGTTTGGTTCTGTATGAAGTCAAGAGACTTTTGGGACAGGTTCCTACAGGCAGGGCCAGACCAGAGCCACCTCCTTGTCACAGAGCACTTGGGCAGCAACCAAGAGCTCCCTGTGCTGCCCTCACCCTCCTCACCCAGCCCTGCTCCCTCCCAGAGCAATCTAAAAATGAGAAGCACCCTGCCAGGGCCATGGGCTGGTTCAATTTCCCTCCTTCCACTGCTAAAAAAACCTCATCTCACTCCCTCTGACCCCAAAAATCTCCCCACTGGGGCTGGAATTGTCATTCCTGCTCAGGAATGAAGGCAGCTGAGTCTGAAATGAGTGACTCGAAGTGGCTGTGACTGTGTCACTTTAAACCGATGAAAAAGATGATAAAAAGATAAACTTGATCTAGAACTCCAGAGAAGATTTCTTAGTGGAGTACCAGCTGGGTTTATCATGAGCCATCTCTGATAAGGAGGAGTGAGCCCTGAGAGCCACCCAAGCCTGGATTTACCTACAGCCCTCACCATCTCCCCACGTCTGCAAGGGCTGGGCTCCCCTGAAGGAGAAACCAGCCAGCAACTGGGGGAATCCAGACAGGAACACACAATCCTGGGCTCTGGGAATGCCCTGGGATCCCTGTGCTGTCACCCAGAGCAGCTGAACCTCAGCAGTAGAGGCTGAGGGGGGAAGTTTTGTGCGTTTTGCTATCAGGGGTCACAGCAGAGTCCCACCAGCTCCTGCTGCTGCCTCAGCCAGGCCACGGCACATCTCAGCCACATCCTCCACAGCTCCAGGCCAGCGGCACAGGAGGCTTTAAACAATTCCATCAATGTGGAAATGGAAGATGAAGAACACCAGGATTCTCCCCAGAATTTCCATGGTCTGTTTAAACTTACCCTAAAATACCCCTGCCTCACTCACCAACAGCAGCCAGGCCTCATGGATCCATCAAACGTGGTTCCAGGGCAGAGCCTTAATTAAAATCCAGTAGATGCTGCCCAATTACAGAAAATCTTTCTACACTTAATCCACTTCACATACCTTAATTTAAAGCAAGACTCACAAAATCCCAGGACCTTAAATCTTGTCCCATTCCACCCCTGCCATGGGCAGGGACACCTCCCACTATCCCAGGTTGCTCCAAGCTGTTCTTGGACACTTCCAAGGGTGGGGTTTGTCAGGCTTTGCTGGGAGATTGTCCCTATAAACGTGGTTAATCACCAGTTTGAGGGAAAACAAAAACCATATGGGGAAAAAAATATTACTGGAGTAACAGCAACACCTTCAGAGACCTCGCCTGTGTGTCTCACCTCACACCTGGGAAAGCAGAGGTGAAAGCAGGTCCTTGAACCCCTACAGCAGGACAAAACTGCTCCGTCCCCATCTCTGAAGAGGCTGCCAAAATACCCATGCCAAGCCTCCTCCTAAGCCTACAACATTCCACACGGTGCCAGGGAAAGAGCTCCCACTCTGATTGAATCAGCTGCTTTTATCACTCCTCCTGATGCACCCTCTGCTAATAAATATGGAAAAACTGAATCGAAATTGCAGAGCCGTGCTGCAGTTGCATTAACTCCATTACCTCTCCCAGACTTTCAGCTCCAGTTTCATCAATTATCCTGCAGACAGAGTTTAAACACTCAGCACTTCCTCAGAACAAAACAGGGATGCTGCTGAAGGGTCCTAGAGCTGCTGGAACAGCTCAAACACGGCTCTTCCCAGAGAGAAAAAACAAGTAAAGTGGATTTTATCCTACAAAGCAGAGAACATAAATTTAAGTGGGATTTTGTTGTGTTTCTTTTCCCATGGAGTTAATGGGAAGTGACAAAAGACTCTGCTGAGGGGGAGAGGGAGGTAGGGCTCAGATGTTTACTAAAGGTGACAAAGGATTTAGCTGGCCCTCTGCTTTATTTATCCTTCTCCTTAGCAAAAAGAACTGTAGTCACCTTGGAGACATGAGGCAGCGACAAAGGACCAGAGGTGACTCAACACAAACTCCTAACACCAGCTCTGTGCATTCCCAGCTGACAAATGCTGTTTTTCCAGGAATTTCTTTGCCAGGAATGAACCCCAGGATGTTGTTTCACCCCAAATTTGCATCTCTGCAAGCCACAGCAACAATGGAGGAACTCTCTCCTCCCCAGTTCCCTTTGTCCCTTCCTCTCCTCCTCCCTTTTGCTGCTTTTAAGATCAAAAGCTTTGTGCTCTTGACTGGTAATTAAGTACAAGTCACCCAAGTTGCTTTTTCAAAGAGTAATTAAAAGGTTATCAGAGAAACATGCAAGGTGCAGGTAATTCCTGGTGCAGCTGTAATTAGGTCAGCCCAGAGATAACTCCACTCTTATCCCAAGGATCACATAGTTTCTGAGTTCACACAAAATCCTTCAACTTTCAGTCATTTAAATATGGCCCAAGATGTGGTTCTGAATTGCTCACACAGCAGATTGATGGCAATCCTTCTCCTCACTCTTCAGCCACTTGTCAAGGAAGAAGGATGAGGATCTGGAAGCAACTTGAGGAGACGCTGTGAGATGTGGGACGTGAGCTGCAAGGGAAGCGGGGCCCTGTGCCAGCAGCAGGATTTCTCTGCTTTGCACAGAACCCCACTGCAGTAATGACTGCAAACATTTCCCCAGACCCCGCACAGTCTGCAGGCACGGGAACTTCTGCAAAACCCTCCTCAGAACAGGCAGGTTCTTCCCAGCTGAGTCAATAAACACCTCCGAGCGACGCCTGTGGAAACGCAACCGGCGCTGCTGAGGCTCTGGCACTTCTTCTTCTCTGGATGCACAGCCTCAAACAAACATTTTCTCAGTAAAATAAACTCAGCATCACTGAAACATTTTGTTTGAACAAGAAGAGACCAGAGGACGACACAATTCCCTGCCCACAACAGGTGGGAAGGGAAGTCCAAGATTTGGAAGAGCTTGAGAAACCTCAGCACTGCTCAGCCCATTTACAAGTGAGGAGTCTCTGCTGGTAGAAATATCCCCTGTTCTATTCCCTGGGCTTCCCAACGTAGTTTTAAACATCTCTGGAAGGAAAAAAATAAAAAAATCTGATCTTCTAAGCTGACCACTTCTATTTGGAGTGTAAATTCACCAGGTCTCGCTGGGAAAACAGAATTAGCGAGCTACAAGGATCGACTCACAGGGAGACTGTAAATGTGTTTTCCCTGGATCTGAGTACAAGCCTGACGCTTTAAATCAGGGAATTTGCAAGTGATTTAAGATTCTTACTTTAGAAGTGTCCTGAAAATTATCAGCAGATGAAAAATCTGGGGGAAGCCACATTGTTCTGTCATTGAATGGAACAAGATGTCATGGATGTCACGGATGTCACGGATGTCACGGATGTCACGGATGTCATGGAACAAGAGTCTGACACAAAGAGGCGCAGAGAGTCTCCCAGATCCCACAGCAATCTCAGCACCATAAATAACCCCAAAAATTCAAATTGTAGTCAGCTCTGTGCAGTTTCCGAGCTCAGCACAGTGGGAAGGCAATCAGGAAGGGAACCTGATTGGAGCGACCTCAAACAATGACACAATCACAAGGCACAATGGAAACTGGGAAAAGACTGTTCTGGAATAACTGCAGGGATCCACAAGACTCCCTGATCCCACAGCAGTTGGGAACTTGAAGGAAGAGCATTTAGGAGGGTCTGGTTTGGTGTAATGAGCTCAAGAGAACGAAGGGGAAGTCCTGGACAGGAACCAAATCCTCATGTCCCTCATCAAGGAAAACTCTGCAGCCACCACAGCTCTCAGGTTTCACAGAAAATTCCCCAACAGTGGTTCCTGCTGGAAGCCAGGAGCTGGGAAAATTCTGGTGGACGAGGAGGAATGGGTTCCAACTGAAAAAAGGGAAGTTTAGGTTATATACACAGAAAAAATCTTTCCCTGTGAGGGTGGGGAAGTCCTGGCACAGGTTGTCCAGGGAAGCTGCGGCTGCTCCATCCCTGAAGTGTCCAAGGCCATGTTGGAGCAAGCTGGGCTAGTGGAAGGTGTCCCTGCCCATGGCAGAGCATGGAATGAGACAGAATTTAAGTTCCCTTCCAATCCAACCCATTCCAGGATTCTAAAAACCTGATTATTTGAGAGAAGCTGGAATCACAAAGACTTGGAAATGAGCTCTGATTTTAGCAAACAAAGCAAAGTCATGGCACTGAGAGATGACAACAGCCCTGGATGTCTAAATTAAGGCACTGAAACCCATTTAATATTCACGTCCTCATCACAAACACGCAACGCAAATTCCCTAATATCCAGTAAAGCTGTTTATTAGCAAATGCCTCATTGGATTAGGGCTGCTCTTATTCTATTAGGGAACCTTCACACCACATTAAATTGCAAGACAAGAGGGTGTTTGCCAGCACACAATGAACAAAACATTAACCCCTTCCCAGGAAATCCTGGAACGGTCTGGGGTGGGAAGGACCTGAAACGCATCAGGGATGCTCAAAAATACAAGTTTGAGAGGGGAAGAAGCAAAGAAATCCAGTTATCCCTTCTTTTCCCCTTGCTCACAGCTCATTTTGGGTGAGCTCTGATGAGTGACACGTGGTCATCCATCTTCAGGGCTGCGCCTCAGTGATGAATTGAGAACATTTGGAAAGCAGGTAAGAAAAAAAAAAGCAAAATTGATGGCCATGAGCAAGAGAAAAAGAGAAAGAGGGAGAAAAAAGAAGTAACCCAGTGTTAGACAACAGTTAGAGTTTAATGAGGTGAGATTATGTACCAAAAATAATAGCTGGGCTCTCCTGAGATGGAAGGGACCCACAAGGATCAGGGGACATCCCAACAACCCCACCACGTGCACCAGAGCGTTGCCCAAACACTAAAATTGGTGAACAAAGAGATGAGACATGAAACAGCTCAAAGGAGCCAACTCCTTTTGTTAGAAGTTTAGAAGTTACTAACGCAGAAATGTCCAAAGGCAAAAAGCAAATGTCCAAAGCAGGAAAGCTAATGCCCACCATGCAGGAGTTAATTTTTGCTAAGCCTCCTCTAAGTCCTTTCAGACCTCTAGAAATCCCTCTTTATTTCCCCCCTTTATTTCACTTGTCTGCCCTGAACACACTCCATTTCCTGAACTCCTCATCAGAGATGGAGCATTCCCATGTGGCTTTTGCTGCTGGTTCCATCCCCCAGCTCCCATTCACCTGCCCAAGCTGCACCTGAACTTCACCAGGGATGCAGAGGGGGGGACCTTTTCTGTCTCCTCACCTTCCCCCAGTGCAAGGCCACAGATCCTCAGGGCAGAGCCCCAGCTCACACTTGAGAGGTCCCTTTCTGCTACTTTTATTTACAACCAGAATATTCTTGTATCTCAGAGCAGCATTAACTTCTCACCACACAAAGTTTCCTGAGCTGGATTTTACTCCCAATTTTCCACCTTTCCATTATCCCCAAAGCAAAGCACTGAACCTCCTGATTAAATGCCAAGGTCCCATAATTAAAGTGATTCTCAAGCACAGTTGCCAGATGAGGAGATGATTTATTTGCATAACTGAAATAATCTACATAAAGAGCTGATTTCCACCAGGGTGCAGCTCAGATGCTCCACTCGGGTTAGACAAGACACTGAGGTCAATGGATTTGTCCTGAACTCGAGTGGTTTGAAGGAAAATCTATTTCCAGTGCTCCAGCATTCTTGCCAGGGATTCAGAGCCTGGACGCTGCCACTGCTCCGGGAGTTTTTGAATGCATCGCTGTCGGGCTGGAGCTGCCACCAGCACCTCCAGCCATGTCCCCAGCCGTGTCCCCAGTCACCCAGCTGATTCCATCTGGCCTGAGATCACGACTGCTCCACAGCTGACACCTCACAGAGCATCTTCTGCCACAGCAACGGCTCAAAATCAGCCTCCCACAAAACTTTCTTTAACACTGAAAGCCTCATTTGAGAAGCCATGGGGAGTTTTCTTACTAAACTGGATTATTGAACACTTCTTACCCCTGGAGATCCAACAGACAGGAGGGAATGCAGCCCTGTCCAGCTGCTGGATGGACTGGGAGTTAAGGAATAGCCCAGATTTTGGGGGAAAACCCACAGAGCCTTTGGCAGAGCTATCACTGAGCCCCACAGCCTCCCATTCCCAGAGTCTCATGTGGACTGAGGAAAGCTCTCTGCACATTAACTCTGCTTCCCTCCTGCTCTATTTCCTAATTAACTCCTCTGGATGTCTAGGATGAGTCTTGATAAATCATTACTGTCAGGCATTCAGAGAAACATTTCAAGCCTTATCAGAGATAAGAATTCAAAACAACTATAAGAATTGCTCATGGAGAAACACTCCCAGTTTATTTCAGCATGAAAATCCAAGGCCAGATTTAATCCCAGTGGCAGGAAGGGGAACATGTTTATAAACATCACTGTAATGAACACTGTACCTCGTTCTCAGATTCCCCTGCTGAGGCAGCCCATCGTAGATGGATAATACATCAAAATCTTCCTCTAATGCAAAGGACTGGAAAACAAGCTGTATCCTGTTCTGCTCCTCAGCAGTGATTGTCCACGTGCAGTTTGCATAATTGGGGTATCCATAGGGGAAGCCTGGGCTCTGTATTGTCCCGTTTGGGCCCTGCAATGTGTGACTGCAGTTCTGGGCTGGCAAGAGAAAAGACAAAAGCACAAAGTCAGAGGGTGTCAGGTGAATATTGAATGTCCTCACCATCCCAACAGAACACACAGGGCTCTTCCCACCAGGTTTCTTTGTCCCAGGAAACAGAGAAAAGTGAAATCTGGAGATGAAGCTTTGGACTCCTCCCTGCAGGGATGTGGAGCCCAAACCCCCAGACACGTCCTGGGCTCTGCTCTCAGCAGCTGTGAGCACAGCTGGATTCACAGCTGCTGCCTGGCCCTGGGGACAGCTCCTTCCTCAGCCACCCTTCCCCAGCCCACCACAGAACCCAGCATCCTCTCATCACACTCTGCATTTCACCTGTGCCAGGTGCCAGGCCCTGCTTTTTCACAGAACAGCACAGGGACAATGCCAGAGCAGGTTGTCTCCTCCTCCCCCAGTTCCACCTGGACACGAGGCAGAGGAAGGGCTGAGTGTGCAGGCAGTGCCACATCCTGAGAAAGCAGAAGGGACTCACACGGAGTGAGGGGCTGAGCCACCAAGAGCTGCCTGGATGGCCAAGGCTGCCTGAAACCTGCATGGCCAAAGGTCAGGAATAAACCTGACATGGCTCAAAAAAGAGCAGGACACGGTGCAGAAACAAAGCATCCTGTAAAGTGCCTTCCAAGCCTGACCACTGAATGACTCTGGGAATGGTTCACTGGAACAAAAGACAGCAGCAGGAGCACTTACACCACAGTTAGACCTGATGGGAGGACACAGGGAAGAAAACACTGGCCAGACCCTGCCTTGGGGAGCTGCTGGTTCTCCCAGACAGTTCTGAAAGGTTTGTGCTCCTCATTCTGCCTCAACACACACAGCATCTTCAGTCAGTACCTCTGAGGAGCTGCTGCAAAGCTGCATCTTCTGAGAACAAAACCCCCTCCTGTAGCACCAGTGAAACACCTAAAATCTCCTTCAAATCCATTTCCCCTGCCCAAGGCAGTTCCTGGGAACAGGATCCCAAAGATAAAGACCCACGATGTGCACTAACAGGATATATGACATTTTCTTCTCTCTGGGGACACAGGTACATGAATGTATTTTGAGAACAGCCTAAAAGACAAATTCTCTTCAGTGTTTTCCTCTCCCTTCACTGCTACTGTACCTGGATGTCTTTGGAGGCACAAAGAATTCACTCCAAACTGGTCCAGCCCTCCCTGCTTTAGTGGAAGAACTCCTCCACACAAAACCAAATTCCAGACAGCTGGAAGGGTCAATCTTGTGGCCCAACCACTGAGTTTCACCTTTATCCTCTGAGCTGCTGGCCTCTGCCTCTGCTCCAGCTTTTCCCACCCATGCTGGATTGTTTACCCTGCCGATGGGCACAACAGAGGCTTTCAAGTCAAAATGCATTAGAGTAGAAATTACTTCTTTGATTTCTCCTTCTTTTTTTGTTTGTTTTTTCAAAGGCAGCAAAGGCATTTGCACTTCTGAGTGCCAAGCAGCTACAGGTACAGAACTGCAGAGTGGTGCTCATTAAAGCCAATTATAATTAGATTGACCTACTTTGGGTGCAAAAAACGTTCCGTGTGGAACTTCTCCCCACAAGACAGAGTTTGTGGTTTTATGAATCTAAAACAGTACACCCTATTTACTACCCAGGGAATCTTTTTGTAGCACGTTTATTAGATCAATGAGAGGCAGGACAGCCCCACAATCCAACAGGGATTAAAGTGAGGGCGGCACAGGATTCCTTGACTGGAATATTTTGCATTTCTGTAGCACCTGGCAGCTGCCTCTCTCAGGACTTTTTGTCACTACCTAAGAGAGAAATCCACTCCTCCACTTGGGCTCCATTTATTTTGGGGAATTCACTGGAAAAGCTATTTGCTCAGTGCCAAAAAGCTGCACAGGACTGGGAATATTTCTGTGATCACAGAGGGGCAAAATGAAACCCAGTTTGGTTTAACAACCAAAGATCCAGGAGCTCAATTGAATCCTTTCTCCAACCACAGTGACACTCAATGGGCAGCGGGGGGATATTGAACTGTCCCTCTTGCTCATTTTTATTTTAATCATAAGTTCATCAGAACAATTTAAGGCAAATGGGAAATTAAAGAGGCTGTATCTCTCCATTTCCTGATGGTATAAAAGCTACCGAGGCTGCACGAGGCTCAGGAAATAAATTCAAGGTCAGAGACACCATGTTCTAAGCACTTGCAAGGTCACATGAAAGCTCCAAAGTCCACAAACTCAGCCCATCCTTCCCACAACCACTGCCTGTGCCACAAATGGACATAAATCTATCTGAAAGAACAAATAAATAATAGAAAAATAAGACTGAGTTTTATGATGTATCCAATCAATCTACTGAAATATTTGCATGTTCACGATGTTGACCCAGAGGTGCTCTGGGCACAGATAAAAGAAAATTGCTTATTGCAAACAAAGAACAGCTTTGCAAAAGCTGCCAAACTGGGCAGTAATATATTCTGTAATAGCTGTAATAGCAGGGAACTTCATTTATATTGGACATTGCTGGAAAAAGTCATCAGGCACAGAAAGAAATCCGGGAAGCTGAGGGAATTTATGTGTTCTATCATTTGCTTCCAGGTCTGAGTTAGTTCAGCTCATCCTTGACTGACAAAACCTTATCTCAAATTCAAAATTTCTCCTGTGAAGATTGCAGAAACAATTCCCTTTATCCCTTTGGCCCAGAAGCACAAATAAGTAAAAAGATATGAAAGGGCAGCACTGGTGCCTGTGCTGGCAAGTTCCAGGTGGATTTGGGGTTGACAGAGGACAATTCTCCCAAATTTCTGGCACATTCTCCCCAGCCTAAAGTCTGACACGAGGCACCTTCAACTCCTCACCCAGAGATGAGAATGCTGCATCATGCCCCCCAGCTTTGCTTTTAACCCCAGCTCAGGTGTGTTCCTGTGGATATTCCAGCTCCTCATCTCCTCTCCGTGGGCTCACTCTGGAGGGTGTGACCCCCTGGGCTCATCATGGGGATGGGTTTGTGGGCATTTGTCCGATTTGTGATGGAGGGAAAACAGCTGAGCCCAGGCTGGGCTCTGCCAGCACCTCCTGCTCCTCTCAATTCTGGAGAGTGGTTTCTTGGGAGTGGATCCCTGAAATGAATCTGTCAGCGCTGTTTTACTGCAGGAACTTCCAGACAAGGACAACGGCATCCCCACACCTGGCACTGCTCAGAGCCTTCCCCCAACCCAAGGGCAAAGAAAAACCACAACCCAACGAATCATAGGATCATTTAGGCTGGAAAAGACCTCCAAAATCATTAAATCCTTTAAGGAAACCCAGGGCACTTTGGGAAAACATCTTTATCTGGTAAATTACCACCAATGGTAATTCACTGGTGGTGACTCAATTTTTCAATTCATTCACGTGTTGGTTCATCCAACTGAACCAAGTCTCCACTTCCAACAGTTCTTTTGTGCAACAGGCACTCTTTGAACAATCCCCAGGCTAATTGGCTTCACCCTGGGCTCCTCACGAGGCAAATAATGGAATATTTACTCTGCAATACTCTCACAGAAGAACTGGAGCCCTGAACCACGGGCTGCCCACGGCAGTTTGTAACACACAGCTTCATCCACACGGTACAAAACTTAACGTGACCGGACACTGCAGTGAAAAATAAACATCAGCTGAGCAGATGAGCTGAGCAGGAGAGTTCCAAACCCCCCAGGCTTTGCTGTGGGGCTGCCATGGAGAGAAAGGAAGGGTGGTAGGAGCAGGAACAACATCCTCGTGCTCCAGACCAGAGCTCTTTTGACATGACAAGCTCCAGGAGTGGAGACAGAGGCTCGTGGGAGGTTTAGTTCCACTGTAAATCCAAAATGATCTTGACACATGAGCCAGGACCATTCTGGTGCCAGTCACTGCAGGTTTAGAGGTGCCCTAAAGCAGCAGGGCTGGCAGGGCTCTGGGGCAGCACCAGTTCACCCCAGTCACTGCAGTGGGGCAGCATCTACTGGCAGCCAATGTCTTCAGTGTCCCAGAGGTGGCAGTGGTGACAGTCAACTGCACAGTGACCAAACCCACCAGGTTATGTGTATGAAAAACAGGAGACTCAACCATTCAAGAATACTCAGAGCAGGATTTTGTTATGAGATGTTATTTTGTTATTCCCTTCAAATAAGCAACACTTCAGGCCAGGCATGAGCTGCCCTGGCTGCTGCTCCCTCCCAGCCTGATGGGGAATTCCAGCAGCTCCAGACTGAGATGAACATCAAACTGTGTCACTATAAACCTGCCCCGAGTTGTCAGGAGGTAAACAACAGTAACAAACAAAGGCATCTGACCTGACAAGTGCAAAGGAAATGAGTAGGAAAAAATAATCTACCACCCACTTGAAATTCCTTAAACTTAAATCCCAGGCCAGATCCAGGGTGATGTAAACCAAGGAAGAATTGTAGCTGCTGGTTTACACCATGTTATTATCCAAGGAAGCCGTGCTTGAGAGAGAGAGAGAGAGACTGAATTTATCTCTGAAGTGCTTCCTGAAATACAAGTCACTGCACTTTGTTCCTCAGCAGAAACAAAATCTAATTTAGCAAATACTGATGCATGGTCACTGCACAATTCTGTGGGAACAAATATCAAATCATGCACAGTGCCTTGCTCTCAGCAGCATCATTTATGGAGGATCCACGGCTCCCTCCTCCCTAATGCAGCAGTTTGGGGTTTTGCCATTTGCTGTAGTTACTGTTACTCACACAGAAATGCTGTTATTCCATCTTGTTCTACAGCCCATTCCACCAAATGCAGGCCCATAAAAAATCTTTCCCCAGGAAAACTGAAATCCACATCCAAAAATTGATACACCAGGGGCAAACCCTGTTTGTCCAGCAGCACCTCCAAGGTTTGCTCACCTCACCGAGCCCATCACTGCCCAGTCTCTCCAAACCCACACACACACTCCCTTCTCATTGTTTGCACTGCCTTCTAAATAGGGAAAATGTTCCTTTGCCCACTGTTTAGTGTTGTGAATCATTTATCAGGCACTAAAGATTCCTCTTTACGTGGTGGTTTAGCAAGTCATTACAGCTGATCACAAACAAGAGTATTTTACTCCCAGCCCAGCACTGACTCTGGCTCACCCAATTTCAGTGAGCAAACAGGGAAAGCACCTCCACACTTGATCAATCTGAGCCTTGCTGCCCTCAGGATTCACCTTCCCCGAGCTGGAGCTTAACCTCCAGTCTCCTATCAAAGCTTGCTGGGTAATAAATAATGCAGAGTCATTCCATTAACTATAACTTAATCAAAAGCCCGTGGATCCAAGAGCATCATCAAGGGGATGATTTCCATCTCAGACAGCCTGAGCCCACTTCCCTCTGAGCACAGCGAGTGATGAGCTGGGCAATGCAAGGGCACAAAAAGTGCATTTGAGCTCAGTTCAGCTCGTGCCAGCACTGCCAAGCCCAGGAAGAATCCAAAGCCCCAGCTCAGCTCAAGTGAGGATTTGCAGATTTGCACAACTCTGCAAATCCCCACACCACAGTTCTCTGGAGACACACAGCCCTTCCCTCCCAGTCCAGGAGCATCTCACTCCTGCCCTTTTGTCCCTTTTAGTGCTGCTCAGGCTGTTATTGCAGAGCTCCCACACCCAGGCACTGCTCCAGCCCAGCAATTCCATTTTCAGGCCTTTCCAAGCAGGAAGAAGAGAGGAACAAGGGATGCAAGTTATCCCCACATCTGCTCTCCCTTCCTTTCCCAATCTAGAGTGTTGTCCTGGACAATTATGAAAATTTCCTGCATCTGGGATTCCACAGAAGCTCCAACTGAGTCACCACACACCTGAAAACCACAAACATCCGCAGAGGAAAAGGGAGTTCGGAAATTCAAAGCATCACTGCCCTATCTTCAGGCATCACCACACTGCTCTGTCATCCCATGACATTCCTAATGTGTCTTCCAAATGATACTTTTGTATTTCAGATTAGGAAAAACGTGGACAAAAGCACCCCAGCTCTGCCTTTCCTCCATGTCAGATTCATCCTGTTATTCCTTCAGACCTTGGCATTTTCTCCTCCCTGTGTGGCCTCAGAGAAAGGTTCATTCTGTCCAGACAGGGGATTTTCAACCTGCAGCTCATAAAGCCTCTGGGACTCTGTGAAAGGCAGGAAAGGGAAAGAGAACAGACACAAGGCTTTTTCAGTTCTCTGGAAATGCCATGAGCACCTACAGAGAAAGAAAGGCACCTAACACTGAGAATGCTGGAACCTACAGACCCAAAAATGTTGGAAAGCACAATGATGGAATAAATGAGCCCAATCTGTTCAATGCTTCCTTCTTGAGTGATGCTTCTGACTCCCTGGTGTGGGTCTGGATTCTGCCCAGCTGTTTCACATCTGTCCTGAAGTGTCAAATCGAAAACTGGACACTGAGCCCAAGCCCAGCTGGATACGGGGGTGGACATTCATTCTGCCTCATCCAAACATTGGGATGTCACCTGTCACCTCCACGGGCCCATTCCCTCCTCTCCTCCAAGATAACCATTTTTGAAGAAAGTGTTTCCAGCTTTATCATCTTTTGGGTTTGCATTCCACACTTCAGCCTGTGGAGAACCCAGAGTTCAGAGCAGCTCTGACAAGCAGCAGTGAAAAAAGCCAGGAGATGCCCGGCTGCAGGTAACATCAAAAACCGTTCCAGGGCGGAATGTGACATCCCAGGAACGTGACACTGCACAGATGTCCTGTCTCAGCAGCACACGGCAGCACCTTGACATGTGCAGATGCCAGAGATTCCGGCTGCTGGGAAGCACTGGGAAGGAAATGTTGCCATGGGTTATGCTGGGAATTGCTGGAGTTGCTGGTCCTAAAAGCAGCTGCCAGATTTCCCCTTGGGGCTCCAGTCCTCCTGTACTCAGGGTGTCACCCCAATCCCCCCCCAGCTGCTCCCTCATCTCCCCCAGGGAGAAAGTGGAAGGGTAAAAGCGAGAAAAGTCATGGGTTGAAGGAAACAGTTTAATAGGGAAAGCAAAAGCCGCACATGCAAGCAAAAGCAAAGCAAAGCTAGGAATTCATTCCCTGCATCCCGTGGGCAGGGAGGGGTTCAGCACCCCTGAGCAGGACCCCTTCACACGGGGCAGAGACTCGGGAAAAAATACGCCATCATTCCCAAAATCTCCTTTGTCCATTCATCTGTGTCACACGGTCTGGGATATCCCATCGGCCAGCTGGGTCACCTGTCCCTGCCCCGTCTCCTCCCACACACACCCAAATCCCCCCCAGCATGGCCCCGTGAGGGGCAGGAAAGGCCTTGGGCTGGGCAAGCTCAGCCCTAATGAAACCCCTCCGTATCATCAACCCCGTGTTCGGCACAAGCCCAAAACACATCCCCAGAGCAGCCCCTGGGAGGAAAATTATCTCTACCCCAGCCCAAAGCAGCACATCCCTGCTCTTATTCAATGCCCAGATCCCACATTATTCAGTACAACTTCATTCCTATCACTCCCCAACTTTTGTTGTAAGCACAGATATCCCTCCCATAATCTAGGGAGCATTCCTGAAAAACATTCATAAAAAGTCCACAGAAAGTCTGTTGAATTCATTTTATCCATGATTTTCGTTCCATCTGCTCTGGTGGAATGAACTGCACCCCAGCTGAAGGGAGCTCAGGGAGGGAGTGTGTGGACCTGAGTGTCCCCTGTGTCAACCCTGCCCTGGAATGACCTGGAAACAGGAAGGATTGAGCTTTCCCGACCCTCAGCACTGCTTTTTTTTAAACAAAGATTGTTATCACAGGCATCCCAGTGCCATGCTGGCTCCCACCAGGTGCTCACTGTGCCATTCCCAATCACTCCAGCAGATTTATGGAGCACTTCACCATCTGCAGAGCTCCCAATCCAACCAGAATCAGAGCAGGTGAGACAACGGGACAAGTGTTTGGGAGGGTGCACACAGTGAGGGGAAAGGGAGATGATTCCCTCCTGTTTTCCTTCTGGAAGAGGAGGCAGGAGGGCTTCAGGACTAATAATGGGAAATACAAAAAAATTCCTTGGGAGTTGTTTTAAGGAGCATTTAGAGAATCTCTTGTAACACATCAGTTTTAATGTCAGCAGTACCAAAATGTAAAGTCTGGTTTCTCAAGGCACATTAATGAACACACATTTTCCTGACTATTTCCAGCCAGAATTGTGCCTATGATTTGCACTGACTCAAGGTGGAGAGACAAACTCTGCTTCACCCGCTGCATGATCCCACAGCAATGGATTCAATGTCAGGAAATGTTTCCAACATGCACAACAGAGAACACTTTGCCTGGTCAATACCGCTGAGGAATTTCAATTACTAACTACAACATCAACAGGGGAAAGGAAGGGGAGGGGAAGGAAAGGGGAAGGGAAAGGAGGAAGGGAAAGGAAAGGGGAAGGAAAGGGGAAGGGGAAGGAGGAAGGGAAAGGAAAGGGGAAGGAAAGGGGAAGGGGAAGCCCCTGAACCTTTCAGCAGTGACCAAGGCACAGGACTCCTGTCAGCAAAGCCAAACACCCCACACTGACCCTGCTTTAAGTGACCTGAGCTTCACCTGCTCAGTCGACAGTGAAGATTTGCCCCACTGCCATCTCTTTGTCCTTGCCAAGGGCAGGATTCAAGAAGATTCCTTATCCCAGCTGAAGATCTGCCTCTTCCCACTCCATTCCACACACTGAACATTCCACACTGAATCCCAGGGCTGGGGCTACACAGGTCATTTGCAGCACTGAACACAAACAGAATTAGGAACATCTCCACCCCAAACACCTCCAGGCTGTGCTCTCTTTGCCAAAGGGTGATGATAAATCCTGAACTTCCTCAAAACTTAGGGACAAACACCTGGACAAGGAGCTGCGCTGATCTCATGGAACACACCAGCCCTTCCCACAACCATTGCCAGGAGTGCAGGAGGATGTGGAGTCATCCAGACCCAGCCTGGAATTCGTGCATGGTTTCTGCAAACACAGTGTCACAGAACCACATCCAGAGCTCCCAAACCACAGCGGGGCAGCCTCAGCCTGGCAGTGGCACCAGAGCAGCAGCCTGGGCACAGCACGGAGCTGGCACTGCTGTTCCCTGCTGGGATCCCATCTCTGCACAGCACTGGGACAAGGGAACAGCAGCACAGGTGATGCCTTAAGTTTTAGCTTTTGTATTTTTCATATTCTGCGCTGCCCAGGTGTGTAGTTTTGAGCTTCACATTGAGTGTTAGTGTAAGTTAGTTACTCTTCACAGAGCAGGCAGACAAAGCAATTCCTTTTATAGCTTGATACCAAGGACAATTGTTACAAGTTTCAGGCCCCAAAAGCAGAAACAAGGGTGGACTGAAGAGAGAAAACAGGAAGGATGGGACTTCATAACCTGAAGTTGTAATTCGACAATTAACCCCAATATGCAGATGGACCAAAACTTATAAAAATGTGAGACCTCATTACCAGTTGTCCATTTTGTGACCATTTTTGGTCCATCTTGGGTGCAGCCCTGGCCAGGCTCTTGTACTGCCCAAGGTGTGTCCTTTAAGACTTTTCAATAAATACCTGCTTTATTCTTAACTCTGTCCAGCTGTGCTCTAGGTCAGCATTCTGCAGGCAGCACAGGCAGCAGCAGTGCCCCGAGAGCAGCTCACCCCTGCTGCCCTGCCTGGGGTGAACTGCAGGGTCACAGGAGGGCCTGGCTGCTGTCCCTGCACATCCCTTGGTGTGAAGGGACAGCTCCCTGCCAGGGTGTGACACTCCATCTCCTTCCCCAGTGACAGCAGAGGAGCTTTGTGAGGCGGCAGGCAGGAGTCTGGCACTGGCAGTGCTCTCAGAGCCCTCGGCATGGCAGATACTCTTTGATCTGTCCAGGATGAATATCCAGACGTGTTCAGGATTGCACAGAGCCCAACACACACCCCCTGAGCTCTCTGCAGGCACAGCAAGCCAGCCAACTCCTCTGGGCTGCTCTGGCTCCTTGCTGGACCCCATTTAACCACACGTGTGTCTGTCCTGTGACAAAAGTGACTTTATTTCATGCCGTTTGCATGGGAACAAGGGACATTCATTCTGCCAGGCCCACTGGGCCACCACAGGGCTCTAAGTCACCTTGGCTAAAGCAGTTCAGACATTCATATCCCAAAAACCCCAAGCAAACAAAAAACCTGAATGCCCCAGGAAGACACCTGTGCTTTAAACGCTTTAAAAATCAAATTAAGCAGCCCCAGATAAGACTTCAAACACAATCCCAGGTTTCTGCCCTCTCCACTTCCCAGCAAATCTGTTTCATGGTACAGATGTCCCACATTTCAAGTCTGGCTCCTATGGCACCACAGAAGCTTCAGATTTGAGGTGAAATCATGGAGCTGTGTCACGGGAGCTGTTCACATCCACAGGATTCACCTCACCCTGAGCACAGGCTGGGCTGGAGATCTCCTGGCAAAGCTTCCAGAGCCCCGCACAACCTGACAGCGTTTCCCTCCCAGCTGAGCTGCTGTGTGCAGGGCAGTGGCAGAAAGCTGCTGGGAATGCTCGAGGAAGCCTGAAGGTCAGGGAATGAAGCACCAGGCTTTGGAAATCTTGGAAAAGTGGCAGCAGGATGGTTCATCCCAAATTACTATTCCAGAGGCAGCCAGGGTCACGGCATCGCCGCTGGTGCTCTGACGTGTCCAGGCTCAGTTGCTAAGCACAGGCACACAGGGAGCAGCTCCAGCGCTTCCTGACAAGACTTGGGAGAGGAAGGGAGAGGGAGAAATCCCCCTGGGTTTATAAATACACAGAAATTTCTGTGTATGCTGAGCCGTCAGTGACAGAGTTTGGCCACGCACAAACCAGCTCCCACTGCGGTCATAAAGTCAAGGATTATTTCCTTCCCTTCCTTTGCAACACTCCTGCTTCTGGATTTCAGCAGCTCCAGCTGTCTGAGGCTTCCTGCTGAAGCCCTGGGAAGTGCTGTGGAAGAAGCAGCAGGAGAAACAAGGAAAGAACTGCTGCACCCAGCCCAGAGCCATCACTCCTGTCCATCAGCCTCAAACACCCAATGTGAACCTGAACTGGAACCTGAACTGGAACCTGAACTGGAACCTAAATTCAGCCCAGGGCAGCCCAACAACAAAGATGAGCATGACAGGAGTGTTTTAAGCCAAGCCAGAGGCTGCAGGCATGTCCCAGAGCAGAGCAGCTCATCCATGTGCCTGGAATCAAGGATTTTTCAAGATACCCAAATCAAGCAGCCCCGAGATGTGCAGGAAGATTCTTCAATAGCAACAGTACAAATTCGGGATAAAGCCAGAGTTTGGGGCCATTTCTTTCCAAACACCATTTTCTGTTTATCACTTCTCCCCATTCTGTTATACCTGGCCTGGATGTATTTAGAGAGGATAATTTTATCCCCTCCCTCTTTTCCAGGCCAAGTGTGCTTTCACTCCTCTGGGATACACCTCTGATCACTGTCAGAATTCCCATCCCACTTGGAATTCTTCTGTGCCCAGGACATCAAACCACCTCAGTCACTCCTACAAAGGTTCCTCAACACCTCATGAAAACTTCTATCACCTCTTCCTCATTTCTGCTGAAAAACTCCTTTGGAGTTGCCTACACACACTGAAGCTTTCACGATTCATAATCCAGAAAACCCCAGGATTTTTTTCAGATTACTCTTGGATTTCACAAGAGCTGTTTCAAACTCTGTGACTTCCACATTCCAAACAAACCTAAGCAAATGGGATTTCCCAATGCTTCCCACACTTCCAGCAGTCACTCATTAACCACATAAAGCAATCACCTGCAGAACATCCACAGCTGCACAATCCCTGCTGGAAGCAGGAATCCTGGGCACACCAACCATCCTTTGGAATCATTTGCTCAGCTGCAAGAAGTACCACAGTTATCCCAATATTCAGCCAGAATGGCATCTTCTCAGGATGTAATTTCCTTCCTTCAAAACTCTCCCTTTCAGAATTGTCTCTTAATCAATCTGGGCCGTTCCCTCAGCGCTGCCACTCCTCTCCACAGCCATTGTCAGCAGAGTAATAAACCCAGGCACTTCGGGAACTATTTCCATCTCCAGAGCACTCCACGGGCATTAACCAATTAATGCAGATCCTGGGGTGAGGAACAGCCCCATGGGAATTCCCAGCTCTTCCCTTCCTGGCTCTCAGTTCCTCCAGTGCCCTTGGATTCAATCACAGAATGGTGAATGGTTTGGCTGGGAAGGCACCTCAAAGTTCCTCTGCTCTGCATATTTCTGTCAAACCAAGAGTTACCCTCGAAAAAAAATATAGTTTAAGGCATGGTTAAGGCACAGAGCTGGAAGCTGGGAGGCTCTGACTGACCCTGGATTCACAGGGAGGTGTCAGAAACCAGGTGACCCCTTTGTGACAAGTGCCACTAAATCAAACCCAAGTTCACAAATCCTTTCCAAAGGAACTTCAGAGCCCCAGGTTTACAAATATTTTATAACACAAGAACTGCAGGGAGATGCTCTGGAGCCTTCCTAACCCCATCTGAACTGTGCAGCCACATTTCCCTTATAAACACACCTTATTTCAGCATCTAAATATTCTTGAAAATCCTGCCCTTGGGAGTCTGAGCCTCAATGAAAATGTTCAGCCTGATTCAAAACCTTCTGAAAATTTTATTCTTATTTTCTAAGATGAACACACTGAAGATTTCATTTTTTCTCACCTCCACTGCAGATATCTGTAAAAATGACACAGTTCATCTCAACCCCCAATTCAAATTAAAACACAGAAAACAGAAGGTAATTTGATGAAAAACTTTTTACCCAGCGTCTGCAAATGACTCCCACTCATGTGCAGCATTTTTACTCAGTCTCATTTACAAGGTGTTAATTATTATCGCCAAAACAAATTTTTCAATTTGTATTTCAATTATTTTGCAGTAAAATAATATTTGCATTTAAATGGTTTATCCAGGGGGCTCAAAAGCATTTTCACCTCAGGTGTTAGGATTATCTCAAAAAAGAAAATAAAAATCAAAGGAGGTGAAGTAAGGTTCAAGGTGAAATCCATCCCAAGTCATAGTGGAGCCAAAATTAAAGAATTCCTCATGAAAACATTTCATTATTGGTCTCCCCTTGTCACCATGGAACACTTAAACCCAGCTCAAATTCCCTCTCCACTGGAGCTCTGTGTCCAGCTGTAAAGTTCAATGTTCCCTCAAGGTCCAAGGGCGATTTGGGGCTCCAAATCCCATCTCCCTAAGAATTCACAAGCCCTCAGCCCTAGGAATTGTCACAATATCATCAATTCCATCTTTTCCCTGATGGAGATCCAATGGTTTAAAGAGAGCACAGTTGGGAGAGCTCCTTTACAAGTTAAATCTGTGCTAAGCTCCGAGTGAGTTCCAAGGGGCTTCTTCCCCCTCCCCACCATGTTTTGGATTCTAACTTAGATTTTACACATCAATTCATTAACCAGGTTGTATTTTCATGCATTTTTTACTCCCTAAAAGCCCAGAAGCTCCACAAGTCCCCTTCTGGTGCTAGCAGAGAGGCCACAGACCCTTTTTAGCCCCCAGGGCTCAGAACAGAGAAGCTCTGCAGCAGCCAAAACAGAAGAAACCACTTCATCCACTGCCATCCCCAGCATCTTACACCTCCAGATCTGAAGCAAATTAAAAATATCACTCCGAACAAGCAGAGACTCCACTTATTAAAAGCCCTTCTCTCTTGCACCACCATTCTCATCTCCCCGTGCTCTGCAAAGCAAAATGGTCTGTGTGTTTACAAGTGCTCTGAGATCTTCCAACAAACCCCTCTGCCAGGCAATTGTATTACAACAGCTCACACTTGTGTGATTGGATTTGAATTACAAAAAGAGCCCAACAGAAAGCAATTTCTCCTGGGAATTTTTGTTAGGATATAAATCCAATTTTTACTTGATTCCGTTAACAGCACTTTCATATTCACTTCCTTTAAGTATTGCAGCACTTGATATTTATTACCTAATGCCTCCTTGTCACCTTGAGCAATCAATGGAAGTCACCTGGAGTTGACAGTACAGAGGAAAGTTAATAAATAAAAGTTAATAATTCACTTCACCCAATGAACCAAAAAAACGAGCCCATCACATGCCCCAAAGAATAATAGCTACAAAAGGCTCCAGATTATCTGGAGAAAGAGTGAAACATTTCAATTATGCTGAATTTCTCAGTCCATTTAGACGTGAGTTTCACGTTTACAATGGCCAGACCTCAATGATTATTTCAGAGAATCGTGGAATGGTTTGGAAGGGATGTTAAAGACCAGCCGTGGGCACTGAAAGCTGTTAAGCTCTGTTCAACAAGGAACGTCCCTCTGTCCAAAGAGAATTTGGCAATGATGATGGATGCTCTGATAGCCCAAAACCAGATTTTTTTGTTCTGTTTTGACCCAATTTAGAAAAACTCTTGCGCCAGGCACTGATTTTCCATGACTTGTACAATTTCTGCATCCTGTGACCTCTCCACCTCTATATAACCACCAGAGAAACCCAGAATTCTCTTTAACATTACATTGCATTTTATTTTTCTCTCGCCTTCTCCATCCATTTAAAACCTCATTTTCACCCACAGACATATTGTACTTCATCTTAGTTTTCAATCCCCAAAGCAGATCAATACCTTTCTTCTTCAATCTACATAGCTCTCAATCAAGGAGCCAACAGGGGGTGAATTGAATCGACTTGTACGTTCAAATTGGGGATTTTTTGTCAGAAGTCTCATCTGTTAACTGCATTTCATGGAAGAAAAGGCAAAAAACTCCCTGTAAGAACACTCAGAGTTGGACTCCTGGGCAAAAAAAGGTCATAATTTGTTCTCTAATTTAAGACTGGGAAGTGCTCCCAGGAGGAACAAATGACAGAGCCTCCCCAAAGCCGGTATTTTAAATCCAGCAAAATGAACTTGCTCTTTTTAAACAGAATTAGTTAATTCAGTAGGAAGAAGTGCAGGTGTTTACCAAGAGGTGACAACAGCAGGGACCTTGCAGGGTTGGTTTTTCCACCTTAAATCTTGCCCAGGGTCAGAACCAGCCCTGCCTGTGCCACTGGAGAAGGGCCCTGGGTCAGTGAGACATCAGGGCAAAGTTAAAAACAGGATCCTGGAATGGTTTGGGTTGAAAGAGACTTAAATCTCATCCAATCCCACACCTTCCACTACCCCAGGGTGCTCCAAGCCTCGTCCAGCCTGGCCTTGGACACTTCCAGGGATCCACAGCTGCTTTGGGAGTTCCATCCCAGCCCCTCCCCACCCTCCCAGGGAAGGATTTCTCCCTTTGTGATCAAATCCAAAGAACTTCACACAAAACCCACCCTGGGCTTTACCTCTGGGCTCTACTGACAGCATGGGGATATTCCACACCTTGTTCCTTCAGCACAGGAGCTCTGATGGGGCTTTTTAAAGCAGATTTTCATTAAAGCCCCCAGAAAAGTAGAGAAATTCCAATCCAGCTGGTTTAACACTTTTTGAAGAGCTGCAGAATTTGCGGGACAGGACACCAGAGCCTGCAGAGAGGGAAGTGGAGCCCTCAGGGAGGGCAGATTGTCCTTCTGGTCAGTACAGGGCTGTGCTAAACCCAACCCTGGGAAGAAAGGCCAAACACTGGTGATGCTTTTTGGGGCCACCTAAAAACAGAGGCCAGACAGAATTCAGGGAATAAAAAGCAGTTCTATTTATTGAGAGGCCTCCAGGGACATTTCGGGCAGACAAAGCCCCCCAGGGGCTGCACCCAAAATGGACCACGGGTCAGGGGTTTCACACTTTTATAAGTTTGGGCCATTTCCATATTGGGGTGAATCTCCCAATTCCAGCTTCAGGTAATGAAGTCATTCACCCCAAGTTTGCTGCCCCCAACTCCCTTTTGTTTCCATCTCTCAGAGCCTGAGGCAGTGAGGTGTCCTTGATTGCCAGGCCTGGAGAGGAATTGCTGTGTCTGACCCAAATGGGAAAGCAGCAGCTCACACTGTGTGTGGAGTTTGGAGTTACACGTTGAAGAACTGCAGGGTTACAAATACATGAAGAATAGAAAAGCTGAAATCCTAAGGCATCACTGGGAAAAAAAAGTCCCTGCACAAGGAGAGACAAACTCCTCATCCTTCAAACCCTTCATTATTCCAGCAGGTGGACCTTATTTTAATATTAACAGCCCAAGTGGTGCTTAACTTTAATGAGAGCCCCTCGGGAATGCTGCTGACAGCTGCCCAGTGTCCAGGATCTGTGCCTAACCTTTCCCTAATGGAGACAAAACAACAATAGAGGGACATAAACAATATGCTGTGGGATGCAAGGAGCATCTTTAAAAGTGGCATCACCTTTGGAAAAGCACCAGCTTCATTATCCTTCTGCAGGATGGGATATTTTCCTCCCCTTTTCAGGAGGAAATGTATTTTTCTGGGTGTTATTATTTGGTGGATAAAGGGGAAAGGAACATTGAATTGTGCCTTTGTCACAGGAGAAATGAGCTGCAATTTTCTGTACCCCTGACTTTACCAGCTCCCCACAGCCCTTGCAAGGTGAAGAGCCTCCTTTGCCCACAGCAGTGAGAAAAAGGGAGAATCCTGCTGGGATCCATTGATTTAAATAATGGAAGAGGAAGGATTGGGGACAGGATTGGACCCCATGTAAGCCACTACACCCCAACACATCACTCCCCACCACAAAGCTCCTCAGCAAATTTTTTGTACCTAAAATCCCACTCCTCCTGTTTTTTCAGGGAATAAGCTCCACCTCAGGCCATCCAACTCCAAAAGTAATGACATAAATGCCACCAAAAAATATAAAAATTATTGTTTCCAACTGTGCTTTCACTAAATTAACTAAACAAAATATTGATCAACTGCTGATAAATAACAGGAACCGTAACAAGGAAACAAGTTCTCCATTTGATCTCTGCCATCCTGCAGGCATTCCTCTTCATAATTAATTAGACAATACTGTTAGTACAGCACTGCTTTTCCCCCTCCATAGACAAGAAGCTGGAGCTCACATAATTTAAGTAACTGCTTCAAAGGTAGAGTGTTTGGCAGATTAAAATCAGAAGGTCCAGACCATCCTCTCTGCCAATAGTCTGGTTTGCTAAAGACTGGGATCCATTTCCCTGATGTTTCTGGCAAATTCTCAGCGCACACCTCCCACCTTCCATCTCTAGTGAGCACACTTTGCTTTTAAAATCTACAGTCTTTCCATAAAACATGGATCAAAACATATAAAAACTGTAGAGGCAATTCTGTACGAATTGTAAGAGCTGTGTAAATCCTTCCTGCAACAGAAACTGCATTTGGTTTGATTCCTGCCTTTTTTTGACAATACTACTTAAAGTTCGGTAGCAGACAGACAACTTTCACCTCAAAATGTCATTCACAATTAATCCCAAATTGTACATGAAATGATTGAATTCACTCCACGCAATCAAGGGAGAGAACCAAGAGCACATAGAAGTTGTGCAGTTAATCAACCTCGTGTAATCTGTACCTGCTGAAAGCTCCTCACAAACATCCCGAGATCTCTCTCTGCAGAATAAATCTGTAAATCATTTTGCAAATTCTATTTATCGCTGTTTAGGGCTGGGGAAGGGAACCGGAGTGAGTGAGGCTCACACCCTGATGGCTTCCCCAGCGCTCCCAGCCATGGGAAGCAGCAGGAACCGGGCTCCAACTCCTGCAAGTCAGGGGAGTGGGCAAGTAACAGGAGAGCACTGAAGCAGCAAATCCCCAGTTGTGGTTAATTCTCTGCCTGTGATTAACTCATCTTTCTTGGCTATTCCAGCCCTTCTTGCACCTTCTAATGCAGCTGGGGCCACGATTATCAGGCTGTGACCGTGCTTTGGTCTACACTGAAGTGACAGCTGAGGAACAGGTGAAATGCTACACTGAAAGAAATGTAGGTGGCACCAAGGCTGGCGGATGAAACCCAAATAAAGCCATTTGTCCAGGACAGAACAGTCTTCCCATTCCAGAGGTCAGAGGAACAAATCTTCCCTTCCTTTTGTTTAAAAGTGTTCTGGACAGAGACACCTTTATTTGGGATTCACCGTTGTTTTATCTGTCTGGAAATGGAAATCACAGATTTATCAAATTTTGATAAATGGATGCAGGAATCGTTCTGTTCCAGTGTAACCACTGTGAAATGCCTTTGCACAGACACGGCTCCAATCTCATCTGCAGCAGGAAGGCTTCTCAAAAACCACCTCAGGAGCTGCAGCATCACATTCCCGTGCTGGTGCTCAGTGTGGGATGACGCAGGAGTGACATCCAGGCTGCTCCTGTCTCTGCTGACACCCTGCTGGGTGACCTTGGCCAGGCCTTCCTCTGCCTCCCACCTTCCCTGACTTCCAGCACCTCCACTGCTCTGCCCAGGAATTAAACAGGAGTAGAAATGCCTTGAAACAGGAGTAGAAATGCCTTGAAACAGGAGTAGAAATGCCTTTTGACAAGGAGGGAAGGGGAAAACATTCACCATGTTGTAGATTTCCTGCTGGTCGGATGGAAAGAGGAGCTGCCTTCCGAGGACACCCAGGATTAACAAAGGAAGAAGCTGAAATGCCAGCAAGGGTTGAGAATTTTTGTGAAGCTTGTGAAGCTGTGAAGACTTGGCTGCAGCTCCAGCCCTGCCTAGGGAGTGCTCATACAAACCAGGCTGGCTCTGGTGCCACTGGTGGCCTTTTTTGTGTGTTTTCCTAAGGCAATCCTTGCTTGACAAGCAAGAGTTCCAGCAGCACTGGAAGAAAGTCCCTCTGGGCTGTGATTTCCACCTCTTTCCTACAGCACTCCAGAATTACACACAATACTTGTTGGTATGTTCTCTCTGCCACACAAGGGCCACCTCCAGGTGTATCCAGGAGGAATTTCTGCATGGAAAGAGCTGTCAGGCATCAGAATTGCCCAGGGAGCTGGTGGAGTCTCATCCCTGGAGGTGTCCGAGGAAGGGTCTGGAGGTGGCACTCAGTGCTCTGGGCTGGGGACAAGGTGGGGATTGGGCACAGCTTGGACTCGATGGCCTGGGAGGGCTTTTCCAGCCTCACTGATCCCACCGTTCTGGGTGTTTACAGCTCCCAGCTAATGACACTGCTGATAATCACACCACACTGTCACACGCCAACACCACGGGCTGCACGGCTGTTTCCACTCCCTGTTCCACTTCCTGCAACCTCTGCAAACCTTCACCCCCCAAATACCGGGTTCATTTCCCAGCGGATTTTTGCAGTCAGCAATGGGGTAGGATCTGATTTGTTTGATTACTCCCTTATGCCACCCCTCCCTGGCAGCCACAGCTGCTCCAGCCCTTGCAGTTACAAGATCCTCTTCCAGTGGAAGTCACAACATCACATCTCCTTACTCCACAATTTTCCTGCCCCCTTTGGAATCACCAGCACCAGCAGGACTCTGACACAGCCCCCAGTTCTCTTTCCATCCATCAAACTCAACTGTGCACTCAAAACCAGGGACTTTACTCCTACAGGTGATGCCTGTGCCCTGGAAGGACAAGAAAATATTGCAAAGGGCTGAGCCAGGGAATACACCTGACACTGGGAAGAAAGAAGAAACACCACACAACCCACCATGAGGTCCCATTAAAAAAAGCGGGAAAACCACCCAAAAAACAGTCTTCCACTTCCATGCAAGGGAGGTGTAAAATAATTTCATCCAAGCTCCCTGCAGTCTCCATTCTGGCTGCGTCCATGGAGCCAAGACACTGAAACAGAGTTAATTTAATTCCTTTAATCAATGGGATTGTCCCAATTACACGTTAACCACTGCAGAGCATGGAGGCAGCACAGAGATTTTGCAGATTCCTGTACTGCATCCTGTTTATGGCAAGCAGAGAACATCAGTTTTTCTAACTGCACTGTAGTGCACTCCCCCAGAAACGCTGTGCACACACAGAACTGCCGCTGCTGCTATCACTGGGCTCATCTCCATATCCCAGTTCCACTGAAAGCCATGGGAAGTGCCTTCTCCTCAGAGCAGGAAATAACCTTGGAGTTGCACTGGAATCACCTCACAGCAAGGAGCCTCATGTTTCTTAGTGGAGAACTGAGGAACAAACTGGCAAAAGCAATGTTGTGGTTAAGGTGAGCTGCCCCAAACTCCCCAAACAACCTCGTGCAAGTCACTCCATGAAGCAGAATTATTCCATGGAGTGGTTTGGGCTGGAAGAAACCTCTGGATATCAGGCTGAGGTTTTGTTATCACCTGTTAACATCTGTTAGGGTTTCACTGCTCTCAGAGGTTGGGTGGGCTCAGAGCCCCCCTGCTAGGTTCCTGCCCTGCAATATCTCCAGGACAAGGATGAACTGCACACTGGAGCTCTCACTAAACTGACTTCAGGGAAACAATTCAATGAGCAGTGGAAATTAAAATACTAAGCTGGACCATAAATCCTCAGTTACCAGGCAGGATGGACGGTTCCCACCTCTTCCCAGGTGGAGCAAAAAGCCTCACCTGGTTTAAACTCCCCTTAAAGCCTGATTCCCTTTCCCTTCCCATCATTCCTCACAGGATACTAGAGCAAATCAATGGGATACCACCACCTCTGACATTTCTGGCTGCTGTGGATGTCAAAGAGACAGCTCAATGCTGCACTCAACAATTCCAGCAGTACAGAATCTTCACTACTTAATCATTTCCTTTTTTTGTAGCCCTTAAAGTCTTATCTTTTCCCTTCCATTTGAATTTGCTCTATTTTCTGTTGGGAAAAAAAAAAAGCCTAATTTAAATTTAGGCCTATTCATGGTGTTTCTGAACCTCCCAATGCCTAGAAACATGGAGGAGAGTAAAGAAGTATTATTTAAGATCCACTCAGCTAAACAGAGCTTTGTTATAATTTCACTAAAGCCTACGAAAAATGTACTCCAGCCCTGTGTCTCAGGATACTCCTGATAAAAACGGAGTTAAGAAGACTTTTCTTGCAATGCTTTGGGCTCAAAACCAGTTAAGGCTGCCTGACCTTGCCCCCAGCTAACCCTGAACTTTATCATAACAATTTCCTCTGGTCAAGATCCAGGCCAGATTCTGGCAGGGGTTGGGGGGGCAGCAGCAGGAACAGAAGCACAGCTGTGAAATTTGGCATTTCCCACCCAGCTGGGCTCTCGGAAACCGGAGAAGGGCAGCAAACACCATGCAGTAATTCCATGGCTGGAAATCCCTGGAGCGCTGGTGCAAGTGGCTGAGAGCAGGAACCATTCCCCGGCTGCAGAGCAGGGAGGAATGCTCAGTTCTGCCCCAGGACACATCCCCCACAGCACTGACATCCCCTGATCAACAGCTCAGCCACACCTGGACCGCAGATCCACAGGTCCTGGATCCCCCTCCACGTGCTGGTGTCTGACAGGAGCTTCTGGCAGGTGGAGGCAGCAGCAGAGGAGCAAGGACCCAGCTCTGATCCCTGCAGGTGGGAGCAGTGGGATCCAGCATTTCCCAGGGCACAGCTCTGCAGGATCCAGCATTTCCCTGGGAGGCTCCTGGGGACAGGCACAGCTCAGTGGAGAGGAAGGCTGGGGCTGAGACGTTCTTCAGCTGCATTCAGCAGCCACAGCAAAAAAATCTGACAGTGACAGGCAAGGAACAACTTCCAGCTCGGCTCCAACCAATGGGATCGGTACAAGGAATGGAAGGCAGAAGGTGGGATGGGCAGTGCTGGGCTGGTGCTGGATTCCAACAGAATGACCAGGTTGGAAGAGACCTTCAAGATCATCGAGTCCAACCCAGCCCTAACACCACAAATAGACCGAGTACCATATCCAGTTTTTTATAAACACACCAGGGATGGTGACTCCACCACCTCCCCAGGCAGACCATTCCAGTATTTTACTATTTCCCTGAAAAACGTTTTCCTAATATCCAACCTATATTTCCCCTGGCACAGCTTGAGGCTGTGTCCTCTGGTTCTGTCAGTGTTGCCTGCAGAAAGACACCAACCCCAGCTGCTCACAGCCGCCTTTCAAGGAGCTGTGGACAGTGATAAGATCACCTCTGGGTCTCCTTTCCTCCAGGCTGAACAACCCCAGCTCCCTCAGCTGGGACCTTAAAGGTCTTTTCTAGTCAGAATGGTTCTGTGATTCCCTGAATTGTGGACCAAACATCCCAAAGCTTGCAGCAGAGTCCTGGCCACAGCTCAGCAAGGGCTCTTCTTCCCCCTCCTCATTATGGGCACACAATTCCATGGGGAAACTTGCTGGATGTGGATGTTCTTCACTGGGAACTCGCAAGTGGGGACTGAATACAAGAGTACAAAATAAAGGGATGATTTAAAGCATAAATGCACATGGTAGTGGTGCAGCCCCATCCCCTGAGCTCGCTCTGGGCTCAGGAAAGCTCGTTAGGCCTCAGTGCTGATTAATGGGAGCTGGGCAGGCTCATCAGAGACCCCTCAGTGCTCCCAGAACTCCTGGAATCTCACAAGCTCCTCTTTTCTCACCAGCCTTGAAATTTTGTCTGAACAACAGAAAGAGCAGAATCATATTTTACTTACTGGACTTTTTTTAAGAGAATTCCCCAAAACCACCTCGGATGGATGCACAGGTGCTCTCTAACCTACATTTACCCACAGCAGGACCCAACATCACCTTCCACAAGCAAGGATAGCTCATGGATGGATCCAAAACATCCTTAACAGGAACTAAAGGGGCCAATTTCAATAGGATGCTGAAATGAGAAGCACACTGAGGGGATGAACCCACTTTACATGTGGCTTTAAACTGCTATTTAAATCAGGAACCTGCTTTGGTTTTCCTACATCCCATTCCATGTTCTCAGTGTGCCTCTGGACAGAACAAGTCTCCAGCTCAAGTCTGGAATTCAAGTTTGATCCAGAACCAGCAGATTTACTGACTGCACCTCCTACTGAACCTTCTCCTCCCATTTCTAGCACTGGTCCACACCTAATTCAAAATGCAGGACAACAGGGAATGTTCTTTAACCCCTCGTGGTCCCTCAGGGAGTGGAATTATCAGTGCAGGTGGAGATCTCTGCAATGAAACCTCCTCTGCCCTCTGTTCCTGCCCACATCTTAAATTCATAAACAAAATTCATTAATAGCTTCCTGCTCCTCCACTCTTCAAAAGAGAGGCCTGTTTTCCACTGAGAAAAAAGAAAATTACAGGGGTTTAAAATTGGTGAGCTGGTGTTTCAAGCTGGTGCATCCTCCTTTAACCCAGTACCAAGCAAGGTACTGACTAATAAAGCACAGTGTGTAAATAATGGTGTCAAGACCCTTTTAGAATAGGCCATTAAAATGTATTTTATCTGTTTTTAACCACACACACACGGGGCCTACACATGCCCCTAACACACCTTGCAGTGCTGGAGCGCAGCTGATTGCTCAGAAAGCACCAGAAAGGGGTGAGCAGCATTGCTGTGCCCACCTGACTGACAATCAATACACAAAATTCCAGAATCATCACACTGGAGAGGCCAGGCAGGGCTCACCATCAACCCACAGCCAAAGGCAAATCCAGTGCCCTCTGCTCATCTTATCCCTGTGAAACCATCACTGCAGCCTTCAAAGTGAAAGGGGATTCTCACAAACCACTTCCCCTTCCATGCCCACAATAAACTTCCCTTTACCAGGCAGCACCTTCCCTCCTGTTCCAGCTCCATCCTTTCCCAAGGGAAGCTCCCTTATCCTGCCCTGGGACACCTGAGGGCACCACAGGCTCCAGGCTGCTTTTCAGAAGGCCATTTCTGGGCAGCAGGACTGCAGGCAGGGCCCAGCTGGTGTGATGGGAGCAGGGTTTCTCCCCCTTTTTCTGTCTAACTCCTGGCTGACAGCTCCACACACACGGCTCTGCTGCCACACTATGGGAACTCCTGGCTACTGCTCCCTCCACAACCCTGGAACGGGAGAGCTTGGAGCTCTTGGAACTTTGTTCCACAGGGGTTCAGGGTTCAGCAGAGGCTGAACTGATTTCCTGGGATTACACCCTAAAGCCACCGTGACCCTGCCAAGGGCGGCTGCCTCCCCTCCCTGCGTGTGCATCCCTGCGTATCCAGCACCAGACACTGACACTGAAGTTGGCACCCTGCTCTCACAAAAACATCCTTGCTGGGGTTTCAGAATCTAAAGAGAGGACTTATTGATCAATGCCTCTGGCTCTGATGCAGATAAAAAACCATCTGAGGTCTAAAAAGCTTTTGCAGATCTGCTCACAAAGCAAAAGAAGCCAGAGCATCAACCTCTGGCTGAAGGATCCAGAACAGAGAGCTCTAAATGCAGACAGGAGGGACCAGGGGCCTGAGAAGAAAGGATTAAATGCTCAGTGAGGTACAGAATGAAGCCTGGAAGATCCAGTATGAGTAAGACACAGACAGCTCAGAAAAAGAGAAAAAGCTGTAAGCCCCTGGTAGAGTAAATCTGAGATTTAGGTATCTCTCCATCAGTCTGCTCACGTGAGGAAAGCTCAAGAGAAGCTGCTGGAATGGGTTTCCTCTGTGCACAGGCTGAATGTTCATGCTGAAGAGACAAAAAATCGCCACCAAAATAAACATTCAGCCTTTATTAGGGACCTGTAGGTTGTTTGGGTGGGTTTCCAGTCTTTCCTAACAGATCCTCCTAGTCAGCAAACTGTTCAGCTCCCCTGCAAGACTGCTCAGGAGCAGCAGTTAATCCTCATCCCCAAGCCCCCGAAAGGAAACCTGCCTTACATAATAAAATCAGTCTCACATTCCAGATGAAGTTTCCCCCCCCCCAAAAAAAGAAACACCCCCAAACCCAAGGAGCTTTCATACACATCAACACCCAAACACACATTCCTCCAGCCCAGGATACAGCAGACAAGACAACGGGACTTGGAAACTCTTGGAAATCGGGGCACTGCACAGTGTGGAGAGCAGCCACTGCCAAGCACTCGGCTCTCCCACTCTTCCCCCTCCTACACACACAGAAGGACAGTCCCTAAATATTTGCTGTTTACACCAGAAATAAACTTGAGTCCCTGGATCTGCTTTGGCTGCAAGGGCAGCTGCGGAAATAAGGTAGGAGACACAAGCAAACTGCCCCCAAATTCAAGTCTTCTTCTGCTTTCAAGCCCAAACATGCATATTTCATAAAAACCAGGATGCTGAGGCCAACGAGCTCATATATAAGAGATATTCAGCTGGGAAGAGGAGGAAAAGGAGGAAAGTGCTTCCATCTTCATGCAAGGCATCCAGAAATCTGTTTTATCAGCTGTAGGCAAGCAGCAGAGTAGTGAAATCATGAATTAAGATGCCAGGGAAAGACAGAGGGGAAAGCGGGGCTGGCATTTTTCACAGTCATCCTGCACATCACCAGCGCCTGTGCCCAAACCTGACCCATCTGAGAAGGGGAATGAGATCATAGAGAGCCACCCTTTATCACATTCCAGTGCTTCAAAAATTGCTGCTCCCGAAGGATGCAGCTCCAAAGGTCTGAACTGAACACCCTCGGTGCTGTGCCCAAGACACCAGGGCAGTGTGTGCCACCACCCCAGTGCCACCACACCAGTGCCACCACCCCAGTGCCATCACCCTAGTGCCAACACCCCAGTGCCACACTGCTCAGTGTCATCACCCCAGTGCCATCACAGCCCAGTGCCACCACCCCAGTGCCACACAGCTCAGTGCCATCACCCCAGTGCCACCACACCAGTGCCAACACACCGGTGCCACACTGCTCAGTGCCACCACCCCAGTGCCACACAGCTCAGTGCCACCACACCAGTGCCACCACCCCAGTGCCATCACCCCAGTGCCAACACACCCCGCACCCCCCTTCCCGCCCGGGGGTCCAAGGCCAGTGCTTTCCCCGCAGGAGCCGGGGATGGATGAGCAATGCTCCTGCAGAAGTTGCCCAGCCACTCACCCATCGCCGAGCCAGCCAGCAGCCCCAGCGAGAGCAGCAGCACCCGGCTCCAGGCGCTCCCCTCCGCCGTCATGAGAGCCACGATCCCCAATTTCCACCAGTGCCTTCCGAAGCTGCAGCTGCATCCCGGCTGGTCCCATCCCAAGGAAGGTTGCATGTCAAAGGGCAGCAGCAGGAATGGGGCGTGCTGGGTGTCTGCTGGTTTGCCGCTGTTGGGTTTTTCCCCCTTTTTTTCCTTCCCCTCGGCGATTGGGATAGTCCTCGGCTCGGCTGGATGAAGAGGAGAAAGGAAGGAGGAGGGGGGAGGCGAGGGGGGGGAAGCGGGTCAGGCTTGTGATTTTTATATATATATATTTTTTCCCCCTTAATTTTTTTCAGCCCAGGAGGAGGAAAAAAAAAAATCCCACCGCATGGAAGGCTCTGAGCTTCTGCAGCTGGAATGAACCAAGTGTGGCAGCAGCTCGGGGAGAGGAGAGGGAAGGCGAGGAGAGGAGAGGAGAGCAGGGGAGGGCTGGCGCGTCCCTCCCGGTGGCTGTCTCAGAGCCAGCTCCTCGGCAGCAGCACCACCACCAGCACCACGCAGCCCTCGGGGATTTATACTTTTTTTTTTTTTTTTTTTTTTTTTTTATTAAGCTATTTGATTAATCGTTCCCAGAGCTTTGTTCCCTCTCTGGAAGCCGGGCCAGAGGGGTGTTGTGGAGGGGCGGATGCTGTGCTACCCCCCAAAACCTCCCACCAGCACCCAACCTCACAAACTGGGCTCCAGCAGTGTGTTTATTTTTGACACTCTAGGATTCCTGATGAGGAACGAGCCCCCCAGCCCCCATTTCTCTCTCACGCACACATCCCTGTTAATCAGCACCCCCCCCCCCCAAAAAAAAAAAACAACAAAACAACAACTTGATGCTATTGACACAATTTTTGTGACGAGGCAAATTTTGTTGCAAACACAGATCACAACAGACCCCCTCCTCCCCTCCCTTTTCCCCGTCTGTGACTTGTCCTGGCAGCACGGCTCCCAGCACCCGAGCGGTGCCCTGATGCTGGTGGGACTGGTCCTGGGGCATCCTGGAGGTGGGAAAGGCTGTGCCCCCTCCCCCGAGCCAACAGGCAGCTCCTGCCCTTGGCAGAGCCTCGTTTCTCCCCCACCAGCAGCAGCAGCACCTCCCCTTGTTTTTGTTTTAACATCTCCCGGTACGCCGGTCCCTGGAGCTGCAGGCAAGATGGGGAAAAGGGAGGGAGGAATAGGAATGCAGCCACTTAACGCCACATTCGGGAACTTCATTATCTTGCTAATGATGCTCAGATCCAGGGACAAGGAAAACAACTCGAACATGACACCAGAGCTTAAGGAAATAAATAAATAAGGAAGAAAAAGGCACTCTGGAACGCTCGAGCATCCTCCCCCCTCCTCCCTCCTCGCCAAGCACGGACTCTCCGTTCATGACAGGCCCGGAGTTGCCCCTCTCTCACAGCCCCGTGGAACAGGGGGGATTTGCCAGCCCGACATCCCTTCTCCAGCCCTGTTTATCCCCTTTCCCCCCGCGGTCCAGCCCAATTTTCCCCGCTCTGCCCGGGATGCGAGGCCGGGCCGGTGCCCCCGGTTCCAGCCCGGGCCCGGGCCGCTCCCCTCGGCCGTGCCGGGGCCACCTCGGGGGCTCCCCTGGCCCCCATCCCCCTGCTCCCCCGGCTTTGCATTTGCTGCAGTTTCTTGCTGCAAAACCTCCTTCTTCGGCCGTGTTCCGGTTGCCTTGAATGAGCTTATTTGACAGCTAAAAAACAAATTATATGTCGAGGGCTCGCAGATCTGTCCCTCCACCCCTGGGATCAATCCTCCTTCTCTCTTCCTCTCCCTCCGTCCCCTCTGCATTTCAATCCTCGCACTTCCCACACCGGGAGCCGCTGCCAAGAGCCAAGGCAACCGGGGCTGGCACATGAAAGAGTTGCTTTATGTCTGTTTAAGCTGCAGCATCAATTCAAACAGCCCCGATTGTGCACAGGCACAGCTCCCCCAGGGAAAGCTCCGGGGCCAGGGGGCCACAGCTCCATGAGCCGGTGTCCCCTCGCCAGCCAGCGATGTCCCCCAGCCCAATATTGCAGCCGGCTGAAGCTGTGATGGGGCTGCTGCAGGGCAGGGGCTGAGCCAAAGAGCCCTGCATGCACCAGGAACGATCCACAGGCATAAAAAAAGACACTGAGGAGCCACAATCCCACTTTATTCCCGGGCAATCGGATCGCAGCTGTTTCAAATCCAGGGGTTCCTCTCCGGGTAGGTTTGCGTCGCAAAAAAAAAAAAAAAAAAAAAAACCAAAAAAACAAACAAACGGAGGTTTAGGGCTGAACTGTCTCTAAAATAATTATGAAAAAATACTGCGTTTATTAATGTAACGGACAATTGCGATGAGCGCGGCCATCCCCAACTTCTGCAGCCTCTGCACCCCCAGGGAGGGATGCTCCGGGTCCCAGCCCCTCTCACCCCGAGCGCTCATTCTGCGTCTCACCTTGCGAGATCACCTCTCACTAAACACAGAATTCCTGCCTGCCGTGCGAGCGCCCACCGGGACACAAATCCTGCTCTGCACTGCCACCCGCAGCCGGAGCCGGGCTGGAATGTCACCTTCCCTGCAGCTATCATCCCACTTTTTTATGTCCCGCTTGCTCCCATCCAAAACTCTGCTCCGATTCCTCCTGAAGAACAGCAGCGTCCCCGAATTGCAGGTCCTGCACCGCTTTGTGCGCTGGATTTTGGGAGGAAATCCTTCCCTGTGAGGGTGGGGAGGCCCTGGCACAGGGAAGCTCTGGCTGCCCCATCCCTGGAGGTGTCCAAGGTTGAACAAACTGGGATAGGGAAAGGTGTCCCTGTCCCACGGCAGAGTTACAGCCCAGGATCCTTGAGGAGGGACAAGGTGATCGGAGGGATGGAGCAGCTCTCCCGTGAGGAAAGGCTGGGAGAGCTGGAATTGCTCCTGAAGAAAAGAAGGCTCTGAGGTGACTTCATTGTGACTTCCAGGACCTGAAGGAGCCAACAAGAAACATGGGGAGACACAATTTACAAGGGCTTGGAGCGACAGGACACAGGGAATGGTTTCCCACTGCCAGAGAGTGGCTTAGGTGAGATTTTGGGAAAGAATTTTTCCCTGTGAGGGTGGTGTGGCCCTGGCACAGGGAAGCTGTGGCTGCCCCATCCTCAGAAGCGTCCAAAGTGAGTCTGGACAGGGCTTGGAGCAACCTGGGACAGGCAAAGTTATCCCTGCCCACGGCAGGGGTGGGATGAGATGAGCTGATTTAAGATCCTTTCCCATCCAAACCATACCATGATCCTACACCTTTCCCAAGGTGTCACCTGTTGAAACAAAGCCTGAGGCACAGGGTACATCCTCCTCCTAATGAGGAAAATAATTCCCACTTTTTTCCACCACAACCAATTTTCTTTGTGAAAAGTGTGTCCCATGAAACCCGACTACTTCAAATTCTGAAGCACCCTAAGCAGCTGCTGCATTCGCTTCCCCACAACATTTAAAGGAAAACAACCACAGACACATCAAAATATTTACAGGAAGAAGCGAAAGCAGCATTCAAAGGAGCAAAATTGAAAATTAAAGTGTTATAGGGAAGCTACTGTAAACAGCTGATCTTCACAAAGAAAAGCTGAATTTAGAACAGAAAAATTTATGCCAAATCATGTTTCGCAGGACAAATAATGGGGAGAGAGGGAAGGATGCTCTTGGCATTAATTGGATAATATTTGCTGTGTGCTCCCAAAATAGAAAAAGTAAAACTGACAAATCCAGCTCGCAATCAACCAGAATCAACACGTGGCCAGTTCTGAACGTCCCAACAAAACATCCTGCAAACCTGGCCCATCCTGCTTGGAATGTGAAAGTGTTAACTGCTATTTCATCTTCCAAAAAATAACTTTACAGATGAGGAAACAGAGAATTTTCCAGATGAAGCCATGGAGGAACAGAAGGGGAAGGCTGCAGCCTGTGAAACCACCAGACAGGAATCCCTTTGAGAAAATGGGGCAGAAAGTTGTTTCTGTACTCAGAAATAGTCTAACCATGTTCTATTTTCATACCCACGGCACAAATCTGTTGAGGTTTTTATTACAGAGAATATCTCTGTTCTTTAAAAATAGAAGGGAACCAGCATCCCACTAATTACAGTGAGCCTATGATTGGAGATAATTAGATACATTTACCATTTAGAATTTCCTAACTTTAGCTGTTCATGAACCATAGATGTGCCCATAGTGTGTGCACAGAGCATCAGTCATTCCCTCCAGCTATGAGGAGTAAATTGATAACACATTAAATTATTGAACGTGGCAGGAGCAAACTGGAATTTAAATGGGTGTTTGGAGGAGGGAAGCACAAGAACTGGGATTTGGAGCAGGTGACCATTACAGGCACGTGGATGTGGCTCAGGGGAACACAAAACTCTTCAATCCCACTGGAAGTGCCAGAAGAATCTGGAGGGGGTTTGGAGGGGCAGCACTGCAATATTTGCTCTGTGGTGATACCCAGTCCAGGACTGGAAAGTGCTGGAATGGCCTTTTCCACTCAGGAATTGTCGTGTTCCATGCCTATAATGGGGGATTATTTGAGATGGTGATCCAAAGGGAAGGACGAGCTTTTCCTCTCTATCCTATAAGCCACTTATCCATAACTTGTAGGACAACAATCACTTTCCCAGAAAATAAAATGTAAAAAAATAACTCACCCAGTTATGAGGAAGAGAAAGAAGTAATTTGGAAGTTTGATGCAATCCCCTGAAGCTTGACTGAATTCCTGGGTTAATTTCCTGGAGAAGCTGCAGGGACAAACCTCAACCACTCTACCAGGGAAAGCCATGCAAAATTTTAAGAGAATTCAGTTTTTCTGTCCTGGTATTGTGAGGAAAAGCTGTCATTTATCAAAGTCCCAGAGTCCTATAAGGACTTCATGTTTTCCCTAAAGTGAACATTTCCATCTCAGATAATCCCCTATGATTTATAGGGTGAGAAACAGCTGGATGACAATTCATCTGCAATAAATTTTTTAAGGATGACAGAATAAGAAGGGGGCTTTTTTATTCTTCTTCTTTTTTCCTTTTTTTTTTTTGTATGGAAAGATGGAGACAAATAATAAAAATGTTTTATTTATGAAAAATGCCCGAGCTGCTCAGAATTGAGTGCTGGTGCAATAAAGATGGTTGATAGAAGAGAGACTTGGCTGTGAATTTCAGAGATAGGGACTTTACTTGTGTGTTCAGAGGGAGATTAACACAAAATACTCAATGCCTGGGTGGTGCACAACTCACTCCTGCCTTAGTCCCTCAAACTCCTGTTAATGCAGAGTTTAAAAGCTGAGTTTTAATAGCAAAGATCAAACCATAAAGCTTGGATGTGGAATCCTGCTTAATTATATCCCCTTGGGGTGTTTCACTTGGGAATTTCAAGGTTCTGAGGTTGACAACAACCCCTGCAGAGCAGCTTTGCATCGAGGCTGGGGCTGCTCTGTTTCAGCCACTTGGCTGGGTCAGAGGTACCAGACTGATTAAATGAGATTTTACAGCCTCTGGGAGCCCCGTCACAACAAATCACCACCAAACTCTCACCCAGCTGCAGCACCAGTGACTCAGGGCAGTGACAAAGATCTGAGTGTTTCACCCAGCACCACTGAGTCAGCTCACTCCCAAGTTCACATTTAGGCTTGGCTTAAGAGGATATTGCACCAGTAGAGGTCAAAATGGGAATTAACTGCACAGCTGGAAAAGCCTGGCTGTTTTGCAAGTAGTTACGGGTCCTGCAAAAGGTGGAGAACCTTCATTCCTGGAGGGGCTGCAGGAGCAAATGTGTTTCACCTCTTCAGGCAAAGCGCTTCCTATGGGAACAGGCTGCAGTGTGGGTCATAATTCAGTCAAAAGCTGGAGCACACTCCTGGTGGGACAGGGCTTGGAGCAGCCTAGGACAGTGAGAGCTGTCCCTGCCTACAGCAAGGGCTGGAATGGGATGAGCTTTAATATCCCTCCCAACCCAAACCTCTCTGATTCACTGAGCTTTAGATTTAATCCTGATACACCAACACCAGATTTGTTCTCTCCACCCATGTTTAAAAAATTCAGCTCTTCCTTCCCTTCTAATCCCATTTATGTAAATAAACAAGGTAGTGGTGGAGGCCAAGCTGGTGCCAGTATAAAATTCAGAGTCTGTTTACTCTTGTGGGCTTGCTAAACAATCTCACAGCAATCCTCCAGGTGACATTCTCCACCTCAGAACTACTTCAGTCCTCACTGCTCCTCTTTCCACACTGCATCAACATCTATTTTGGGTTACCCAGATGGCTGAGGTGCTCTAGGACAATTTATAAGGAGGAATTCATGCCTTGGCAAGATGTGCCCACTGGCCCTTATTTTCCTCCACACGTGGCTGCCAGCCAGAATTTCAACTCAGATAAATTAGACAAGCAATTAGGAACCTCCAGTGTTGCCACAACATTCCTCACTCTCTTCGCCTTGTGGGGAAGGGGACAGGGGAGGACATCTACCAAACTGAGAGGCTGTGGAAGGAACACCAAGATAGCTGTGAGAAATCCCAAAGCCCATCCATCGCTCCCAAACTCCCAGCAGCACCAGTAACAATGAACTCAGAGCCCCAGTGAACCTCAGATGTGGGAAGATGAGAGGGGGGACACCAAGAAAGAGTCCATCTGTCACATCCCACTCCTGGAAGCGTTCTAGGCCAGGCTGGATGGGACCTGGAGCAACCTGGGATAGTGGAAAGTGTCCCTGCCCATTGCAGGGGTGGCACTGGATGAGCTTTAAGGCCCTTTCCAACCCAAACCATTCCATGATTCATCAACATTTCATTTCTTAGGGTCAAGCAACCTGTACTGGATCTATCCCTGGGATGTGTTCAGCTGGAAATCAGGGAGCTGAGGATCAGCCAAGCACCCTCCAGACCCTGTGAAGAACAAGGCTGGAGCATCATTAAGGCACAAGGAGTGGAAACCACAGCTCTGCCTCAGGAACCGAGGCAGGGTTATATGGATTTAATAACTGAATCCCTGCCTTATTTCACCAGGATTACATGGCTTCTCCACACAGAATTCCTGCCTTGTTTTGGCAGGATTACACAGTTCTCTCCCCAGAATTCCTGCCTTGTTTCCAGCACAGGATTACATGGGTTCTCCCCCAGAATTTCTGCCCTGTTTCAGCAGGATTACACGGGTTCTATTCTCCACCCACAATTCCTGCCTTGACTCCAGCACAAGGTTACATGGCTTCTCCACTCAGAATTCCTGCTTTGTTTTACAGGATTACACAGGTTCTCCTCCCAGAATTCCTGCCCTGTTTCCAGCATGGGATTGAAGATACCCAATGAAGATTCTCATTAATTTTTTTCCTTTTTTCCCATTATTCACATCATGGCTCCCACATGGACCTTCAGGAGTATTCCAGTTCTCAGAAGCTTTTTTACTCATACCTGGAAATCCGCAGTTCCAGACTCTCCCAACGCATTTCTCTCAAACCTCTGTAAAAGACAGGAAAGAGGAATCATCCCATTTTACAAATAAAAAGCTGAATTCTGGGAAGCTAGAACTCCAAGGCTTCATCCATCCAGTTTAAGGGCACAAACCACAGCAAAATAAATTCTCAGGGACACAAACCAGGATCTGGAGGGCACAAAAGTCATAAAACTCTTCCTCTACCTTGACCAATTCCCAAACTCCCTTCCAGTGCATTCCATCACTACTGAATGTCATATGAACCTCCCTGGGCAAATCCTGATTTCTTTCCTAACTCACTGCTGAATTTCCCCCAAGATTCTCTTGCAGGATCTGTTCCCTCCATTGTGGCTTCTACAGGATTCCTTGGAAAAATAATTTTACAGAGCAAAATGATTATTTACTTATGGTTTTCAAACCCAAAACTTGGATCAGAATTTCCTTTGGTTCAAGCCAGGTCTGTTCTGCCCCAGTAAATTCCCATTTTCTTTAAGTGGAGTAGAAGCTTGGATTTTTCTCCTGTTCAGTGCACTGCCTGTTTTCCTCCAATATTCCTAACACAATTAGCATAACAAGATAAAGGAATCATCAAGTCCTTTCCCATTTTTCTTCCTTTGTAAAAGGACTGATGACAAACTGGGAATCAGGATCTGTATTGAATTACATTTGCCACAAAAGAGTTCATTAAGTAATAGTACATAATAAAAATCATCTGTCAGCTTGAGGGATTGACCAAATCCACTTAAGGGAACAGCTGGTTATTTTCTGGAGCACTCCAGAGCCAATGGTCAATATGTGCGAGGAGAAAGAGTGGGACGCAAGGAAACAGGGAACAGGTCAGGTATTGGAATGCCAGGAAAGTTTCTGGGATTTCCTGCAGAATCGGTCATGACTGGAGGTGAGACTTTGCCCATGGCAGCCCCATTTCCCCCTGATTTTTGTGCTGGCAGCAGCTCCTTCCACCAGGAAAAGGATCACAGGGCTCAGGGTGTGACCAATCTGAAGATGCTTCATGGAATTTCATCACCATCAAATCATGCAGTATCATCGAATCATGGAAAAGAATCCCAGGATGACTGAGGTTGGAAAAGAGATCCAAGGCCATCAGGTCCAGCCTGTGACTAATCCCCAACTTGTCACCAGCCCAGGGCACTGAGTGCCACATCCAGGTGTTCCTGGGACACTTGCAGGGATGGGGACTTCAAACTTCCCTGGGGAGCCTTTCCAATGCCTAAACAAACTTTCCATGAAGGCATTTTCACCAAAATCCATCCAAAAACCTCTCCTGAGACACCTTGGGGCCACCTCCTTGTCAATACCGGGGGAGCTGAATTTCTCTCTCACTCCAGCACACCAAAGGGGCCATGACAACAATGGCAGCAGGTCCCATTTCTTGTCCCCAATATCTGTGTCCCTAAAGCTGCAGCAGAACATCCCAACACAACCATCACTGTCCCAGCCTTTCCAGCCAGGAAACCCAAATGGAAAATTGCTTCTGACTGCAAAGAGCGTGCAGCAAACCTGGGGAGGGAACAGAGGCATCTCTGTCTCTGGGGACATTCCAAACCCACCCAGACACATTCATGTGTCACCTGCAGGTGTCCCTGCCTTGACCTCCAGAGATCCCTTCCAATCCCAGCCATCCTGGGATTCTGTGATCAGTGGCTCAAACGAGCCACATCGGCCCCTGACAGAAAACCCACCTCCCTCTCAGTGATTCATCCAAACCCATCCACAGTGCTGAGGCTCCAGAGATTTGTTCCAAGCTCCTGGAAGTCCCTAAGAAGGCCCTGACAGTGAGGACACCGCAGGTGACACAGAGGCAGCTTGCTGGGAATAAATGTCACCCATGACACGGTGTCACCGTGACCCTGCCGCGCGCTCCTGGCAGGGGCTGAACACGGCAGAGCCCCAGCAGGGCAGCCCTTCTTCAGAAGAGTCAGCTTCACTTCCATCCTGCTGCCTCCTCCCCACGTTCCTCCCCAGGCCCAGCCTTAGTGGATCTCTTCCCCCACAGAAGTTTTAGGCCGCAGCTTCACTCAAATCTCTGAAGGGAAGGGACGTGCAAGCCCCGTGGTGGCTGCACAGCAGATCCTACTCAGGCACCCAACCAACCAAAACTAAACCCCAAACCAGCTGTGAATGCTAAAAATCATCTGTTACGCCGGCTCCGAGCCTCTCCCTGCAGCACAGGCAGGACAAGAATCACAGAATCACCAGGCTGGAAGAGACCTTGTAAGGATCATCGAGTCCAACCCATGCCCTAACACCACCTCAACTAAACCATGGCACCGAGTGCCACATCCAATCTTTTCTTACAGAATCAATTCCAGGATGGAAACCACTGCAGTTTCTGCCTTTAAACACCTTTTTCCCCCTTTCAAACTGCCCTTGCACTGCGCTGTTGATAAATCTGCAAAACTCTAATGAATTTTGGGGAAAGTCTCCCCATCCCTGGGTAAAAATCCAAGCCCTGGTGCTCCAGCAAAGCCAGAATAAGCTGGAGGATGCAGCAGCCATTTGGAGGAGGTGCAGCCACGCAGAGTTGCAGTATTTTGGAGACAGAAACACCTTCCCCCACAGGCATTAAACAGCATTTATCTCCCTTTCCTCTCAAAATCTCCCCTGGCTGGTGTTGCCACTACTGCAGTTTTCCCAAAGTTGTTTAGCTCCCCAATCCAAACTTTTCCAGAATTAGCTCGGCTCCCATTAAACTGGAGATAATGTGGGGAGGGGGACTGATTGAACAGCTATTAATCAAAGGATGGGGTTTATTCTGGTGATGTCACAAGCTGCAGAAGCAGAACTCAAACAGTTTATTAAATTACAGGAATGCCAAGAAAAATAGATAGCTTTAATAATCCATTTTTGCCTATCTGTTGTATTTTATATGTAGCTTGCAGAAGAGAATTAAAAAGTTTTCTACCATGTAAAATTGCCACTTAAAGGAGGGGGGAAAAAAACCCCAAATAGATTCTGTCACTGATAGAGAATACAATTATTCCAGGCTAAAAAGTTTATTCTTTTGCTAATGTGTGAGATTACAGCAGCTCAGAGCCCACAGGAGAGGAGAGGGGATGGTTCCATGACGGAAAATGGTCCCTGAGCTTAAAAACACAAGTGCTCCAAAGCTGAGGAGGAACAGCAAACACACGAGGTCTGGCCTTGAGGGGGAAAGCTCTGAGGATGCTCCAGCCCCATCCTCAGGGACTGCACCAGTGTGGCACCCAAGTCTGGAGGATGCTGCCACAGCACTGGATTTTGAGCTGCCTAGGCACAAAGGCACAGTCAGCAGAGGTGGCTGAAGGAGAGGGGGGAAAATGGCCAAAAACCTGCCCTCCACCAATGAGCTGCAGCTCACATGAGAGCCAGGAGATGTGTTTGGGGGATCAGCTCTGATCAGACTGAGCATTTGGATGAGATGGAGGAAGGAATTCTTCCCTGTGAGGGTGGGGAGGCCCTGGCACAGGGTGCCCAGAGAAGCTGTGGCTGCTTCATCCTTGGAAGGGTCCAAGGACAGTTTGGGCAGGGCTTGGAGCAATCTGAGACACTGGAAGGTGTCCCTGCCCATGGCAGAGGATGGCACTGGATGATCTTTATGACCCTTCCAACTCAAACCAATCCCTGATTCTACAACTTATCCCCCCTACAGCCCCAGCCAAACCAAACACTCTCCTATTTTTTATTATTCTCCCACCCTCCTCCTTCCTCTCCATCTCCAAGCCTTTCCTGTGATTCAGAAGCACATCCATCCCAGCTCCTGCTGCCTGCAAATTGAGTCACATCATCTGCATGGAAGCCTTTCAGAGAAACCACCCAAACAGTGCTGATGAACTGGATTCCTTTCCTCTGGGAAGCAGACTCCCAGGAACGCTACCAGGGGCCGTTGTGCTGTGATTCAAGATGTGCTGTGTCTGGCATAGCAAAGCAAACCTGAAATTGTGAACCCAGACCCTTCAGGACTGACACTTCCAACGCCTCCCAGCAGCCAGGCTCACATGTTGGAAATGGCTCATTTATGTTGATGAGCCAGGAGCCAGTTCCTGCATCTTAAGCTCCTGCAGCCTCTCAGCTGTGCTTTCAATATTGCCCTCCCAATGGCGGCGTGCAGGGACAGACATGGATAAGTACCTTGTACTACCAGGATCTCATGCAGGGAGCAGATTCCATGGAGCCTGGATTTATCAATCCAGCTGCAGATGCAGGGGGATGTCAGTGCTGCTGCTGAATAGGGAAATCCATCTGACAGAACCAGGAGCAGCACGCTCAGAACACATCCAAGGTTTGGGAATTTTATCTCCTCTTCTGAACCTTGCCCCTGCTCATCTTTCATAAATGTTGCTGCAAAAGCAGATCTGGGCAGAGATGTCTTATTGAACGCGCACTCCCCCAGAGCAGGCAGTATCTCCTGGGCTGAGGGAAGCATCCAAATCCATCCCAGCCCTTCCCACTGTGCTCTCCGAGTGCAGGGAGCGAGGGAAGGAAGCTCCAAAGGTCACCCAGTCCATTCCCCACCCCAAGGCAGATCCAGGAACATCTGCCCAGCTGGCACACAGCTGGCAGAGGTGGAGCTGAGCCCGCCCTGGGCAAAGGCTCCCTGGATGCTCTAGTGCACATTCAGTGATTCCTGGGTACACGGCATGGCTGAGCAAAAGGGAGATCCAGGCAACCCCTTCCAAATGTTCGCTGCCAGCAAATCCTGTCCCTGCACAGGGATCCTTAAATGCAATTTAAACCTAACTCCTGCCTTATTTGTGCATTTTCCTGTTCATGGAACAGTCCCTAAACCAGACATTCTCCCACACAACCATTTGCCAAAAATTCCAATTAATTGGCCAACACTACTTTGGTATGGTTGGTTTGGGTGTCGTGGTTGTTTTGTTTGTTGGTTGGGTTTCTTTAAAAAAAAAAAATTAAACAAGATGATATTTTCTTACAGAAAAATCAGCCAGGGATTAAGAGTTCAGTGGTTTGTCCACCTACCACTGCTCCTGGAGTTCTAATTCAAACCCCATTTTCACGCAGAATTTGGTGCTATCAGAGCAAATTCTTATTTTCTTCAGTTCATTTGTTCACGCTGAAGCAGATGAACATTAGTTAAAAGCTCACTCCCAGCTCCAATTCCAACCTCCTGGCTCATAACACAAGATTTTGAGAGCAGCTTCTTGCATCCATGAGAAACTGCTCCAAGCTGGCTGCCAGTGGTTCTGAAGGATTTGACAGGGATTCCAAAAATGAGGGGAAGGAGTATTTTCAATCCTGGCTATTGCAGTTCTCTGCACATCTTCAGACACTGGCACAGCTCAGGGATAGGGAGATTTCCTGCCATTTTCCCTTTCTTTTCCCTGGCAGAGCATATCACACCCTGAGCAGGAGGCTGAAGGGCTCATCCCACCATCCTGCCCAGTACAGGATACACACCTGCTACAAATTCCCTAAAAGAGCCTGGAAACAGATCCACCCCTCTTACCACCCAATTCTAAACATTCTGTACAATTTGCCATCCATTCATTCTTCTCCAATGGCCTCAAAATTGGAACCGTGGGGCGTGGCTGTAATTATTCCCCCCTGTTAATGAGGTATCTTGCACATTACCAGGTCCTGAAAAATGCCCACGTGCTGCTGGGGCTCTCCTACCCCATTTGTGCACTCCTGGATTAATCTTATTAGGAAGCACAACATTCCGAGCATTTATTCCTCACTTCCTTTCATTTGTATAAATATGTTGCTCTGCCATGTTCTCTAATTGCTTAACATCTGCTGGAAGGAAGAGAAAATAAACACATTATGGCAAGAACAAACTGTGACACCCTTTACAAATCAGAGTGGACTGAGACTTCCAGGAACACCACAGAGTGGAAGTCACCCACCCATGGGGTGAGGAGGGTTTGGGATCAAGATTCCTGCACTGAGACCAATCAGTTCATTTTTGGTTCAAGTGTGGAGCTGGGCTTTGAGGATCTGCATGGATCCTTTCCAAGCCAATATTTTCCATGATTCCAACTTTCTGACAGTGGTGTTTGCCAAAAACCTGTGAGCCCAGCAAAGCCTGACAGAGCCCTTTCCTCCTCAGCCACTGCTCTCAGCATCCTCAGCACTTACTCAGCTCTTTCAACAGCAGCTCCTCAGCTGCCTGTGCCAGTACCCATTTTTATTAATTTTATTATTAAATGAACATTTCAGGGGTCAGGACCAAGAGATAACAATGGATTCGTGGGGAGCCCCTTCAGCTCGTGGGTGGCACTTAGATAATCCCACAAAAACCAGGGGCAACTGGAAGCTACAAACCCCTGAGCTTTTCCCACAGTGGGAGAACACACCTGAATCCCAGCTTTGAGGCAGCTTTGGGGGAGTTTACTGAAAAAAACTGACAGAGACGTGGCTTAGACCAGCACAAAACACCGTAAAACTAGGCTAAAAGCTTCTGCTGGAACAAAAGAATAGTTAAGGAGTCTTAATTTCATTTCTCCAGTGCAAGAAATCCTGCTCCTCTCTCTCCTCTGCTCCAGCCTGCATTTTATCTCCTCTTTAAAAGGAGAAAACAAAGCCTAATTTTAGCTAAAATATGAAGTCACAAGGTGTAACGTGAAGCTGCTGTACATCACCTGTACAGCTCAATGTCACTGTGACAGAGCTGACAGTGCACTTGGATTTTATTGTGTGATTTCATGAATGACTATTAACCACTGCACTGAGCCCTGTAAATAGCAGCTCATTTCTGAGAGCTTTTTTTTTTAAACGTCTCCTTGCTGCTGCTGCCATTCCTTGTCTTGCTCTCTGAAGATGCCACTTATCAAATGGGGATTAAATTGTGTGCAAATGAAAAGTTTATTGACTTTAGTATTTCCTCCTCCATATTTTGTAAGCTGAAGCTCAACCATTCACCCAGAAAGAAGCATCTTGTAAAAAGGGGGGAAGAAAGGTATCAATTGCAAGAGATCTTTTATCCAAAATACAGCTTGTGGAGCCTCATACTCCTGGACAAAGCCAGGAGGGCAATGGGGGAAAAATGGGGCTATTACAATGTAAATCAACTCATATGGTGGCAATTTTGGACTCTGCACCTCCCTATATATTCATGAAACCCTTTTTGTCCCCTTCAGAGGATTTTCCTTCTTACACACCCCACTGACAGGGCCAGAGAACAGCAGCAAAATTCAATATAACCAGAATTATTTTCTCCATAAATAAGGCTCCAACCACCAGGAACACAAGTAGATAACACCAAACACAGAAACACGAGGAGATAATAGTGCAGATGCCAAGATAGGAGCATCCTTAATTGTCTGGATCTGGCAGGGAGAACAAACTCCTGAGCAGTTGGGTTTTCCTCCAGTTAATGCTTTGTGTCTGTGCTGGGCAGCCCAGCTGAGGGGGGGAGGCAGCTTTGCTATCTAATGCTTGGTTTTAATGAACAAAAATTATTCTGCCTCTGCTCTGCAGGCACAGCTCCAGGGTAAAACCAGCCCTGCCTGGCTGGGAAATGGCTTTTTGTCAGGACAAGTTAATCCTGTCCAAGGAATCCACAGTATCTCGGCACCTTTGGGATGCTCAAAAGGTGCTCGTCCTTGGGATGCTCAAAAAGGAAACTCAGACTCTGGAGCACAGAGATGGGGGTAAAGCTGAGTTAACCAGACCCAGACAAGTTCCATCAGCTCCTCCTGCAGCATTTCCATCCTGGAAACTGGAGTGGTTTCACTGGAAACCCCCCAGGAACCGGATTTTCGGGACAGCGCTGTCCCAGCTCCCACAGCTCAGGCTGGTGTTTAACTGCCCAGCTCTGGAGCACTGCACCAAGTGGGGGTAAAGCTGAGTTACCCTGACCCAGCTCCTCATGAAGCATTTCCAGCCTGGAAATTGAATAGTTTCACAGGAACCAGGATTTTGGGGACAGCACTGTCCCAGCTCCCACAGCACAGGCTGGTGTTTCACTGCCCGGCTCTGGGCAGCCTTTTCCTTGCCAAGGCACAGTCGTACCCATACGTGGAGCTACGGATGCAATCATCCCCCTTCTGGAGCCCGTTTCCATCTGTAATCGTGTCTCACAAGGACCATCTATTCCCCAGAGAACATCGTTGATATGAGCAAGGAATCCATGCAGAAAAAACTCCAATAACTCTTTTTTTCTCCTCTTACCCTCCTGGCTTGGTCCAGGAGCATCGGGCTCCATGAGTCGTACTTTGGATAAAATATCTTTTGGAATTGTTGTATTTTTCCCCCATTTTTACTTCTATCTCAGTGAATGGTTTTGACTTCAGCTTCCAAGATATGGAGAGGAAAATACTGAATCAATAAACTCCTCGTCTGTACACAACTGAATCCCCTCCCTCTACATTTTCTTTTTAAAAGTGGAGGCACCACTTCAGTTTGAGGGAGTGTTTTGAGATCCAGCTCACTTTGTAATAAATCTCTGAGGGAGAGGGGTGGACAAGAGGCTGGAACACGAGTCTTTAAATCCATAATGGATGGGAAATAATCAGAATGTGTGAAAAGTGAAAACAGTTTACACATTAAAACCTGTCTGGTTTTAAACACTTCCCTAACATCAAAGTCCCTTTCTTATTAGTTAAATATTGATGATTATTGTAGGATCCAACTTACAGTCAGCTGGAAAGGTGCATGGGGCCTCAGCAGCTGCTACTGAGAGAAAAAATGCAAACATTTACTCAAAAAAACAGGCAGATTTTCCAACTAAGAGTGCATTTAGATTGGATATTGGGAAGGAATTCTTCCCTGTGAAGGTGGGGAGGGGTCAGGATGGATTTCCCAGAGCAGCTGTGGCTGCCGCACCCCTGGAAGTGTCCAAGGCCAGGCTGGATGGGACCTGAGCACCCTGGGATGGTGGAAATGTTCCTGCCCATGGAACTGGATGAATTTTAACATCCTTCCCACCCAAACCATTCCAGGATCCCATATATTCCCATAAAACACCTGTAGAACCAGGGCTGGCATTAGCCAGGACAGGCATGGTGCTCCTTTCCCTCCCCTGATGCCAGCAGCAGGGCTGGGTAGAATCCTTTCCCTGGGGGAAAATCCCCCACTAAAACATCCAGCCAGAGATCCTGGACCAGGGGACAGGGACACAGGGACTGCAGGAAGTGTCAGGACTGGAGTGGTAAAAGCCACATAAAAACATGGCTCCCGCATCCAAGAGGGGAAAGATTCCCAGATTATCCTCAGTGTCCGTGCTCTCTGCATGCCTGGCAGGAACACATCGTGCAATTCACCTTCAGTTTACAAATGGCCACACAACGGGGAGGAAAAAATAATGAAGCATGAAATGCAAACCCTGCATTGGAAGTGAACCATGAAACAGCAACAGCAGCACAGCTGCAGCCAGGGAAGTGCTCACACCAAGTCACAGCCCTGCAACACAACTGGGAAAAACTGGGGCCAGAGCAGCCCCCACCCCTAAACAACCCTTCAGAAAGGGAAAAGGAGCTGGTGGGATAAATCCCATCCACCAAATTCTCAAATTTCTTCAGCAAAAGCTGAAGGCACAAGGGTGTGAAGCACTTGTACAGTCACAACCTGCAGCTGATCCAGAGTTAACTCCTGGCAGCATCCGAGGAGCAATTCCAGGGATGTTGAGGGAGATCAGCTCTTGTTTGCTCCTGTGGAAACACAGAGCAACTTCAAGGGAATTACTGGGGTAATGCTGGGTTAAAACATGACCAGGGTGCTGCCAGCCCAGCACAGGGACACACAGAGCCTCAGCTTCCACTCCTGCTCTTACACAGGGATTTGCTGCCTGGCACAGGCTTCAGGAACCACCAAAACTGCCCTGAAGAGCAGCACCTTGGCTGTCCCTCGTGTCCCTGTGACAAACTGCAGTGAGTGCATTTCCAGTCACAGACTGGATTGGGGTAGGAGGGAATTTAAGGATAATCCCATTCTTCTACCCGCTGCCATGGGCAGGGACACCTTCCACTATCCCAGGCTGCTCCAGCCTGGCCTTGGGCACTCCCAGGGATCCAGAGGCAGCCACAGCTTCTCTGGGAAATCCATTCCAGCCCGTCCCCATGCTCACAGGGAAGGTTTTCTTCCCAAATTCCCATCTAACCCTGCCACTTCAGCTAAAGGCCATTCCCCTCTCCTATCACTCCATGCCCTCATTCCAGCTAGGCAAACAAACAGCTTCTCCTGCCTGGATTTGCTGTGGGACATCTGAACCCAAAACACTCCCAGGTGCTGCACAGGAGCCAGAAAAGGATCAGAAGTCCTGGGGTAACTCTGGTCTGGCCAGTGAGTGTTACCTTGTGCAACCACAGTTTTAGGGAGGCTTTGATGTATTGGCCAAAAGAGAAATCACAAACACAACCCATGGGCTGGGGACAGCAGCAGCCTGCATGGATTTGGGGTTGCACTTCATGGGCAAAATCATTCCCAAAAAACCCTCACTTGGCTTAGGAGCCTTTTCATCCTTGTGTGGAAACACAGCAGCTCTGGGCACCAAAATCTTGTACAACACCACCGGTGCTCCCCATTCCTGTGTCCAGGAGCACATCTGGCCATGAGCCATCCCACTGGGAAAAGCAACCCCAAAACAATCCTGGAGACCTCCTGAGCTGCCTCCCAGGGCTGTGGATGCTGACAGGGGGGTGTAACCACCTCAGGAACGAGGTGAATGTTTTTAGAAGAGCACACTACTCACTTGAACTGCATCCAGAACCTTTCCACCACTTCATATTTAAGAATGCAGCTTCTCCAGCCCTGCAGCAAACACATCCCTGCCTTCCCTGCCTCTCCGGACTGCCTGTTCTGGAAGGAGATCTGCTATCAGCTATCAATTGCAGTAGCAAGCATCTAATTTGACTTTGGCAGCAAGATGACAGTGTCTTGAATGCTAAATTACATCTGCAAAAAGGTCAAACCCCATGGATACCTGAGCATTTACATAATTCAAACAGCTCATCATCAGTCGCCTCCTTTTTTTTTTTTTTTTTTTTTTTTTTTTTTAAAGCTACTCCAAGGCAATGAATTTGCCATGACTTTCGGGAAAGTGACTTTTAGAGGGAAATGTTCTTGGGTTTGACCTTGTTTCTACAGTGTTAATTACTGCTATTATCAACTGCTTGCATCTTCAGGAAAAAAAAGGCAATTAGTTGTAGGAATCAGCTCTCCCCTACACTGGTGGTAATAAACCCAAAACCCCTGCCCTGGGAGGAGCAGCTTTGTGCAGCCTCCCATCACCTCCAGACCCTCCTCCCTCCATAAAACCACCCAGCAGACTGCAGACAGAGTCATTTCTCAGCAGTGCCACCGATTTCCTGGGCAACTTTTACAAATTCTGATGCGGAAAACACTCAGCGTAATGAAAACGGATTTCTGTCCCCTGCTCACAATGAGGAGCAGAGTCAGGGCTTTCAGATCCCGTTCCCATCTGATTTTCTGGATAACAAACGCCAGTGATTTTCCATCTCAGTGCCTCAGTTTCCTTCCTTCTTCCAGATTTACTATCCCAAGATGCCAGTAGTGGACTTTGAGCTGTCCTGTTTCAAAGCTACAAGGTTCACTGACATTGAGACATTGAGAATAAACTGGGATGCAAAACCTTATGTCATGTCTTCACAGCTCCTGAGAAATGTGTCCCTTCCCAAGTCAGTTGATATCCAGATTTCTGGCCAAGGTGCTACAGCCCAAATTCCACGGATGCACACCCTGAGGGCACCTCCCACTGCTGAACTCCTCTAACTTCTCTCACTCTTCATATTTGCAGATGAATTACGGCTTTGTAATTAATCTTCCCTTTTTTCCTAACTCTGTATGTTAATTACCGTGATTATTTCTGGTAATTCCATTTTATAAATGCTCCTGGAAGCGCAGAGCAGTGGCTGCACTATCTGAAATGAAATCTCTGCTCAGGAAATGCGGTGAAAGAGCGGCAAGAGAGCAGCGAGTGCAGGGCAGAGGCTTTGGGAACAGAGATGGAATTGCAGTGAGTGCTCAGCGCTTGTTTCTTCACTGGACTCAAGAGTCACAGGATCAGTGAGGCTGGAAAAGCTCTCCAAGGTCACTAAATCCAACCTGGGACCCATCCCCACCTTGTCCCCAGCCCAGGGCACCGAGTGCCCACCTCCAGCCCTTCCTTGGACACCTTCAGGGATGGGCACTCCAAACCTCCCTGGGCAGTGCCAAGGCCTGACCACGCATTTCCATGGAGAAATTTCCACTAATATCCAATTTAAACCTCTCCTGGTTCAACTGGAGGCCGTTCCCTCTCCTCCTGTCCCTGTTCCCTGGGAGGAGAGCCCAACCCCCCCAGCTGTCCCCTCCTATCAAGGAGTTGTGCAGAGCCACAAGGTCCCCCCTGAGACTCCTTTGCTCCAGGCTGAGCCCCCTCTGCTCCATCAGGAGTTTTCCAGCCCCTTCCCAGCTCCACTCCCTGCCCTGGACACGCTCCAGCCCCTCCAGGGCTGCCCTGCCATGAGGGGCCAGAGCCGTCTCCAGAGCAGAGGTGCCCCAGCAGTGCCAGCACAGGGGACAGTCCCTGCCCTGTCCTGCTGTCACACCAGTGCTGATGCTCTTCCTGCCTCACTCCCAAAAAGCAGGAGCATTTTGAGCAGCAATCTCTCCCTAAGAGACTCTCTTTCCCTCCCCCTCACACCCCTGGAGGAAAAGAAAAAAAATGGAGAAGAAAAAGAAGAAAAAGAAAAAAAAGGACAAGGTTTGCTCTGAGCTTGTCCATTCGCTGCTCAATCAGGAACAAAAGTTTAAACACCTCCTCAAATTCTGAACACCCTGAACACCTGTGCCACCAAATTCTCCCTGCTCCAGCATTCCTCCTGTCACCTCACAGCACCCGTCCCACTGCCACCACCCAGCTCAGGGGTCCCACTAACCAGCCTGCTGCTTCCCTCCAAACCCATTCCAACACTTGAATTCTGCCTCTCTCTCCAGTTGAAAAAAAAATTAAATTTTTTTCCTTGTCCAAGACCTGAAAACATGCTGGAAAGACATGGTTAGGGTTAATAAGTATCTCTATCAATAGAATATTCAATCAGTATGAATAACCATCAGATCTCTCCCCACCCTTCTGACTGATGATAGCTAAATTACTTCTAAATATAGCCCTTAAAATCTGCATTAATCCTGTCTGCTCCAACACGTTGGCTTTATTGACAGCATGAAGATATAAGCCAAGCACCTGCATGGAGCACAAGCTTATAAAATAGGAAATAAGAGCAATCCAGATGAAATGCAACTTCCATTAACCTTGGATTTTTGTTTTCACTTCTCTGAATGCTCACACTGTCGCCAAACAATCATTGCATTGCAGGCTGGACTCCAGCCCTACCAGAGAACTGCACGACAGAACTTCTATCCACACTCCATTACTCTCCAGCTTGGAGGAAGATAACAAGAGGGAGAAGTTCCTCTTAGGAAAGCAAGAGGTCAAGAACATCAGTGACTTGATGGACTTGCAGTGTCTGTTTCCCATTAAAAGCTGTGTCAGTGCTTCCAGTGTGTCCAACACTGGAGCCATCAGGAACAATTCACTTCCCAGCCAAAAACATTCCCACTTACAAGCTCTGAGGAGCTCCTGGAGAGCTGCTAGGTAAAAGGAATTCATTTTTAATGACCACATCTGGCTGTGGTTGCATTCACCAAGGAAGGCAGCACTCAGATGAAGCCACAGTCTCACTGTTCTTACCACGAGTAAAGAATCAAAAAAATCATGGAATGGGTTGGGTTGGAAGTTCCAGCTTATCCCATTGCACCCCCTACCATGGGCAGGGACACCTTCCACTATCCCAGCTTCTTCCAACCTGGCCTTGGACACTTCCAGGGATGGGGCAGTCACAGCTTCTCTGGGAACAGCCACAGGAACTCCCTCCTGCATGATTTACAGGGCAGCAAATCCCAGGGAATATTCCAAAGGGAACTTTTTGCAACCAGACCTCCAGCTGGGTAACTTCAGGAGCAGGTCAGGTTGGATCCTTCAGCACCTTCAGCTGACACAAGGTCCACACAAACCCCATGGACACATCTGGAGTCAGTCCCCTTTCGCTCCGGTGGGAATTACAGATACCTCCATGAACTCCTGGAGTTAGGTCAGAGCCAGAGGTGAAGCAGGCCCTGCTCGTACTCCCCTGTGAGGGCAGCCTGTCCATCACACTCTGGGCTAATGCTCAGTGCTGGGAGCTCTGGGCTCCTCGCCATCAGGAGTAATTGGATTGCAAGAAAAGCACAGATCTGCCTCCAAATGACATTTTTATCAATATCTGTCTGTTTACAGGTGTCTGTCACAACCTTCAAATACACTTAAATAACTCATTCATCCAAGCATTGAGCATGTGCTAGGGAGAAGATCCATCAAGCAAATGCAAAACTACTGCTTCAGTTTGTGCCTTCTGAGAAAATGTTCACCAAAGAACCTCTCCTTGCCTGGAAAAGTCCTGGAGATTCTTCCCTGGAGTGGCAGCATGGGTTGAGTGGCCAAGGTTTCCCAACAGAGGAAGTGGGGCCAATGGAACAAAGATTCAGCCCAGAAACAATGCAGTGCTTCTTTACAGAACAGTTTGAGATTCACTGCTGCCCTGGGAACATCTCAGCTCAGTTCCATTGTTCTCACTGCAATTTAATGCTGAAGAATTACCCTGGTCAGTGTCAAAGCTCAAGGACTCATCCGGATTCTGATATGCAAAGACGAACCTGTGAAAATGAAGAATCAATATTTTAGCCCCTCCCAAACCAGACAGAATCAAACTTCTGGTCCCAGCCTGTTTCAAGCTCCAGTGAACCCAAATCGCTGCATCTGAGCTTCTACTCCAGAATTTAAGTCTGTCAAAACATCCCTCAGGCCAGCGCAACCTGCACAACAAGAGCTGATCTTGTAACTGAAGCCTGAAGCAATTTGTTTGCAATTCCTCCAAACTGTTCTGGCTGCAGGAATGCTGATGTTCCCTCCCAACACTGAGCTCCCCCAGTTATTTTTGGTCCATTATCCACGGCAGGTGAGGTGGCAGGAATCAAATCCAGTAGAGCCAGGCTTTAGCAGCATCAGCACCTTCCCAGACACAACACAGAGTGGTTTATCTGAGAGTTAAATGTTGAGGAATGGTTCAGGCTGAAAGAGACCTTTAGTGTCATATTTTTCACATGTGTTAAAATAAAACAAAAAAAACCCTTCTCATCTGTATTTAAAACTTACAGAAATGAAACCATTTGAATCTTACAGCTCATGGCACCCACTGAACTGCCCAGAACATGCAGTTTTTCCAAGAATTCAGGGAGTCATGGCAGGGTCTGAGTTCTTCTACTCCAAGCACCCTCTGCACTGGAAGAGCAATACTTGGAATTAACACCATGACAGTCTTAATCTGCAAGGTTTTGAGAGAAAAAAATCCAACTCTGAGCCCCCTCCTTGAGGAGGAAGGCTCAGTTAGCACATGGTTAAAATGCTTTCCCAAAGCCACACAATATCGAGCCTGAAGGGAGCTGCTGAATGATTCCCACATCCCTGGAAAACGGAGCAGTTCCCATCCCATTGTCAATACTTTATCCTTTCTAAGACACCTCAGTGCCCTTTGAAAGGGCTTTTTGGAGAGTTCATGACACCAGAGCAGAAGGAGAAATCCACCTTCTCTCTCCACAGCATTCCAGCAGCTCCAGTCCCTGGAATCACACAATTCCTGCTTCCACTGAGCAAAGACAGATAAACCCTCATAAGAAGAGGCTCAAAAAACCACAACTCAAATTCCAATATACCTGAAAAGAAGGGGAGGGGAGGGGATGGGGATCCCACCCTTGGATTGGCATTCAAACCCCTGGAGCACACACAGGTCCAACAGCCTCGTCTGGCACCGCTCTGGGTGATGTTCAGTGCCAGGTTTGGACAAGCCACGGCTGCCAAGCCCACCCAGCCCAGCACATGCTCACCCAAAACCCCACTCCCCCATTCTCAAAACGCTGACTCGTCACCCCTGGAGCCTCCACATGCTCCCTTCGATTTATTCTGCCTTGCTAATGACCTAACAAATTAGGAAGAGGCTTATGTGTGTCAGATGAAAGCTCTGTGATAATGTCTTTAATGTTTTACTTTAATATCAAATTTAATTAGGACAGCAAGAAGGTGGGGGGGAAGGGAAAGGACTGAAACCTGGGAAGTGTCACCAGCAGCTCCTTTTCCACATCTGAACTGGAATGGCTTCCAGCCAGACGAGCAATTACTCCAGGAGCAGACAGGGCCAAGCCAAGCATGCGAGGCCCATATGCTGCTGCCTGGCCCCAGCGAGGGTCTCTGAGGAGCTCTGGCACTTCCCACTGCTCTCCAAGGCGTTCCAGAGGCACTTCAGAGCTCTGGGATCTCAGGAAAAGGGCTGCTCTGGAGTGTTCCTGTCCCTGTGGCCCTCACAGTCCCCATCAGCTGCCAAGTGTCATGGGAAGCTCCCAGTCCCTGTGGTCCCTCCGTGCTCTGGCTCTGTGGGAGAGTGAAGCTCAAGATGCTCAGATCCAGCTGCCCTCAGAGCCGGGTAGGACAGCCAGGCCACCATGCTGGGGTGCAATAGCATGGCTTTACCACCCCAGGGGACAGGGACAAGCCCCTGTGACAGCAGTGCTGGCCCCTGGCAGCAGCACAGATCATCCTGCCATGGTGTGACACAACAGCTCCTCTCTAGAGGGGTCACAAGCTGGCTCCACCAGCACTGCCAGACACGTCCTGATGACCCAAGTCACCGATGTGGGGACAAAGGCAGCTCCTCAGCCAGGGCACAGCAGCCACATCCTTCACTTGAGCTCATCACAGGTACGTCTGTGATGTCCCCGCTGTCCTGGGCACTGCAGGATCCTGTCTGGGGCACTGCCAGCCACACAAGGGCTCCTAGCACTCTGTCACCACGGACAGCAAGTGACAACGCTGTAAGAGGACACTCAGGGACAAGGTGCTGCGTGCTCAGCTGAGTTTAACTGCAGGTGCTGCCCTGGGGCAGTAAAGCTGATGCTGGTGACAGGGGACATGGGGCTCTGATCCCTGCAGTCACTGAAACTCATCTGGATACAGATACCCACCAAGTGCTGCAGGAGCCTGATCACCCCAGGCAGCCCAAAGGAGCCTCAGAAGCCCAAATCTCAAACACACCCCAGAGCACAGGGACTTTCGAGCCTCTTGCTTGACCACAACAGGAACCAGGCTCTCCTTGCTAAAGGATCATGCAGTGATTTGGGTTGGAAGGGATCTCAAGCTCATCCAGTGTCACCCCCTGCCACAGCAGGGCCACCTCCCACTATCCCAGGTTGGCCAACCTGGCCTGGTCACCTCAGGGATTCTCTTTTAAAGGCACCTCATGTCCTCAGCCCATCTGAAACCGCAGGAGCTTGCAGTAGTAGCTGTTGCATATTACCTTTACAGAGGCCTTTGTCCAAGGATTACAAACTTTCCAAAGCTTAATTAATTTATCTATAACCCTCCTGCCCTCCATAAGGTGCACTAAATTCTCTGTCAGCATTTCCAGACCAAAGCACTATTTTACAGCAGTTATTAATTGGCTGTAGGTTTCAAGTTCCTCACCCAAGAAAAGATTCAGTTCCTGTCTTCTAAGCACAAAGCCCAAGTCAGGATTCTTGGGGCTTCTGGGTTTAGGTTTAGGGATTGTTTTGCTTTCCTGACATCAGACACAGCCAAACAAACAGGTCAAAACCTCCTGATTTCACAGCTGCCATCAGGACAGAGAAATGCAGATCATTAGAGCAGTGGCCATTTCACCCTGCACAGAAAATCCCATCCATTGTGCCCAGCTGTGCCTGTGGCCTCTCATCTCCAGCTGAATCCAAAGGGGTTTGCACAGCTGAGAGAGCTCCTATGCCTCAATACCAATAATCTATTGCTTACACTGAATAACCTTTCAAAATACTCCCAGATCCAAAGGTCTGACAGGGTTGTGTCTGTGGGTCTGTGTGACAGAAACATTCCTTGCTCTCTGGAGACAGCAGTGGGAGTTTTAGAGGGTATGGAAAACAGGCACTTGTAGTTTTGTATTTATTGCAAGCAGATCGCTTCATTTTCAGGCCTGCTTGGGAACTGAAGTGGAATGCACAGCTCTGTCTCTGCTAAAATGATCACAGAAGAGAGTGAGACCACAGAGCTCTTCTACTGGGACCTGGCCAAAGCTGGACTGAGAAAAGGACTGAGGAAAGGACTGGGAAGGGATTGGGTGGAGGAAAAGAACAACACCCATGTGAGATAAAGCGCCCTGAGCAGAATAACCCTCCCTCACCCTTAACCCAGCTCAGGGGTCCAGCCCAGGGCAGTGCCATGGGGCTCAGCACAGGGGAGAGGGGCTGAGGGGGTCCCTGCCCTGCTGTGCCCCAGCCAAACCCCCCATTCCTTCACAGCCTCAGCTCCAGTCACTCCCTGCCACCATGGAGATGCTCCCTCACCACGAAGGGGAGGGTTATGGACAGTGGGTTTAAAAATAAATCAACTTCTGCCTTGTTTTGGAAGCAATCTATGAAAGAGATTTGGTTGTAAAAGCTGTTTTATAAATGGAGGCACAATTATTGTTTGACAATAAAAAGCCCAAACACTTTTCTTATATTTGCTGGGTATAAAACCATTTTGCAGATGTCTTCAGAAGGCTTTTCAACTGCTTTCCGCATCTTAATTTTCCCTTTTAGGTTTTTATTACATTTAAATTAAACTGATGCTTGTAAGCAGTCAAGGGCAACTTTTATCAAGTTTATCACAGCTGAACTTTTCACTGCTAGTATCTCTCACCTTTGCTTAGAAGACTGTAAACAAAGCTCACCCCTTCTCCAATGCCCCTCCTCTTCCCTGCTGAAGCAGGAATGCTTTTCCAACCATTTGTGCTTCCAAAAAAACTCCTGTTTTTCACTGTCAGTCACTACTCTAATCACCTAGCCCAACACAGGAGCCAAAAGCCCTTCTGCATCTTAGCTTTTCAGGAAACAAACCCCATCCCATGAGCTAGAAAGTGAGGAATAACATGCAACAGAAAAATAAAGGGAATTGTTTTACTGACCAGCTTAGACATTGACAGAAAAACCAGAGCTTAAAAAAACCCATTCTCTTCCCAGGGCAAAATTTCAGCTTGAATGGAGCTTGGAACAAGAAAAGGCTCCTTAAAATACCTTAACTGAGAATTTAAAGTAAGTGATGTGTGTTAATCAGGTTTCAACAGGAATTTGGCCAGGAGTTTTGGTTACCACCAGGAGAAGAGATCATCCCCACTCCCTCACCTGCCTTTTCCCTTCCAGCACCACTGGTGCTGCTTCCCTCCCCAGAAGCACTTGAGGATTTCAGCATTTTCTGCTTCACATTTAACACCAGACCAGGGACTGCAGCATTGGGAAACATCCTCAGGAGAGGCAATAAATAACCCAGAAGAGAGGAGATGTGCTGAACTTACCTAAGCTTGGTTTGCTCAGACCCTCCAAACTCAAACCCTCCAAGAGAATAAAAATCCTGCTGTACCACACAGGACCAGCTGCCTGAACATCCTCTCCCCACCCTCCTCCAGGACACAGAAAAGCACAGTTCTACCCTGAGCACTGCTTTGAAGTAGCCCGAAACTGCTTTGCAATCCTTTTTTAAAATGAAAACTGCATCTAAAGAACCAAACCCACGGAGAATTTCCAATGGGGAATCCCTTCTTGCTCCTGCCCCTCTGTGTTCCCGAGGTTTCCGGCTCTGGCAGGGCAGCTGTGGTCGCTGCAGGCTGGATTAATGTGGCGTGGCAGAGAGGAGCCCAGCACACCTGCTCTAAATAAAGATTTCACTTCTGTTGCTCTATTTATTCTTGTTTCACTCCATCTAAAGTAAATTCTACGCAGGCTCCAAGCTGCTCTTTGCTTATGGGGAAACAATGAGAGCCCCCAGGTACATCCAAAGCTCAGAATTAGGTAAATAATTAAGTTACCTCAGATACTCTCAGTTAATTCCCATGGATGGATTTAGTTCCTATTTTCTGGGCTGAATGTCTTGTTTCATCAGCTGGAACTATTCCATTAAAGGAATCTTCAGACTGTTTGGGGGTTCTGTGGATTAATGAAACTTCCTGCCATGGATTCTCCCAGGAAGAAGGGAGGCTTTTGTGTAATTAGCACTTTTGTTGACTCCAGATGCTCTGCCAGGTCTGTGGAGCCCCCAACATCTCAGTCCTGAGGACAGGCTCCACCTACCAAGAGCTTCCAACAGGTAAAGAAAGCACATTTTGCTCAGCACCTGGAAAGTCAGGAGAGGTGCTTCCCAATTTGCATCAGACAGGCCCTAGTCTGAAGCACTAACAGCATTTTCAGCCTCACCTGCACACGGCAGCCAAAAAATCCCTTTCCCAGCTGTTCTGTGCCCACCCAGGACTGATCCCAAACCTGCTTTCCTACCCTGACAAATCCTGACATGCATAAAGCGATAGCGGAGAGGCTCAAAGTTTATCAGCAGCACATGCAAAATTTCCTTTTCCTGTCCTGAACACAGGCAAGGACAAGCTGCTCCTGCCAGGGACCACTCCACAATTCCTTACCACCAGAGTTTTGTCAGGAGCACTTCAGGATGAGCCTTGTCCCTCACCCCTCTCCTCAAACCCCACCAGTTTTTCCTAAAGTGCCCATGCCATGCTCAGGAATCCCAGGGCTTCCCCCACATCCAATTTATGAATTAAACATTCCAGCTTCCCATGGAGATGCCACAAGGATTTGACGGAAATGTGTTTCTACGTTACACCTCCTCTTCTGAGTCTTTTAACGCAGATTCCTAAACCTGTACCCAGCACATCATAGGCACTGCTGGAAGAAAAACAGCAGCACAACCCTGCACACCCAGAGCAGCAGGATTTCCACAAGCACTGAAAGCACAGTGCTGGTACCTGTGGCTGGAGGCAGCCCAGGCACCAGCAGATGTTGAGGTGCAACTTGAACAAAGCCAAATTCTCCACATGGCTCCAAAAGCCACTTTATTTGCATGTTTCTATGCAAGCTGAACCTCTCATCAGGGGTTTTTCCAGGCGCTCACAGCTCTCCTTCCCCCAAGGCTCCAGCAGCAGAATCAGCCAAATTGCAGGGCTTTTGTTACTAATACAAAAAAAAACAACTTTGTTTCTCTTGCAGCTCTCCAGCCTAAACCAGAGTGCAGACGAGCAACACCTCAACACAGAGAATGACAGCAGCAGACTCAGCACAAGGCAGATGTTGCAAAGCCAATCCCCATTTGAAGTTGATTATTAAAATAATTAAATTAGATTAATAAGGAAATTAGTAAAAATAACATTAAATGAAGAAGGAAAATTAAGAAGAAGAAAATCCCAACTATCCAGGGATGTGCACCTGACAAACAGGTACCTGCTCAGCACACCCAGCTCCTCAGGACCTGATTCTGCTCCAGATTCACTCCTGCTCAGGTTTGAAGATCTGCCTGCAAATCCTGAGGTGACATGGACAATTTCCATGGGAGAACTCACCATACACATCCATTACTCCCAAAATATCCCGTAACATGGAACCAAACGGAAAGAACAAACTTTCCCCAAAGTAAAAACACAACAAAACTTATCCTCAGGAATCGGGGGAAGTGAATCCCAAAGCCCCCGAGCTTCCAGGAGCACATGGAATGTTCAGGAATCTTCTGCCAGGCAAGGCATAGAGGCCCCTCCCTTTTCCCTCCCATTCCTTTTCCCTCCCCTTCCCCTTTCTGTCCCACCCCATCTTCCCGAAGTTCAGTAAACTGGCAATACTGGAAATAGCTTCCTTTCATAGTTTTTAATGAGGTTTTTTTTTTAATAAACAGTGAGCAGTGCCCATTTGCAGGCAGCACTGGTCGAGTTTCCTCACAGGCCCTTATTGTTACTTTGATCTGTAAATCACTTGAAGCCTGAAGTTTGCTGAAACCAACGTTGACTAGCTCCAACAAACTGAACCAAAGGGATTTGGATATCTGGGAATTTAAATTTATAGCACCTGGAGGATGTTGGAGCAACCAGGAGATACAGAAGAGATCAAGGCCTGGAAAGCTGCAGAGACCCTGCTGATAAAAGGACTAAAGGATGTGGGCCAAATAAGCAGGAAGAGCAAGAAATTAATAATCAGTAGAATGGTGATTGATGAAGAGAATTATGTGGCTTAGAGCCAGTGAACGTTGATTCTTTTGTTTGCTAAAAACGTATTAATAAGTGGAAAGTGATATAAATAAGCCCTACCTGCAGTCCGTGTTTCGCAAGTGTTCTTTGCAGCCTCTGTTCCAGGTTCCGAAACGTTCCTGTTCTGAGTTCCATGCCAAACCGTTCCTTGTTGCTCCTACTGGAAACTTCCAGACGCGGCAGCCGGGGTTAGAGACATTCCGGCATGATGGCCGGAGTCGGAGACCTCCCGACACGGCAGCCGGGGTTGGAGACCTCCCGATACGGCAGCCCGACACGGCAGCCGGGGTTCGAGACCTCCCGATACGGCAGCCCGACACGGCAGCCGGGGTTCGAGACCTCCCGATACGGCAGCCCGACACGGCAGCCGGGGTTGGAGACCTCCCGATACGGCAGCCCGACACGGCAGCCGGGGTTCGAGACCTCCCAACACGACGACCGTAGTCGGAGGCTTCCCAGCACGGCAACCGGAGTTAAGAGACTTCCCAACATGGCGACCGGAGACTTCCCGAAACGGCGGCCGGGGTTGGGGACTTCCCAAGATGGCGATCGGGGCTTATGCAAATCAGCTACCGAAAAACACCACCTCGGACAAAAAACCCGATCTATGAAGCATCGGAACACTAAATAAAGAAACTAAGAGCGATGCCCTAAGGTCGGGATCAAGGGACACTACCCACCAACTCCGCTTTCCTCGCCATGACAGCGAAGAGACTCGCTAGGGATGACACCCTTGGACTTTCGAGCCGAAAGCTTCTCCAGGTTTCCCCGCGAGGACGGAGATCCCGGCTTTGCCTACATTGCATTCCCGTAGGAAGAGCCGTGTTCCTCGTTCTCCTCCGAGCTGCTTCAGGGAGCGACGGCGGTGTGCGCGCGACCCGCCGGGCCCCCACCCCGGCCTGATTCCGATAAAGGCTTTAAATCAGGAGAAGAAGGTCTGCTGGCCCTGTTTTTATCAGAAAGGTTTTGGATCAGGGTCTGTATGGAGGCCGGAGCCCTGTCAGCCACACACCCAAACTCTGGCCAAGGATAAAATAACGCCTGAATCACTGGCACCACAAAGCATTGTTAGGGAATCTGATTTATCCCAAGGATTTGGGAGGATTTTGGGAACAATAACACAGCTCAGGTGGTCTTTGGCACGGAGAGGGGCACCCGAGGAGTGGGATCCTGAGGGAGCTTCTCCAGTTTTTTGCTGTTTCTGTTGCCCAATCTCAAATCCATTTTTTTTTCCTTACAAATAAAAGCTTCTTTTTAATTCTTCATTTATTTATTTACAATAAATTATGCCATCTAAATGAGAATATCAATTATTATAAACTATAATTTCCTCTGTAACAGCCATCCATTCATACCTCTCGCTAATTACAAAAAGGGTGGTGCTTGAATACCAGCCAAATTCCAGCACAGCCCACACCTGGCTAGAATCATGCTTTATTTCTGGCTGTGGAGAGCAGGGATTCCTCTGTAACCCTGTCCCTTTCTGGGGTAGGGGTCTCAGCTCTCCCCCTACAGCACCTGAACCTCCCCAAGAAGGAGGTGAAAGCTGGGGTGAGTCTGTGCAGCTCTGTTTGGGGTTCAGGTGCTGGTTGTAAAGTTGTGGTTTCGGTGTAAAAGCTGTCCTAGAGCAGACCTTGCACGTTCTTTAGTTTGCAAAAATATTCATTCACAACCAGTTGGTTCTCAGCCCACGGATGGGAAATTGTGAATCACAGATTAATTCCCAGTGCAGAGCTGAATGGAGAGCACAAGTGAGCTTTGCTTCCCTGCTTTTTCCTTGTTTTTTGATATATATACATATATATATATATAATTTATTTATTTATTTATTTTCTGTGTGCAGTGTTCACGTATTTGAGGAGGCTTTGTTTAATTCCAATTTTTTTGCTGGGCTGCCCAGGTAGGAGCAGTTTCCTGGTGTCCCACAGCATCTTGGGGGGGTTTTCCTTGGTGTTGATGGAGCCAGGAACATCCCGGGGAGCAGAGACTGCTCCACACCACTGCTATCTTTCCAGGTAGAGGGGTTTTCTGAAAAAAAAGTAAAGAAATAAAAAGATCTGTGGAGTTTGTGGCCTGTTCCTGGTGGTGCTGAGGGGCTGAGCTGGGGCTTGGTGCCCAGCAAGCCCCAGGGGTCTCCGGGCTGGGCAGGGACGCTCAGCCCAGCTGGAGCAGTTTGTGCTGTTTTCCCTGTGGGTTCTGGCTCAGACTGGGATCAACTGGAGGGAGCCAAAATATAGGGAGGGTTGTGAGGGTGTCATATCGAATTATTACCTCCTGCACATGAGCAGAAATAGTGACCTGGAGCAGAAATGCAGCAAAAGTGAGTCTCTACCAATTTCCAGCCACTTTTACTGCCTCTGCCATTTCTTGTTACGTTTCCAGGCTAATCTGACCCAGACCCTATTCCCACATCTTCTCTTGACTAGGCTCCAGCTTTACCCACTGCCCTGACCCACATGGCACATGAGTTATTCCCCTTATCCAGAATATCTGGGACTTCTCTCCACAAGTTTAACATGAATGAGAACAGGGCTGCTCTGGTGAATTGCTGTGCTGCTGCATGGTGTGATTTTAGCACTCTGCATCGGGGATTAGCTGCACAACTCCTGTTGCCATAGCTCTCGTCCCTCCGAGACTTAAATGTGTCACATAAACTGAATGAGGAACACAACCAAACCGGGAGGGGGGGAAAGGTGGGCAACAAAGGAGGGAGCCACAAACAAAGCAGGAATCTTTCCCTTTGATTCCAGCCTCGTGATTCAACATTTATGATGACAATAATTCTGAGCTGTAAACAGCGAGTGAACAAAAGCCCCGTGTGGGAGGGAAGAAGGCTGAGCTCGGTATGACTGGCATTCCTTAAGATCACTCTTCAGGCTTCCTTCAAAGCCCTGAGTGTTCATCAGAGCACTGACACAGCTTTCCCAAAGGCAATTCAGGCTCCAAAACAGACCAGCAGTGCTGTTTAGTCCCTTGGGCAGTGGCCAGTGCCTGAGTCTGGGTGGCAAAAGCAGGAAATCATCCCCAATTCCTGGAGTTCCTCATGGCAGTCCCCAGTGCACACTGCTGGAGGACATGGCAATAAATGGGAAGCTGCCTGCAATAGTTGGCTGGGTTTGTTTTCTTCCTTTATGGAAAAGGAGAAAAGTCACATTTCAGCCATAAAAGCTTCCTTGGGAGCCTTTTAGAGGAGTAATAAATAGTTCTGTGGGCCAGGGTTTAAGAGGTGCCAGTGCCCATTTGGGCTCTTTGGTGAACAAGCACCTGCTTGGTGCTGCTGTCCTGGGGGCTTTGGTTTGGCTGGAATAAGGAGCCAACCATGGGAAAGGCAAAAAACAAAGTGGGGTGGGACCTGAAGGAAAAATCCCAGTGATTCTGGGTAGTTGGAATGGCTGTGACAGCAGGAAAAGGCAGGATTTATTTGTCACCTGTTGCTTGTGTCAGTCTTTAAAAATCTGAAGTCCTTCAGTTGCCTTTTGGAGTGCAGTGCAAGGTGAAGTTCTGCTGTTGAAGGTTGTACCTGCCCTGCTCCAGCAGTTTGCCCAGCCAGGCAGGGTTCTGGGGAGCAGGGATGAATCCAGGGATTGGGTTTGGAAGCTGAATTGAGGGATTTAGTGTGGAAAAAAGCCCATGTGGTGAGCAGCAAGGACAGCAGGAGCAAGGCTCTGGGTCAGTGTGTGGGTTACAAACAGGGGGAGGGCCAGGGGATGGATGCAAACTGGTGAGAGCACATTCCCAGTGTGCTGGAATTCCCTCTGGAGCCGTTTGTCACGGATCCTGCCTCTCCACCTGTCCCTTCTGCCCCCTGCAGTTTATGGGCCTTTCCTTGAGCTCTTGTGCTGTGAGCAAGCCTGTCAGAAAACCTGTCTGAAAGCCCAAGGGTCAGAGGAGTTAAAAATCAGGATTGTCTTTGGGGAAAAGAGAATAATGGAAGTGATGAGGCTCAATTGCCTTCAATCCATTTGGCTTTTAATTCCATGATAATGGGCACCAATTAGCTTAAGGAAACACTCATCTTTGAAATATTCATTGGGATGCTGGAAAATTGGCTTCATCTTTCTGGGGAGGAATCTGAGGAAAGGGCTGTGTTGGGGTTTTTAATTTCAAAGAAAAGGAGAGGCGGATTTTAGTGCTATGTTTCCACTGTTCCAAATATATTTCTCCCAAAATCAGTGTCATCTTTTGTAAATGCTGCTTCCCTTCCGGAATGGCTCCATCCCAAGGCAAAGTATCCCAGTTTATTGGCAGTGTGGGCGTGGAGTTGGGTGCTTTATTTATCTGCTTGGATGCAGGACCCCAGAACGTGGAGCAGAGGAGGACAAACTGTTAGGCTGAGTTTTAAAAGCCTCATTTCCAGGACTCCCAGGTGAGCTGCCTTTGGAAAGTGATGTCCAGTTCTTGTATTGGGCAGGTAGCAGAGAGCCTCTGGTCTAGTCCACTTTTCTGTCCCAAAATTAAAGTCTGCTGGGAAAATATTCTTCCAAAGGCTTTCAGCTGCTGGGCTTCTGTGTCTCTCACCTTGGTGCTGTGGACAACTGGGATATTCAACAGCAGTTACCCAAGTTCAGTTCTCAGCTCTGTGACAGTCTCAGACAAACCTGGAAGGGTCCATCTGGGGCAGGATTTGTTCCTCCCCTTTAGCAAAAGTCGTGTCTGGCCAGCAGAAAATGTTAGTGTGAGAGTCTTTCCTTGAGAACCGACTGCCTCATTCCTTCACAGCAGAGCTGCCCCAAGGAGCAGCCAGCCACCCTCCTGTGAACCTCACCTGAGTGAATCTGATAGATTTTGTGTTTTCCATGCAATTTTCTAATTTGGCTCCCTGCAGCCTTGGGCTGTTCTCCCTATTACAGTATTTAATTGAAACAAAGGGTGTGCAACACCTGTTCTGGTTGGACTCTCACCAGGGGGTCTCTGTGCAATAGAAATAATAACAATAACTTCAAATTGTGGTTTGGAGCGAGTTGCTTTGCACTTCTGCAGCGCTGCACTATTGAGCAGGGATGGGCGGGTTGTTTAGCTGGGATGAGGAGAGCTGATCACACAGAGTAATTCTGACTTTCATACAATGATGTAGCTGCATGAGGGAAATGTTCACCCACAGGTTCTTCTGTGTCTTGGGCAAAAGGGCTTTAATTTGCTGTTGGTGCTCAGAGTCAGGTTCTGACCTGGGAGATCTGGAGGGAGCGTCAGGCCCCTGTGCTGTGCTGGGACCTGGTGTTGCCATCTCCTGACTGTGTGATGGCAGGTGTTTGGTGCAGCTGTAGGAGATACTGGGACATTCCTCATGCTTGGAGCTCTGGGGATCAGTTAGCGCTGCTGTGTCTCCAGAGAGGAAACTGCTGGAACGGCAGTACAGCTTAAACTTCTGCATCTGCTTACCTGCCCCTTTTCTGCTCCAAGATTTGCATTTCTGTACTAGAGGTGAGTTGCTTATAGCCCTGGGCCTTCACTGTCTTCTCCTGTCCTTTGTCTTTTCATCTTCTACATTGTGTCCCCATTTTCAAGGTCTCTGCTGTAAAGCCAGGCCTGTGTCCCTCAGGAGTCACCACTCCCTAGATGTTTTACATGACAGGACAGGGGGAAATGGCTTTAAAACTGAGAGAGGGCAGGGCTAGATGGGATATTGGGGAGGAACTGCTCCCTGTGAGGTGGGAAGACCCTGGCGCAGGGTGCCCAGAGAAGCTGTGGCCACCCCTGGATCCCTGGAAGTGTCCAAGGCTAGGTTGGACAGGGCTTGGAGCAGCCTGGGACAGTGGAAGTTGTCCCTGCCTGTGGCAGGGGGTGGAATTGGATGAGCTTTAATGTCTTTTCCAACCCAAACTATTCTGGGATTCTCATCTTCCCTGCTGCTCCTGCCTTTGGAAATGAAGCTGTCACTGTCAGAAGGGGCAGCTGAGACCAAGGGAGAAGGAACAGGGACTTCACTGCAGTCTCCCCTCCAGGACAACATCCCTGCTTGGGCAAACACAGCCCATCCTAATGGAGTGCTTGCTTTTCCCTTCGTTTTCAGACAGCAGAGCCAGCCCAGGACCTGCAGCACGTGCACATTTACACCTTGTCCTCATCCCAGCTCCTCATGCCCGAGGTAAATGCAGAAAAGGGAGGTGATAATGGAGCTCCTGATTACCCAGCCTAGGGTGAGCAAAGACAGGAATGCTGGCGAGAAGCTTCCCCCACCCCCCTCTTCCAAAGCATATATTTTTCAAGTTCACATCAATTACTTCTGTTTCCAACTGGATAAATTTGAATGAGACACCCTTCTGTAATCTGCTGACAAGACAGTGAAGCATTTTTTGTTAGCACCTCCTGATGCCATCTAAATTGGGTGTTTGCAGGGAAGAAATGTAGCGTGCAGTTAGGAAAGATGAAAAAGCAGAGGAAGGAGAGGAAGGGGAGATGTTATTTGGAGCCTGTGTTAAGGGGGGAGTGCTGGGCTCTCGTGCAGGGAGCACGAGGCTACAGCTGAATGAGGTGTAGAGGTGAAACCAAAGGGTCTGTGGGTTGTCTGGCTCCTTCTGGTGAAATTTCTCTGAGGATTGGAAGGGCCAAAGGGAATATTCTTGCTAACAGGAGTGGTAGAACTGTCTGCACCCTCTGCTCTGGGTACCACAAACCGAATAAGCACCATAAATGGGGTACAGTCAAAATACACCTGAATTTAGGCAGGTGCTCATGAAGAGTTCTCTTCTTAGCCTAAATTCATAATAGATAAGAGAGGAAAAAAAATGCTGAATCCAAACTGTTGGAGGCTGCATCCTTAACTTTCTGCCGAGGATGGCTGTGCCTCACTTAGCCTGGGGAGCTGCTTTGGCAGTGGGTGTGCTTGTAATGTGTTTTCAGTGCTTTTCCCCAAAAAAGATGCAGAACTGCCTGTGATGGATGTGGAATAGGGAGGGAGAGGGAGATGGTCCAGGGAGCTGTGCAGGGCATCTGCCACCTCACTGAGCATCTCCGTGGTGGAGATGACACCTCTGGGAGCAGGAGAAGAGAAAAGGTGAAGCTAAAATCGTGGCAGAGTGTTGCTACAACAACCTGTCTCTGCAGCAGAGATTTGCCATAGCAATAAACTTTAACAAGAGGGATTTGGGATTGGTGTGTTCCTCGTAAATCCTCTCAGGCCAGCTGTTTGCTGCCAAGGCTTTGGGGAGGGTGAGTGATAACAGATCTCCCTTGGTCTCAGGGAGCAGCTGGAGAGATCCCATTGCTGAGGAGGTGCAATAAATGGAATTGATTCGTGCTAACTAAATTGTAACTATTTGGAAAGTTATGATTAGAAGCAATCAAAAGAGTCAGTGTTACAAGGCAGATGTACCCCTTTACAGATGCTATATGTTAAAACTGAGATACACTATGTAGTTTTGAGATAAGTGATGTCCCAAGATGAAATCAACCTTGAGATGGACAAAGTTGGAACGACTTTAGGCATAGGGCCTGAAAATTATAAAATGTAAGACTAATTAGTGGACTTGCATAATACAGTGCTTAGTACGCACACACAAACCTGTGAGGCCATCCAGAGGACAGCGAGGATGAGTGTAAGCCTTCATCCAAAGACCACCAAAAGAAGACTGAAGAGCCCCTAACAACAAGTGAAGCATGCGCCATGAAGAACAGTGATGCAAAGTCAAAAAAATCGGAAATAGGAGGAAACTTGTGGGAAGCATTAATGAATATGTATAAGCATACAGTATATAAGTTTAGTTTGAATTGTTTTATTTTGTACATGAGGCAGGGTGGGAAGCCCTCTCTGGACCCCAGTCGGTTTTGCTTATGCTTTAATCATACTTAATTACTGGCAAATTACATATATAAATTGTATTTTTTTATTAATTGTATTCTTTTACTAAACTATATTATTTTATACCAAATTATTATTAAATTTACTAAATTGTATTCATTTTTAATTAAACTGCTGTTAACTCAATAAACTTAGTTGTCAAAATTCTGATTTCATTTATAACAGAGGGAACTCAAACTCCCAAAATCAGAGCAGCTGGAGAGTGAGTGCAGCCACTGCCAGCACCCCTGCCCCTGCCTCCTGGAGAACAAAGCTAACATCTGAGAGAAAACTCAGCATAATTCCTGCCAGCCAAGCTCCTTTACCTGTCTCCTCATCACATTCCACGTTGCTTTTCCTTCATAACATCCCTTGTGTACAGAACTTTTCATATAACAAGAGCACATGAACTCACCCCAACCCTGTTTTAGGCACTGGAAGCTGCCAAAAATCCTTCTGTGTGCTCTTTTTTGGGGGTTTAGGAGTTGCTCTTGGTGACTGGCAAATTAGGGAAAGCCTGTTGAGTCAAGCAGCTGTGAAATCTGAGTTGGGCACTGTGATAAACGAGGTTCACATATTTTTTATAGAATTTAAATGTTTACTAGAAAGACAATTAGGAGATAAAAATAAAGTATCAGATACGGCCGGGTGTCTCTGCATTCAGCCAAGAGAGCACACCTTACTAACAAAGGATTGTCCCTTAAAAACAGAACTCTACTACATATCCATAAATTCTCATGCATATTCATACATTCTTCTTAGGATCTTTGTTCTTCTATTTAGTTTTTCCTTGCCCCCTTCCCAATAGATCAATCTTCTTGGCGCCACTAGGTTTTATGTCCTCCGATAATGGGTGCCATAAGTTTTTCCTTTGGAGGGCTTGGAGGACTGCTTGTCTTCATCTGGACAAGATAATCTTAGGATGCAGGGGGGTGTCTGACTATTTTTTTTTTTAGTCTCTGGGTTATATAAACAAAAAGTAGTTTGTGCTTTAATATCATGTATGTATCACACCACTACTTCTAAGTTTCATCGATAACAGAAACAAAGGAAACTATATTAATACAACAAAATTTTCTAACCTTATACATATAACATTCATTATAATATTTGCGAAAAGCCAATAATGTGATATGCATTTATAACAGGCACCGACATCTCAATGGGTGTTTAACCAAGCTCTGGCTCCTACACGGAGCTGAAACGCTTCTCAGTGGAACTAATGGTGCTTGTTAGGCCTGACACAGCCACTTTTATAATGCTGAACAAATAGCAGTGAGATTTTAATTTTCTCCCCCAATTATGATTATGATACTGGAAAACTTGGTCCAGGTTTGTTTATCCAGAAGGAGCTCAAGTATGGCGAGGACATGAGCAGCAATCAGAGCACCAGCAGCAGGTTCAGCTGGGAAAGCTTCACTCTGTCCCTCGGCATTTGGAGGGGTTTTGGGAGCCGATTTCTTGGCAACAGGATTGTTTTCATTCCTGTTTCTTCAGGGTTTTTCTCAGTGTCTTGCTTTATTGTGAATTCCAAGTTGGAAGCTCAAGACTGATTGATGGATGGGAGCTGCTGCAGATGGAACAATCGCTGGAGAGTTTAGAGCAGTTCTTTCTTTGCAGCTACCCAAGGACTGGAAGAGAATCTGTTGCTTGAAAGGAGGAGTGTTTTGTGTTTTATCTGTCTCAACAACCTCCCATCGAGCTCCTCTTTTGTGATTTTAAGCTGCAGCGAGCTGGGAAACTCTGCAGCAGTTCCATGCAAATCCATCCTCCACTCTACTCCCAGGGCTTATGGAAATAGCAGAGGAATTGTCACACATCCCAGAGCGGCAGAGCTGGCAGCAGTAGTGATGTTCTGAGGGAGAAATGTGAACTGGGAATTCAGGAAGCCCTTGAAGAAGTTGGGATAGGCCCTTGGTGCCGCTTTTCTTTTCGATTCCCCACACAGAACTTCCCACCTTTCCTGCAGGTTTAATTTGAAAATCGGGAACGTGTGGAAGGAGCCGGGGGAAGCAAGCTGGGAGGGGACTGTGGGAAGGGCTGATCCCAGAGCTGGCAGCAGCCAGCTCAGGGTGCCACTTCAGCCACAGCTGGGTAATGTCCTCCGAGCAGGGACAAGGGAAACCTGGGGGGATCAAACCCGGGCTCCATTCAGGGGAAGGAGGAAGGCTGAGGAGTTTCAGACCTTGGAGGTTCTCCTCTGTTGCACGAGGCAGTGCTGCTGCTCCCAGCGCAGAGGGTGATCCTGGGATTCAGCCTGCTGGCTCCTTGCTCCAGCTTCCTTCACTTCCCCTGTCAGGAAAATTAATCCACAAACACCAGAGGTTTATGTCCAAAAAGGAGACAGAGGAGTCCTTTTCCTTTATTCGAATAAAGGGAGAGGCCATGGGGCATTCCCCTGGGGTCTCTCAAATTTTTGGAGGGCGCAGCCTCCGTTTTATTCTAATTCCCGGCTGCTTGTCCCTTCTCTCTTTCCCCATAGGCTGAGGTACTTGACAGGTACAGACTTCCCGGAATGCCTGATACCTGAGACACCCCCAATGCATAATCCCCTTCTTAATTCTTAACTCTTGTGGAATTCTTGGTGCTTCCTCAGTCCCTCTTTCATCCTTCAATGGAATCCATCCCATTGTTTCTATTATCTCTCAGTGATAGTTTCGCCTTATCAGCAGACCCACAGCTTGTTTGTAAAGACAAACCTGTCATCCCTCTCACCCCCATGCTCCTCGTGTGGCAGGGGAGAGTGCCCTGAGGAGGAAAACATGAGGTAAAAAGCACACAAAAAATTCAAGGATCATTTTATTGATCACCAGGATAAACCCCCATATGTTTACGTGCATACATAAACGTTTACGTTTAGAAGCAAACAGTTGCAGCAGCTCCAAGCCAAGAGGGAGAGGTGGGGATGTGGTGTTTCCATGGTGCACGTGGAATTGAAGACCCTCTCCAGAGCAGGGCTGGAGTGCAGAGGAAGACAAGGCAGTTGTGCCGTGTCTTGTAGAGATTTGTGGCTCCATACCTGGGGTTTCTTGCAGTGTGTGAGCAGCACCTGGCTTGGTGTCTGTGCCCCCTGTGCCCTCCTCTAAAACCCTGAGCTCTGAAGAGAGTGAGATTTGGAGCAGATGTGCACCCACCAAATCCACTCTCTCACTCCCCCCCACAGCTGGACAGGGGAGAGAAAATTTAATGAACAGTTCATGGGTTGAGATAAGGACCAGGAGAGATCACTCATCATGGGCAAAACAGGCTCTAATTAGAGATAGGAAGTCAATTTATTGCTAACAAAATCAGAGCAGGATAATGAGAAGTAAAACAAACCCTTAAAAACACCTGTGGATCTCCACAAGCTGTGGGTGGATCTCTGCATTCCCGTGGATCTCCAGGGTCTGCAGGTGGATCTCTGCATTCCCATGGGTTTCCAGGGGCTGTGGGGGGATCTCTGCATTCCCATGGGTTTCCAGGGGCTGTGGGGGGATCTCTGCATTCCCATGGGTTTCCAGGGGCTGTGGGGGGATCTCTGCATTCCCATGGGTTTCCAGGGACACAGCTGCCTCACCATGGTCTTCACCCCAGCCTGCAGAGGAGTCCCAGCTCTGGTGCCTGGAGGAGCTCCTGTCCCTCCTCCTCCACTGCCCTCGGTGTCCGCACAATTGTTCCTATCCCATGTTCTCACCCCACTCTTCTCTGGCTGCAATTCCAACTGTTCAACGACTTTTTGTTTTGATTTCTTCTTAAATCTGTTATCCCAGAGGTGTTCCCACCATTTCTAGCTGGCCCAGACTTGGCCAGCAGCATGTCCATCTTTGGAGCCAGCAGGGATTGCCTCTGGAGGCAAGCTTCTGGCAGCCTCTCACAGAAGGTGCTCCTGCTACCAAAAGCCAGGACATGCAAACCCAATACATTTGCCTTTCGGATCTCTGTAAATTACAGAGGTTTCAGCACGTGTTGCTGGACCTGTTTGGGCTCTAGCATGGACCTGCTGCAGGTGGGCAGTGTCACATGCAGTGGTGTCACTTCAGTGCCTCAAGCCTAACAAGCATTTGGGGTCCTGGAGCCCTCAGTGCCATCAGACCTGTGCTTGCCCTGCCAGCTCCAAGACTGTGGGGTTGTTGTTTGTTTTGGGGTTTTTTTCCTGGGCCTTTGAATCCCGTTCTTATCCCCTCCGTTTTGCTTTTTTCCCTTTGTAGAAGGAATGTAAGGCTGAGGCAGACAAGGAAACAACACCTTGTTCAAAGTGTCACTGCTGCTTGTGCTGAGCTGCTGTGCCAAAGGCGAATCCAGGGTGAAGAGCTGCCTGGAATAGTTCCCTGTCTAATGGAAAGTAGAGGGATGTGTAGCCTGGGCCCCTGAGGGGAAGGAGGAGATTGCAAAGTGAGCAGAGCACCGTGAAGGTGCTTCTGAGCCTCTCTCACAATATTTGGATGTTTTCTGTGCAGCTGCCCAAAACAAATGTTTGCCTCCCCTGAATGGGAGCTGCCTTGTTCCTGGTGGAGAGAATGTCCACGCTGAACCGTGTGGGGTGTGGGAGGTCAGAGCATCCCAACACTCACCCTGGAGTGGACAGGTGGCTGAAGGTTACCACTAAATCCACAGGAGTTCCTTTGCCTCGGCGTGGCAATCGATGTTGTGCAAGGAGCCAGATCCCTGCTTGTAAATCAGCTCAGCCTGTAATATCTGTCAAGTGTTTGGGGACACCTGGCTATCCATGCTGGATAAATGTCAGCTGTTATTACAGTTCCTTGCTCGGGTTATTGATTTCTCCCCTGCTGCTCTCCCTGGGACGGAGCCATTTGAGGGCTTTTGGTGGATCAGCTCTTCCTCCTTCAGCTCGTCTTGCAAACTTTGAACCCTGAAGGGCAGGGCTGTTACCAGGTCTCATAATTCCCATCCCTGGAAGTGTCCAAGGCCAGTGGGATGGGGCTTGGAATAACCTGGGGATAATGGAAGGTGTCCCTGCCTGTGGCAGGGGGTGGAACAGGATGGGATTTAAGTCCCCTGCCAATCCAACCCATTCCACAATGATTCTGTGTTAAACAATTCCTGCTTTCCAGAGCCCAGGAGGTCAAAGCACTGCCCAGCCCCTGAGTGCATCCTGCCAGGGGCACAGAATCTCGCCTGTGACCCTCACAGTGCTGTTCTGTGTTCTGCTTCTCCTCCAGTGCACACATCCACACCCACTTACCCTTTATCCCAGAGATTCTCTCCTGTTTGAATGGAAATATGTTCAGCTCTGTTATTTCAGCCTGAAGGACGAAGTTATCATTCTGTCTCCCAGCAAATGCATTGCCCTCACCTTTCAAAGCTCAGCCATGAAATGCAAACCTTTGACAGGATCTGATCCCCAGGAGTCCCTGCAGTGTTTTAGCCTCGCTGTAAAAGCTGCCTCAGTTAAAGGGGAAAAATATATTTACTATTCTCTCCTTCCAACTCCAGAAAGTCTTCCCTGCCCCCCCCCCTTCCCTCCTGCCATCATAACAAGAAACTTTCCTTGCTACTGTAGAAAATGTTCAGCTTTTAAGGGTAGAAGGGCCCAGCTGTGATTATTTAGTCAGGATTTATTGAAAACATCGATGTGTGAGTCTTGGTTTTCCTAAATCAGCTGCACCAAAGGCAGAAAGACCCTGGGTGTGCTGTGTGGAGATGGATGTGCCTCATTAGCAGGGCAGCTGTTGGAGAGACCCTGGTTCTTCTACAGCCTTTGCCGACTTTCCCACATTACAGGAGTGCTTTCCAAGTGCCACCAGCCCACAAAGAGCTCCCTCTGTTCTCCTGCCCCACTATCAAAGTATTTTTTCCCTGGTCCATGTGAAGCATTTGTTGGAGTTAGCTGTGGGCAGCTCTGGCTGGTGCTGGAGTGGCACTCTCCACAGTAAGAACTCAGATGCTCTAAATTGACTGTGTGGTTGTGGCAGGGGATGTTGTTGATTTATAGACTGAAGGTCTGGTGTGCTCATCTTATTAATTAGCATCAGATCCTTGCCTGGGAGCCTCCTTGCATCAACATGTTGCTGTGCCAGGTGCTTTGGAAAGGCAGCATAAGAGACTCCAGGTCCCCGAGAAGATGCAGTCTGGTGCAATTAGAGCGGAGAGCTGCCTGTGTCACATCTGCTTCCAGCTACAGCCCTGAGAACTTACCTGAATTACACCCAGATAAATCCTGGAACCAGCACCTCCAAACACTGATCTGGCTGTGCTCAAGCTGCCTGATTTAAAGCCTCAAATTTAAAATTTAGCTCCAGCTGCAGGGGCGTCCTGGAGTGCCAGGTCAGGACCAGAATCAGAAATAGTTCTGTGACTATTCAATGTTCAGTGCTGGGCCCAGGGTTAATTTATTTACCAATGCCTTGATGAAGGGGCAGGAGCCTTCTCAGCGAGTTCTCTGGTGGCACAAAACTGGGAGAACCCAAGGGTGCTGGAGGGGTGGGCACAGAGGAGCTGTCTGGAATTCAGCAAGGGGAAAAGCAGAGGGAGAAAAAACCCCAGGAACCTGGACAGGCAGAGCAGACCCTGGTGTGATTTTGTCTGTTAACAAATTGGTTTTGGGGCAGGACAAAGAGGGGTCAGAGTCAGAGACTGGAGCAGAAACGGTCCCTCCCAGCTCTCAGGTAGCAGCATCGCACCTGCTGCATCTGTTCCCGAGCTGAGCTCCTGGCACAGCACCTCCAGGGCAGGAAGGACACGAGGCTCTGGCAGGGAACTCCATCCAAAGCCGGGCAGGACAGGCAAGGGGAGTCGTGTTCACCTCAACGTGACTGAGACACACTTTATGGGTTTCTTTGCCTTTTCTCATTGCACTGGGAGCAGGGGGCAATAAATCGGTGGATTTTTATATCTTGTGCAAAAGCTGACATTGCTAAAATATCCCATTATCACAAGCTGCCATAAATGAGCTCTTCCAAGAGCCACAGCTGGACTCTGAGGGTGGAAGCAAAGCGATTACCAGAAGCCATGAGCTGCTCCTGGAAGAGCAGTGGGAAAGTCAATAACTTATTAGCACCAGTTTCTGGATTATCTGGTTTCCTGAAGTGTCTCCGACCCCCACTGCTCGACTAAACGGGGTTTTTGTTATGCAAAGCCACGGATTGTCAGCCCCCGTTCCCTCCCTGCAAAGAGCCGCTGTTTAACAGAGTGAGAACAGGGCTGAGAAATGCCAAAGGCAGCGAAGTCACAGCTCGGGGTTGTTTAAAATTCGCCTCTGTTTGCCCTCTCGGTGAGAAATGGTTGAAGAAAGTGAAGCATCGCCAAAAAAAAAGACCCAAGGCAGTTAGAGCTGATCTGTCTGTGTTCAGAGCATGAGGAGAAAGGTTCTACTGAGGAGGGATGAGGAATTTGTCATCCTTTTGTGGGGAGAAGTCTGCAGTTCTTCACCTTGGAGCGGTACCAGGTGGGCAAGGAAGGAAAACTATTTGACCACTGAGACTTGAGGGACAAGAGATTGTCCCAACCTTCCCAGAATATTCCAAACACTTTGTGTAGATGCTTTGGCCACTCCGGAAAACTCTTGGAAGCTGTACAGTGGTTGTAGACAAGGGAAGAGGAGCTTGGTGCTTGGAATGAGTTTCACAAGAGGAATTCTTCGTTTGCCTCCGTCCTCCTTCACGTGCATTAAATTAATTTACTTATTTGATAGACCATAATCTCTCTGTCACCACTAAAGCAGGATGTACATAGCTTTATAGAGATGTATTTCCTGCACCATTAAGCCACTCTCTCTGTGACAGAGCCTGTGAATAAGTTCCAAGGGGTAACCTCAAATGTTTTAGGGCACAGCTTTCTAATAAATATATATGGATATTTGCCCTTGGAAACTCTTTGGAATGCAGCAGATTAGAAAGGAGGGCAGTAGGTTGGGGAGGAAAAGCCTGTTAACAAATTGGTTTGAACGTTCAGCACCTCTGCTGCTGTTTCTCTGCTCTGAGTACACATGGCAGGGTAATTTATGTTCCGGAATTACAATCCATATGAATTAGCCTGGCACAAATTGATCATTTCCTAATAATAATGACAAGATGCTTCAAGGAATGATGATGAGAACAGCACTTTCTTATATGTTCTGCTTTACTGCTGAGTAATTATCTAATTATTTCCTAGTAGGGATATAAAAGGGGTTTCATTTCCCCCCCACCCCCCACCCTATAAAGCAACAAGTGCTTTTTGGAGGCTGTGATGTGAAACAAGGCCCAGAAATAACAATAATGTGTCCATTTCTGTGCTGACACCCCAGGGAGAGTGCAATTCCCAAGTCAGGCTTTAACAGGATGTCCAAGTAGGGAAATCCATGCTGTGGTTTGGGGTAAATTCCTTCTCTTCCACTTCAGGAGTGAGAAATTCTGTGTTTATTGCAAGATGTGATCACAGGTTTGGGTTAGAGGGCACCTTAGGGATCATCTCCTTCCACCCCTGCCATCCTCTTGTGGGCTCCCTTCAGGCACTGGAAGGCCAAAATTAGGACACCCCAGAACTTCTGTTTCCCATTCTGAACAATCCCATTTCCCTCAGCCTTTTGATTTGCAACAAAAATTCCATTTCTGAGCTGTGCTTTGTACAGCACCAGGCCCAGTGGTTCGGGGAAAGATTTGGCTTCCAGGTGGCTCTGCAATATTAATTGTTGAGTTGCTAATTAGTGGGGGAAAGCAGGTTTTTCTCTGTGTTCTCCCTCCCTGGCGCACCTGTTGAGCTCCAGGTGCTCCGTGAGCAGAGCTGCCTCTCCCTCTCCCACCCCTGGGGCGGACCTTGCATAATTCCCTTTGACTGCATGGTGTTACCATAGTAATAAATCACGATTAAGAAACCTTCTTTGAGTCGTGTTTAATCCTGTGGAGTCCTGGCTGGGCTGATGATCAGAGGGCTCTGCTGAGCACACCAGTGCTTGGATCTTTCTTTGCCCAGGAGGTGCCAAAATCCAGGCAGGAGCCGCGGAGGAGCCGGCGCTCTGTGCTGCCCCGGCCCTGCCGTTCCCACTGTTTGCTTTGCTGCCTTTTGGGGGTCTGAGCAGCATTTTTAGAGTCCTTCAGAGGTGCTTGGTGGGAGGGACCACGGATTTTCCATCTGCAAATTCCCCTTGTCCCAGGGGTGGGACTCACTCCAGTGCCTGTGGAAACAGAAGCTGTGTGTGGTTATACTGGTCCTCAAACACTTCCCAGTATTGGAGTTGGCTAAACTGGAATGTGATTTTTCCCAAAACCTGTGGGTTTGTTTTGTTGTTTTTTTTTTCTTCTTTAGTGGCTGTTACAAAAACATTTTCAGTTTTTTTACCCCATTCCTCCCTCTTTGCCTCATTTGACCACAGGCTGGATGTCTCCTGTGCTGCTGCCAATTTATTGCCTCCCCAAAGTGCCATAAACCCCCTCCAAACCCTGCCCGGGGTGGAGGACACGACCCCCATGTGCACGAGGGGAAGCAGGAGAGCAGGCCCCAGAGGTTTTCCATCACTTGTTTAACCTGCTGGCCCTTGAGCAGCACTGGAGTGAGAAATGGCTTTTCCTGGGGCTGTGCCCTTGTGGATAATTACCTGGAGGTTGCTGCCGAGTGCAGGAAGAGAGGAAGGAGAGGCTCCTGCGTGTCAGAAGCTGCTGAGGTGGCCCTTGTCACCGTGCTGGGGGACACAGCACTGAAATCATGTTCCAATAACCTGTTGACACCATTACTAAAACATCCTAAGTAAGCAGAACGAGTCTGTCTCGCTCTGTCTGGCTCAGCCAGGCAAAACTCCTCTTTGTTCTCAGTGTTTGTGGTTTCTCTGCAGAGGTTCTTGCTGTCCTTGGCTCTGAGTCTCCTGTTTTCACAGCCCTCAGTGCACTGCCAGTCACACTGTCCATGCTGAGAAGCCAAAGAAAAAACAATTAAAGGGAAAACCGAGTGCTGGAGGCACAGCAGGATTTTTCTAAAGGTGAACAGGAGGTGTAGGGCAGAACTGGGAAGTTCAGGATGAGGATTTGTGGTGTGAGGTGATGATGTGATTTTAAGGGATGGGAGTTTATTCAGGCAGTAATTAATCCCCATTTAGCCCCCTCACCACTGCTCTTGCTCAGGACTGGCTTAGGGAATTCCAGATTTTGTAGCAGTTTTGCAGGGTTTGTTCCATCCCAAGTACTGGTGAGGCAAATCCTGTTGGGAGAGGCGCTGATGGACCAACACATTTAATTTCCCTTGATTCTATGAAAGAAAAAAAAGCCCTGCTGGAAGGCCCTGGGCAACTTTGTGTGATTGAAACATAAAATCCATCACAATAAAAAGCAGCCAATGTATCCAGGAACGTGCATTAACTGAAGCAAGCACTCTGAAGCCTTTCAGTGACACCAAATTAATAATACTAAACCCCAGTGCTGGTGCTGAGCTGCCTTCATTGTGAGCCTGAGTACATTTCCACATTTACAACCTCGCCATGAATTGTGCTGCTCTTGCCTGTGTGGGCTCCTAATTGAGATTTGAACTGCTAGATAACTATTAGCATGCAAATCAGAAATAGTGGGAATAATAATAATAATAATACAAATGTTCTTAACCTACTCAACTGCTGGAACAATACTGCAGACAGAGAAGGATGATCCTGCAAGTGAGGTGGCTTCTGGACATGAAGATTAGAGAACAAAAATACACTTGGCCTGCCTGGGTGCTTGTTACTTTATTATATGTTATTATATATATATAATGTATTTTTTAAGCTACGTGAGCTGCTCTTGTTGCTGTACCCCACTGATAATCTGTGCAAATGCCACAGCACAAGTGTGGACGAAAATAATTTTGAATTCTCAGACTGATTAACCCTCCCTGTGCCACCAGAAATTCAGTTTTAGTGGCACTGCTGCTACCTTGGGATTCTCTGCAGCATTTTTTATTTCTGTGATATTATTTACTGTTGTAATTGGAAAATAAAAGGTCAGTCCAGCTAATAATTTGTTTCCTGATGTATCAAAGCTTCTAACACAGCCAGGATGAATTATATTTGTCCAACAGTCATGAATTATTGGTGAAACATTTCAGTCTGACTTGCTCGCCTGAGTATCAGGGTCAGGCCTTTTGTTTCCTTCTGTTTCCTTTTATTTTCTTCTGTTCCCTTCTGTATCTTTATATTTTTGTCTATTTCCTTATATTTCCTTGTTGCCCCCTCTCTATTTCCTCCACTGGCTGGAGACAACTGGGTCTTTCCAACCCCCCTTTCAGATCCCGATTCCCCCAAACCTCCCTGCTCCTCATGCCCAGCAGGGAAATGGGAAGGGGCTGCCCAGGTTGGTTTGGAGTTCTCATACCTGGAGGTGTCAAAGGAAGGGCTGGAGGTGGCACTGTGTGCTCTGGGCTGGTGACAAGATGAGGATTGATCACAGGTTGGATTTGATGACTTTGGAGAGCTTTCCCAGCCTCGCTGATTCTGTGGAATGAAGTCAGAGCTGCTTCACATTGCAAGTTCTGGGGTTAGCAATTTTAGGAACTCGTGGTGTTTATCTGCTGCTGTAAATGGGGCTGCCAGACTGCCCTGGCTCCAGCCAGGATCTCCCCTTCTCCCTCACACCATTACCCTGCCTTTTAATGACGTGTCCATTCCTGTGCTCCCCTTCAGCCAGGGAGCAGGATTATCATTCTTATTTTATTACCAATGACAGCATGAGATTTTTCAAGCCCCTGCAAACACTGTTTGGCCGATCACTTTGTAAGTGATTGGGTTATGGTGAATTATGGAGTTCTTTCTTTCTCCTCCCAGCAGATAAAAATACATTTCCTCAGAGCTAATCTCGGTGTAAAACCCAAATCCTGTCTCCATCTGTAATGTGTGATATGATTTGAGCAGGGGCTGACAGAGAAGAGCCTTAATGAGAGGAGCCATCAGCAATGCCAGATTTTTGGGGCTGGTTCTTCTCCCTCCGAGGGCCTGAGAGAAAACAGTCAGAGATTTGATGGGCCCAGTTACAGAGGCTTTGACAGAGGAGCTGAATTCCTGGAGTCACTTGTGGAATGTTGGTTTGTCAACATCAATAGCAGCAGCTCCAGCAGTGACAGCCCAGCACGGGGATTCTACTCCAGGCACGCCCTTGGCCCTAATCCCTTAGCTCAGGGCTGAGCTACAATTACACATAATTATGTGCAAGGGTATCAAACCCCCCTGCAGAGCCTGTGCTGCTTAATGCCAGTGCAGTGTGAATTTCTCAAACACCTCTGCAATCACTTCTTGCTCTGTCTTCTTATCATCAGGATTTAATATGAGGACTGGCAAGTGAGAAACTCACCCTCTCCTCTCCCCCTTATTTGTTGTCATGCTTGAATTAAAGTCGGGGGTTTTAAAAATAAATAAAAATTTAAATTGCATTTTATTTTCTTACCAGCTGCTAACTCTCTGAGACCAATTGGGAGATCAATTATCACAGCAGTGAATAAATCTAATTTTTCAATATAATTTACGGTAATTCCATATCCTCTGCCCGAGAAGCAAATAGTGCTGGCTGGTTTCCAAAACAGGGCTTGGAAAGAACTTCAGAAGAATCCTCACAGAACCAGCAGCACCAGTGAGCTCCAACAGCCAGGACTCCTGGTCTGCCCGTGGTGCCAAAGGTGAGGAGGGCTGGATTTGAGTACTCCAAGGAAATTCCCCTGGAAAATTCTGAAATCAGCTTTGGGGAGAGAACCACTGTGGAATTCTGAATATTTGTCCTGGTTTTGTGGAGGATTCTGGCTTTTGGGATGTGAGGATGAGTCTGTTGGACTCAGCTGAGCTCTGGATCCACGTGTGGGCTTCATCCCTCTGTCTCTCCTCAGTGTCCAAAAGAAGGAAGGTTCAGTGTGCACTCCTCTGGGTCAGATGGGTCAGGGCTTTAGCACAGGACCAACACTCTGGAATGTGGGAATTACATGAGGAAGGTCACCCTCCCGGTGTTAGCAGTGGTCAGGAGGCAGGATGGCAAATCTGGCTGATAACCACATCCCAGGATGGCAAATCTGGCTGACAACCATATCCCAGGATGGCAAATCCAGTTGATAATCAAATTCCAGGATGGTAAATCTTCCCTGGGTCCCACCTCAGTCACTGCTCCCTTTGGATGTCACTCAGCACTTGTGTGGAGTCGCCTGAACCAATGGAACCTGGAAATCTCCCACCCCTGTGCCTCTACAACTGGTCTCTGTCTGGAAATCTGTGGGGAAAACTCAATATTCCCTGTTCCAATTCCATTTCCCCAGAGTGGCTCCATGGCTGAGTCAGGAAGGCTGACACTGGCAGCAGTTCCTGAGCACTGATGCCATTTCTGGAGAAGTCTGGTGTTCAGACTTCAAATGGGCTTAAATAACTCAAATAACCACCCTGCACATGTTGGACAGGGTGGGGGAAACAAAAAGAGACTGCAAAACCTGTTGTGTTCATATAAAAACTCACTTTAAATCTACCAGGAGTAGAAATAATGGAGTTGATTGGCAGGAATTTAGAAATCCTTTCATTTTGGAAGCCCCAGGACACACAGATTGGGAGCTTCGAATCTCTGGGTGTCACAAGCAAGGAAAGGATTTTCTGTGTTATTTATGGCTCATCCTCACCTAGTGACAGCACATTATTGTACCTTGCATTAAAAATTCATCCCCAAGCTGGTCAGATTGATTCCTCCCCTTTCCATTAATGCACAAACAAAGAAATTACTGTCATTTCTCACTGCAAAGTGGCTCTGGAATCCAGCGCTATTGAAGCTCTAGCACAAACACTCGCAGCTCTCAGAAAACACAACAGCCTGGAGGAGGTCACCTGCCAGGTCACAGGTTTTTCCTTTTACCTTGTTCACTCAACAACTGCAATTTCTGCCTTTTTTCCCTTGATGTTTGTACATTCCCCAGTGCCCTTTGCAGTATGTGTGATTTTCCACATTAGGATTGAGCCCTCTGTTGTCCAAATGACAAGTTCTGCTCGAGTAAAAGCCACACCCTGCATTTTGGGGCAATTTGGGGGAGGTGCTGTTTCAATCCTGTGCTGGATGGAAGGACCAGCACCTCTGACTCCTTCTGCAGAGGCAGAAAGTGCTTTTGAACACACAGGAATTGCACGATGAGATGCAGAGCAGCAGAAAAAGGACAATATCCTAGCAGCCAAAATTCAGCGATGGATGCAGTGCTTGGGGAGTTACCAAATACCTTTAAATGTGAGTTTGTATGTGAAATGCTGGGATTGAGGCCGTTTATTGAGGCAGGACACAAGGCTCTGTAGAATTTTGGGTACTTGCCTTGTTGGCAGATTGGAGCAATGCCATCCTTTTTGTCTGTTTAGTTGCAAAGTGCTTGGACAGAGCCTGTTGTGTGTCTGCAGGACACAGCGAGGTCCTGGAATTGCGTTCTTTTGGAATTGCTCTGTCATGGATATCAGCAGCTCCTGAACTGGCCAAAAGGCCTGGGAGAGTTTGGCTTTGGTGTTCAGAGTGGGAGTTGAGCCGATGGAAGTCATCCTCATGGAACAATTATCAAAGAACAGCCTGGCTTGGATGGGACATTAAAGCCCATCCACTGCCACCCCTGCCATGGCAGGGACACCTTCCACTGTCCCAGGCTGCTCCAAGCCCTGTCCAGCCTGGCCTTGGACACTGCCAGCCCCACATTCCCCCATCCCATCTCAGCAGGGCTGATCTGGGTCTATCTGAATGGGTCACAGCAGTTCTTGTTTCTCTGTGTGAGCAAAGTCAGGAGCTGCCCATCCTGCTGGGGGTGATCTGCACACTCTAAATCACACCCAGGATCTGCACACTCTGTGTCACACCCAGGATCTGCACACTCTAAATCACACCCAGGATCTGCACACTCTGTGTCACACCCAGGATCTGCACACTCTAAATCACACCCAGGATCTGCACACTCTAAATCACACCCAGGATCTGCACACTCTAAATCACACCCAGGATCTGCACACTCTAAATCACACCCAGGGATCTGCACACTCTAAATCACACCCAGGATCTGCACACTCTAAATCACACCCAGGATCTGCACACTCTAAATCACACCCAGGATCTGCACACTCTAAATCACACCCAGGATCTGCACACTCTAAATCACACCCAGGATCTGCACACTCTGTGTCACACCCAGGATCTGCACACTGTGTCACACCCAGGATCTGCACACTCTAAATCACACCCAGGATCTGCACACTCTGTGTCACACCCAGGATCTGCACACTCTAAATCACACCCAGGATCTGCACACTCTGTGTCACACCCAGGATCTGCACACTCTAAATCACACCCAGGATCTGCACACTCTGTGTCACACCCAGGATCTGCACACTGTGTCACACCCAGGATCTGCACACTCTAAATCACACCCAGGATCTGCACACTCTAAATCACACCCAGGATCTGCACACTCTAAATCACACCCAGGGATCTGCACACTCTAAATCACACCCAGGATCTGCACACTCTAAATCACACCCAGGATTTGCACACTCTGTGTCACACCCAGGATCTGCACACTCTAAATCACACCCAGGGATCTGCACACTCTAAATCACACCCAGGATCTGCACACTCTAAATCACACCCAGGGATCTGCACACTCTGTGTCACACCCAGGGATCTGCACACTCTGTGTCACACTCAGGATCTGCACACTCTAAATCACACCCAGGGATCTGCACACTCTAAATCACACCCAGGGATCTGCACACTCTAAATCACACCCAGGATTTGCACACTCTGTGTCACACCCAGGATCTGCACACTCTAAATCACACCCAGGGATCTGCACACTCTAAATCACACCCAGGATTTGCACACTCTAAATCACACCCAGGATCTGCACACTCTAAATCACACCCAGGGATCTGCACACTCTAAATCACACCCAGGATCTGCACACTCTGTGTCACACCCAGGGATCTGCACACTCTGTGTCACACCCAGGATCTGCACACTCTAAATCACACCCAGGGATCCGCACACTCCATATCTCACTGGATGACATTTGCAAAATACTTGATTGTTTTCACCCCTGAGCATTTAGCCCTATAAATATTTATTAACCTGCTCTCTGCCAGGGATGGCAGCGGAGGCAGGAATGACCTTCCCCTCCGGCTGTGGCTGGGAAAGAGGGGATCCCCTTCCCCAGAACAGCTGGAAAGGCTGGATTATTCACAGCTCTGACACATCAGCGACACAGTGGAATAGCAGAGAGCCAGAGGAGACAGCGAGGGGCAGAAATGAGGGGCTGCTGAGCGCAGAACAGTTCTGAGCTCAATGCCAGCACGGCTCTGCCACCTCAGGGCTGCTTGGGCTTGGAAGAGCTTTCAGTGCCTCTTCATTAAGATTGTCTTTGCAGCCTTTGGAGAGCAGGGGAACCTGTTCACCTTTGTAAGAATTGTGTTAGTTGGCTGCTGCTCCTGACTAATGGCACTGTTTCATTGGTTTCAGCTGTTTGGCTTTAACAATGAAAATCCTGATTTTAAACCTCCTGGCTGGGTGCAAGGGATTAATTCCTTTTTGCCTGAAGTAAGCAGTTATTGACAGTACATGAAATAGTGGTGGTGGGACACAGGGACTGTCGAGAGAGGGGTGGCCCAGGTGCTGTGTAATTCTTTGCTTTAAAAATTCTGTGTAAATCCAGTGTAAAGCACTTGCACAGGAAACGGTGGCGTGGCCAGCAGGAGAACTGAGGGGGAGTAGCTGTGTTTAAACTAGACTTAAGAGAGTCCAAGTGACTCAGTGCATGGGCCAGAGGAATTGGTGAACAGGGCAAGAGAAATGTTCTTAATTCATAGAGAAGAGAGAAATGAAGCCAGGTGTCTGGAGGGAAACATTTATTGAACTCCTCAGCGTGGCAGGCGGCATCCTCCCATCTGCTGTGGCTGAGTTAAGGCACCATCTGTGCCAAGTGAGACTGAGAAGTCTCCTCCTCTGCCTCAGGGCACAGAGATCGTGCAGGATGAGATGTGTAAAGGAAAAAGGAAGCCTCCTCACAAGATAACCATTGATTATTTAATGAGCTGATATGGGGTAACTGCACGTGTGAGTTTCTCTGGTGCAGGGATGGGCTGGGTGCAGTTCCTGTCACCTGCCCTGCTCTGTCCCCAGGAAAACACCTGTGTGGGTCACAGGGAATGAAGATCCAAACCCCCTGAGCTGTTGTCTCTGTCAGATCCCAGGAGAAGCAGCTGTTTCCAGACCCTCTGATGAGCTGGGAGGATGCTCTGAGGCTCCCTAGTGACACATTTATTCACCCCTCCCTGTTGTTACCTGAACCATTCCCTGTGCCCTGGGCTCCTGAGTGGTGACAGGAACTCCTGGATAAGCCACTGAGAGTTTGTGCTGCTTGGCACCACTCCCTTGGACAGTTTTCCTGCTGTTCACAGAATCCTAGAATGGTTTGGGTTGTAAGGGATCTCAAAACCCATCTCATTCCAAGGCAGGGACATCTTCCACTAGACCAGTTCCAAGCCCTGGCCAACCTGGCCCTGGTTGTTTGAACTTTAGTTGAGGGGGAGGAATTGGAACATAATCGCATCCCCTCCAAAAAAAACTAAAACCTGTGAGTCTAAAAAGATACAGACAGCACGGAGCTGCTGGAGATTGCAGAACCATTTTGATGTTCATATGCTAATTGCATCCCAGCTCCTCACAAACCGCAATCACTCCATTGTTTTTGTGAGGATGTGTTTTTGAAAGGATTTCATTGAAGCCTCCTTAATGAGGCAGGCACGGAGAGTGAAGGAGGTGTGTTAAGGATGGAAATTTCTCCTGAATGCTCCATGTTAATTCTTCTTTGATTTCATCTTGTTTGGTTTAGAGGCAGAACCCAGAATTGCTTTGAGAGCCAGGCCAGCTCTGACATCCCGGGAAGGAGCTGTGCTCTCCTGGGTGCCTGGAGGGAGGGCAGGGACACGGGTGGCTGTCACCGGATTCTCCCTTCTAGGACACAGGTGTGAAAAACAAGGTTCACATTTTTTATATATAAAACGTAAAAAGTTTAATAGAAAGATAATTAGGAGACAGAAATAAAGCAAAATCAACAAATCTGGCCGGGTGCCTCAGCATTCAGCCAAGAGCACACCTTACTCACAAAGGATTGTCCCTTAAAAACACAAATCTCTTGCATATTCATAAATTCTTATGCATGATTCAAACATTCCTCCTAAGTTTTAGATGTTCCTTTGTTTAGCTTCAACTCCCCCCTCCCCAGCTGATCAATTTTGGCTCCATTGAGTCTCCTGCTCCCCAATAACAGAGGTTCAATAAATTCCTTCCTTGGAGCTCTGGTCAGTACTGGCTTCATCTGGATAAAATAATCTAAGAATGCAGGGGGGAGTTTCTGACTATCTTTTCATTCTCTTGGTTATATGAACAAAAGCAGTCTTTATTTTAATACCATAGTACAGTGTAAAAAAAAAAATAAAAATATATATGTATTACACTACTATTTCTAAGTTTCATCAGCAGTTTTCCAACATTATACATATAACATTAATTTTAACATTTGTGAATTATAGATAAATTATAATTATATTATTAATTATAATCTATATTTAATTTATAACTATATGAATTTATAATTATATTAAATTTAACTTATAATTATATTAAATCATAATTTTAAAGCCAATAATATAACATGTAGCTATAACACAGGGAGGGTGTTGATCTCCCTGAGAAGAGCTCAAGGGACATCCCTGGCAAACCCAAGGCCTCTGGGAGGTGATTCACAAATCCATAAGGCTGGAAAAGACCTTTAAGATCTCCAGTCTGACCCTCAGCCCAGGAGCAGCACCGTGGTCACCACTGTGCCACGTCCCCAGTGCCGTGTCCCCAGTGCCGTGTCCCCAGTGCCACGTCCCCAGTGCCGTGTCCCCGGTGCCGTGTCCCCAGTGCCGTGTCCCCAGTGCCGTGTCCCCAGTGCCACGTCCCCAGTGCCGTGTCCCCAGTGCCGTGTCCCCAGTGCCACGTCCCCAGTGCCACGTCCCCAGTGCCGTGTCCCCAGTGCCACGTCCCCAGTGCCACGTCCCCAGTGCCACGTCCCCAGTGCCACATCCCCAGTGCCACGTCCCCAGTGTCCCCAGTGCCGTGTCCCCAGTGCCGTGTCCCCAGTGCCACGTCCCCAGTGTCCCCGGTGCCATGTCCCCAGTGCCACGTCCCCAGTGCCACGTCCCCAGTGCCGTGTCCCCAGTGCCACGTCCCCAGTGTCCCCGGTGCCATGTCCCCAGTGCCACGTCCCCAGTGCCACGTCCCCAGTGCCATGCCCCCAGTGCCGTGTCCTCAGTGCCATGTCCATGCGTTTTCCAGACCTTTCCAGGGATGGTGACTCCACCACTGCCCTGGACAGCCCATTCCAATGCTTTACAGCCCTTTCTGTGACAAATGCTGTCCTTAATATGTGAGAGGAATGACAGATTTGTCTTTACAAACAAGCTGTGGGTCTTCTGGTAAATAAAACTAGCACTGAGAGATAAAAGAACCAATGGGAAGGATTCCACTGATTGGTGAATGGAATAAAAGATATTTGCCTTTACAAACAAACTGTAATTTTGCTGTGAAAAACGAGGTTCGCTCTCCTGATAAATTATAAAAGGTTTAATATAAACAAAAAGACAATAGAGGACAAAGATAATAAAGCAAAGGGTTAAAATGTCTGGGTGCTTGGCTCTCTGCCAAGAGCACACCTGGGGTCTTGGAAACACCCTTTATATTCCATTTCTGCTACATGGATTTCATGCATATTCAAACTTTTCTAGGAAATGTTTTGCATGGCCACTCCTTGGATCCGCCTTTTTAGAGCATGTGCATTTCTTGGCTTTGTGGTTTTAATTTCTCTCATCATGTTTTAATTTGGGCTTGGGGTTCTCCCACAGGCAGTAAGTGTTGATAGCGGCCTGGGCCCCATCATCTGTTCACTGGAGGTTATCCTGCCCGTTCAGACAGGATCTAACCCTAACATCTAAAATCCTTCTGGCCTACGCCTAAATTCTAGCTAACAGCAGGAGAAAAAGACACAGCAAAAGCCATTCTAACATTATTCATATAACATCTTAATACCTGCAAAAGGCCAATATCACAGTATGTATTTATAACATTGCTGATATATGAAACTGGATATTGCAGGATGAAAGAGATAATGGGGAGACACCATAAATTCCACAAGAATTAAAAATTAAGAGGGAGGGAGGCTGCGTCCTCCAAAAATTTGAGAGATCCCAGGGCAATGCCCCATGGCCTCTCCCTTTATTCAAATACAGTTCCAGGACTCCTCTGTCTCCTTTTTGGACACAAACCTGTGGTGTTTGTGGGTTAATTTTCCTGACATATGTGATCTGAACCTCCCGTGGCACAACTTGAGGCACGTCCTGGAGCAAGGGTGCTGCTGCTGGGTGCTGCAGCTTTACATCCCCTCAGCACAGAGCCCCAGCCAGGCTCATGGGGTGTCGGTACAAAAATCGGGATGTGCTGGAGTTCTGCGGAGCCCCGAGAGCTGCAGGAACTGCGGTGACCCCGTGATTGCTGGGAGGAGCCCTCTGAGCTGTTAATTACAATGTCCGCGGGCTCTTTCCCAGTCCTTTGCAAATGTTAACCCTGTGGGCAGCAGCATAAAAAGCCTTCTATTTTCCCTTCTACATGTGCTGCTGCAATTACTTTTTTTATTTTTTATAGATGAGAGAAGAAAGCAATGAGGCTGTTGCCAGGGAAGGGTGCTCGTAATGGAGGTGACTTTTATTTTGTGTCTGGTTTGGGTTTATTTATTTCCCTTGTTCCCAGTACAGGACACAATTCCAGTGAACTGTGGGATGCAGGACTGTGGCTTGGTAAAAATGGTTCGGCTGAAATAGGAGCAGCCCTAAATCTTTAGCAGGGGCCTGATGAGAACCACAACAATTCCCAATTTGCAGCAGAGCTCCAACAGCCTCCTTGTCACAGCCTCTCCCTGTTCTCCATCATTTTGAACACGAGCAGATAAAATGGAAAGGACAAGTCTGTATTTCTTGCTCACTCAGCAGTAAAATGTATAAAACATTTGGAATCTCATAAGATTTCCAGACCAAAATGTTTTCAGAGTAAGTAGCTGCAGTTTCTGAAATGAGCCTGCCTGGAGGGTGAATTTAAATCAGAACACCTTTCCCCCCACTAATTTTAGGACATGCATCCTGGGAAATGATGCTACGGAATCTGTGAGAGCCTGAGATTTTTAGGAGCAGGATGAGCTCCCGGATCATCTCACCTGACAGGGAATGTGACCCTGTGAGTGTGATAGGGACTGCCTGGAGCCCCAGCCAGCCAATCTGCCCCTCCCAGGTGGGATTCAGAGCCTCCAGGTGAGGATGAGGCAGCCCCATGACCTGCTGAGGTGTTTGCAGTAGTTCATCACTCCCAACTCCATTCCCAGGCCTTTAGGATGCAGTTTTCTGTTGGGATGAGTGTGGTGCTTCCTGCTGTGTAATGGACAGGTATTAAAGTGACAAGAAGTCCAGGGGAAATTCTTGTATTGAGGTGATAAATTCAGTGGCAACTCCTGGCTGAGAGTGGCAGTCAGTGGTGCATCTCATCTTTTGTCCTGTTAGAGATTTTTAAAAAAATCCCACAAAACCAAACCTTGAAATATTCTGTTTTTCCAGTACAAAGACAATGCTTTGGAGGATGACAAATCCCATCCCACTCAGCCAAGTCAGAGCCTTTACATTCATTAGCTCAGTGCTTGTTTCCCTCCTTTTGATGCACCTGGTTCCCACCTCCACTCCTGCTCACACTCTGATTTCCTCTGTCTAATCATTTTTTTGGGGTTTTTTTTTTTTTTTGGAGGCATCAAAGACAGGCATTGCTGTGTTTAAAGAACATAAACTTTTAATTTGATGGCATTATGATCAGCTAAAGACAGGTCCCTTTTGTTCATGTTGCTTTGCTTAGACACGTGCCAAGACAAATTGAAAAGTAAAAATAGCTGTCCTTGTTTAAACAATTATACTCAATAAGGCTGGGATGGAAGTTTGTTCCAGGAAATGGGAGAGGGTGAGGACTGAAGGACACTGAAGTGACTTCTGTCCTGGCTCTGTGACTGATTTGTCATTCTGGCTCTGACTCAACAGCAGAAGGAAGAATTTGTCACTGGGCTGGAGCTCTGGGATCTGATCATTTATTGAGGGACAGAGGCAGAAACTCTCACTTGTAGCGGATCTGACAGCTGTGCTGGGTGGCACTGGTGGCACTGGGGGACAGAGCTGTGCTGGGTGGCACTGGTGGCACTGGGGGACAGAGCTGTGCTGGGTGGCACTGGTGGCACTGGCAGGACAGAGCTGTGCTGGGTGGCACTGGCAGGACAGGGCTGTACTGGGTGGCACTGGAGGACAGGGCTGTACTGGGTGGCACTGGAGGACAGGGCTGTGCTGGGTGGCACTGGAGGACAGAGCTGTGCTGGGTGGCACTGGAGGACAGAGCTGTACTGGGTGGCACTGGCAGGACAGAGCTGTGCTGGGTGGCACTGGTGGCACTGGCAGGACAGAGCTGTGCTGGGTGGCACTGGTGGCACTGGCAGGACAGGGCTGTGCTGGGTGGCACTGGTGGCACTGGCAGGACAGGGCTGTGCTGGGTGGCACTGGTGGCACTGGCAGGACAGGGCTGTGCTGGGTGGCACTGGTGGCACTGGCAGGACAGGGCTGTGCTGGGTGGCACTGGTGGCACTGGCAGGACAGAGCTGTGCTGGGTGGCACTGGTGGCACTGGCAGGACAGAGCTGTGCTGGGTGGCACTGGTGGCACTGGGGGACAGAGTTGTGCTGGGTGGCACTGGTGGCACTGGCAGGACAGGGCTGTGCTGGGTGGCACTGGTGGCACTGGCAGGACAGGGCTGTGCTGGGTGGCACTGGTGGCACTGGGGGACAGAGTTGTGCTGGGTGGCACTGGAGGACAGGGCTGTACTGGGTGGCACTGGAGGACAGAGCTGTACTGGGTGGCACTGGTGGCACTGGGGGACAGGGCTGTGCTGGGTGGCACTGGAGGACAGAGCTGTGCTGGGTGGCACTGGTGGCACTGGTGGCACTGGCAGGACAGAGTGCTGTGCTGGGTGGCACTGGTGGCACTGGTGGCACTGGCAGGACAGAGTGCTGTGGCTCTCCAGTTGCTGGAGCTCTTCCTGCCCTGTTCTCCTCCAGGACTGAGACTCTCCTGCCCCGTCACCAGGGATTGCTGTTTGGAGCCTGCAGGAAGCCCAGCAGGAGCTGATCTCAGCTGGAACACACAGAGGAAGGGGTCTGGAGCTGCCTGAGAGGGAACAGAGGGACACAGAGCTCAGGGGAGCCAGGTCCTGGCTGGGGCTTTAGGGGTTTTTAGGATTACTGATGTCCTGTGACATCAATAAAAGTTCATTCCTTATGGTGCTGATATTCTCAGCAGTGTTGCAGATCATGGAACCATGGAGTGGTTTGGACTGTGAGGGAAATTAAAGATCTTGTCCTACCCTTGCCACTGGCAGGGACAACTTCCACTGTCCCAGGCTGCTCCAAGCCCCATCCAAATGCCCTGGACACTTCCAGGGATCCAGGGGTGGCCACAGCTTCTCTGGGCACCCTGTGCCAGGGCCTGCCCACCCTCCCGGGGAGCAATTCCTTCTCCATATCCCACCTAAATCTCCCCTTTTCCCATCTGAAGCCATTCCCTATGTCCTGTTCCTTGTCCAAAGTCTCTCTCCATCTTTCCTGTAAGTTCCCTTTGGGTCCTGGAAGGTCACAGTGAGGTCACCTCTGGTCTCTTCTCCAGGCTGAACATTCCCAGCTCTCCCAGCCTTTCCCACAGCAGAGCTGTTCCATCCCTCTGCTCATCCTGGAGCCTCCTCTGGGCTCTCTCCAGCAGCTCCAGGTCCTTCTCCAGTCACTTCCAAAGGACCTCCAGCACTTCCTACAAATCCTACACCTTCCCTTGGAAGAGGTGAAGGAAGTGACTCCTGTTTGCTGCTTGTGCAACCACAAAAAAGCCATTTCCATTCCCACAGTTTACCCAACTAAACTGACGGCAGGGACTGGGAGAACCTTGGGAGCAGCACAGGCACTTCCAAACGGATCAATTGGAATTGATTCCTGCTGAGCAGTGGCAAACAAACCCCCACATTTCTCGGGCTCTCAGCACAAAGCTCGTTGTAGTGGCATGTAAAATATTTATACCACACAGTAAGCTGTAACTTACATTATCCATAAATGAGTTCAACAAGACATTTTCAGAATGCATTTTATTCTTGAGCTTGGTGCTCTCCAGAGTTCTGGGCTTTGATTCTACACCCCCTTCCTTATTTCATCTGTTCAGGAACAACTTGCATTTCAGGGAATAGTGTTTAAATTTTTTATTTCTTCTCTGTTTGGGAAGCTGTGTCATTTTGTCAGGGCTGGTTTTTTATTTTTGTTTTCTATAGGTTTCTTCAGTCTGGTAAATGTATCTTTTTCTCTCTTTTAAAAAAGAGGAAAGCTAATATTCTATTTGAGCTCTCAAATTGGGAATCAGTTTTGAATTTCCAGCTTCTCTGCCCTGTACTCCTGGGTTTCCTTGGGCAGATTTAGCAGCTTATTGGAACTCAGCTGAACTTAATTATCAGCAGATGTGAACACCTTTTAGAGTTCAGTTAAATTACACTCACTGTGCCTCCTGCAGATGAAAACTGTTGTTAACTTTGTGCTGGAGCTGGAGGAAGCACGAGGCTGAAGGGACACCTGTGTGAGGATGCAGAAGGATCTTTGTAAGGGATTCCTGCATGAGCTGCAGCCTTGTGCTTCTAGTGCTGGGTTGTTTGGGGTGGATTTATTGACTCATGGAATGTCCTGAGCTGGAAGGGATGAAGGATCACCGATTCCAACCCCAGGCCATGCAGAGACAACCCCAAATCCCACCCTGAGAGCGGTGTCCAAATGCACCTGCAGCTCTGGCAGCCCTGGGAATGTTCCTGTTCCCTGGGGAGCCTGGGCAGTGCCCCAGCTCCCTCTGGGAGAAGAATCTTTCCCTAAATCCAACCTACAACCTAAACCCTCCCCTGGCCCAGCTCCAGCCCTTCCCTGGTCCTGTCCCTGTCCCAGGGAGCAGAGCTTGGAGCTGCAGCCCCCAGTGAGTCTCCCCTCAGCCTCCTCCTCTCCAGCTGAACACACCCGGTGCCCTTATCCCCTGCACATCTGCCCCCTCCAGACCCTTCACCATCTCTGCAGCCTCCTTTGGACGCTTTTAGCGATTCTTCAATTACTCTGAGTTGAGGTTATTTGTTCTGACTGAGCCAGAGGAGCTGTGGAGTGACCAACAGTCGTGTCCAGCTCTGCTGCAGCCTCCCCAGGGCCTGGCTTTGGCTTGCTCAGCTGGGAGTAAGTTGTGATTGCAGAGGAAATGAGACAGAAACCAGGTTGTGGTTTTCCAAGAAATTTTTGGAAATTTCTTTGCTTTGAGGGTTTCTCTGGCCAGCTCTCCCTGGGTAATTCCATCAGCACTGCCTATCCTCTGTGTGTTTCTCCCTGCACAGGCCACTTTCAGGGACAAAGTGGTGACAGTCACTTCCACCCCTGTTCTTTAAGGCTGCTCTGGCTTCCAGGAAAAGTCTTGTGGAGTTTTTTGCTGTTGTTACCTGTGTGGGTCCATTCCTGTGGTGCCATGATGATTTTTTTGCCTTTTTAAAAAAAATATATCCTGTAACCATGTCTGGCCCTTAATTTTAGGACCACGGATAGGGCATCACCTGCCCTGAGTCATTCTTTTCTGAATGGCTGGGTTCTGAGGAACCCTTTTTAAATGGAGCAGCACAGGGAGCTGATTCACTAGTGCAATTTCTCTCCTTTCTCTGAAAGAATTCACCTTCATCAAATTGGGTTGCACCTGAAATGGCCCTTTCCCTCCCCAAAACATCCTTGTGGTGAGAGGCTGCTGCTGCACAGAGAAATGTGCTGCTTTCATGACTTTAATAATTAAAAATGCACTTTAAAAAAATCCTTCTGCACACTCTATAGGAAAGGTCTGGTGCATTTATTGTAGCCTCTCATGGATCCTTATAGTTTTATGGGCACTTTAGAGCAGAAATAAAGATCTTTTTTATATTCCAAAAGCAGATGTCTTCAGAACTGCCATCCCGTTCTGCACAGCCCCAGCATTTTCCTCTTTAAGATGTTGCATCTGGACCCAAGTTTTTACCTTTTTCCAGAGATGAGCCAGTGTAGGGCAGGGGAAATCTCACTCAGCTGGCCCTGTGTCCTGTTGTCACTGTCATGAGCTGGGGGACTCTGCCCTGCACAACCTGAGTGAGGCAAGGATGGCTCTGCCCCCTCTACCCCAAATGTTCAAACCTTTAAATTCTCATTTATTTATTGCCTTTCCAAACTTGAGGTACATAAAAGCATCTATGGGAATCTTTCTTGTGGAGAGGGACTCAAAGCCTCAAGCTGAATCCTTCAGGAATGTCCACCCTCATCTTCCTCCTCACACCCAGGTTAAAACTTTGCTGAGGTGTCTTTGAGGCCCAGCTCAGCAGCAGATTAAATTCTGATGTAGTTATGAGGATGTGGCAAGCATCCTTTTGTAGTTATCCCATTTTCCATCTATAAAAGGAGGATAATCCTGACCTATTCCCAAAGGGCAGCTCCTAATGAAGCTCATGGGTCCTGCAAAGGATCCAGACCCAGGTGGATTTGTGTCTGGAATTATCCTGGCACTGCAGGGAGAGGAGGGAACTGAAGCAGCAGACAGGAGCCAGCTTTGTCTTTGCCTGTAGGATATCAAAGGATGAGAAAATCCAAGAAGTTTAAAGGGGAGTTCTGTTCAGCAGGGAACTGTAGCAGAATGGTGGATGTGAGCTGCTCTGGAAACTTTGGCTGATGCTCTCAGCACCCCTGGCTGGTGAGGGCTATTTACAGGGGTAGGTGCTGCAGTTTGGTAAAATATTCTCAGAAAATAAAAAAGCCATGAGATCTGGGCTCCAGCTTCTGGATAGGACCTGCAGCTTCTCCCCTGCCCAGCAGGACCTGAACCTTACAACTAAATTCTTGCTAATAGAAGGAGAAAAAGTCTATATTCACACAGCAAAAGCCATTCTAACATAATACATATAACATTCACCTTAATACTTGAGAAAAGCCAACATCACAATATGTATTTATAAAAAACCTGACCACGGCATTAATACATGTCATATGAAAAATAACCTCAAGACCTCAATCCCCCCAAGAAAACTCAAATTAAACCAACCAAACTTCATCCACACCGTTGCTGCCAAAGAAAAGTTACATAATGAGGTAATTTCAGTTGGATTTAGGCTTTGATTTTTGCATCTTGGTGTGAATCTCGTCAATGTTTATAAAAATGGTCTTTTTTTGTGTTCATTGTGACACAACACAGAGAACCTTCAAAGCAGTTGTAGGGAAAAGGGAGTTGTTATTTTTGATAAATTATGTACGAAGGGAAGGGTACGGAGTAGCTCAATCTGTCCTTCCTCTCTTAGGACTTGAACACAAAAAAGAAAACAAGATTTGAAGCTTTTGAATGTTCAATCAGTGACATAGACAGTACACAAGTGCTTTATAGTGACATTAAGGTCACTGAACATCCTCAGAGAACAGGACACACCGACATGGCAGTTGTTGATTTGATTTTATTTTTTCCCCAACTCTCTTTTTCCATGTGTTTCTCTTTCCCTACATTTTATTCCGGTGCTCCTTTTCCCTTGTGCTTTGACCTACAGACATTTTTAGGCAAACATTTCATTCCAGTGTTCCCTTTTCTTTATGCTCCAACCACCATTTTTAGGGAATTAAGTCATGTAATCACAGACTGAGCAAAGCTGTGGGGAAGGTTTTAGGTGCATCCCTGCAAATGTCCTTTCCCAAACCTTCCATCCTTGCCTGTGGCACTTGGGGAACATCTGCATGGATGTGGCAAATCCCAGGAAGAGATTGGTATTTAAGTGGTCTGAGTTTTGTGGCTGGAAAGAAATCACTAAATCTTCATAGAAATCATCTGGAGCAGAAGGGTTTGGAGTCACAGCTGCAAGCAGGATGTCAAAGTCTGGCAGGATAGAGAAAAAGCCTTCTGTGGGTGGTGTTCATGCCCAGAGAGTCTGGAGAGGAGTCTCAAGGCTGGGGACAGCAGGTTCAAACTCCAGGAATTTTTCTGGGTGGATCAAAAATGGGGTGAAAGTGACCATGAGGAAGAGAGAGCAAAAATCCAATCTTGGTGTTGGATTGACACAGAATTGAGGACAGGAACTGAATTTCTGCTCCCTTCCTGAAGCTGCAGGAATTGCCAGAGAATGGACCAAAGGATGGACACTGCAGAGGACAGGGATAATTAGTGAAACAGCAAACAGGACAGTGCTGCAGAAATGCTGAAAAAAGCCAGTAATTCCTGGAACACCCTCTAAAAATAGCTCTGTTGTCCAAAATATCTGCAGTTGCCCCATCCCTGGAAGTGTTCAAGGCTGGACAGGGCTTGGAGTAACCGGGACAGTGGAACGTGTCCTTTCTTGGGGAAGGGGTGGGACTGGATTCAAGGTCCCTCCAAACCTAAGGCATTCTGTAATTCTATGAAAATATTCTTGCAAAAATAAATAAATAAACCAAATCTAAGGTAGAGGGAAAAGATAATTCAGTTCTCATGTGTAATAGCAAGGACAGTCCTTTTGAGAGCCCTTTAGGCCATCCAGCTTTCCTTGGCAGACAGGGAAAAGCTAAGCAGGAAACCTTGGCCAAAATGCAGTCTAGGCTTTCAAGCATCCCCCCTGGCAGCACAAATCCAATTTCACAGGTGGGAAACGTTCAGTGGAGCTGTTCTGGGTGTGGACATCATCTGTAGAGATCCAATCTCAACCTGGATCTTGACAATTCAGTGAGTCCTGGTCTCAACTAACCTAAAAATCCTCTGAAGGATTTCCCTGCAGCCTGAGGTTCTGTTCAGGCAGCTGGGATGTGTTTGGTGCTGATAAAAACTCCTGTTTGTGTGGTTGGTTTGGAGAGGCATGAAAAAAGAGAAAAATGATGGGGTTCTTGATGCTTTCAGAGCCCTTGAAAGAATATTCCGAGTAGATCAGATCCAGCTTTCGGGAGACATAAGCTGATAAGTTGAGTGGTTAAATAAATCTTAACACCAATCTGATATATTAATGACATACAAAAATAATAATGGCTGAAAGTTGCTGGCTGAACTATTTTCAAAGTGTTTGTCCAAAGCAAAACACAGCTCAGCAACCAAATGACTGCTGCAGGGAAGGGAAAATCTGCTTTTATTAAATGATGCTGGCACAAACAAAAACTATTTCCTTCCCCTCTTGACTTAATTTTTCTCTGCTTGTGCTTTGCATAATGAGCCTGGAGATCCCCTGCTGAGTCAGGCCAAACTAAGGGACACTTCCTCTTTGTCCTTCTTGTGCTCCTCTGCACAGGGAGGGTTCTTGAAGCCAATCCTGGCCATGACTTGGGGGCTTGGGCTGCACCTGCTGGCTGAGAACTGCTGTGCCTGGAGTGGTGTTTGCAGCATCTGTCAGAGATGGTCCCTGGCCTTGGCTCTTGGCTCTGCTCCATGCAAATCCAGGTTTCTTCCCTATGCCTTGGGTCAGGAAAAATCTCCTTAAGGCTGCTCTCCAAGCAGAAGGGATCATTTGGGAAAGCCTCTCTTTGCACTGCAGCCGTGCCTTCCTTGGGAGGCTGGAGCTGCATCCTGCTTTATTTCTCTGGCTGTGGGATGGGGGAAGGACTGCTGGTAGTGTTTTGTATCTCCTGGTGATCTGTATCTCCTGTTTTCCCTCTGATTTCTGTGTCACAAAGGCTTTTGCTGACCAGCAGTGACCCCACAGGTGCCTCTCCCAGGCTGTGCCCCTCAGAGGAGCAGGAGGATCTTCCCCTGTGTTTATTGTCCTTTGTCTCACCTTCTACAGCCACATCTGAGCTTCTTGCAGACGTGGGAGCTCTGACCTGTGCTGAAAAAGGCTATTAAAATGTTTCAGGGAGTCAAAATTGCAATGTAAATCTCTGCAGGAAAGGGGAAGATTCTTCTGTTTTATAAACGCAACTGGAGGTGCTGGTTCTGATGTCACAGCTGGGAGGAGGCTGCTTGGATTGATTTCCTCACCACCAGCAAACTGGAGAAAAGAGTGATGAGGTGAAGGGAACCCAGGAAACCCAGGAAACTGTGCCCAGACAGCTGGAAACCCTCCAGTCCTGAAAATGAACCATAAAAAGCTGATTTGTGGGTCTGAGGTTGTGGTGTTCCATGTGTCCTTTGCACCTCACCAAGGGAGTCCCAGCATGGATTGGAAGGGACCTTAAAGCCCATCCAGTGTGACCCCTGCCATGACAGGGACACCTTCCCCTGTCCCAGGCTGCTCCCAGCCCCGTCCAACCTGGCCTTGGGCACTGTCAGGGATCCAGGGACAGCCCCAGCTGCTCTGGGACCCTCCCCACCCTCCCAGCGAGCAATTCCTTCCCAATATCCCAACCAAGCTCTCCTCTTTTCCAGTTTGAAGCCCTTCCCTGTGTCCTGTCACTCCCTGTGTCCCTTGTCTAGAGTCTCTCTCCATCTTTTTTGTGGGTTGCTTTGGACACTGGAAGGGGCAATTAGGTCTCCCCAAGAGCTTTCCCTTCTCCAGGCCAGACAATCCAATCCTCCCAGTCTTACACAATTCCAGATGTACAGAACCCGGTGTGTGCAGTGCCAGATCCCAGCTCAGGGAGGTTTCCTTCCCAGGGCACTGCCTGTCACCCTCTGCTGTCCCCTTCCTGCCTGGCCTTGGCACAGCCAGGGCTGTTTGCCAAAGGCAGGAGTCAGGGGTAAACAAATTCCTTATGTAACTTTTCAGTTGCCAGGAAATGTGATGGGTTTTGACTCCTGCTGTCTGACTGGAGCAATGGATTCGGGGCAGGGAAGGTGCCTTCAGAAATGAGTGGCTTTCCTTCATTCCAGGACACGGTTGACACTGCAAATAAACTCACAGGGCTGAGATCTGTGGCTGGGGTAAATAACTGTGACTCTGAGCTGGGCTGGAACACTGTAATGCTCATTTACCGTTACAAGTTGAATTGTAACAGCAAGCTGTTTAATGATTGCTCTGTGTCATGCCCTGAGCTGTGGGGCCAGGACAGACAGAAGCCACCAGCAGCAGTCCCAAATGTCCTTTAGGACCTGTCTGAGGAACCTGGCAGGTTCATTACTGACAGAGAACAGTGCTGAGCAGCATTTCTGCTGTTCCTCCTTCCTGCAGCAGCCTGTGCCTGAATTTCCAGTTACAACACTGGGGGTGTGGAATTCTGTCTGTGTTGGGAGCAGCTCTGTTTGAGAGCCTTGTCCAGGTTCTCAGGTGCCTGGGACAGGTAGATGTCACTACCTGGGAATGAAGAACTTCAAAGCATTTTTTCCTGTCTGACTGAGCTGCACGTACCATCCAGCCCCAGTACTCCCGTGTCTGGTGGTCATTAACCACTGTTCCTCATTTCCTTGGCAATCAGAAGGACCATTATGGGGAGGCATTTGAGTTTGTGAAGCACCGGGAGAGCAAGGAGATTCTATCTCGATGCAAAATTATTTTATTTTTAAAAGCTCTTTTTGTTTAAATATGCCTCATCTCAGGGGTAGTTTAAAGTGCATAATAGTCCATAGAACAGTTATGCAGACTTGATGCATTATGATATTTTTATGTAGTGTTTGAAAAATTGCAAAGGGAAGGGTTTACTTGCTTTAAAACACTTTCCACTCAAAAGCCACACAGCTCCATCCAACACCAGTGATTGTTATAAATAATAGAAAATTGTGAGTGAGCAGTACGAGGTGACATGCTGATGTTTTGAAGTTCCCCTGTCCCAAAGCACTTATCAAGGCTGTTAGGGAGGGTTTGGAATTAATGATTGACGTTATTGGAAATGCAGTGATCGTGTCAGATGGACGGGCTGGGAACAGCCTTGGGGAGAAGGGTGCAGCCCCTTGGGGGTCTTTGTCTGCCCTAAATTTTCCTGAAGGCCCTTCAATAAATAGAATTGCTTTTTATTCTCTTAATTTTTTCTGGCCTCTGTTTTAGGTAGCCCCAAAAAGGCATCACCATCAGCATTTCCCTTCCTTCCCATGGATCCTCCTGGCTCAGCACAGAGCCTGGCCCCTGGCCAGGCAGTTCTGCCTTTGGTCAGATGAGTTGATTTCCTGGGACAGACAAGAGCTGGTGGAGCAGCAGAGCTGCTGTCTCCTGCTGCATCTCCAGAGCGGGGGAAGGCAGGGCCGTGGCTCCCGTGGTCCAAGCAGAAGGTGAATCCACGGGGAGGATGGAGCCCAGTCCCACCCAGGAGCTGGCACCTGATTTTCAGCTCCATGGAGACACCTGTTGCTTCCCTGTTTGTTTGTTTATTTCTCTGTGTCTCGCATCAGGGAGGCCTCCTAAAATAACAATATTTGTGTTTGCACCAAGGTCTGGGTTTGCAGCCTTGTGGATGAGGAGGATTTTGCAGCTTCTGGAAATCTGAGTTTGCTCTGACCTCAGCCGAGGACTCAGGACAGGTTGGGATGTTCTAGCAAGGTTTTGAGTGCTTTTGCCATCCCTGGCTGTGATGCTCTGGCCTTACCAGGCCAAACTCTTTGGGAAGAGGGAATTGCTGGATGTTAGAAGGCATCAAGCCCCTGCTGAGCTCTTTTTGCTGCATGGCTATGTCAGAACCCAACTGCAACACCCTAAACTTAAACAAATTGTCCTTTGTCACTGGGTCAGCCTGGCTGCTCATCTGAGGCCTCTCTGACTTCCCAGCATTGATGAGGAGCAGCAGGGTTCCTCAGCAGCAGGGATGGTGATCCCATTATCCCACTGGCTATCCCACTGGTTAGAGACAGATATCCCACTGGATAGAGACAGATATCCCACTGGAGAGGGGCAGATATCCCACTGGAGAGGGGCAGATATCCCATTGGATAGGGGCAGATATCCCACTGGATAGAGACAGATATCCCACTGGATAGACACAGATATCCCACTGGATAGACACAGATATCCCACTGGAGAGGCAGGGCCACTCTGCAGTGCAGGGAAAAAGGCTGGAAAGGAACTGGAATATGACACTGAGATTGTCTATGCTCTCCTTTCATTTAAAGTCCCCCTGGAGGCTCAGCATGAACAAATGTCATGGGACAGACTCAGCAGCCTGGGCTGGGAGGTGTCTGGTGCTTCACAGCCAAATTTATGCAGAAGAGACCAAATAAACGAGGTCCTGTCATATTTGTGTGGCCAAAAATGGGATTTGGCCATCCAGAGCCACTTGTCACTGACTGGGAGGACAGCAACTGTGTCTGAACTTGCTCTTCAAAGGGCAGTTTTTAATTTTGGAGGATTTTTGAAATCTTGGCCTGTATTTTCTGGCTCCTACATCTGCACTGGGCCACCATATATTACAATTGATCCCTTTTGGGCTCTCTTTTGAAGAACTGAGCAAGTGAAGCTCTCCCTTTTAATTCATATTACTTACCAGGGTTTTCACAGCCAAGCTGCTTGAAAATAGTAGATCTGAAAAGAAAAATCCACTTTTAAATCATTAAAAGCATTAAAAGTTACCTTTGCCTGCTGCAAACATAATCCGTTAATAATGTGTCTTGTACTGGACAGATAATGGGAATCTTCCACCCAGGGATTAAAGGATTGTGCAAACTCAGCTGCTGATTTCCTGAGGAAATTTGTGCTCTTGGAAATCACAGGTGGGACCCCAGGGGTGCTGCCACCTGGATTAGGGCTTCCACTTTATGCCTCTCCTTGATTTTAAAACATGCGCAAGTTTCTGTTTGAAAAACTCTGAGAACTTGGGATCTCTGAGCAAGGGGTGATGCCACAGCAGCTTTTTGGTTGTGTTGGCTTCAGAATAATCTCTGGAGCTCTGGAACAGGGATTAGTCTCTGTGAGACAGATGTAGGGTGGCTTAAATTCAGGTTGCTGGTTGAATTTACCTTGCTCTCCTCTGTTCTAAAGGAAGAAAATCCAACAAGAAATGCGGGATATGAATGTTTTTATCTGTAAGTCAGCGTGCAAGGGTTGAACGATCCTTGTGTCTGGTGGGATCCTCTCTGGAAAATCTCAGCTGTTAAATTCACATGGGACACCAGTGAGTTCCTTGTAGCTCTTGTCCAAAGTAGGAACTAGAAGCTGGTCTGGAATACTCCCTGGTACCAGCCAGAGCTGTTTTCCTGCTGGGAATATCACCCAGATTCCCAGGGGTCAGTAGGGTGGCCATGCCCTGAGGATTTTCATTGGGATTTCAGATTTAAAATCCACATTTTTGCCTCAGCTGTACTTCTGGAGTAATCCAGAAGGCTGTGACAGCAGAGCCAGCATGGTGCTCTTGGCTCGGTGTGCCTGGGGACAGGGAGGGAGGTGTTGGCATCGTCACCCTCATCCATCTCCCCATGCCCGAGTCACTGCTGCAAAGGGAAGTTAAATGTTGGGAATGTTCTGAGCGGTGCAGACAAAACCTCACGCAACTCTCGCTATAGCTGAGGAGGCTCTGTGGGGCCTGGGAGGTGTCAGCTTGATTTATCACTCAGCTCCTGCAGAAAATAAACAATCCTGGTGGCAGAACAGAGCCTTCTCCTTTGAAAAGCCATCAGATTTTCCAAGGAGATGGCCCTGGGAGGACAGGGGAGCCGGATCAGAGCTGCCAGGTACCTTGCACTGAGAGCTTGTTCCTGCAGGAAACTCAGGGGAAAACAGCTCTGGCTGCCTTCCTTCTGCTGGGGATGAAAGGAAAATGAAATGGAAATGGACCAAAGAGCAGCTGCTCTGAGTAGAAGCCTCATTTGCAGGGCTCGCAGGGCAGGTGAGGGTGTCCAAGCCTTGGGAGTGACCCCTCAGGGGACAGTTCTCTGCTTGGACAGACTTTTCATGAGGTCTTCCATGGGGTCTGCACCATGTGGTGGATGTGCCACTCAGAGCTCTGGGCTGGTGACAACATGGGGATGGATCACAGGTTGGACTTGATGACCTTGGAGGGCTTTTCCAACCTAAATTCTGGGATTCTGTCACTTTGCTTGGGACAAGTGGGAGTGTGAGTCCACAGGACATCAGCCCGTCATGTTCTGCCCCATGGGAAGTGCATTTTGGATCCCTTGGGAACCCTCAGCTTTCCTGGAGGCAGGAGAGACAAGGAGGAACTTCAGGGAAGGGGGAAGATCCAGAAGCAGGGATATGGAACAGGCATTCTGGACCTGGGGAGAGGGGCCTGGAGGAGGACACCCAATGCTTTTGGGATGAGAGGAAGAACAGGACCCTCTGTCCCAGCAGTTCCTACATGAGACAGCTGTGTCCCATTGCAGTGCCATGTTTTGGATGCAGTGCTTTTTCTGGGATCAAGGGAGTCTGGACTGACAGGGAGGACAGCTGACCTGTTCCTGACTCTGGTGTGACACCAGGTGAATTCTTTTGCCTTTTCTCCTTTTGCCTTTCATTTCTGCTTGGGCTGAGATGGGAATGCTGGAGCTGTCACCTCAGCTGTGCCCACCGTGAGTGTCCTGTTCCCACTTCCCTGGTGCTCTCTGGGACCTGGAGAGGCACAATTTCACCCCAGCTGTGCCAATTTAGCTGAAGCTCAGCCCTGGGCTTCCTCCCCTTGGATAAGAACAGTATTAAGGTTCTCAGGTCCTTAGAGATGGACAGGGATCTGCAGCCACCCCCAACAGCCAGTGGTGTGCTCTGGAATCCTGCTTCCAGAGCCTGGGCTCTTATCCCCATGGGAAAACTGGGATGGAGTGGTGAAGGGGGTTCAGCCATACTCAGATGAGCTGGGAGCAGAGCAGAGGGTAAATCCAAGGGTTTGGAGGGGTCTCCTGGACTTTCTGTTGCACTCAGCAGGACGTGAGGCTATGGTGGGAGAGAGAAGAGCATTTACTCATCCAGAGCAGCTGCTGCTTTTCCTGCTTCCCAAACATCCTACGGGATCCATGCGAACCCCACGGTACCATTATCATCAGCAGGGATTTCCTAGGCAGCCTAAGTGCTTAAATCTCATTAAAATCCAGCAGGAATTGGGCCTTGCCAGTCTCATTTGTGCCTTTGAAAGAAACCAAACCTTGTATTCCTTGTCTTTAAGAGGTATTTCCTCTGGATGGAGCAGGTGGCAGTGCCTTGGACTCTGTGTACTCTGCACCTCTGCATTTCAGAACTGCTCTCAAGGTGCATCTGGGCTGCTCAGGGATGCTCCAGCCCATTATTTAGGAAGTATGGAGCAGAGGATGAGTCAGTGAAGTGATTTTCCCAGGAATGGATGGGGCAATAAACATCTCTCTGCTCATAACCCAGCAGCTCTGAAGAGCTACTACTGGGCTGCTCTGCTGCTGCTGGGCTGCTCTGCACTCAGATAGCAATTAGGTTGTGTATTAAATTAAAAAAAAAAAACAGAGCAGCAGAGTTGAGCTGTGCTGTAACTCACTGAAGTTCACCCCTGTTCCGCAGTGCTAGGTTCTGTAAAACTTCCCCCTTTATTTTCGTGGTGTTTGCAACACTGACACATTCCTTTTGTCCATGGAGAATCACGGAGTCACAGCACGGCTTGGGTTGGAAGGCACCTTAAAATCACCTCCATGGGTGGGGCATGGGCAGGGACTCCTTCCACTGTTCCAAGTTGCTCCAAGCCCTGTCCATGCTGTCCTTGGACACTTCCAGGGATGAGGCATCTACCTGGGCAGAACCTGGCTTCCAGGAGCACTAGGTTTTGACTTCGGAGGCTGCATTCCAGCCACATCTCTTGTGTTGGAAGGTTTTGGGACATTAATTTATCTCCTGGAGGAGGTGGATGCTTTATGCAAGCTCTGTGAAGAGGGGAGGTTGTGCTTCATGATTACCCTTGGTATCCAAACACCCCAAACTGCACTTCAGAGGAAGCTGACAAGTTCCTTGAGCCCCAAGTGCTTGAGCTAAATTTATATTCAGCTCTTACACAGCATGACTGGAGCAGTCCCTACATTTAAGGTTTGTCCCAGCCAGCAGCACCCTTTAAAATGCAGGTCAGCCTTCCTCTAAGTGTGACCTCTCCTCTCAACTCCTGGATTTTGAACACTGACACTGGAGTTACATTTCCAAGACTTTCTTCAAAGGCCCGAGGATGGAAAGCTGAATTTTTGTTCTACTCTTTTGAAGGGTGAGTGTCTCATGAAATAACATTACGGCAGGAACTGGGAGAAGAAAAATTAACATGATCAAAGGTGGCAGAATCTGTTATATTGGGCAAATGCCTTATTTGATTTGTATCTGCAGCAGTGGTCACACTGCTGTGTCTCAGAGCCTCACACATCTGAGAGCTCTGCTTCCCCCGACTTTGTGCGTAATGTACACTTGCAGGTTATTGTGAAAGGGCAAAAACCCCGACCAAATCCTCTTGCAGGTTTTTAAACCTTTTTTTTTTTTTCTTAAATGAGTGCTGTCCCAGGTGGGCAGAGTGAGGATGAGCCATGCTGAAGTCTGACTCAAACAGGTGAAGCATCCCTGGATGCTGCCCTTTTCCATAGCCACCAGCGGCCTGCCCCTGCTTTGGCACATCAGTCCCTTCATCCATCCTGCCAGGCTTCCAGACAGATTCCTGCCCTGGAATCAAAAGGGAAATTGTAAATAATATCTGACCATTTGGAATTCATGACTCTGAGATGATTACAGGGAGCCTGTGGGACTCATGAGCCATCCCGAGGCTGCCACAGAGCCAGGCCCGAGCAGCTCTCAGGGCTTTTTCTTGTAGCATCAACGAGGTCATCACCAGTGACCCCAGTACAGCCCAGTTTGGCACAGTGCTTGTAAATATAATTAGTGCAGGAAACATTTTCCCTCTTCCAGGAGGTGACTTTTCATTAAATGAGGGGAAGAAAAGGCCATGAGGGAGCTTTTGTCATGAGGCAATAGCCAGTTCCACCTCCAGTTCAGGTTGCAGCCTGGTGATGGATAGGGAACTTCATAAATCTTAAATGCTTACAGAGAATGGAAACATTTTTCTCTTTCTCCTGGAAAATGTTCATTCCCAGTTTGGCAGCTGCTGCTTTTGTGGGGAAGTGTTTGTTGGTGTTTCTCTGTCTCCCTCCATTCCTCACCTTGGCAGGCTGGGAGGTGTTTTTGCCTGAGAGCTTCTCCCAGCTCTGGCTGATTCCCTGGGCATGCCTGGGAGAGCACCAGCAGGAGGAAAAGGTCACAGGAAAGACAGGAAAGATGTGAGAGAAAAGAGGAGTAAGTGGAGGAGACAGGAGGATGTTTTGCTGTCTTGCACAAGGAATAATGTGAGTCAGCTGAGGCAGAGGAGGGAACCCGAAACAGAAGGAAAACATGGTGTGAGAGTGAAAAGGAAAGATGTGAAAGAGGAAGATGTGGAGCAAGAAAAAGAGTAAGGAGGTAAAAGGGAGTTTGGAAGAAAGACGGAAGAGAATGGAGGTTTTCCATGGTCAGCTCTGCACTGTTCTCTCACTGGGAATGAGGGATCTTGCTCCTGAGGCTCTCATCCCTCACTTCATCCACGCCCAGGCTGGCACTGCCCTTCCTGCCCGGGAATGGGGTCTGGCTTTGCCTCTGGAGAATAGAGGGATCTGGGTGCACCAGCCAGGCTCAAGCTCCAGTTGGGGTTTGCTGAAGAGCCCTTGGAACTCCCCTCGTTTCTTCTGCCAGGAACCTCCCTGGGACATCCCATCCCTTCCCAGGGTCACCAGATCATGGATTGTTGTGTGACTGGAGGCCATTGTGGGTGCAGGAGATCCGTGGTCTCCTTTTCCAGAGCCTCCACGGTCCCCATCATGCCCAGGGCACCAAAGTGGTTCTGGCAGGGCCACGGTGGGGCCTTGGCGCAGCAAGTCCAGCTGTGGTTAGATTTGATCTTGGAGGTGTTTTCCAATCTTAAAGATTTGAGAATTCTGTAATTCTGGGCCTCTGAGAAATACTGAAGCTCTGGGAGGAGAAATGAAGCAGCCAAACCAGGGAATGTTGAACAGGAAGGTTAAAGTGTAACAGCCCCATCCTCCTCCGGAATAGCAGGCTGCAAAGGGCTGAGGGAATCAGCTGATGGGAATTTAAGAGAGATTGTGATCAGTTCTGTTCTCCATCAACCTGCCCCGACTCTCCAGTGTGAGCCAGAGGTGTTGCACCACTGAATTTTGTGGGATTCGCTCTCTTTCCCATTGGAAAGCAGCAATGATCCCTTTTCCAATGAGCAGGTCTGGTTTTCGTCCTCCTTGGCCATGGCAGTTCCTTGGTAGGACTGCCTGGGCTGAGCTGCTTCTCACTGGAGGAGTTAAAATGAACTCAAAAGCATTAAGGCCTCTTTAATTCAGAAGAGGAGGGTTTGTGTCATGGTCTCACACAGTTTAACTAATCTACTTTAAAATTAATTTGGTTTAATTTTCCTTAGGGCCCCCATGTGGATATACCCTTAAATACCTAGAATAAATAACAGGTAACTTGGTTGTAAATCACCACAAGTAATTGTGTACCTACTTCCCTGTTGTAAATCAGCAATAACTCCAGAGGGGCTGATTCTCTCTGTGTATACCTGCAATAAACGAGGAGTAACCTGCTGTAAGTCAATAAAGGTAATTTTCTTCCTACTTTCCTGGGATAAAACAAGAGTGAGGAGCTTGGCTGAGAGAAATTCAAAGCAAGAAGGTGAATATTTTTGCTTCTGAGGATAATTAATGACAAAACCCCTGACCAGGGACTGTAATGGGCTCGGTGGGACTGCAGATTTCTTTTCTCAAGCTCAGCTCACTCCCTGAGCCTGCCCTTGTTCAAGCAGGGATGAGCAGGGAGGAAGGTCCCTGGCCTGTGGTAGGCAGAGCTTCATTGTAAAGAAGCATTATTTACTCCTTGCACACAAACCTCCCGCCTTGTTAACCCTGGGAGAGCCTGGGAAGGGCAGGAGCACTCTGGAAAGTTCCAGATGGCTGAGGAGGAGGCACTAAATGGGCCAGGAAAGGCTGAGGCAGGGTTATCCCCCCTCTCTTGGATCCCGGGGCTGCTGCAGCTGGGGTCTGGCTCAAAGGGAGAACTGAGTGTGGCAAATGAAGGAATTCATTCCTGCCCCCTACCCCTGCATGAAAGTCAAGTCAGCAGTCATGGGATCATGGAATGGTTTGGGTGGGAAGGGACATAAAAGATTTGTCCCACCCCTGCTATGGGCAGGGACACCTTCCACCATCCCAGGCTGCTCCAAGCCCATCCAGCCTGGCCTTGGGCACTTCCAAGGATCCAGGGGTAGCCACAGCTGCTCTGGGAAATCCATTCCAGCACCTCACCACCCTCACAGGGAGGAATTTCTTCCTAACATCCCATCTAACCCCTGCCCTCCTTCAGTTTAAGGCCATTCCCTCTTTCCCTGACACTCCAGGCCCTTGTAAAAAGGCAAAACTTTTCAAATTTCCAGGTCCTGCATCACACCAGCACAGCTCGGTGATGTTTCCAACTCCCACCAGGGAAAATAAGTGGGAATTTGGATAAGCTGGAGCTGTTGGGGCCACCAATGCTTGGTGATCATCCTGACATACCCCCACACTGTGCAATGACTGAGTTTTGTCACACCCTTGCACCTGAGCCAGCTCCAAGGTGAAGCTGCGGTGGTGGCACCTAAAGAGCCAAATTTACACCAAAATATTTGGTGGGAATCGTGTGAGGTTCTGACAGTAAAATGTCAGGGTACTTAACTGCTGGCTAACACCCTGAACTCGTTCTTTGCTTCCCCAGTTTGTCCATCACTGTAAGCCCAAGCAGGATTTATGATTTAGGACCCTGGAAAAGAAATCCTTACAGTAATGCTGGTAGATCATATGTTAGATTTTTTTTTTTAATTTTTTTTCCCCCTTCTGAAAAAACAGCCTCTGGCAAATTTTCCACTCAAGTCTAAAAATTGTGTGTTGCTTCCCAGAGCCGAGCCCTTCTCCTGCTGCACCACAGAACGATGACAGACGAACATAATTAGCAAAGTGAGTAGAAACCCCATCTGATGTTGTGGCATTTCACACCCTATTTACAGAGGAATTAACACCTTCACTGTCACACTCGGGACATCGCCTTTCGCTCTGCTCAGGATTTCTTGAGGAGAAAATTGATTTAACCACGTGCCAATCGCTGGCTCCGAGGGGTCTGTGGGGCTCTGTTGGCCTCTCCCCTTGGGTCTCACAGCTCCTGCACAGAAATAGTCCCCAGCTAGAAAATCTTTATTATTTTCTTACTGATTTGGTTCAGCCTTGTATTCATTGCCCAAATTCCTGGCTGCGACTCAGAACTGAACTCCCAGCTCTCCAGGGATTTTTATCTGTGTGGATAAAGCTGGCCCTGCTCTCATTAGCAAGGCTCCATTGCCAGATGCTCTCCAGCCTAGATCGTTCAGGAGAAGGGTTTGGAGCCTTTCCCTCTGCAGCAATGGGAAGGCCCAAAGTTGAGCAGAGGAGTGAAAAAGGGCTGCTTGCTTTATTGTCAGATCCCATTGATCAGAGCTTGGCCTTAAAGCTGTTAAAGTGGAACAAAAACATGGAATAAGGGCTAACAGCTGGTTTCATGAGGCTGAGTTGAGTGGGGTTTTTGCTGGGGATCTTTCATGTCCATGGTGAGTCAGGACTGTGAATAGATCACCCATAGATTTATGTCTCATCTGTAAAGAGTATTTGAGGTCTGGAAACATCTCTGCGTGTTTCGTGTTTGCACTGCCATAACAGATCTACTCTCCGAAGGAATCAACTCTGGAAGAGGAGCTGAATGAATGTATGCATGAGCAGAGGCCGTGTGCCTGCATGAAAATGGGAAAACTCCATCTTTTATGCAAAGTGGGAGAAGATAGACTGTGCTTTCTGTGGCTCACGTGGAGGAGCACTAAGGAAAGCTCACCCAAGCCCAATCCCAAAGGTCTAGGGAGAAAACCCAATCCCAGAGGTTTGGGGAGAAATTCCTGAGGGCAGGTTCAGGAGGAATCTCTTTTGGGGCATCATTACTGTCTCATAAGAGACACTTTCAGGTCTTCATCTGGATTTACTTGCAGTTTTCCTTGCTATAAGCCCAGGCTTTCCTTCTCCTTTTTATATTTGCCCAAATCTCTTATTTTTCCGTACCTCCCTCCCCACTCTGTCCCCTCATTCCCCAAGGACTCCTGTTCCCAGGAGGGGTTTTGCAGCAGTTTCTGTGTGAGACACTGCAGAGGAGCGAGTTAAAACCACAACTAAAACTTCCCTGGAAGAAGTGGACGGAGAACTTAGGAAATGGGACTCAGCAGGTTCTCCTAAAATCACCTGCCAGGCTGCTCCCTTGGCTGAGAGCCCTCTTCCAGCCCAGCTCCCTCCTCTTCCCGGGCAGCAGAGGAGATTCTGTTTGACAGGGCTGATCCTTGGAGTTAAAAGTTTATTCCTCCATCAGCACATTCATGAAAAGAGAAATGTAGCTCGGGGAGGAAGGCTTATGAAAGGAAAATCAAACTAAATCTATCAATTCCCCATCCTGAATAAATGAATCTATTAAGGTGGGGTGAGATGCCTGGCAGATAAGGGGTGTTCCACATAAAATCAGGAATGAAAACCCAGCCAGCCCTATGCAAACCCGGTGCTGAGCACTGGGATTGTCTCCTGTGTGCTGTCGGCTTTTCCACCTGAGCCACAATTTTTGAGTTGCTGCCTGTGAGGAGAATGTTCCTTGTCTGGGTTCAGGTTAGGGAAAGCTGATGGGAAGAAATGCCAATAGATGGCGCTTGGGAATACATGGAGGAGAGAATAGGTTTGGTGGGAGCGCTGGAGAACGTTCCTCGGTGAGCTCCTGGATTTGCTCTTCCCGAGAAGCACAGGGAGATGTGAATGCTCCTCCTGCCATCCTTGGCCATCCTGCCTGGTGCTGCCTCTCCTCTTGTTCCCCAGTTGTTTGGATTTTAAACCAGACAAAGCCTCTGGAGATGAGATAAGCAGGGCTGGCAAAGCCAGGTCGCTAGGAGCTGGCCCGGGTACATCGCGGGTAAATCACGGCTCTACCTGCAGTGACAGCAGTAATTTATCTCAGGCTGGAAAAAGCTGGTGCTTCCCATCCTGGGCTCTGAGGGTCATTCATCACTTTTTGTTATTTTTATAACAGAAGAGAGAGTGCTGGCTCCCTCCCCCCATTGCCTCCAGCCGCTCCCTGGGGACAAATTAGCTGCTCCGAAAATGGATGAGCTCAGGGGCTGTTTTCATTTATGTTTTTAATAGTGTAACCAAAGCCCTCAGACATGCAGTGCTCCCTTGAGCAGGGGCAGATGGAGCAAGGCTCTGGAACTCTGCCAGGGAGAGGATGTGGCCTTTGGGTCCTGCTGCTGAGGTGGCAGGTGGTGGCATCCCAAGGCCTCATGGTGTCTCTGAATCCAGCACAGCATCCAACAAGAGCCTGGGGCTCCTGCCAATCTGGGGTGGGGAGGATTTTAGGGTTTCTCTGGAGCCCTCACTGCTAAAACAAAAACTGTCTCTGCTCCTGAAGCCTCCTCATCTCTGGTGTCTGATCCTGTGCCAGACTCAGCCATTCCGGGGCCATAGGAACACTCAGCTCTGTTTCCTCGAGATGCTGAGCTCTGCATGACCACGGGGTTCTACATCCAGGCACAAACAGGTACAGGTTTTATATCTGCTGGTTTGCTTGGCTACATTCAATGTTCAATGTATATTCAAGAAATTATTTTTGAGAGAGATCTGATGAATACTCATATACCCAGAGAAGCTGTGGCTGCCCCTGGATCCCTGGAAGTGTCCAAGGCCAGGCTGGACAGGGCTTGGAGCAACCTGGGATAGCAGAAGGTGAAGGCTGGAATAATCTTTAAGATCTCTTCCCACCCAAACCATTCCGTGATGATTCTGTGATGTATTTCCATCCCATCCTGGATCTGCCATTGCCCTCCTGCTGCATGCTGAGGCTTTAGGGTTTTTTTTCCTTCATGTCTGACTCCTTTGGGCACTGAGGAGCTGTAACCAGGCAGCAGGAGAGGGAAGATTGGACACGGAGTCCTTGGGGAGGATACAGGTGCTCCACGATCCTTCTCTGGCTGAGGGGACATTTCCTCAATGACTCTGCCAATCACTGTCCCTCAGCCTGTCTGTCACTTGTTGTGCAGCTGGAGAATTCACTTCACAGAGTGGCCAAAAGTGGCAGATTTTTATGTCTGGAAGGGCTCATTTTGCATCATTCTGGGCCTCAGGGAGCAGAGCCTGTGAGGTGGCATCCACAGCCCCATTTCCATGGAAATTTCCCAGCAGGCAGGGGAGGCCCTGGATGTATTAACTTACCGGGACATTGCAGATGGGCAGATTTGCCTTGTAGTGCTGGAAATTGCTTTTGTGTCTCACACGTCACAGTGGTGAGCCTGCTCAGAGGAAGGGCAACGAGGAGAAAGGGATGGGGATGTCCCTTGCTCCTTCCTCTCCTCTGCCTTCCCCCACTTCAGGGGAAGCTTTTGGAGCTGCAGATTGTGATGGAGATCACAGAATTGTGGGGTGGTTTGAGTTGGAAGGGGCCTTAAGGCTCATCCAGTTCTACCCCCTGCTGATGCCTTAGGATTTCAGCTTTTCTTTTCTTCATAGATTTGTAACCCTGCAGTTCTTTAGTGTGTAACTCCAAACTCCACACACAGTGTGAGCTGCTGCTTTCCCATTTGGGTCAGACACAGCAATTCCTCTCCAGCCCTGGCAATCAAGGACACCTCACTGCCTCAGGCCCCCAGAGATGGAAACAAAAGGGAGTTGGGGCAGCAAACTTGGGGTGAATGACTTCATTACCTGAAGCTGGAATTGGGAGATTCACCCCAATATGGAAATGGCCCAAACTTATAAAAGTGTGAAACCCCTGACCCGTGGTCCATTTTGGGTGCAGCCCCTGGGGGGCTTTGTCTGCCTGAAATGTCCCTGAAGGCCCCTCAGTAAACAGAATAGTAATAAATAGCTTTTTATTCCCTTAATTTTGTCTGGCCTCTGTTTTTAGGTGGCCCCAAAAGGCATCACTGCTGTGGCAGGGATGCAGCTGCAGACAGATGTTGTTGGAGTGGGAGCTGTTGCTCTCTGCTGGTCCTGGCCCCCGCATGGTGGAGGCTGGAGAGGCTGTGTTGGGGGTAATCTGCTCTAGACCTGCCTTGCAGGATTGATTTGGATTCTCATTTTGGGTTTTGTTCGGTTTTGGATTTTCTTTTTCCCTTTTCTTCCCTCCTCCTGTCGATTGCACAATGCATAACCTCGGCTGCCGTGGCTGTGACAGGGTGGTGATTATTTATTGTCATTTGCAATGATGCAGGGACAAGCACTGACCGTGTACAGCCATTAAAGGCTTTTGTGGGAAACTCAGGAGGGGCCAGGCCCTCTCAGGAAGCAAAGTGGCCCCGTTCCCTCAGCTGCAGGGAGCAGCAGGGCCTCGTGCTCACCATGGCCATGGTTCAGGGCTCTTCCATAGCCTCCCTAATTGAATCATTTGTCTCCCCAAATGCCCACTGGCTTCACTGAAGATTTGTGGGTCCTCTTCATTATTAGTATCATTAATTTTTATTTAGACGGAATTGATGGCCTTGTCCACAGAAGCTGATCCGAAGTTGTGTCTGGAAAATGCACTTAGGGGCTAGTGGGGATGGAGAGCCCCGGGGCTGGGGGCCATGCCCTGCCCTGGGGGTGATCTGGGCCACAGCCAGAGCCAGAGGGCCACATTTCTTTGAGAAAGGTGCTTGTGCAACCTGGAGGTGACAGAAGAGTTGGTGGGTGGGATTTAGGCCACCTAAATATTGCTCCAAGAGATACAAGACTTACTATCAGTTTACTGTTGTCTTCTCCTTTTTCTGGGGGTCTTGTGAGCAGAATCACCACCCAAACAGTGTGGAGTGATCAGATTTCACAGACAAAGAACAAAATCCAAATGTCTTGGATGATTTTTGTCCTGTTCTCCCTGGAGAGAAGTCACATTGCTGTTGCAGGTGTTTCTGGTCCAAGAGGGGACCTCTCCCTGCTGAGCCCAGCTGGGGCAGAGGCCGTGGGCAGCAGAGCTGAGGGCAGGCACCTGCATGTGCTCATCTGCATCCTTCCCTTGCCAAAAATCAGCATTTCTACCTTCTTGTAAATGCAGGGCTCCTGGAGGTGAGGACATGGCTGTGGCTCCTGACTTTGCTGGGACAGCCCAGGAGGAGGAGGATAGGAGGATTCAAAGTCCAGTGCCTGCAGTTGTGTGGAGCCTGTGCTGGGAGTTGGCTGCCACTTGGTTTTGGTGGTTTGCTGCTTTTTTTTTTTTTTTTTTAATTCACTCTTCCACTTAAACTCTTCATTTGGCTGCCACTTGCTGGGCCTGCCAGCTGCTAACAACCACCAAGGGACTCAGGCAGCTTTGCAGACTGCCTCAGAATGCCTCAGGCAAAGCCTGAAACGCATAAAACATGAAAATAACCTTTTGTGTTTGCTTGCAGTCTCACACCCTTCATCCTCCTGGGGTGGGGAGTGATAGGTGAGGCTCACATGCAGCAGGTGGAGGTGGCTCTGTGTTGCAAGGTGCTGGTTTCAGGCTGGGGCTCTATTTTTATTATTTTTAGGGAATGTTGCAGACCGTGATTTGGGAGGGTGACCTCCTGCATGTTCATTCTGTGCTCCGGTGGTTTTAGCTTGGCTCTAAAGGAAGGAAAGCTGACATGAACCATCATGTGTGATAAAGAAATCAGGTATTGCAAGACCCTCACTCTGTCGAGCAGCTCAGGGGAGGAAGGAGGAGGAGTGGTGACATTTTTGTGGCACAGCTTTTTATTGAGATGTGCAAGCACTGACCCCAAGTTTGGATGGGGCTGAGCAACCTGGTCTAGTGGGAGATGTCCTTGTCCATCCCAACGAGATGATCTTTAAGATCCCTTTGAACTCAAACCAGTCTGAGATTCTGTGATTCCCCATTTTTTGCTGTGTTTCCCAGGATGCAGGAGAGCAGAGCATCTCCATCCCTCTTCGTGTTGCATCCTCAGTCTGTGAGCAGCATCCCCAGACTCTGCTGGTGCAGGCTTTCCTTGGAACCCCCGGAGATTCTTGATACTAGTCTCTGGCTCTGAGATTGTTAAATTGTGCTGGTCAGGTTTATCCTTCCTTAATCCTGCGTTATTCAAATGTTCTGCTCTGTCTTTCATGTTAAACAAACAGACAAACACAACCCCATAGGAAGCAAAGTCCTGATTTGCTGATTAGACCCAGCCCTGCTGGAATCTCATCCTAAAATCCATCAGAGTGCATCTGGTAGGCTCCCCTGGAGAACTGCAGCATTTCGAGACTCCGAGGGCTGACTTGAAGTACATTTGCATTCGAGTGCAGATGACAAGGACCCGCAGACAAGAAGCCCAGGTCAGCTGTGTGAGGCCAGCTCTACTCGGGTAGGTGTGAAGAGGTTGTAAAAGAGGCTGTCAGGAGCATTAGTGCAGGGAAGGGAAAAGAGCAGCTCTGCTGGGCTGTATTTGCTGCTGTCTGTTATTAGCAGTTAAAACACTGCTGTGCTGGTGACACTTCGTAGTGTTTAGCCAGGAATGAAAAGAAGTGATGAGACTTGCAGGGTAAAAAAAAAAAAAAGGGAGTTCAAGATAAAAAAATATTTCTTCCTTCCACACATAATCTGGAGAATGTGAGAGAGATGTCACCAGGCAGATAAATGTTCCTTTCTCCCTGGCCTCGTGTCTGCACTGGGAGGGAGGGGACAGCAGAAAACTTGTGCACAAACTCCTGAGTTCCTTCACACACTTCACTTTCTGCTTCTGTTAAGGCTTGCCAGAAAGTGTGTTTCACTTTCTCCTGATTTAACTCAAGAGCTCTCAGTGCCTTTCCAAGCTCTGTGTTGCAAGACCTTCCAGTACTGGGAAAAGAAGCTCTGTGACCTCACAGTGAGATTCCTCCCTCTGGAGCAGGAGCTGGAGACTCAGTGAAGTCCTTCCATGTGCCTGCTCCTCTGCCCACAGGAATTTTGAAGTGAGATGAGGCAAAGGTTATTTTGTGATTCCCTGCCCTTGCTCAGTGAACACAAGATCTGTTTATTGTTTTCCCTTTCCAAACTCTCCCATTCCAGTCTGTTCTTTCATGATTAATTTGCCTTTTACTCCTTCCAAGTGGGTGCACATTTTTAATTGTGTGAAGTTGGTCTCCTTAATTCCCTGAGTTTTCCCATCTTCCAGTAAAGTTGTCCCAATACTGGGTGCCAAAAGAGATTAAAAAAACAGCCCCTGCACCCCTGGGATATGTTCCCTTCTTGCTGCTCCTGCCCAGTATAAAATGATCTCTCTCCTGTCTCTCCTCAGGATGTGCATCCCTGCTAGGAGGTTCTGCCTGATGCTCAGCTTAATGTATTCCCTGCACAGTTTTGTGCCATTATTCCTAGTTAAACTCTCCTGGATCACCCAGAACATGAGGAATGCGCAGCAGCTTCCCACAGCACAGCATAATTAGCTGCTTCAAAAACTACCTGCAAAGAGTGATGCCCTCATTATGCCGAGCAGAGGAGGCTTTGGTGGGGCGAGATGTCTCCAGGAAGGAGATGCATTTCTCTTCAGAGCAAGAACAAGAGGCAGCCCTGGCCCTCCTGCTGTTCCCTTCATCACTGGTTTCCTCAGGAGCCTGAAGGCACCTGGCAGAGCCCCATGATGGAAGCAAACACCTTGGAGCATCCGTTACTTCGTGGTGATTAAAGTAAAACCTCCTGGTTCGTGTGCTGCAGGAATTAAGCCAGGAAATAGCCACCAGTGTTGTTTAAAAATGCTTTATTTGCTATTTTGCTTCGAAACAGGTGAGTGGGTGCTGCTTTAGTCAGCCCTGATGGTGGAGGTTCCTGGGAGCCCATCACATTCCCAGCCATCCTCAGCTGGAATCCTTCCCTGCCACCATGGGGAGAACAAGCCTGGTCCATCAGTTGTTCTTTATTCTCTGATAAAAAAAAGAAGCTGGCCTTGGGTTGAGAGCTGGCCTTGATTTTTCCCACTTTATTCCTGGAATCCAGAGCTGGCCAAGAAGTCTCCAGTGCCTGTCTGTCTGATCACAACAACCCTTGATGTTCCTGCGGCGTTTCTCGTCAAGGATCTCCGAGTGCTCTGCAAACAATACCTCAGTAAGCCTTCTATGAGCCCTCTGGGGTGGGTATTATGCTCCTGACTTAGCAGATGAGTAAACAAAGGCACAGCAGCTCAAGTTTTCTGTGTTCAGAACACTTTGTCAATATTACCTGATTAATCCTCACACCAGCCTTGCCTGGGGAGCTTTGGGCCCCTTCAGGGGCAGAGCAGAGTCACAGTGGGGATGTCCTGAGTGCCACGGATTGGGGTCAGCACACTGAATAACGGGGTGGTGGCAGCTGAGCCACGAGTCAGGGAATGATGGAATGTCCAGAGCTGAAGGGACCCCCAAGGATCATCCAGTGCAACCCCTGGCTCTGCTCAGGACACCCCAATCCCTCCCTGTGCCTCAGAGCGTGACTGAGCTGGGCTGCTGGAACCTGGATCCTTTAATTGTTCAAATTCTGCTCATGGCCCTGTCAGACTCATCCCTTGCAGCTTCTTCAAAGCCCAGACTTGAGGTCTGGGACTGTTTTCAACAAGATTTGGGGGCAGGGGATGATCATGGCAGTTCTGATTCCTGAGCCATGGCACAGGCAGGAGCCCAGGCAGACACAGACAATCAATCAATCAATTGCAGAATTAATACCAAGCAGGGAAGGTTTTTGTCTTGGTGAGGGGTTGGCCTGGTTCTCTCTGTTCTTCTGTGAGTGTCACCTTCTCCAAGGACAGTCCCTGTGTGCTGTGTCAGTGTAGGACATAGAAATGTGAGTATTTCACTGCTCTTTTCCCAGTCATGGCAACTCTTGAATGTTTAAATGCTCCTCTAGTAGCTGAGTAAATACTTCATATTGGCTGTTAGTCAGAGAAGGGCTTTTTTAATTCTGTTTTGTGATCTGAGGAGAGCAGCTCAGCTCTTTGATCTGAACGGGATGATGTCGATCCTCAGGAAGGAGATTTTGCTGCTGTTCAGGTCCCATTTGTTGCAGCTGAGGATGTTACCAGCATTACCAGCCCTGGGAGTGCCACAGGGATCAGAGAATCACCAGCACTGGAAGGTTCACAGACAGCTGCAGTGTTTTCCATCAGCTCTGGTGGGCTTTGCAGATGCTGCTGCAGGGCAGCTCCGAGCAGGGGTCTGGCTGCTCAGAATTCAGCAGTTACAGCCCCAGGGTTCTTACTGACTCAGGTGAGAATTCAAGGCTTGGATTCCCTCCATCCTTGGCTGCTTTTGGCCAACTCAAATCATTCACCAGCAGCTCCAATCATGCATGAGGCATTGAGTGAAGTAACTTAAATATGTCTTTTTCCACAGTAATTCATATGGTTTGCAAAAGGCCTCTGGATAAAACCAGAGTCTGACAACTAACATATGTTAGAGTTATGGGATGGTTTGGCTTGAGAAGGACCTCAAAGATTACCCAGTTGCACCTCCTGCCATGGGCAGGGACACCTTTCACTATCCCAGGCTGCTCCAAGCCCCATCCAAATGCCCTGGACACTTCCAGGGATCCAGGGGCAACCACCTGGGCACCCTGTGCCAGGGCCTGCCCACCCTCACAGGGAACGATTTCTTCCCTGTATCCCACCCAAATCTCCCCTTTTCCATTCACTCCAGGCCCTTGTAAACAGTCTCCTTTTATCTTTCCTGTAAGTTCCCTTTGGGTCCTGGAAGGTCACAGTGAGGTCACCTCTGGTCTCTTCTCCAGGCTGAACATTCCCAGCTCTCCCAGCCTTTCCCACAGCAGAGCTGTTCCATCCCTCTGCTCATCCTGGAGCCTCCTCTGGGCTCTCTCCAGCAGGTCAGATATGTCCAGCAGGAGTGTGACTGTGTGAAATGTGGTCAGGAGATGTCCCTGTGTGACCCCCAAGGTGACAGAGCAGGGTCTGCCCTGCTCAGGGGAGCTCTGCAAACCCCTGGAGTGGATGGGCTGATCCCAGGAGCTTTTAAGGCCCAGATCCAGAAGAGCACTGAAACATTTTATTAGCCTTTAACAAGACAGAGTTATATCAAGTTTGTTCAGCATTAATTATACTTTCTGCAGTGTTCTACCTACACCATCAATTATTAATTAATCTCCCTCAGTATTTTTAGCTGTTACCTGTCCCTAATCACCTTGCTGCTGTAACTTTCTGGTCCCACGCCAATGTGTGTTGCCAGACCAGTTGAAGACATTAGTAGGACTGTAATTACCTCGTTACTGCTCATGGAGTTCTGCATACCCCACCTCGATGACATTAGAGATGGAGAAAAGGCTTTTTTCCCTGGAAATTCCTGGAATTTCTGCTTGTTCCCTCACTCTGTGACAGGAGAGTGACCCCGTTGTGACGGTGCCACAGATCCCCTGACATGGTGAGCAGCACACTGTGACCCAGCTCTGAGCTGTGGCAGTGCCAGGTGAGGCTGTGGTGAATCAGCTTCCTGCAGGCAGAACCTCCTGGTGCTGGGGGGCATTGTAGGGACTCCCCAGTGCTGCTGTGACATTGTGGGAGCTCTCCAGTGCTGGGGGTCATTTCAGGAGCTCCCCAGTGCCGAGGATCACTGTGGAAGGTGCCTATGTTGGGGGTCACTGTGGGATCTCCCCAACGCTGATGGGTCACTGTGGGATCTCCCCAGTGCTGATGGGTCATTGTGGGATCTCCCCAACGCTGATGGGTCACTGTGGGATCTCCCCAGTGCTCATGGGGTCACTGTGGGATCTCCCCAGTGCTCATGGGGTCACTGTGGGATCTTCCCAGTGCTGATGGGGTCACCTGGGTGGGTCACTCAGGCTCACAGCTCTCCAGAGCTCTGGAGACAACCTTTGGTCATCTCTGGCCATTGTGTCTCCTCGAGCCTTGGCTGTGATCCATCAGTGTTTCAGGCGCTGTTCTCATCAGGAAATTGCTGCAGGTGAGGGCTCTCCTGCTGCCTGGTTTTTGCAGCTGTCACTTTGTCACATCCGCCTTACATGACAAGGTTGAAGGGAGAGAATGGAGGGGACAGCATCTCCCTGATCCCTGTTTTGAGGGATTCAAGTTTATCCTGTTTCTGTGCCAAGTTCCCTTTGCCTCTTCCATCCCAATTATCACCTTCTGAAGTTGCCGCAAGCCTTCCCTCAAAACTACCCAGGAAAAACAAAGCACCCGACTCCTGTTTAAAGTCTCCCCACCCACCCATGCTGCATTTGTGTGCTCAGCCATGTCCAGGGCTGCAGGTTTCCAGGCTCAGGAGAAAACCCTGCCAGCCAGCAAAGTTCCCAGCCAAGCTCTTTGTCCTGCTTTTCCTGCAGCTCCGTGGTGCACGTGTGGATGAACAAATGCCAGCACAGCTGGGCTGCAGTGGCCGCTGCAGGAAAGACATCACTGAACTCCTTCCCTGTGCAGTTGGGCACAGCTGGCAGTGTCAGATGGTGCCCCATGTGCCCCTGTGCTGTGACAGAGGCTGCTCTGCCACCTCACCCAGCTTTGGAAAGGGCAGGGCTAGGCTGTTTGACCAAATCCTGCCTTTATTCCCTCCTGGAAAGCACCAAGGGCTGTACTTGGAGCTATCAACTGATTGTTGTGTCAGCCAGTGTGTGGGAAGGGAGTGGTTTTGGGGGAATAAAAGCAAAAGGAGATTTTTTTTTTTGGAAAAGGGAAGTGGAAAGGAATTCTGAGGTAATTCAGAGCAGGATTACTTAAAAAGCCCTCATACATCATACATCCATAGCCCAGATATGAGACTTTGACATTGGAGTATTTATGTTTCTCAGAGCTGGGCAAATATTTGGGATGTTCTTCTTGGATGCTCATCCTTCATTCACCCAGCCAAGGTATTTGCATGAGAACGTGGCAGAGCAGTGAAAGTGGAGTACCTGACACGAGTCCTTGACCTGCAGGTCTGGAAGCCTCCTCTCCAATGAATCACACATAGGATGGGTTTGGATGAGTGGTCAAAAAGCAGAAAGGAGGGAGAGCAAGGCTGAACATAACCATAAGGACTGCAGTGTCCCTGCCTTTGGAAGGAGTTGGAACAGGAGGATCTTTAAGTTCCCTTCCAAAAAAGCCATTCTGTGATTCTAAAATCCACCCAGAGCAAATGCAGGGAGTCCAACAGCTACTCCAGGGGGAAACCTGGGAACATCCAGCATGACAATTAACTGCAATTACTGTGACCCAGCAAATCCATGCCAGGATCATCCCAACAGGTCTGGCCCAGGTCAGGCTGGCAGTTCTGCCTCCCAGTCCTCGCTGCTGAGGGAGGTGCTGGCAGGAGAGCTGGAAGAGAAAGACTAAATGCATAAAAAATGAAAAACATGAGGAGTTGGCTCTCAGCTGGCACAAATCAGCCCAGGGGTTTTTAACATCAGTGGAATTATAACTTACACTGGATAAGCCTGGCCTGCTCTGTCTGCAGGGGCTCTGATTGCTAATTTGACTTTGGGGTCTGAGTGCTGCTGGTGCATTGGGTTCATCACAGCAGCTGATCCTGGGCTGGAAACGGAGCTTTACTGCAAAGCGCTGCTTCTCTGTTTCCCCTCAGAATTTGCCAATTTGACAAATTTGTTTGCAGAGCCAGAGTGACTGTGGATCTGGAGGGATGCAGGCAGCCATGGCAGGCAGGTTGCTTGGCAGTTTTATCCTGCTGACCTCTGCTTTGGAGCCAGAGCACCTGCCCAGCACCTCCTCTTGCTGAAAGCCTGGAAGTGCCTGGATCTGGCTCCCAGCTCTGCTGTCCCATCTGCTGCTCCTCAGGATGGCAGTGCCCGCTCCATTTCCCACCGAAGGGAAAACATTTCCTCTGCTAAACACAGGAGCCGTTCCCTGTCCAGCTCTAGCGTGGATTCCTGGGTGCTGCACAGGGTTCCTGCTGCTGGGTTTTGTATGGGTTTTGTATGGGTTTTGTACAGGTTTTGTACTGCTCAGCACGCTCAGTGCAGCTGGAGAATTTCCATGCTCAAGAGATATGGTAGAGAGGAAATTCCAACTAAGTGCCAGATCCAAGGAGTCTGTGAGGACGCAGGGATGCCCAGGTTTGGATTTTTCCAAATTTATATCTCCATGTGCCACCTATCAAAATATTTCCTCCAAAATCCTTTTGGTTTTTGGTTGTTTTGGGTTGTTGTTTTTTTTTCCCAAGTGTGAAATGCCTGAAGCTGGGGATTTTCCAGGGAAAGGGCATTTCCACCCATCATCAAAGCTTGTCATGTTTACTGTGGAACACTGAGATCCCTAAATTCTCAGCAGCTGCTCTGTGTTTATTTTTTCTCTCCTGTCAGGAGTTAAATTTGGAGGGCACAAAGCACTCCTGTGAATGGAAATGGTGCAGAAGGCTGGAAGAATAAAGGAGAATAAGGACAAAGTGATGTCTGTTTTCCCCTGCTCAGAGCTTTAAATTGGCAAAGCCTGACCACTCCCTGCCCAGTTCCTCATCCCGACAGGTGTTCCCTCAATTCAGAGACATTTCAAGGGAAACAAATAAAAATCAACCAGAGAAATATTCCTTTTCCTGAAGAGGCATCCTCACAACCTGGTGTCATTTGGACAGGTACATTCTGTGCTTGGCTGCTTTCACTGGGCACAACTGCTGAGTCCGATGGTAAAACCACAAAAAAAATTAGGGAAGATTCCCAAACCGAAGAAGGAGGAGTGTGGCAGTAACTCCCCTGACCTCAGGGTGAAATGGTGGTGAAATGTGGGGATTCCATGGGCTGGAAAATGCAGTGGCAGCTCTTGGGCTTACTCTCTGATTTGGCCAAAGTTGTGAAACATGAAGTGAGCTTGAAAGTGTGACCCTGTTGTCAGAGCCTCCACTCAAACCCTGGCAGCTGCCTGGGCCAGTGGAAGATGTCCCTTCCAGGAGGTTGGGACAACTTTGAGCTCCCTTCCAACCTAAACCATCCTGTGATTCTGTGAAAATGGAAAAACTCCACCTGAGGCTCCAGGTATTAGGAGGAGAAGAGAGCCTCAAATCCCTGAGAACAGAAAGACTGGGAGGTGCAGATTTCCAAGCTCAGCTCTAAATAACTTTATCATTTCTTTGGCTGAGTTTTGTTCTGGTCTGACCCTGCCTGTTGCAAGTCTCAGAGTTGATTCCCAAGACCTGGGAATGATGAGGGGAATTGCCCTGTAATCCAGGGAGCAGTGGTGGGGATATCAGCACGTGGCAGTCAGGAATGATTCCCTGGATTACAGGGAGAAGCTCTACCTGGTTTTAAATCTGAGTGCCAGCCCTGCCTGACCTGGCTCATGCCTTTGCCAAAATACATATGAACCAATACATCCTTCAATGAAAAACCATGTTCCAATAAATAAAGTGCCTAATAAATAATAAATTACAATATTAATATAATAAAGTTAGAATTCAGATGGTCACTTTCAGCACTGGAGTTTCCCAGCTTCTGAGTGCTCACGCTTTGAACCTTTTTCTTTCTCACAGTTTCAGGTGATCTCTTTTTTTTGTCTTTTGCTCAAGCTTAATATAACCTAGCACAGATCCATGGCTTAAAACAGTCAGCAGAACTTTTGACAGCAGTGGGGCCCATGGGATAAAGCACCCCAGTGCCAGTAAACTCTGATTCTTTCCTCATTATATAACAATGCAAATGTAATAATTTCTTCTCTGCTCCAGTTGTTACTCAATCCCCGATTAATTCAGAAATGGGCCAGTAGTGAATATACAACTGCAACTGCCAGCAGAGTTTAATATGAAGTTTGGGTTATTGTCACATTGCTATTAATAACACCCGTGATTAGGCACTGACTTGTCCCTGAGCTGTTTAAATGTCACTGCTGGAATCAGAGGGGTGAAAGGAATTTAATCTCTTTTCCCCAGCCCTCAGCCTCTGTATCACAGGAATTTGGAAATGTGTGGTTTTTCCTATTGTTCTTCAGTCTATTGTAGAAGTGCTGCAGTGACTAATTCCTGCATAAATCATTGCCATGACAACACCTGTAATATCTCCTGTCAAACAGTGGAGCTGCGACTCCTTCTCAGGCTAAGGAGGTGCAAAGGGGGTGAGGAGAGTGCACAGACCTGTTCTGGGAGTGGAGGAGTGCTGAGCACTGTGGTGGGCTTTGGGAACTTCTCCCTGCCTGCCTGCTTTCCTCCCGGTGCCCCTGGGAGCTGATCAAGCCACGTATCAGGGATTAATTGATCTGAAGTGGGGAGAGTGGGTGCTCAGAGGTCTGGCTCTGCTCTTGGGGAGTCCCTCCAGCTCCTGGTGTTGGTTGTGTTGGAGCAAAACCAGCTCCAAGGCAGGGCTGGGTCTCACCAGGGCTCCTGAGCCCCTCTGGAACACACGAAAGGTGGACAATTCACACCAGGCTCTTTTCTTCTGGCTGCATTGATAATAAAATATTGATCCCCTTCTACGGAGAAGCAGGCAAAGTTGGGTGTTGTGTTTAATTAAGGACTTTAAAAGAAGGACTTGTAGGGTGATCAATATTTATTAGGACTGGGTAATCTTGTTTTGGCTTCTCAGCTTGGTGGGTTTGATGTACAGCAGCAGCAGGGCTGGGATGGGGAGAAGTGAGATGTGCTTTTCGCTGGGGAACTGCTTTGATGATAACCCCAAGCCAAGCACGGCTTTAATGGCAAAATAGATCAGCCCATTTTTCTCCTGTTCCTGCGAGCTCTTCTTTATTCCCCCTCAAAAGGAGGCCCATGAAGGAAGAATGGAGCGGAGAGGTTACTGATTGCTATCTCCAGCCTTGTCACAAAGGAAGATTTACTAACACAGGGTAAAATAGGAACGACTGCATTGAGCGGATTCCATCGGAAGTGCTTTACGGCCAGGACTGGATGAAAAATGAGGTTTGACTTTTAATGCCAATATAGAATCCATCTGTTTAGTTCCATCTACTTTTTTTCTTATCCTTTATTCATCCCTATTGTGTGTGAAGTCTCCTGTGATATGTGAAGATCTCAGTTTTGCCTCAGATTAAAGGCGAGGCTCCTCTTTGGGCAGCGTTCCCTGCTCGGGCACAAAGGGGAGGAGGGATGGAGACCGTGTGTGGAGGGCTTGGTCCCTGCTGTGACAGCACTCTGGGGCCCCTCTTGAAGAGTCCTCCTATGGAGTGACTTTATTTATCCAGAGTTCTGCCTCTTGACCTGGTTTTCTACTCCTCAGTGCCTCCCGTGCTCACTGCCATCGGAGCGTGTGAAGCATTGCTGTTCCAGTTCCTTGACCTGGGTTCAGGGAAGGGTGGTGGAGATGGAGGTTCAGCACTGGAATTTTGGTTAACACAACCCAGTGAAGTCATTTTGGATGGTTCATTTCCTAAGCTGAACTTAAAGTTCTCCTGTTTGGGAAAGGTGGGGCCTCCCCAGGTACAGGTGAAATGGTGAATAAAATATGAGAAGGGCTCAGCTACATTGCCCAAGAGAGAGGTGGGCAGAGTTTGTTACCTGCTCCTCAACCGCTGGGCTGGCCCTCGCTGATTTATTTCTGTACTTGAGTATCCTGAGGGTTGCAATGCTTTACCTCCAGTCTAAGCATAAATCTCCCCATGTGATGGGGATGCTGGGCACAGGTTCACCTGTGGAAGCATCCAGGAGAGGCACTGAACTGCAAACCGAACTTTCTCTTCCAATTCCACACCCACATTCTGGATTTTTGTTCTGCTTCATTCATTGAGAAGGACAGAGGGAAGAGAATCTGGATTTGTGTGATGCCTTGGCTGAGCCAGAGCCATAATCCTCAGGGAAGGAGAGAAGTGCAGACAGCCCTCCTGATATGAGCACTGCCTGAAAATGTTCCCTCCCTCCCCTCTTCTGCTCCAAGAGAATTAATCCCAAATTAAACCCTTTGTTTTGCCCAGCAGGAGTAGGCAGGCTGAACTCTGCTCAGAGAGGGTGTCTCAGTAGCAGCAGCAGACCTGTGTAATTTGGGTGACAAAGAGTTTTACTCACCAGCAAAGCAGTTTTGGAGTGGAGGAGGCAAAGCTGTCTGTGAATTTGGGTCAGATTCAGCAGTTTCTGCAAAAAAACCCAAAACCACCAAACCAAAACAAAACAAAACAAAAAACAACAAAAACCACAAACAAACAAACACAAAATTCTCTCTTTATTGCTTTTCCAGATAATCAAAATAATTAATTTTATAATTCCCAAGAAGTGGCAAAGTAAAAATACGGCGAGAATTAACATTTTCTTCTCACGTGGGAGTATCCTACACTGAAAAATACAGACAAGCAGTGATATTTGCCCAGGTAAAACATCTCATTTAACAAAACCTGTTGTTTTTCACAGGAAAACACCTGCGTGGTTCTGGTGCAGGTGGCACACGAGTTCCTCCCTCTTGGAGTGGCTGCGGTGTCACACGCCTGTGAATAGAAATAAAACCAGCAGATGGTGCTGGAGAATGTCCACCCTGGGCCCTGCAGGTACGGCCTGAGCCCACCCCTGGAGGGTGTCCCGGGCTGGAATATCCATCGGGAGCCTCCCCAGGCTGATGGGGAGGAGGATGGAAAGGAGGAAAATTGGGCATCTCCAGGCCTGTTCCTGCCTGTTGAGCAAAGGTCAGTGCCTGCCCAGCTCCGGCTGGAGATGTGATTGATGAAGATGTGGTTGAGGAAGGTGTGAGGAAGGTGTGATGCTGCTGCTCTGCCTTTCCCTGGCATCTCTCCCTCCCCAGCCCTACCCTTGGCTCCTCCCCAGCTGCAGCAGTGCCAGCCAGCAGCATCCCCAGCACTTCACAGGTCCAGGCTGTCAGCAGAGGCCTCAGGAATGCCAGCCTGGCTTTAGGGTTTCTTTCTAGATTTTCAGTGATGACTTGAGGTTATTTCTGTATTTTGTTTGTTTATTTATTTAAGAATTCATTTACTTATTTATTAATTTCCTGGCTGAGGTAACAAAGCAGCGATGGACAGGGTTGTCTGTACCCTTCTGTACCCCCTGGGGCTCACAAGGTTGTTTTGGTTTGTAGGAAAAGCAGAAGATCCCATGGACTCTCCTCATTCCTTATTCCCTTAAGGGCAAAAACTGGGAATCTGAGGGGGTTTGTGCTGGAATAGTCAGGGCTGGGTGCAGCAGTCACCCCAGTTTCACCAGGGCAGATCAGAGCAGATCCCCCTGTCCCTGTGTCACAGCTTGGTGATGGCAGCCTGGCACCTGGTGACATTTCCCATGCTGACAGCTCATCATCTCTCGGAGCTGCCTTGCCAGACTGAGAAGCCACTGATTTTTTTTCCCCCCCTCATTTCCAGCACGGGAAGAGAGCCGGGAGCTGGGAGCCTGCTCCCTCCTCTCCCTCAGAGTGTGAATTGAGCCCAGAGGAAGCGGAAAGACGCTCAAACATCTGTCCTGGTGCTGTGCCTTGCTCAGGCTGCCAGACTGTCTGGGGCTGTCACACTCTGTGAGCTTAGGGACACCTGGGGTTGGGATCACCGTGGCTGCAAATGAATCCTCAGGGCATATTTAAGAATTAAATTCCTCAGCACAGCAGGGACAGGAGCTCCTGGAGCACTGTGGAGCTGAGGAAGGGCCTGGGGCAGCTCCCTGCCCAGGAAAGGCTGAGGGAGCTGGAGCTGAGGAGATGCTGAGAGGGGCCCTCAGCCCTGGGTGTCCCTGGGTGTCCCTGGGTGTCTCTTGGATGTCCCTGGGTGTCCCTTGGATGTCCCTGGGTGTCCCTGTCTGTCCCTGGGTGTCCCTGGGTGTCCCTTGTCTGTCCCTGTCTGTCCCTTGTCTGTCCCTTGTCTGTCCTTGTGTGCAAGGAGAGTCAGGGCAGGGCCCGAGCTCTGCTCCAGGCCCAGCAGAGGAATGGGCAGGATCTGATGCCCAAGAAGCTGCACAGAAGTTTGGACAGGCCTTGGGGCCACTTGGTCTAGTGGAGGCTGTCCCCAGGATGGGCTTTAAGGTCCCTTCCATCCCAAGCCATTCCATGATCTGTGATTTCACCAGAATTTGGTGCTGATCCCTTGCTCAGTATTGCTGTCTCAGGGCAGAGCTGGGGGTCTCACACCTGTAACCCTCAGCCTTTCTGTCTCTGCTGGTTTCTGCTGCAGCAAAGTCTCTTGTCTTTGCTTTTGTAGGAAACTTGGAGTGGGCTCATTTGGTATTCCCACACATCTGCTCTGCTGCAGCCTGCCATTAATCTCCTGGTAGGTTCAGGCTTCCCCCTCTCCCACTTGCTGCATGGCCAGCCAGCAAAGAGACAACTAAATGAGCACTGATACACAGCAAATAGCGGGTTCCAGGGCTACCTGATAGTTGTTTTCTCTCTAAAAAATATATGATGCATCTTTCAGTTAAAGGAAATAACAGTTTGAGAAGTGGGAAGGTCCCTCCAGCCCCATCAGAGTGGAAATGAGCACAGTTATGGGCACATATATGCAGAGGGCTGTGCTTTGGGAGAGCAGCCTGGCCTGGTTTGTCCTGGATACACCCAAATTCTCCAGATCTTTTCCCAACACAAAGAATTCCCCTCATTTTTTAGCAGTGTGTGGTGGCCTCTGGCCAGAGCCACCAGCAAAGCTGTAAATGCTCTGCTGGGACTGCAACGTGTGGGCAGAAAGGGGCATTTTTAAGGCTCTTCCTGAAGTAAGATGGAAATTAAAAAGATATTTTTGTCCCAAGGCCAGCCCCTGAGTAAGCATAATTTGGCTCTGACGACTCCGAAGGAGCAGTGCCAGTTTCTACAGCTGAAGACCCATCTATGATATTAAGAAAAAACAAATCTCATTTATTCCATGTCCTTGTTGGCATCACAATTCAGCTATTAAAAAAAAATGAACACATTGCAGAGCAGTCCTGCCATCATGAAGTGAGTACACACCGGGGCAGTTAAAATGAACAAAAATAATTGTTTGTTTTAATTTTTGTTTTGTTTTTTTTTTTTTTTTTGGCCTTGAGGGGTTCTGTTCCCACGTTCACTTTATAAACAAAAGGTAAAGGAACCTTTCTGCTGCTGGAGTGCAATAGTAGAGGGGGAAGAAATGCTTTCCAAAAAAAGCATCACATTGTGAGGCTGAGAGTCCTGAATTTTTGTAGAATCGTGGAACGGTTTGTGTTGGAAGGACCTTAAAGATTATCCAGATTATCCATGGGCAGGGCCACTTCCACTATCCCAGGCTGCTCCCAGCCTGGCCGTGGACACTCTCAGTGATGGAGCAGCCACAGCTTCTCTGGGAAAACCATCCCAGCCCCTCCCCACCCCCGAAGGGAAGAATTTCCCAGAAGAAACAAGGCAGAATTTCTCAGGCAGCCCCTTCTCCCTGTGCCCCCAGCCCAAACCTGCTGCCTGCGCTCTGTAACCCACACCAGGCAGGGCTGTGCTCACGAGGTCACTCATGAGCATTGCAATTAATTGTTATTTGTCAAGTGCTCTAAAATTGTCAGATAAAACCTGCCAGAACCTTCTCTGGTTTTTTTCTCACCCACTTCAACACGAGGAGGGCAAGTGAGTCAAACTCTTGTCAAGCTCTGGGTGAGAACGGGGGGCTCAGCTGGCCCAGAACACTGACACGGAGCCACAAACACACACACAGCACTTGCTTCTACTCCGTGTCTGCTCAGTAACAGCTAATTTACAGCTCCCTCCTAAAGAGGGGATTTTAATAGCGTTTTCTTTCAAAAGTGTTACTTATAAATGTGCTGTAGCCAGTGTAAAAGTGTCTGCAGGCACAGAAATCATCATCACCAGCGGCTGCTAAAGACTGATACACAGAGAGAGGAAATTTATATTCTCTCCAAAGTGGGAACCAGACTGTAAATTGAATTTGTCAATAAATATGGAAATGGTTCCTGTTTTCCTTGTCTTAACTGCACTGGGAAATCTGGTACCATGTCACTGGTGTGGCAAGGGAAATTTCCAGGTCCTGCCCTGTTTGTGTCAAAGAGATTTGTTGTCACCTCTTCAGGTCAGGCGTAGAAACAATACAAATCCTTTAGGAACAGAGTCTGGAAGGAGTTAATTGCATTTAAAGAACTCAGAAAGACATTGTGGACAATTTACCTACCTGGAAACATGTGAGTGGTGGAGGAAACAATACAATCATCAGACTTTGGTCCATGCAAGTACTCAGTGATCCTCAGGTGAAATTCCATGTCCTGGTGCCCATGGAAGTCCCCAGTTCAGTCCTGATGGTCCTGGAGCTGCACTCCCATGCTCTGCTCCTCAGCTACGCTGTGTGTAAATTCTGTCACACGGCTTTTGGGTGGCAGAGCTGCACTTTGAGAGGCATGTGATGGGGAGATGTTGTCCTGGGTTTGGATTTTCCTGTCTCCCTATGGACACTGCACTTCCATGGCTCATCTGCCCCTTGGAAAAGTAGCTCCTTGATTAGGAGCCACACTGGGACCCATGGATCTCTCCTGTGTCCTTTCAGCTCACGGTTTTGGCTTTAAATGTCTCTTGGATGAAAGGATTTGCACCTCAGTGTTTGCAGAATGGCTGTTCAGCCATCACCTGCTGCTGTTGGGAGTTGGATTTAAGAGCAGGTGGCTCCTCAAAGGAAGAAGCTGAACTCTGAAGACACAAAACTGAGTTATAAGGCAGCCCTTAGACCCTCAGGTCCTCCCAGAGAGGCCAAACAACCCCAACCTATCAAAACTGCAATGAAAGCCCATCACTTTGATAAGTGGAAAAAGTCACCCAGCATCAGAATAGAGAGATAATTTCATTTTATCACCCCAGGGTCTGGGGAGCAGAGACACCCTGCTGGGAACTGATCCCATCAATCCTGACAGGGCTGCTCTGATATTTTGGTTTAGTGGAGTTTGGGGGATTTTTATTCTTTGCTTCATCAAAACTCCTGGCTGTCCTCCCCCTTAACACACACCTGGCTGCCAGGTGAGCAGTGGCTGTTCCTCGTGTGTAATGTTTGGGTGTCTGTGTGAGGGAAAGGCTTTGGGGAGGTTCTGCTCTTCTCTCCCCTCTCCAGGTGAGCTCATAGCTGGCTTTGGCTCATGCTGGTGGCTGTCCCAGGGCTGCTGTGAGCTCCCTGGGCCAGCAGCGGGCTGGCAGTGTGGGGACAGTCTGTCCTGGTGACAGACACCCTCACCTGCAGGAGCAGAGCTGAGCCCCTCAGGGCCTCTGGTTTCATGGCCCTCAGCTGATGCCTCCCCCTCCAGCCACCTCAGTGTTCCCCAGCTCTGCAGTTCATCAAGCTATGTTTAAAACTGGCCCTAAGTCCTTGTTTCTGCATCCTCCCCTACCCCAAAGACCTCCTGTGCCTCCTGCCCACAGCTCATCTCTCCATCCACAGATCCCTTTCTTTCCCACCTGTCTACAATTCACCATTGATCTCATGGGCCAAGTAACGTGGTTTGATTTAGGGACAGAGCCCAGCTCATGTCTCTGAAAGCTCCTCCTGACATCAGTGAGGCTGAATCAACCCTGATGTATGTCCCAGGCTGGTGGGGACCCTCCAGCCCCACCAGGGCTCAACTGGGGGAATGCTCAGGGCCAGGGAGAAGCTGCATCAGGAAAGAGAGTGGGTTTTTTTGAAATCATAGGTTGAAAGGGACCTTAAAGATCATCCAGTGCCACCCCCTGCCATGGGCAGGGACACTTCCATTATCCCAGGCTGCTCCAAGCCCTGCCCAACCTGGCCTGGGGCACTTCCAGGGATGGGGCAGCCACAGCTTCTCTGGGCACCCTGTTCCAGAGCCTCTCCATCCTCACAGGGAACAATTCCTTCCCAATATCGCGCCTAAACCACTCTCTGCCGTGGAAATCCATTCCCCCTTGTCCTATCACCCCAAGCCTTTGTAAATTGTCTCTCTCCACATTTCTTCAGGTCCTAGAAGTCACAATTAGATCACTCTGGAGCCTTCTTTTCTCCAGGCTGAACAATCCCAACTCTCCCACACTTTCCTCATGGGAGAGCTGCTCCATCCCTCTGATCACCTTGCTGTCCCTCCTCAAGGATACTGGGCTGTAGCCTGGCCTCCCACTACATTGAAAGGTTTGGGGTTTATTCCCCTCTGCTTTTTCCAATGAGAGCTGAATTTTATGGAGTCCAGGCTTTGTCTCAAACCCCACGAGTTAATCCCAGCCCTTGGCATTGTGGACAGCTCTGCTTTATCAGAGGAGTTTCAGGCTTCCCCCGGCTGTGACTGCTATCAGTAATTAGCACACCCCACGGAGCTGCTGCTCCACAGAAATGCTGCTTTGTCATCAAAGTACAGTAGCTTGTAACTAATTACATCCCTGCTTTATCTGGGCCTGTTCTTCCTTTTAAATACACTTAATAACTCCGCCTTTGAAGGTTCCAGGAATAAAAATAACCACTTCAAATAATCTCCTGGAGACACATGCCACATTAGGTGTAGAGCTGGAGTAGGCACCTTGGATTATCTGAGCAAAACAAGAGGCCTGGGTCCCTGCTGGGCTGGGATGGAGAGTCGGAGGTTTAGAGTGCTCTGGAGAGCCAGAGTTTGTGTATTCCAGGAGTCCTGTGCTGACATTGGCGTTAAAGACGTGAGGAAGGACAAGGGGACTGTGCCAAAAGAGCTGTGATTTCCCTTGGCAGTGACTGACCTGGGTGGAAAGACTAACAAATACAAGGGCTAAAATTCAGCGTAGTCCCTCCTCTGGGACCTGAACCCATCCACTTCTCTTCCTAAATCATGTTTTGACATTCCCAATGCCACTGGATTCACAGCTCCGTCTTCTGTCATCCTCTCCTCGATCCCTTCAAAAGAAGGACCAAAGAAAACATTTTGTTTCCCTGATCTTGGAAGTTCCTGTGGGATGGGAAACACCTTTGCAGAAGGCAGGGCTGCTGAGCACGGTGTGGGAACTGGGCTGGAAGTCAGTGGGGAACCAGGATTCATGGACCTGGAGCCAGCAAGTTTCCACTGGTTTATTTAAAAACCGTCTGCTGTCACTGAAGCCATTCTGTGAGGTCTGGGTGCCATAATGAGGCACTAAAATATCCCATAGGGCAGGATCAATTTTTGTTACAGCCGAGTATTTTTGGTGTGTATTTTTTATTATTACCTAATTTCTTCCTGTACAGTGAGCCCATAAATTCCAACGATGTTTGGGATAGATGGGAATGTGCCAGTCCCTGACAGCAGTTTGTGTCTCTTTGAGCTATGGAAAAAAGGCAAGAAATTCAAAAGCAATTCATGTCAGGACCTTGACAGGAGGGAGGACCAGAGCAGAGACAGGGGCCCACGACTCCTCATCCCAAAGTGATCCAAGCAAAAGGAATGGGCAGTGCCATGAAAATGTCATGGCTGCAAAGCACCAAGGAGGAAATCAACTTTAAGAGGCAGCAGAAGGCGAGTAGATTATGGCACTTCTAAATTAAAGGTGTTTGGGGGATTCCTGGAGGGAGGATGGGAGTGAGAAGGAATTCATTAAAGAGAGACTGCACTGGTGAATCAGCTGCCCATTAAACCTGTCCTACACTGCCCTGGGAGTGGGGATGGAATCACTGGGGGTCAGAGGGAGCCTCCTTCTCTGCTCCCACGTGACCTTTAGGCAAGGAGGCTCTGGGGGCAGGGTGAGCACTCCCACTCCAGCTTTTCTCCCTTTTTTCCCCCTAACTGCAGCTCCAGGTGTGTGTGGTCCTGCCTGGTGCTGAGGCTGAGGGATGCAGCCAGGGGCAGGTGGCTTTAAGGGCATCATTGGCTGCCAAATTGACAGTGGTGCTTTGTCTCATTTGAAATGAAAATGCAGAGGAGGGGAGAGCTGTGAGTGTGAAGTGGATAGACAGAGTGCCAGGATTTCAGAGGACTTTGTTCTCTAAGTTGTCTTTTATTCAGGGTAAAATTCAGGATCAGTCCCAGGGCTGGAGCATGGCTCCCTGTCTGTGGTGTGAACTGGGAGCAGCTTTAATTGAGCTATTGTGGATTTATGTCCGACCCAACCCCGCAAGAGTCACTCCACATTTGCATCTCAGCTCTGCCAGGCTGGACCATCTCCAAGATGCTTCCTTTGCTTTGCTGTATCGTTTTTCTTCAGCCATTTCAAGTGCAATTATTAATGGATACCTCTAGAGAAAATAAAATGAGTAAATTCAGTGCTCATGGAGAATCAGAAGCACAAGGATTAAGCTGGGCTGATGTTTTCTCTCCTTCCTGCAGATCCTGCTCTGCCACCAGCCCTGCAAATCCATTCCCAAAGATCCTTTGCAGTGCTCCTTCAAGTCTCTTCCCCTGTGACCATGCTGTCACCTCCTCCTTGGCTCCGAGGGTGCCAAAGCCATTGCTGCAGCCTCAGCGAGTACAAGGGTGGTGACCACAGCTCACAGGCTTCCCCCAGCAGCGTCCTCTCAGTGTGTGAATTCTCACCTGCATCAAACCCTAAATTCTGCCTGGAGTGATTTCCAGTGCCCCCAAGGAGCCCTGTCCCTCACAGCTTTGTCTGCTCTGCTATGAGAGCAGGAGGAGTGAGCTGTGTCAGTTCTCAGCTCTAGACAGACTCAACGATTTGCACAATTTGCCACCAAAAAACAGAGGTTGTTTTGTCACCATTCCCATATGGTGGCTCATTCAGCTGTGCCAGGACACAATTAATTATTGGAGGCTGCTGTTTATCTGTCAGAGCACTGTAAAGAGAAGTTTGGGCTGCATTGTTTGTTTAATCTATAGTGGCTTTTGTTTGCTTCAGAATAGCTGATATCTTTTCAATTTTTTCCTTTTTCCTATCTTACCCCTTTCTAAAGCTTTAATTCCTATAATCCAAATGGTCTCTTTCCTTTCATTGCTGCTGATCAGTTATCACAGAGATGGAAAATCATGGAATGGTTTGAGTTGGGAGGGGCCTTAAAGATGATTCCATTCCACCATGGGCAGGGACACCTTCCATTATCCCAGGCAGCTCCAAGCCCTGTCCAAGCTGGCCTTGGACACTTCCAGGGATCCAGGGGCAGCCACACCCTCACAGGGAACAATTTTTCCTAATGTCTCATCTCAACCACCTTCCAGTGTGAAGCCATTCCCCCTTGTCCTGTCACCACATGCCCTTGTAAATATTATCCATGGGGGAGTCACTTGTCTTGGGTGGGAGATGTGACACTCAGCTGGGCTGGGAATGTTCGTGAGGGCTCATCCCAGCTCCTCTTCAGCAGCAGGACCAGTGGGGAGTGAAAGTCAGGGAATGAACCCTCCCTGGAGTGACTCAGCCCTGAGTCAGTGTCTGTCTGGCTCCTGGGGACGCATCCTGACTAAACTCCGTGGCAAGATGCCCGTGGGCAGGAACGTGGCAGGGGGATTCATCCTGCCAGGCTCCTGGCTCCCGGGACACGAGGAGCAGCAGAACGAAGGGGTGCAGCACCATGAATCCCTCTGGGGAGGTATCAGAGTTCAGGAGAGCTGCCCACCACCATCACCCAGCCAGAGGTGTCCCAGCAGCTCACCTGCCCCACTCCACAGCAGCAAAGGGAGGCTGGAGCTTTCTCAGGCCCTTCCCAGGGGAAACCATCCCCACACCGCAGCCTGCCTCCCTCCAAAAAGCATCTCCTCCCACTCTGGGGCCGCTGTGGTGTTTGTCAATCACTTCAGGGGCTGTGGAAGTGCCAGGTGTCCTTGTGGCCGCTGATGGAGGGGCTCCATTCTCCACAGGCAGGTAACGTTCCGCTCAGGAAAGCTCTGGCTCCGGCTGCCTTGGCCAGGTGGCAGCTGCTGCAGAGGAAACAGATGTTTTGTTCCAGAATCTGAGGAGCTCTCACAGTTTTGTCAGATCCTGGGGAGCAGGGAGCTGAGGTCAGCACTGAGCTGCAACAGCCTGGGCTGCGGGGCTGATTTTATCGTGAGGAAAACGAGTGTTTGTTAGTGCAGGGGAGAGCTGGGAAAAATATTCCCAGGGGGAGGGGAAGCGTTTGTGAGTGTTGGCCGGTTGAGAAAGCCCTGCATGGACTTGGCTGGGTCTGCAGCTGCCTGTTGTCAATGTCTCCTGAAGCCTGAGAGCCATAAATGTTTGTTCCCAGGAGTTTCTTGGGAAGAGGCTCCCTGGTGGGTCCCTTTGCGTGTCTGGGGATGGTGTTTTGGGTGTTTTGGAGCGTGCCAGCGGGTGCCAGGCTCACCAAATCCTGCTGCAGGGGTTGGGGGGCACAAGTGCCAGCAGGAGAAACAGGACTGGGGGGTTTCAATCTTCCCCACCAAGAGCAGGTCCCCCTCCTTTGCTTTTGGGTCTGCCTCAAGGACAGATCACCCCTCAGTTACACTCAAGGTCCTGCAGACACTTTTAAAATCACAGGAAAATGACCCGACATGAGACCTATCCCCCAAACCTTTGGTTGGCAGGAGAGTCAGAATCTCCACATGATTCCCAAATGTTCTGCTTCCAAAAGCTTAATGTCAAGACTCGGAAGTTTAACTAATTATCTGCGTGCAGATTTTGCTTAGCTCAGGTCTTTATTTCCCCCTTTGATTCCATCTGCAGTAGAGCCTTCCATGCAGGATACTAATTCCACTTCCAAACAGCTCCTTTTATCCTGGAGACTCCAGTGCCAGGCACCTCGGGGCAAACTGGGTGGCCACAGGCTGGGAACAGGCAGTGAGTGTGTTCAAAGGCAGGGAAAATATTTCATCTGTTCAAAGCCAGCTGCAGTCCCAACTGCTGGGCTTTTGAGTGGCTCTCATAAAAACTAAGGATATTTAATTACTAAAAGTTTTTAAAAAATGGCTGTTATAAACAGCAGTGAAGGGGTTTGGGCTCAGGTTGCTGGGGTGGGTGATGCTGTGTCCCCTCCCTGCCATGGATGTGGTGTTGCTGCCTGGCTCAGAGAAGGGAGATTTTTGTTTTTGTGGGACAATTGGCATCATTACTTCCCAGGGAAAAAATGGGATTTTTCCAGAAAAAAGATGCTCATCAAAGCATTTTTCCTGATCTGAACCTCCTTCCTGATCCTGATCCCAACCCAAGCAGGGGGTAACTCACTCAAGGAGGCTTTGTTTTCTCCCTTTGTAATCAGACCATCTTTTCAACACTGAAATGTGAAGTTTTCCATCTCATCCCAAACATTTATTGTTATAATCGGTAACTCTGCCTGTCCTTGTTCTCTGCACAAATATTCAACACTATCTAAATCTTTTTCATGCTTGGAAATTCACATTCTACTGGAAGGCAGAACTCTGCATTCTGCTGGACAGGGTGGCCAGTGTTTTCTGGGATGGTACAGCTAGTGAGGATTACAAGGATTTAGTCAGGTTGCACAGCTGTTTAAAGGTGTTGTGGTTTTTGTTGTCTATTCAGGTATCTGGCCTTGAGCATTGGGATTATGATCATCTTTGTGAGACGGTTTCCTTGGTATGACTCGTGTTCCACAAATTTAACAAGTTGGTTTATGAGACCATGAAAACTTTTGTATCCATGGCATCCAATAGCTCGGAGAACTTAGCTTCTACTTATTCTTTTCCTTTTTATTTTGGAAAAGGCCACTCCTCCCCTTGGTTTTGAATCTGGGTGGGGACTGAGCAGTGGGGCAAAAGCACCATCTGCTCATTTCATATTTTCTGCACAAGGCAGGGAACAGCCCATGAGGTCTCAGTGGAGTTTCCCAGGGCACCTGGGATGTCCAACATCACCCAAACCCTCCTGTCTGAGCTGCAGCCACCACCAGAGCCCTGCCCCGGGACTCCTGGAGGGACAGGTGAGGCAGTGAGCAAGTGCTCCCAGGTGAGAAGAGCAGCAGCCCCAGCTCAGGCAGGCTGATCTTTATGATAAATGTTATTTAAATTGCTGTGTTTCAGCTGCTGTGGGAGCTGCACACCTCAGCCTGGCATGCTAAATATACCTTATTAATTGCCTTGCTCTTTACACACACCGGAGGCTGGTGTGCTGTTAAATACACCGGGAACATTTATTCCTTGAGGTTTTGGGGTTTATTGAAATATTCCAGTTCTTAAATTATTCCCCTGCCTGGGATCAGGCTGGACCTGACTGCAATTTGTGGGTTTCCCTCCCCACAGCACAGCAGAGGTGTCCCAGTATCTCCATTTAAGCCTCACATGTTCCTACAGAGCAGCATCGTTGGCCTGAAGGAATAAACACCTTCTGGGACCATTTAGCACTAATATTTCTCTGTAGTGCTGCATTATCTGGAGGCTGCAGCTGGGATTGCTCTGTGCAGAGGCAAGAGCAGCCCCCCAAAGTGCAGTTTGCAGCCTGAGCAGGCAATCAGGTGTCAGGGCACAGCTCCAAGGCAGGGCATGAACCGAGACCATCTCCAGGTCACAGCTGGACTCGCTTCAGGAAGCACCAGGGATGGAGCCCAGGCCCGTTTTCTTGCTGAGCACCTCAGCTGCAAGGCTGGAGCAGCTGGGCTGGAGCTGCTGTTTTCAGTGCAACACTCACCCAAAGAGAGAATTTGCTCCAGAAACTCCCTCTGCCTCGGGTTCTGGATGGAGCATGGTTTGAGAACTTTCATTTTCTAGGCCTCTGTGCATCCACTCAAAGGGGCTTTCAAAGAAGAGTGGGAACTTCTCCAGTGTCCTTTTAAAAAGGCCAATTTGCATCTGTAGTGCTGCAGGAAAGAAAAAGCTGGAAGAACTTTTCTTTCTTATGGGAGCAACCTTATACTGGAAGAAAATCATAGAATCATGGAATATCCTGAGCTGGAAGGGACCCACGAGGATCACTGAGTCCAACTCCTGGCCCTGCACAAAATCATCACCCTGTGACATCCCAAAATCCTACCATGTGTATCCCTGAGAGTCTTGTCCAAGTGCTCCTGGGGCTCTGGCAGCCATGGGAATGTGACATTTCAGTGCCCCAGCAGCCTTTGGGGAAAGAACCTTTCCCTAAATCCAACCTAAACCTTCCCCTGACAGAGCTTCATAATTCCAATCCATATCACCAACTGGAAGCCCTCTGGGAGCTTCACTTTGAGTAGGAAAACAACCCCTCAGCTCCAAATATCCTGTTTTTTATTGAGAGCCTCTTCCTCTTTTACAGCCCTGTTTGTTTTTGCTGTAAAAGCTGGTGCAGCACCTGGCACAGCAGTGTCAGTTCCACACACTGGGTTCAGCCAAGCCCTCTGTTCCCTTCCAGTGCTGCAGTACTTTGGGAGCCATGCCCTGGGGCTGTGAACAGAGTTCTGCCATGGGATAGAGCTGATGGGCTCCCAAAAATTCATCCTGAGGACAGGCTGCCATCAGCCTCTGGATCAGCTTGTGTCTGCAGCACCTCAGCCCCTTGGTAGCCTCTTTAAACACCCAACTCCTCCAGGCAGTTTCGGGTCTGCTCCCTTCCCTGAATGCCACAGCAGCTATCACCAGGCAACACATTGTTGTATTATTCATGAGTGATTGAGGTGGGGAAAGGGAGGAGAAAAACCCCAGAAAAATTCATTAAGGTTTCAACACCCTGGTGGGATTTGGGACCTTGTGGCTTTAATCGGAGCTAACAGGTCCCCTCCTGCTTCAGGGATGGCTTGGAGTGGACGGAAGGGCTGCAGTTCCTGCTGGGAATGTTGGGCAGGTCAGGATCTGATGTCCCTGGCACAGGTGAGGAACCCTGAGAGCTGTGACACAGCGCTGGTGGCCTCACTGTCACTTCACTCTTGTGTCTTGTCTGCCGAGGACACGGAGTGTGGCACAGAGGGAGGTTTTCCTGCAGGGCCTGGCACGTTTTGTTTTGCCTCTGCCAGCAGCACTTGCTGCAGTCCTTCAGTAGAAACACCCAGGAATTGTTGTAGCCTGGTTCAGCAGGGACACACTGCACAAGCACAGCTCCTCAGCTGCAGGCAGTGATTCAGTTGTTGGATGGGGTTTGGAGCATTGCTTTGCTTTTCAGAGTAGGCAACTTTGGTATTTCCCTGGTCTGCAGATGGGAAACAATGCCAATCTATCCCAGGAATTTATAGGCTCTGTTATCACAGGACCTGATATCCCATGTGTTTATCCTTGCACTGCCTACTGATCATCAAGAATAGATGTTTTTGTACTTGGCAGGATGTAGGAAGAGGGGAAAGTCAATGCAGACTCTTCAGTGGCTTCTCAATGAGGAGCTTAAGGTGGAACCCCAATCCTGCATCTTCCAGATATGCATGTATCTCCAGATATTGAATCATTCTCCTGTATGGGAATCACTGTGGAATCTGCAGGTGCAAGTACCATGGTCTCAAAGAACAGAAATAGTTTTCCTGGGGCTTCTTTCCAGAAATTGTGCCCTTTAAAGGACCACTGTATGTGTTCCCTGCTGTTTTCCCATTTGCCAGCTTGGCTGATACCAATCTTGGTGTGACACCCCACAAAGGCAGAGGTGGCTGTGGGTGGGTCAGCTCTCTGAACAGGAATCTTCAGTATTCCAGCTCTGGGCTCCACAGGACAGGAGGGACAAGGAGCTCCTGGAGTGAGTCCAGCAAAGGGTGAAAGATGAGGGACCTGGAGCATCTCCCTGCCTTTCCTGGGCAGGATTGGCAGTGAAGAGCCTGCTGGAGCCCATAAAGCTCGACAGTAAGTAAAGGATGAGAATGCTGAGCTGATACAGTCTAATTAACTTCCGTTCAGGCTCTTTGTTTGCTGTGCTCAAGCCTGGTTTCTTCCAGATTTAAATTGATTATGAAAATCAGCACAATGACAAAACGCTGCTTTTGAAATCAGACTTTTCACAGTAAATGGTTATTTGTTTTCCTGCTCAAAAATATTGGCTTATCCCCAGTGACAGAATTCTCTCCCTCTCCTCTTCCACCTTCACTCCTGCCTGATTTGTGTGTGTAGTTTAATTAAAATCATACAGTCCTTCCACAGCTTGGTCCGTCTCTGCTGCTAGCCTTGTATTTGATTTATATACAGCATTCCAGTGAAACTGCCTGGAAAAATTAAATAGACATGAATCAACTTGCCACAGGCTTTTGAAATCCAGCATTTCACAGTGAATTCCCCATGGACATCTCCTTTCAGCCTGGTGCAGGAGAAATGTTCCTGTGAGCACAGAGAGACACGGAAAGAGCAGTCATTAGGCTTGGGGTTTATAATTGGAGCTGTTTGCCAAACGATAGCTCAGGAGCCAGGAAGCCCTTGGATTCACTACTTATTGTTATATGATTATTAAAAATAAAAATAAATAAAATAAAATAAAAAAAGGAAAAGCAAATGCTTGGGTTATTAGACTTCAATTTTTTTGGCTTGGTCTCTGGAATGAGTCTGAACCAGTGGTAAGTGTAACAACACCTCAGCCTGAGTGTGTTTGATGGAGCTGCTGTAAATGCTGGTTCTGTCTCTATCTTATCTGGAGGTGTGAGCTCTTAGCTCATAGACAGAGACTTATTCTTAGCTGAGCTCAGCTCCCTTTGGAGGCTTTGTACATCACAAAGTTAACTCCTTATCAGAACCTCCCCTGCTTTCATCAGCATGACTTGAAACAGGGCAAAACAAGGCACTGAGCAGGAGAAACCTGAAACACTGCTGCTGCCATTCCAGATTCACATATCTGGAGTGTGTGAGAACATGGAATAACTCCCTTGGAGCTGGAACAGCCCTTTTAGGACGGAGGATGAATATCCAAAAGGGACAGACAGTTCTCTGCCTTTCCAAGCCCCCCAGCCTGGCTTGGGCCCAGCAGCAGCAGCAGCAGCAGCAGCAGTGAGGCTGGTGTTGAATTTCCAAGAGGGCGAGCAGAAAGGGAAGAAAATTCCTTTGTAGCTCCTGGGCTGTCTGCTGGGAGCCCAGATTCCCTGCACAGCCGTGCGTGGAGCTGAGCACCACGCTCATCACTGCGGAACGTCTGGGATGCTGCTCATCCCTCCTGCCTCGTGCTGGATGGGAGTTAATCAAGAATTGCCAGCCTTGTGGAAGACAAAGAGAGCCCGCTGTGGGATTTGGGCTCAGCTGTGTCCTTTCAATAATTTATAATAAGTCTGGGGCTCTAATAACCTAATCGCAAGGATTTGAGGAAGGAGACGATGAATTTGTTTGTTTCCTGCCAGCCACAGGTGATATTAAAGTGAAGAAAGGAAAATTAATCCCCTTTTCTGATTTGTCTTATAAAAGATATGCAAATGGTGTGAGGAGCTGCTCAAAATGCCGGTGATTGCTGGATTGCCAGGGGTGAATACTAAAGCAGTGCCTTGGTGTGCTCAGGAGTGCCAGGCTGTGGTGGCTCAGGAGTGCCAGGAGTGTCTCTGCTGTTTGACTCCAATGTGCTGCAGGTTGGAATGATTCATGAGGTCATCCATGGAAGTCTGTAGATCCCACCAGAAGAATCTGACTGAGGGAGGCAGGGAGGGTGGCCTTGGTCAGGCCAGTTTAGGCAGGCTGGGATATTAAACACAATCAGAGGGGAGCTGAGCTCCTGGGAAAAGAGCAGAACGATGCTGGAAGCCGCAGGAGATGCAGTAGCAGACCCAAAGATGTTCACTGGGCTGGAGAGATTCCATGTGTGAGCTCAGCTGTGGAATTCCTCCTCTGTGCTGGCTGCTGTTGGGGTGGGAGGTGGCAGAGCAGAAGGAGCTTCCGTGGTGTTTTGCAGATGGGAGGCACAGCCTGAGCTGGGTGGGAGCTTAGGGAGCCCAGACTATGGGAACCAGTGGGAGGGAGGAACTGGACTTGGAAATAGATTTACACAGCTCCAGGACCTCTCTCTTGTGCTGCAGGGCTGCTCCAAGCACAGGAACCCATTGTATTGAGCCATGCATGAAAACCTCAGAGAAAGGTAAAATCATCAAGGAGTAAGAATCATAGAATGCCAGACAGGTTTGGGTTGGAAGAGAACTTAAAGCCCACCCTGTTCCACCCTGTGACACCTCCCACTGTCCCAGCCTGCTCCAAGCCCTGTCCAACCTGGTCTTGGACACTTCCAGGGATCCAGGGGCAGTCACATCTTCCAGACATCAAACTGGACAGCACATCAGTGAAGGCTCTGATTTGTGTTCCTGGCCTTGTGGTGTTTGAAGCCAGCCTGTTTGGGGGGTGGGTGCCAACCATCCCTGCCTCCCTGACCTCCGGAAATCCTGCTGCATGGGAGACAGCCTGTCATCTCATGTTTGCAAGTGCTTTTCAATTTAATACATTTTAATCAGAAAATTAATCAGGAAACACCAGTTCAGCAAGATAATTGAACAATGAAGAGACACGATAATTACTGTTTAGTCTAATTAACTTTGTTAAGTCTTTATTGGGAACAGAGACTTCCTGAGTGAAACTTATTAAATGGTTCTCCCTGGAAAACAGAATCCCCATCAAAAAGGCTTTGTTCCTTACACTGTTGGTTAGGAACTGGGTGCTGTTTTTAAATCATGATTAGGGAAGCCAGCAGGTGGGTTCTGAGAAAACTCTGAGCTACCTTTCAGCCTCTTCTCCTCCATCCTCAGTTCATTTTCATCTCTTTCATCCAGGGTTCTCCTCCTCGCTGCTTTCCAGGTAGGCAGAGTTTGATTGCCAACAAAACCCACAGGGCTATGCAGCCCCACGATGCTGCCTCCTCCTGCATCCACACTTGGCTTTGCTCCCATCTCTCATCCTCATGTGTATGGAGAATGGGCAGGTGATGGAGATTTGCAGCGATGAAGCCTGGGGTGTTTGCTGCAATAAATAGATCTAAAAATATCAAATATCAAAATATCCAAACCTTTGGTGGGGCTCTGACAGGAGTGAGCTGCTGGGAAAACCCTGCTTGAGGGGTATATTGAGGGGATCTGTGGGTTGGGGGAAGGCTGGGGTGGGATGGGGAGGTATTTGGGCACTGCCAGCACCACAATGCTGCCACAGAATATTCACACCAGGCCAGAAAAGGAGACCCTGGTGAAAGCCCCCAGGAATGAAACCTGGCTCCAGGAATGAAACCTGCCTCCATGCCTGCTGTGCTCCTTGGCTCTGACCTCTGTCCTTGCAGACTCTGTCAGGACTCAAATAAATAATCCATGTTGATTGAGGAATATTAATGGCTTCAGGAGCTGTGTCTGCCTGGACAGGAATTAGCATGAAAGAGCCGCTCTGTCTGGGCCGGTGTCTCCTCTGCTTTTGCTTGGCTTTGCTTTCCTGTAAGGGCGTAGCATGAAATATTTATCACTTCAGAATGAAGGATTAAACATAAATATTGAAATGAACTTGATTGGCTTTTGATCTGCTGAGAGAGCCCTTTGGCTGGCCAGGCTCCAGCCAGAACTGCCCCACCGGCAGCTCGTGCATTATTCATGGTGGGATAGGTCAGGAAGAGGAGAGAGCTCGGGATATCGACCCGACAGAGGGATGTGATTTAATAATCCCTGACTCCTGGGGTTATCTGCTTGAGGCAGGGAACCAGGGGAAACTCAGGAGCTCAGCCTTCACTCTCAGTTTCAGTCGTGGCAAACCTGAGACATCCTCTTCTCACCCAGGGATGTGCATCTGTGTGGCTGGGCAGAACCCGCCTTCCCTGGGGACTCAGTGCCTGGAACACGCTGTAGCCCCTGGGCTGTTGGAGGTGAAGCTGCTTTGTTTGCTGCCAACACTTCCTGCAACCACAGAGATGCTTCTACAACAAAACATCTCCCTTTTTCAACACCCAGGTGTCTGAATGAGAAATTTTGCAGGAGAAAAATGGCTCTGAGTGAATGCTTTGCTACTTCTCTGGTTTTCAGTGAGTGTCTTACACTGTACCCAGCACACTCTGCCCCACTTCAGACATTATTTTCATTACAACAAGGGTACAGGATGGGTCCTCACAAATCCGGTTCTCTCCTGTAGTTAATTCATGGAATTCAGAGCCTGAGTGTTTTGAGTTCCTTGTCGGTGAGTGACGCTGTGATTGAATTTATAATTTATTTGATCCAATTTGTAATTAAAGGAAGTGCTCTCCCACTCTGTGTGGTTGGGTTTTTCCACCCATGTCATCCTGCAGAGCAGCCCCAAATTGTTCAATGCTGTGTTCAGCCCCAAAGCACATGGGACAATTCATTACTCCTCTTTTTTCTGGGTCACCCAGTGCCAGGCATCATTTTGTTGTGTGGAATCACGACTCAAGACATGGCTCTGTTGGGAGGGAACATTTTGGAAAGTGCAGTCAACAGCATTGCCTACTTGTGTATTTCCTTTTTTTGTCCTCTCACCCCATTAATTCCTGAGCAAACTGCTGGTTCTTGTGGGATCTGGCAGGATCCTTTCACCAGGGACAGGCATGGGATAGTTCTTCTAGAGGGGTGACTCTTGAGGAACCTCCTGATGTAACTTTTCCCTCCTGTCCTCTCCCACAGCATCACACAGAAAATAAAATTGCTGGAAACTTAAAGCACTTCCCCATCTGAACCACGGAGTTAATTATTATTTAAGAGGGACAATTGGGCAAGGTTAAAAGCTGTGAAAGAAAAGAAGGGGAAAAATAAAAAGCTGAAATTGCAAAAAGAGGGGGAAGGAGAAAGATGCTGTTCTCTAGTATGGTTTTATATGGAACAATATCTGTAGTTTCAAGGTGGAAGACAAGTAGAATGATCCTTTCTCATTTCCTTTTCCTGCAGCCATTCCAGGACAATGAGATTGCTCTTTTCTCCTTCAGAAGGACAGATAGGAAGTGGTGACCCTGCTAGTTTTGTTTCAGCCCAATTTGGTGGCCATGCAAATGGTTTGACTCCCTGTGCCTTGAAGAAATAGACCACCAACTTTTGTGGTGTTCAGCAAATCACATCCTAAAGCTCTTCTGTGATCTGCTGCCCTGAGCAGTCAAATCCCTGTGGCACCAAATCCTGTTTGTCTTGTGGCTGAACAGCAAAGGGCCCAGCACATGGGATTCCAGACCTGGTGGGAAGGGCAAGTCCCAAGGCACCTGCACGGAGCAGGTAATTAAGAATATCATAAAGTCTTCATGGGTGCTGCAGCTTTCTCTGCAGGGTGGTTTTGCCCCTGTAAACAGCAGTCATTTGGCTGTGCTGAGAGAACTCCAAAGGCAAAAGCAGTGACAGGGTTGTGTTTGGGTGTGCTGAGCCATCCTCTCCTTGTCCCTGGGCAGCTCCAATGCCACCTTTTCCATGGAGAAATTCCACCTGATACCTACCCTGAGCCTCCCCTGGCCCAGCCTGAGGCTGTTCCCTCTCCTCCTGTCCCTGTTCCCTGGGAGCAGAGCCTGACCCACCCGGCTGTCCCCTCCTGGCAGAGACTTGTGCAGAGACACAAGGTCCCCCCTGGTCCCCCTTTTCTCCAGGCTCAGCCCCTTTCCCAGCTCCTTCAGGAATTCTCCAGCCTCTTCCCACAGCTCCATTCCCTGCCCTGGACACTCTCCAGCCCTTCAGGGTCTCTCCTGCCATGAGGGGCCAGAGCTGGACTCAGCTCTCATTCCATGCTTCCCTCAAGGATGCAGAGCTGATCTGGAGTTCACAAACCTTGGACAGAGAGCTTGGGAATATTTTTACCAACAAAGGCTGCTCCTGAGCTCCCAGACATTTGTGTTTATGCAGTGACAGAGGAGATTTGCCTCACCTCACCATTCAGAGCTACAAATTCCTTCCCTGCTCTGTTGGCAGTGAGTCCCGGGCTCCTGAAGAACCTGCTCCATGCTGTTCAGTTTTTCCACAGCTCCTTGTGCAGCCTTTTTTCTTTGCCATAAACCCTTAATTTGGTGCTTCCAGCACTCACCGTGTCTGATTTCCCTCTCTGAAACAGGCAGAATGTTAAATAAATGCCTGTTGGTCATTAAAGCCCTATTTACAGCTCTGGAACAGTCACAGAACTTGCTTGCAGAATTGTCACCGTGTAAATAGACCAATAATAAATGTAAATGTACATTTAACTCCCATGTAAATGGGAGTTAAAAGCTTTGGGATGTATGGAAAGCTGTAATTTGCTGACTACCAGGGCTTGATAGTGGTTGTATTGTGAAATCTATTCCCAAGCATCCACAGAAACCTGACCCCACTCCAAAGAGGCCAGATCAGAGGAAGATACTGGGAATGCAGAAGAATGACCTGGAGCTGCAGTGGAATGACCTGGAACTACAGGAGTTTTGCTGGATTGGTTTGGGTGGAGATGGGACTGTGCTGGTGTGGTTGCTGTGTCTCCCATCAGCTTTGAACCAGCTGAAGATCTGCTGAGCTCCAATTCATGGAAAGCCACCAAAGCCATGATGGCTTTTCTATCCTCACTGCTTTTCCACTGCTAATTTGTTGGAGTTCCTCAGGAAGTCACTTCTTTCCCATCTGGCTCTTCCTTGGGATTGTTGCCCTTCCCCAGTGCTGATGCTCAGGACCTGGTGCACATAAAATGTGGTTTTCCTAAAGCTTCCATGGAGCTCTGCAGAATGGATTTATGTACTAATCCCACTGAGCTCTCTCCAGCAGGATTTCTGTAGGGTGTGGGTTTGGTTTTGCATGAACATCCCCTTCACCCGAAGGTGTCTTCAGATGTTACTAGGCTTTATTTAAATTATGCCCCTGTTTGGGGGAAAGAAAAAAGAGAAAATAGAAAAAAAAAAGAAAAAGGAAGAGGAGTCAGTAACATAAATTAAGCCTTCAAATGCATGTGCAGTTCTCTGTGACACAAACTTTGCTCTTGGGGTTTATGATGCTAATAAAGTACTATTCACTGCTAACAGCTCTTTCCTTCCTGGCCTCGCAAACAGAGACAAATAAGTGCCTGTATTGAAGGAGTTCACATTTTATGTCTCTTTGCATCAATATGGCCCTGCTTTATTGACATTTTTAGGTAGAAACTGGCTGGTCATGTCTGAACTATATTAACTATTATTTATTATTTGGGCTGAGGACCCAAACCCTCCTTGTTCTAGGTGGTTGTGCATACAAATCAATACTATTTGTATCCCAAAGAGCCTCTAAATATTATGAGAGACAAGAGCTAAGTGAGATAAAAAGTGCAAGAAGCAGCGAGGTGGTTTGTGTAGGAGGTGCTGGGGAACAGCACGAGCTGCCACAGTGATGGAGAAACATTGCTAAGGGTTTGTGGCAGATTCCTGAACATGGAGAAGGTGGCACAGAGGTTTCTGATCTAATTAACCCACAGATTAATGAGAATTAATGAGACCCAGGAAATGGTCCTGCCTCAGGAGAACCACCTCACCCAAGGGCTGGTGTTTCATGAGGGCCTGTGCTGTCCCTGGTGTGCTCTTAGATTTCATCCAGCAGGTGCTCACAAGGGAAGTAATTTGAGGTGATCACCAATACTAATTTTGTGTCATGTGTAAGATAAATCATGTAAGGAAGTGCCTGAGTAAGGCAGCATGGATTGGAGCCAGCCTCTTTACACATGACCTGGCTGGCTCCAGGATGGCCTGGGAGTTCCAGGGCAGCTCTTCCTGGTGGGATGTTTGTTCTTCTGTTGGAAAATCTGGAGTGGTCTGCTTGGGAGAAGACTGATGGTCATTTAACTGTGGTGGTTTGGTACCTCTTTAAGGGCATCCAGGTCCATGTGGGTCCCAGACAATTTTCCAGGAGAGAGCAGCGTGTCAGGGGTGAAGCCCCATGTTGGAGAAGATGTGGTTTGAAATACATTAGTCTGGATTTTCCATCAGAATTTTTGATCACTCTAATCCAGAACAACTTCACACAACTTAGCCATAAATAGAACATTTCTTTCCTCTTGTTTCCTTGCCCAGCTCTTTGCTGGAACACTGAAAAATGCCCCATCTGACCCAGAGATTTGGGTATGGAGCTGTTTGGGGAAACCACAGTGGAAACCCAGTGCAGAACCCAGCCCTCAAAATTGGATTAACCTTTAGGAAGAGCTCCTAAGGAAGTGGTTTGTCCTCTTCAAGGCACTCTCAAGCCCTGACAAAATGACTTGGCTGTTGAAGCATTTGTCACATGGACAAGGAAGAGACAAATTCAGTTCTTGGACTGCAGGGAGAGGAAGCTCTCCCCATGGAAGAACCTATGGAAGATCTGCCTTCCCACCTTGTTGACTTCCCTGGATTTCACCTCAGTGCTGCTCCAGTGGGAACAGTCCTGGCCCCACTGAGAGTCTCCAGCAGTAAAGCTTGAGTTGGCCTGGAGCGTGTGATTTCCTTACACCATGGAAATCTCTCTGCTTAATTTTCCAGCTTTTTAGGACCTGGACTAGTTTCTAAAAATAGAGTTTTATTCCTCATGTTCACTTTCTAAAGGACAATGACAGAAGAGAGAGGGAGAGCGAGAGGGAGGGAGAAAATGCCATACACTGGGACATTTTGTTATCACATTCCCTGCACATCTGGGAGCTCTTTCGGTACATAATTTCTGCCTAATGCTGCTCACAAGCTGCAGCCCCATGCACAGCCCCTCAGAAGCTGTTGGGATGTTGTGGCCCCTGCTCTGCAAATTGAGCGTGACCTCCTGGCCAGGTGTTCAGCTCAGGGAGGGAAATTCTGCATTCCTTCCCTTTGCTCTGTGAGATTCTGGCCAGGCCACTGGGTTTGGAGGATCTGAAAACCTCATTGCTCCCTGCACTGGGTGGGTCCTAAAGAGAATTCTGTGGGGAGGTCTTGGTGCTCTGCAAAGCTGACATTGGGTGTTTGGGGGGAATTCCTTTCCATGCCTGAATTTTCTCTGTAGAAAACATCAGCTTACAATGAAATGGAGAAATTATTCCATTTTTCTGTTATTTAAAGAAGGAAATCCAGCCACAGAAATTAATCCAGCAACCTGGATATGACTGAGAAACAGTCTCTGTGCAATGTCCTCCTTTCTCTTCTCTCACCAACATTAAAAGAAGCTCTACAATTCAAAATATTTTGTTGAGTTTCCTGACTCTTTAAAATGCCATTGAATCAGAACTTTTAGGGGGAAAACTCTAATTGTTTCCCTACCTTTCCTTGGGATTGTGTTATGTCTTAATTGCATAATGCCAAAATTTTGGGGATCCTCATCCTGAGGATGAGGGCAGGCTGGTGCTGGGACAGCTAGAGGCAGCTCCCAGGGAGAATATTTGGGACATATGGTGGCAGATAATGGATGAATGCAGGATTAAAGCAAAGATGATTGAGTAAACTTCTGCCATCTCCACCTGGAAGTGGTGTCTGTCCATGCCACATGGTGAAGGTGATAAATTGTAGTGAATTTGTGATCTGAAGCCATCAAATTTCCTTGCCGTCTTTCTTAACCTTGGGACAAATTAAATCAAGTTCTGCTGTGAAGCCTAAAGACATAAAATTTGTTAGCTGTAACAGCACATCCTGCCAAGCAGTCAGAACTCCCTGGTATTAATTACTTTATTCTCTAAGTTAAGTAAATGATGTGATATCTGGATTCAGGGGGAAGCCACCCAGGAGTACCTAAAGGATGTGAAGATTTTCCTGTCAATGAACATCCAAACTCTGTTGCTAATTTGCTGTGGAGGGAAATAATCGGTTCTAAAGTGCCTCCATTCCTGAGTGAGATCCTGGCAAACAGGAGCATCATTGACAGGACATCAGGAGTGGTGCATCCCAGTGATACTGGGATTTGTGCTGGGTGCTGGGGTGGCTGCTGGGGGTCCCTCTTCCCATTTGTTTTCCTCTTCTGGAATGAGCATCATCCCAGCCTGTGGATTCCTTGGCTGTGCTCCCCAGCTGCCATTGGTTTCCCTCAGCTCTGAGAACACAAATCCATGCATGAACATCTCCCCACCTGCCCCACATGAACCCAGGTGGGCCCAAAGCCCCTCATACAGAGGGTGAAGTCATCCCCCCTGCTCTGGCTGTGGGCTGGAGATCCCTGCTCTGATTTCTCTGAGTCTCCTCATCTCCCTACAAGAAGTGTCTTGCAAAGAGACCCAAACCCAGCTGACAGCCAGTCCACACTTCTGGGTAGTTCAGTGATTCACTACCCCATTGAAAAAAAAACCCAAAAAACCACATTATTTTGAATTCAAATTTGCCTGCCTTTAATCTCTACTAAGAGATTCTGTCTTGGCTCATCTCTGCCAGGTTAAAGAGCCCTCAGTATCTGATAGTTTCTTCCTGTAAAAGTGTTTGTGCACTATAATCAAATTACCTTTTAAATTTCTTCCTGATAAGTTTAAGGAGATTAATATTTTCACAGTCTCCATTCCAAAGCCATTTATTTCCATGAGCCCGAGTCACTCACAGGCCTTCTGAGCACCCCCTCTCCAAATCTGTGACTTGCCAGAATGCACAGACACTGCAAATAGGTGCAATGATGTTAAACTGAGCTCTGAAATAGCCCAGGGGGTTGGGTCAGGTCTTGTCCTGCTTCTCCATCCTGGCTCAGGTGGGGCAGGAAGGAGCCCAGGACATCACACCAGTGAGGAACTGGTCAGAGAGCCCAACACCTGCCCTTGGTTATGGAGGGAAACGTGTCAGAAGCAGCTGTGGGACTGGAAGCCAAATTTCAGGTGCAGCAACACTTTTCTGACGCAAAGCTGGTGTCAGTGAGCCTGGGGAAAGCAGGCAGAGAGCTCCCCACACATCCCGGTCTGAAATGCTTCTTCACTGTTCCTGTGGCTCAGGTCAACTTCCATCTGTCATTCCTTCCCTCCCTGGTGGAAGATGGAGAACAGCTACCGGGAAAAAGGTGCTAAATGGCTGCCTGATTTATTATCTTCATTATTTTACTGAGGCAGCTGTGCTTGGCATTATCCTGTGGGGAATGTTTGTATTCAGCCTCTGAGATCAGCCCTGCACCAGCAGCTCAGTGTTTCTGCTGCCATTTCCTGGGATGGCCACTTTGCCCAGCTTCTTAAATCCAAAGCAAAGCTTTTTGAGAACTTTAAGACATGCATTTCATGAAGACCATATTAAAAGGACTAAGAATTGAGGCTATTTTTAGAAAAGGCTAAGCATTAAAATGCAAAAAAGGCAGGAGGCAAGGTGGACAGGGAGGCTGCTCTTGCAGCTCGTTAGCACGTCCTGCCCTGAACACCACTGCATCCTCTCTCTGCTGCTAAACTTAATTTATACTGTAAAAAAAGGAGGGGAGAGTTTAAAAAAAAAATATGCAAAATCTTAATCCTGACGGGTGCTGAGTGCTGCCTTGGGAAGCACTGAGTTGGCAGGAGCTGGGGCTGCTCAGCCCCTCTCAAACACTCCTCTTCCTCCTCTTTTATTGTCAGCTCAACTGCAAAGCCAGCCATAAAACAGGCAGGAGATTCCAATAAAATAAAACCATTTCTAAGGGTTACGATACAGATATTTCACTGTACAGAGTTATTCCAGAGAGCAAAATCCTTTGGAGAAAGGGAGAAAGATGTTCTGGATCCTACAGCCGGAGGGATGGAGGGGAGGGATGCTGGAGGGGACGGTGTGAGCCCAGGGCTGCAGCTGGGCCAGTCGCTGCGGTGCTGTCCCATGGCTGTGTCAGCATCACTCAGCGTGAACAGGCCTTGGGAGGAGCATTCGGACCTTAAATCATCACCCAAATTACTGCTGCACGTTCTGGCTCAGCACTCACTGGCCTTATTTAGAGTTCAGGCAGCAGACAACATTTCCATGGAGGTTTGGAAGTTGAGGGTAAACTGCAGGTACAAAATGCTGCACTGCATTTCAGGTGATGTAAGAGCGAGGGGTGGTTGCTGCCAGCTCCCTCTGAAGATGCCTGGGAAGAGGTGAGCTCCTTCCAAAGGGCTGTTGGTGTCTCAGGTGGATTCCTCTAGGAATTAAGTCCCAGATTCTGCTGGTCTCAGGAGTTGGAATTTGAGGATCCTGGTAGGTCCCTTCTAATTCAGAATATTTTATGATTTCTGGGCATGTGGCAGATGAGCATTCAGCTCCCCAGGGAACAGGACATGGTGATAAAAACCACTCCTGGACTGAAGCTGCCTTCTATTCCAGCTGTGGAACACGGCCTTGATCCTTGCTGTAAGCTCAAATCCCAACCAATGCAATTAATCAGTGGTAACAGCAGCAGCTCAGAGCTGTCCCCTGAGGTGTGGGTGCTTCAGCAGCCCCAGGCCATGAGACCCCAGTGCAGGGATTTCCATGAGGGCTGGAGAACAGCCCGGAACCACTGGGGCTCTGCTCATTCCCTGGCTGGGCAGGACTGCCTGGGAAGGCAAGCCTGGAGCACGGGGAGGGGCAGGCTGAACCAGGAGGATCATTTCCATATTACACAGAGACTTGAGCAGCAGGATGAGTTTGAGAGAGTCCTTCAGGAGGCACCTCGTGCCCATAAATGCTCCCCGCTCTCTCCAGAAGCCATAAAACCCTGTGGTAACGAGCGTCGTGACAACCATAAACCTGTTGTTTCCATTCCCCGTGATTTGTGATTTACGGAGCTGGTGGGAAAGGTGGGGCTGCTCTTTTATTGGGATGATCAAATGTTTGCAGAGGGAAAATACAATCTGCATTCCTCCAAGGCTGCTTTTATACAGTGAATCATGAATACATTTCCTTTCCCATTAGCAGTTTAACATCATAGGACACAGAAACACTTCTTCAAAGTGAATTTCTTTTTAAAGTAGTGTAAAGTCCTGGCTGTGGGGGAGGGAATGCACAAGCCTTTGTAGCATTAGGAAAGCTGGGCCAGAACCTCCACAAAGCAGTATTTTCCTGCTCTGGGCACCTGTGAGAGAGATAAATCACCTCTCCTGCCCTTGTGAGGTGCTGCCCACGTGCCCGGGCAGTCGAGCAGCCTCAGCATGTACCAGACAACTGAGGAAAGAGGACTTTGGTCCAGAGAGAAAAGAGGATGAAGGAAAACAAATCCTTTGAGTCTCTCATGTACTGGATCATCCAGGCACATGCAGAGAGGAGATAAATGATGCATGGGGCTGGGGTGGATTTAGCTTGCCATTACCTGGGCATTTCTCTGTGTTAAATACCTTTCCCTGTTTTCTGCTGGGTTAAAACTCCACACAGGTACTCAAGAAATACTGTATTTAATAGTTGCAAATGTGTAATTGAATACAATTAATAATAGTAATTGTAGTGGCCAGCACGCCGATGTAACTGACCTGAATGTTCCTTACTAATTAGAACAGCTCCAGTTCAGAAATCGTTCAGAGCTCCGAGCAGCGCTTTATGCTGGGAAAAACAAGCTGTCCTCATCTGTGACACACATCAGTGTTCACACAGGGCAGATTGGATTTTACTGTTATATTTATTTACCTTTTCTGGGAGTATTAGAGCTGGATGGACCTAAGGGAGATGGTCTGATGATGCTGTGGATTTATCTTTTTCATTTGGGTAGTCCCTTCTTTCTTGGGCTAGCTCAACACAGGTGGCTTCTGGTCACACTTCCACTGGATTTAATGATCTGGGATTTCTCCCTTAAAGCTTCCTTCATCTCACATCTTGTGTTGTCATTTATACTCCTGCAAAATAAATATGAAAACCCATCCATGAAAGTGAAATGAGCATTTCTGCTTTATTTCTGATTTATGCACTGATGTAAATTGCCAGGGAATGTTCAAAGCAGAATCAAGCTGGGCCAGAAGTGTTTGTGGCTGCAAATCCCTGCTACAGCAACACCACCAAACCATCCCCATCCACTGGGATCTGACAGGACCTGGGATGTGACAGGATCCAGGTTGTGACAGGATCTGGGATGTGACAGGATCTGGGATGTGACAGGATCCAGGTTGTGACAGGATCTGGGATGTGACAGGATCTGGGATGTGACAGGATCGGGGATGTGACAGGACCTGGGATCTAACAGGATCCAGGTTGTGACAGGACCTGGGATCTAACAGGATCCGGGATGTGACAGGATCCAGGATCTGACAGGACCTGGGATGTGACAGGATCCAGGTTGTGACAGGATCTGGGATGTGACAGGATCTGGGATGTGACAGGATCTGGGATGTGACAGGACCTGGGATGTGACAGGATCGGGGATGTGACAGGATCCAGGTTGTGACAGGATCTGGGATGTGACAGGATCTGGGATGTGACAGGATCTGGGATGTGACAGGATCCGGGATGTGACAGGATCGGGGATGTGACAGGATCTGGGATGTGACAGGATCCGGGATGTGACAGGATCCGGGTTGTGACAGGATCTGGGATGTGACAGGATCTGGGATGTGACAGGACCTGGAATGTGACAGGATCCGGGTTGTGACAGGATCCAGGATGTGACAGGATCTGGGATGTGACAGGATCTGGGATGTGACAGGATCTGGGATGTGACAGGATCCGGGATGTGACAGGATCTGGGATGTGACAGGATCTGGGATGTGACAGGATCTGGGATGTGACAGGATCCGGGATGTGACAGGATCCAGGTTGTGACAGGATCTGGGATGTGACAGGACCTGGGATGTGACAGGATCTGGGATGTGACAGGATCCGGGATGTGACAGGATCGGGGATGTGACAGGATCCAGGTTGTGACAGGATCTGGGATGTGACAGGATCAGGGATGTGACAGGATCGGGGATGTGACAGGATCCAGGTTGTGACAGGATCTGGGATGTGACAGGATCCGGGTTGTGACAGGACCTGGGATGTGACAGGATCTGGGATGTGACAGGATCGGGGATGTGACAGGACCTGGGATGTGACAGGATCTGGGATGTGACAGGATCCGGGATGTGACAGGATCTGGGATGTGACAGGATCCAGGTTGTGACAGGATCTGGGATGTGACAGGATCTGGGATGTGACAGGATCCGGGATGTGACATGTGGCTGGCTCAGGCATTGTGAATTTGGTGACTGACGGCAGCTCAGACTGAGTTTGATGTTAAACACTGTCCAAGTGCTGCACCAGAGCCAGGGGGATGGGGTTTGCAGCCTTGTCCCTGTCAGAGTCCTCTCCCTGCCCAGTCAGTCCCATGGGACTGGCCAGTTCCTCACTGGGAAAGTGCCACTGCGACAAGTTGTAGAGTGACATTGTGCTGAAGAGTGGCATCACAATCACAGCTTCTGGTAGAGCTTATCCTGACAATGTTCTCACCTGCCTTAGGTCAGGAAGGGATTTTTGGGGCCAGATCCCTGCCTGGCATGAATCAGGATCTCTGGAGATGGATCAGCTGGGATGGAGCCAGCTGAGCATGGCTGTGCTCCCCAAAAATTGAGTGTGCAGCAGGACACAGCCACTCTGTGCATCTCTGCATCCCCAGACAAAGCATCAGCCCCTTCCCTTCCTGGAGCAGAGCCTGGCTGAGGTGAGAGCAGCCCCTGCTCCTGTGCACATCCCTGGGAGGCAGTGCAGCTCCAGCTGCCAGGGAAGCGGAGAGCTCGGCTGGAGAGGAAAATCAGAAAGGAGCAGTTAAAGGCCTTGGCAGCTGGTCGCCCAAAGCGACCACAAACATGTGTCTCACCCTGGTAGGTCTCATCAGCACAGCTCAAAAGTCAGCTCGTGCTGACAAGCGAGAGAGAGGAAAACACGGCTGCCCTTGCTGGAAAATAATGAGAGCTGCAAGCAAGGAGGGAGCAGAGAGCAGTCCCAGGACGGTTGTGTCCCATTCGTGGTCCTCCTCTCCCACTGTTCTTCCAGCACTGCTTGTTTTGGGGGTTATAAAAGTGCTGGGTTTGCAGCAGCAGTGCTGATCACAGTGTAAATGCCTGGGAGGAGAAAGCTCAAACCCCTCCAGCAGCTGCTGTGCAGTCAAAAAAGCTTTGACATAAACCACTGAGCACTGATCCAAAGAGGTTTTTAGGAGATAAAAGTTCCATTCCCAAATTTGACACACACTCCTCTGTGTGGTCGCTGGGCAGTTCTCTTAATCCCTTTATGCCTGAGTTCTCCAGGCTTAAAGAATACTGGAGGGGGTTTAGGAACAGCTGATCCTGCTCTGGGGCTGTGTGTAATGCTGGGAAACACCACATTGGAAGGACACGGGGACATGGCACTTCATCATGTGGTTTAGTGGCCATGGGGGTATTGGGTCAGAGGTTGAGCTTGATGATCCTGGAAGTCTTTTCCAGCCCTAACAATCTGTGCCAGGCAGTCTGGGTGGACTTGGACAGCTGAAAAGACAGTGGGATGCTTGTGACACCATCCCTGCTGCACCTCTGGATCCTCTCCATCCAAGACTTTTCCTGAGTGAACCAGCAGGTGCAGCTCACACAGCCTGGGCTGGGCTCACTCTGTTTCCTTCCACCACCACACCTGCTTTATTTTTCCCCACTTGTAATACATTTCAGGCAGATGCTGAAGTGCACTATAAAGGAATGTGTGTCCAGGACAGCAGGTCGAGGCAAGGGACACCCTCTCTTCTCTCTTCTCTCTTCTCTCTTCTCTCTTCTCTCTTCTCTCTTCTCTCTTCTCTCTTCTCTCTTCTCTCTTCTCTCTTCTCTCTTCTCTCTTCTCTCTTCTCTCTTCTCTCTTCTCTCTTCTCTCTTCTCTCTTCTCTCTTCTCTCTTCTCTCTTCTCCTCTCTTCTCTCTTCTCCTCTCTTCTCTCTTCTCTCTTCTCTCTTCTCTCTTCTCTCTTCTCTCTTCTCTCTTCTCTCTTCTCTCTTCCTGTTTTCTTCCAGCCCAGGGCTTTGTTAATCCCCTTCCCACCCCTGCACTCTGCTGAATAACAGCTCTCTCTCCTACAGAAATATGTGCTGTGTCCTCACTGCATTAAGCATTGGCTTCAAGTGACTTTCTCTCACAAGCAGAAGTAATAAAAGGACTAAAACCTGCCAGGTTCCCCTTGACAAATGGCTGGAAGGAGGACATCTCCCCGTTTTTAGTGTTTGCAGTGATTGATCAGGGTGAGCTCAGAAGCAGCTGACCTGTTGAGGGTTTCCAGAGGGGGGGATGATGGAAAGAGGATAATGCTCCTTTCTGGTTGATCACTGTAATTTTTGCTTTTCAGCAGATAACATATCCAGTGTCCAGAAATCACCACCTGTGTTTTGGAACTTGCCCAGGAGCTGCAATTTCAATCCATGTGTGCATCTGCCTGCTCAGCTCACCATTGCCAGGTGGATGTCACAGGCTGTGGGTGCTGCTGCAGACACACACAGAGGGACAGGCTCTTCCCAAAGTGCTTTATGGCCCAGAATATGCCCAACAGGTCACACCAGAGCCTGGCATCAATTGACAGAGGGCTCCAGCAAGGCTCTGGTTGTATCCAGGCACTTCCTTCCAGTGTCAGCCTCTCCTGGTGAAGCTCTGAAAGCCCATGCTCTGAGATGGATGAGTTTCTGCTCAGCTGGAGGTGGGAGAAGGAGCCCTGGAGCAGGAAATCCCAGCCCCATCTCTGGGCAATGCAAACTGGCCAAGGCTGGATGTGGTCCCTGCCCAAGGCTGAAGGGACAGAGCCCCCATTTGTGCAAGGGACCTCCTTTTAAAAAAGTCCTGAGTTCTGGCTTTCAACAAAAATCTGAGGAGTTACATTCTTCCCACAGGTACTGGGGGCCCTGGAGAGTTGTAATATGTCCAGGAGATCTGAGCTGCCTTCACTCAGCCAGACAAGGTGGGGCAGGGACAGAGTCTTGGGATCTGCTCTGTGGATTAACTCATCCCATAGATTTTTCTCATCAAATCCATTTGCAGTGACAGTTGTTATTTATTTATCTAAATAAAAAGAAACAATTAGCTAAGAGGAGATGCACTGTGACCTCCTTGTGGAAGCTGTTCTTTGCTTGTTGAGGGTTTCAGACATTTCATCTCCCTGGGGATCACAGCAACCAGGGCTGTGCTGAGTCCTGGCTCTTTCTCGAGGTGGCTGTGCAGGTGAATGCTCTCGTGTTTAATTGACATCCTATTTATTGTTGAAGTGTTGCCCTTTTTGGGTTTTTCCTTCCCTTCTCTGTCCAGGAAGGAAGATTTGGTTCAGCAATCGGTCACAAGAGATAAGCAAACAAGCTGAGAACACTTGCTCTGGAGCATGTTTGAGATCAGGCAGCTCTTCCTGACCCCTGTCTTGCCTCTCTCCTTCCCAGCAGCTCCCCCTGACTGCATCAGGAAACTTCATGGAGCCTTCTTGGAGGTGGATTTTCCCAGGGAGTCATCAGTGCTGCTGCCTGATTTGTCATTTTGTGCAGTGGATAAAAGCCATTTCATGTTCGACTCTGAAACCCCTTGTTCACTTTATGAATAACTCCTGTAAGTATCACTTCAGAAGCTGATCCAGCAAAGTGACAGGGAAGGGATACTCCTGGGACATCCAAAAAAAATAAAAAAAGGGACACCAGATTATGTCTTCAAGGCAGATGCCTGGGGGTGTTTTTATGAACTCCTCCATGTGGGAGTGAGAGCAGAGCAGGCACTGGAGCCCTGTGCCTGGCACAAAGCCACTTCTGCAGCCTGTCTGGTGTCCCTGTCCCCCTTTAAAGCCCAGAGCTGAGCTGCCACCCAGGTGACCCGTGCAGGGTGGGTGTTTGTCACCACAGTGTCACCACGGGTTCAGTGCCACCTTCTCAGACCCGTCAGTGCTGGATCATTTCTGAGCAACACATCAACACCTTCCAGCTCAGCTGATCCACTGCTGGCCCTGCCTGAGATCATCCAGAATTAATACTGGATCCTCATTAAGGAGGAAGGACCCTGGGTTTTCTCTCCTCTCCTGCAGCTGCTGGCAGGGCACGGGCTCGGGATGCTCCCAGGAAGGCTGGGGCTGGCCGTGATTGACTCCCCACCCCTGGAAGTGCCTAAGGCCAGCTTGGACAGGGCTTAGAACAACCTGGGAAAGTGAAAGGTGTCCCTGCCCATGGCAGGGGGTGGCACAGGATGATCTCTGAGGTCCCTTCCAACCCAAACCATCCCGGGATTCTCAGTGTTCTCAGCTCCTACCAGCAGTTGTTTGTGTGCTGCCCAGACCTCACTTAATGCAGGTTTCTCATTAAAATACCTGAGTTTAACTCCAGGATCTGTGTCCTGTTGAAGGCAAGTGCAGCTCTGCCAGCTCTCTCAATTTTTAATTGTCATGATAACCTCCTTCATTCCTTGCTGAGACAAAGTTTGCACAGTCTGCTGGGATCTTCCCACATACTCCTGCAGCTGCAGGGACTTGTCCTGACTTCTGCTCTGTTCCTGAGGAGATGTTGATGCATTTACTTGCAGTTGCTGAAGCAAAGAATGTGAAGAGATCCCCTGGCCCTGCCTGCTCACAGTAGTTGGTCACTGAAGCACATGCAGATTTTCGCTTTTTAGATCTATTTTTTTGCACACAATTAGGCTTAGACTGAGATAACTGTGTCCAGCTGGGCTTTGGCATCAGCTGGAAACTCTCCAGGCTGGTGCAATCGTTGGTGCCTGTTGTGCTGGGAGGGTTGGATGCTGTGAGGGGAAACCAGCACAGACTTTCCACTGGCTCTATTTATCCAGCTTTCCTTGGGGTATCTCCTTGCACCTTCTTGTCCTGAGCTGTGAGCACATGGGGGCTTCTTCAGCTGCTTCTGGACAAGCAAGGGAGTAGGAGGAGACCTGAAAAAATCCCTGGGTGGGTGGGAGTGGGAGGGGAGTACTGGGATCCTACAAAGGGGAAAAAGGTGACTCCTCATCCTTTTCTCTTTCAGAAAGAAAAGGGAGGGAGGACAATATGAGGTACTGAAAAGCCTTTAAAGCAACCTGAGCCAAATAATCTGAGGGGTGCATATTTGAATCCTTTCCCTCAGGTGGCATGGGTAGACCCTGGTCTGGTGACATTTCTGCCACGTGTCCCAAACCCACCTTGCTTTTATCAAAAGCCCACCTCTCACAAGTCAGGCCCTTGGATGCCTCCTGCTCAGGGTAAGCTGTGAGGAGGGGCTGGGGAAGGACTCACACTTATGGAATGACTGCTCATGGAATGCTGTCAGCATTTCTTTAAGATGCCGGAGGCTTTAATAAGCAAGGGATTAATTACACCTCCCATGGCTGTCTGGCAGCTTCACCTTAATGCCTGAGCTCATTTGCATGTTGTTGTCAGAGGGCAGGAAAATAATGGCGTTGTCCTCTTGTTGTCCCCCAGCAAATCCAGGGTGGTGGGATCCTCTGGAGGAGCTGGAGGCTGTGCTGGCAGGCAGGGGGTGAGCTGTGCTTCACAGGTCACCACTCCTCTGCTCCAGCAAGTGTAATTGAAGGGATTTACTCCATCACCCAATCTGATTCCAGACAAGCGGCTGAGTAAACAAGGCCACACAGCTCAGGTGGCTTTTTGGAGCTGATCTTCACAACCTTGTTTGTGTAGCTGTGCTTGCCAGCACCTCTGGGCACAGCCTTTGAAGGTCCTTTCCTGCTGCAGGTGATTCATGAGCCAGCTCGAGGTGAACCTTTCTGGCAGGTTTTGTTTCCTGTTCTGGGCAGACCTTGGAGCATCAGGTTTCCACCCACCCCTTCTAGCAAGCAAAAGTCCTACGTTTATGACTTCCCCTGAGGCACTGGGGATGACTGATCAGGCAGTTCTGACCAAAAATGGCACATGAAATGTTTGCTCCTTGAGGAGCTGAGTAACGCGCTAATGAGTGCAAGACAGATCCTGCTGCTTCCCATCCGATGGGAATTAATCGTGCCTGTGCTGGAGCAGAACCAGGCTGCCTGCTCATGCATTGATTATGGCTTAACTTTCCAGAAAGTACAATTGAGCTGAAGTTTTCATGGAGTTTGAGCCAGGAGTGAAGCAGTCAATGAGAACTGCACCAAGAGCTGTGCCCTGAGCGAGCTGTGAGCCAGGGCTGAGCTGCTGCAGTGTCCCGTGGTGATCCTGGCATTCCTACCTCCCTCTGGGCAATGCCAAAATGTTTTATCTTTGATGAACCAAATTGCTTGGCTGAGTGCTGGGCCTTGGCACGGCCTGGTGTGTGTCAGGGGAAGGACTTCCCAAGGCTGTCCTTCCTGCTCGAGGTTTGGGGTGAGGACGTCGGGAAGGGCTTTCTGGACTGCTCAATGTGGGACCTGCCCTGTCCTGGGCTATGAAAGGTCAGCAGGGGCTCTGAAAGGGGAATCAGCTGCCTGAAGGAGCCTACTTTGGACTCTTTAGTCGCTGGCAGAGGTTTAAAAATGCTTTTAATTTAAGTAGAGGGAATGACCCCTTAAATCCAACAGTCAGAGTTTATTGTCCTGAGGATCCCTGATGGCTCCAGCTGCCCAGGCAGATGTTGGGTGGGCAAAGCCCTCTGAAAAGCAAAGCTGGGCTTGGCTGAGCTGAGCTGGGCCAGCCCCTCACTTGCTCCCAGCCTGTGAATCAAAGCCCAGCTCCAGCACTGCAGACATGCCCACAGCCCCATCACTTATTGCTTAACAAGTGCATTAGTGTAAATCAAGAGACATGTTTCAATTATCTAATAGAAGAATTATTGATCCACGCTCTCCTCCTGAACGTTCAAATGTTCCAGGAGGAGAAGCAGTATTTGTATATGCTATAAAAAATCTGGAGTGTGGTTTTATGTTTCAATTAGGTGGTGCTCGGAGAGCTGGTGCAAGATGTTTTTGTAGGAGCAGCTGTGGCCAAACTATGATGGGCACAGAGTCACTGGTGGTCCCCAGACTTGGTTTTGCGGTCAGCACAGGGCAGCAATAGATTAAATTCCTCCCCTTCCCCTTAGGATGCTGTGCAGGGAAGCCCAGAGCTTCACTTTCAACTCATTGTCCATGGAAAAGTGTAGCTATTCCTTAAAATGCCAAATTCAGTTTAAGTGGATCAAATCAAACCAGTTTTATTCTCCCTCTTCCTGCCCTGTGGTTCTGATGGTTGGAGGGAAGGAAGGGGATTTGTGCTTCTTGTGTAAGGAGCCTTGGGCATCTGGCTGATAAAACAAACTTCTCACAGGAGAGTTAATTCCAAGTGGAATTATTCTGAACCTTCGGCTTTCAGTCCATTGTCCTGTGGTGACTGTGTAAAATGCCATTGAGGGATGTTCCTTTTTCCCTTTGATATAAAACATGGGGCTATTTTAGAAACTTAAAACTCATTTCAGACTCTTCTCAGCACTTCTTTTCAAAGCAGCTCAGTTCAGCTGTCAGTCCCCAGCTCCATCTAATTAAAATAGGTTTGAAGCCTTCCCTGACAGGCAAACATCTACAGTAAGTTGCAAACTATAGAGCAATCCTTCTCAGCTTAAGGATGCCACATCAAATGTCACTTGGCACCTCTCTAGGACAGCTCTCTATGTTTAAGAATAAATATACAAATAAAGTTGTCACCTAAAAGTGGTTGATAACACTTTTCTGGGACAGAGAGCTCAGATGAGATGCAATAACAGCTGCCTGTACTTCCTGCAGTCCCAAAAATGTTTCTGGAGACTGCATGGTCTTGAGTTTTTGGGGTTTTTTTCCCCATTGTGCACAGTGACACAACTTGTGAAACAGCATCACTGTGATTTGGGGCAGCTGAAGGGTCCTGGGCCAGCAGAGATTTGCAGTGGGGATTGCTCAGCCCACCTCGAAACAGAGCTGGGGTGACCCCCAGGGGCCCTCCCCTAGGAATGACATGGAAGCACAGGGAAATGCAGGAACAGCCTGTACTGGAGAATTTGCACAGAATATTTGTGGTTTGAGCACTTCACTGCTAGAGCAGCATTTCCCTGCTGGAACAAGGCACCTGCTGAACCTGTCACTGCTTTCATGTTCTGCTTATTGAAAACCTGAGAAACCCTCTGAAAGCAAGTAAGATTAACTCCAAACAAACGTGTGGCACAGAGCAGCACATTGTGCTGCAGGTTTGTTGCTGTCACCATTAGGAACAAGTTTCTTCTCCTGGCCTGGATGCTGCTTGGTGTATTTTTCAGTGTTTAAAGTCTTTTTAAGTCTCCCAGATGTCTCAGAGTAAGGGCAGGCCACTCTCACCCTGTTTTGAAGGTCAGGCTGGGCTTATTTAAAGAAGGTTGAGGTAAAATAAGCAATGGGATCGCAGAACTTGGGGTATGAGGTTAGGGACTTGCTGCTGCAGCTGGGTGGTTGGGATGGATGTTGTGGGAGATGCTCAGCTCTGAGGAGCTAAAATGGTCCAGCCTGGAGTGACAGAACTGTCCCTAGGTGCCACACATCTGCCAGGGCAGTGTTCCCTGCAGCACTGGCCGGGAAGGGGGCTTGTCCCTGTGCAATGCCAAATATTCCAACTCCCAACCAACTCTCACCCCGACTTCGTGGACCCAGGGTGGGTTTGTGACTTTGATCCACATTTTTGGGGGCTGCCCAGCAGGAACCACCCAGTTCCTTCCTTCCCCCACCTCTGCTCTCCATTCAGAGCCCTGCAGCAGCTCATTCCACACCCTTTCATGGAGCAGAACATCCTCCTCCTCCAGGTGAGCAGTGTGGTAAATCCATCCAGGTGAGAAACATCAGGAGAGGACAGCGGTTGTATTTTCCCTCTGCTGTTTACATGCATTAATTAGGAGGCTGCCTTTGATTAGCTGAAGAAAACCCAAGCTGTGTCAATTGGAATTAATTTCCCTCTATCAATTTATCTTTTGTGAAAGTTTGGGTGGCTTGTTCCGAACTGGAATGCTGGCAGCGTGGGGAGAGAAATCAATTTTCCTACCAGGACTAATCACGAGCAGTGTGAAATTAAGCTGTCACCCAGGCCCCCTAATCCTCATGTCTAAGTGCATGTTGGGCTGTTTGCTGAGGCAATTACAGGAACCTGGTTCCTCTCCCTCCCTGATTTCCCTTATTAGAAAACACTTAAGGGCGCAGCTCCCTGTGACATGTTGTCACCTGGGAGGGACAAAAGTTTCAGAGGAGAGAAATAGGGCATGTAAGAGCAAAATGAACTGGTAGGAATCAAGAAGCTATTTATGAGCCATTTACTTACCTAGCCCTAAAAATAACCAGGGCTTTATGTGAAAATAGGGCTGTGATTGAAATCAAGCCCTAGACATGAGGTAATGGGAAAGGGGGGGTACAAAGAGAGATGCAATCAGGTATTCTATAAATAGCCCTGCTGGCCTCTCCAGGGATGGGGAAGGGGTTGGTTTGGGTGTTTTCCTGCTGGGGGTTGGAGGGGTCAGTGAGGCTGGAGGAGCTGCCTTGGGCTGCAGCAGAATTTGCTGCAAGGCTGAAGGCAGCAGGAACAATGGCAGGTGCTGGGATTAAAATCCATGGAGATGATTCCCCAGCACCTCAAATCCCAGCTGCTGTGTCCCATCTCCTGGCCAATGCTGCCCTTGGCATGCTGTGTCCAGCTCTGAATCCTCAGCACAGCAGGGGCAGGAGCTCATGGAGCTGAGGAATGGCCTGGAGCAGCTCCCTGCCCAGGAAAGACTCAGGGAGCTGGGGCTGAGGAGATGCTGAGAGGGGCCCTCAGCCCCGGCTGCCCCTGGGTGTTCCTTGGATGCCCCTGGGTGTCCCAGGGTGTGTCCCTGTCTGTCCCTTGTCTGTCCCTGTCTGTCCCTGTCTGTCCCTTGTCTGTCCCTGTCTGTGTGCAGGGAGGGTCAGAGCAGGGCCCAGGCTCAGCTCCAGGCCCAGCAGTGACACCAGAGGAGCAGGCAGGGACCGATCCCAGGGAATTCCACCTGAACAGGAGACAGAACTTTACTGTGGGCACTGGAACAGAGCCCAAAAGGGGTGTAGAGCCTCCATCCCTGGAGATATTCCAGAAGCCTCTGGACACACTGCTGTGCCCTGTGCTCTGGGATGGCCCTGCTGGAGCAGGTGACCCTCTGTGGTCCCATAAATCTGACCCATTCTGAGATTCCAGGGTTCTGTTCCAACCCTCCTGCCACAATAAGATGCTTTGCAAGTCGAAAGGTGCTGAGTAACTTCTCCTGGAAGCAGCTCTCTGCAGCACAACCTCTTTGATCTCCTGCTTCCATCTGCTCTTTTATTTCTCCAGAGCTGCAGTGTTGAAGTTTTTAACTCAAGAGGTGGCATTTGGGTCTTTTCAGGTCCCTTGGTGTTGGAGCAAGCCCAGCAGCCTGGCTGGGTGCCACAACCAAGCTGTGCCTCTCACCTTAACCTGCACAGGAGCACTCCAGGAAGGGCACTGAGAGGAGCAGATGGAACTAAATCTTATTTACTGTAGCCTTTTGATAAAAGAGGGGATGTGTGTAACATCACCAGCTCTGCCCACGCTCTGGGAATTTGCCCTGTGACACTCGGACACTTTTCCAGCCTTTCCTTGGAGCTGAGAAGCAGAATTGTACTCTTGCCACACTGCAATTAAAGAAATTCAGTGCTCTCCATAAAGCCTAAACCCTATAAAATACAGCTGTTTTCTCCTGCTGGGTTTAAAAAGAAATGGTTTCACAGAAATGGCTCCAGGTGCACGTTTGTGCCAGATAGGCTCGTGAATGCCTGTTGGAAGGGCTGTGGAAATATTTTGGCAGATGTTGCTCCTGGGCCAGGGCATGCTGCTGGGGGAAATGAGTCTCTGAGTGGGGGAATGCAGAGTGGCTGTGAGCTGAGCCTGTGTCCCAAGTCCTTAGAGCACGGTCAAAAGGGCACAGTTCGGTCAGAAGTTGGATTTGATGATCCTGGAGGGCATTTCCAGCCTTCACAGCGTTGTGATTCTGTCTCTGGTGTAGTCCCAGACGGAGCCAGAGCACCCCTGGGCCCTGCTGCGGGTCCCCTGCCCGGAGCTCTGGAGGTGACAGTCCTGAGCCCTCTGCTTTTGCAAGTCTTCAGCCCAGCCAGAGCAGGGTGCAGTGTGCTGGCTGCAGCCTGGTCTGCTCTTCCTTCAAATGTGCTAGAAATCAAGGAGCTCAACATCCCTGCAACCAGGGACAGTGGGAGGGAGCAGAGACCAAGCCCAGCTGTGCTGGTGCAAAATGGGATTTATGACTTGTGACCGTTTTTCAAGTGAGAATCATTGATTTTTGGTTGGGTTTGGGTTTTGGGGGTTTTTATTCTTCTAGAATTTCTTCTCCTTGAAATAGAATGGATTGCCTGAAGCACCTGGTTTCCCAGGGATCCAAGGCCATTCCTCCCTGAGCACAGGGGCTGCAGAGATGTGTGGAGCTGTGCTGGGAGCTTTGCAGCCAGGAGGGGCTGGGGATGGTTTCATGCTGGAGCTGGAGGTGCCATTCTCCCACAGAATCTTTGGATTTAGCATTTCTCCTCATGGCAGGGCTGTTTTCCCTGCAGTGCTTCACAGTCCAGCAGGAAGGAAACCCATTCTTTGTTTCTGACTTACCCTAAATGCCTTTTTTTGTTAATGCCAGACCATTCTTTTTGCACTGCCTGTTCCAACACAAAAGGAAACAAATTCTTCCTATACCAAATCACAGATTTTTTCCCCAAAAGTGCTGTTCTGATAATTTTTGAAAGGCTGCAGAAATTTCTCTTGATAGGCATTAAAACCATGCAGATTTTGAAGATTTTCAAATGTTGGACTTGATGATCTTGGAAGTTTTTTCCAACCTTAATGATTCTCTGGTTCCATCTAAGTGCATTTGGGCTGGGAAAGGATTGTTCTGAACAATTCTGCTTCCTCTTGCCTTTGCAAAGTCATTACTGCAGGCACAGCCATTAATTTGAGGAGAACTTAAACTCTGCCTCTCGCTTCCCCTCCTGAATAATGGATGGTTGGGGGGGCCTGGTGGGGTTGTTAATGCTCCTGTGAAGTCACAGCCCATCTGTGAGCCCAGAGAGAAATAGGAATAACAAAGTTTTGTTTTGTCTGCTCTACAAAACAGGAGCTGGAGATTGATTAATTCTTGTGAGCTGATCAGAGATCTGGCGGAATGCATTCCAGATGGAAAGGATCAGGAATTGGGGGGTCTGTCTGTGGGTGATGAGATGTCTGTGGACCTCCCAGGCTTTGGCCAGTGTGACAGAGAGCCTGGGCAGTGTGTGGGGACAAAGGAATGGAATAAATAAGGAGATAATAAAAAAAAATGCTAATTGAAAATCAGAATGAGAGTAATTCTAACTGACTCCATATCAGGAACTGGAATGACAGGACAAGTGGCAGTGAGTTCCCACTATCAGAGGGCAGGGACACATGGGATATTTGGAAGAAATTCTTCCCTGTGAGAGTGGTGAGGGTCTGGGATAGATTTCCCAGAGAAGCTGTGGCTGCCCTATCCCTGGAAGTGTCCCAGACCAGTTTGGACAGGGCTTGGAGCAACTTGGGCTGGTGGAAGATATCCCTGCTCATGGTAGGGGGATGAAAATGGATGATCTTTACATTCCCTTCCAACCCAAACCATTCCATGATTTCCCGATTCTATTTTCCTTCTCATATGAAGGAACGTGGCCTATCACTACTCACTTAAAGAAATAAAAACCACACTGTACTGAAATAGTGACTTCAGATCCCTCTGTGAACATTCCCCTGCAATTACTCAACTCTGTTAGAGTGTTTCAAACACTTTTGGATCCTGACAGAGAAATGCTGTTTATCACTTCTAATTTCTACAACTGGGTCTGAAAACTAATTAGTAAAACAGACTGTACCATCTGCTTCCTTGGGATGTGCTCCTGCTGTAACTATTTATATTTTAAATTGGGTTTTTTTTCCTTTGTAAATTTGCTCTTGCTCCTAAAATGGTTCAATCCAACCTATTGTTGTTTTATTGTATAGTCATATTCCGCTCCTTCTGGATCTACATCTCTTCTTGGCATCAAGTGTACCTGAGAGGAAGGAAACATAAAACAAAATTTAATCCTGTCATTCTTTCTGCACAAATGTGCCTGGTTTATATTCCTGGGGCAGCTCTTGCTAGAAAACACTGCAGAGTTTGCTGGTAGGAAAGGCAGGAGCTGTTCACCTTAGAGAAAACAGTCATTCTCCATGGTGAGGGAGCAGGAGAAGGAAATTCAGACCCCCTTGGTCCCCTCAGCCCTGGAAACAGGGGTGGCACAGGTTGGGAGGGTTCATGGCTCTCTATTTGACCAAAAATTCGGGCTTTGAGGCAAATTTTGGAGTCAGGGTTGATGCTTCCACCATGCCAAGGATTGTTTTTCACATCAGAGACTGGCAGAGCTCATTAATTCTCCATGGTGGATATTTCCCCTGATATTCCACTTGAATTCTCCATCACTCATTTTAATTTTATATTTAATATTATTATTCCTGTTTGCACACTAAACAACCCTTCCTCCCTGCTGGTTGATGTCCTCATTGCGTCCGCTTTCTGCAAGGGAGAGCAAGATCTTATCCTTAAAATAAACTCAGTGCTGGAGACTTTGGAGCCCTGCTTTGCCTCTGCAGAGGGTGGGTGATGCTTCCTGGGGCCTCCACTCCCAACTGCACCAAGCTGAGGATCCTGAGCCATTGAGAAAGAATTGGAACATGGTGGGTGAGGAAGAGAGAGTTGAGTTTTCGGCAGCTGAGCGGGAGCAGTGATTCCCTCCTGGAACTGCAGTGCCAACTCTGCCAGAGGTGGGACAAGGAAATCAAAATAACTCACAGTAACCAAGTCAAAAATGTCAATCCAAGCTACATCCACGTTTTCCTGTTCATTTCTCCTCACCTGCAAAAGGATCAGCTCTTAACCAGAGAGAAAATTGAAACAATAGTTATGGTGTGGCTGAAAATCCACAGTGTGGTGGATGCTGCTCCCCCTCCCAGATGCCAAAGACCTTTAGACCTCCAGCTCATGAGATTCCCACCAAGCCAACAAAGGTCATGCTTGGCAAATAATGTGTCTCAGATGAGTTTCTTCCTCTGCATGAGCTGAGCTGCTTAGATCATGCCCTGCTTTTATCCCTCCCTTTGAGGGCTCCCAGGCTGGTGGCAGGAAAGCCATTATCAAGGAGCTGTTCCTTTGCCTTGGCTTTGTGGATATAAATACTGACACCTTGTTCCATTTTTCATGCATTACTTCTTTTCCTGCCCCATTCAAAAGAACAAAAGGAGTTCTGAGCTCTCTGAGCCTGGAATTTGACAGGTTTTCCTTGGTGGTGGCATTGCTGGTTTTTTAGTTCTGCTCAAAAACAGCTTTTGCATTTTACCTGAAGGGGAAGGGGGGGAAATGAAATGGTGGGGAAAGCTGGAGGAGGTTTAACCTGCATGCATGAAGCAGCAATTCCAGTGATTTTATTGTTTGGGCTTTCTGATGTTCGTCCCAAATCATCAATAAAGCTCTGGCTGTCTGTGCTTCGCCCTCCTCGTTAGCTGGAGGCACAGCCCGGTGCTGGGGCTCTGTGGCTGGCTGGGAAGTGCCTGCCTGGCTAATTCCCCTCTCCCCCTGCCTCTCCAGCTGCCTCTCACTCCCGTTTGGAATATATGGGACGAGAGGCACACACAGCTCAGGGGAGCAGGGATTTATGGCCAGCAGACTGTGTTTCCTACAGATGTGCAGAGCAGCAACTCTCAGTTGCCAACAAAACCTCTGGAGATATACATCATAGCAGGAATTTGTCAGCAATTAATTTTCAGAGGGCTAAACTTCACCCAAGTTTTAATAGAAGAGGAGTCTGAAGGACCAAAGACAGAATAAATCGTTTGGACCCTTGGGTGGTTTTTTTAGCTACTTTCCTGAGCAAGGGTTGATGCTTTTTTTCTCCCTTGGAACAGGTAAAACATTGGGGGTTTCACCACTGAGACAAATATTCTTAAATAAGCAAGACTTAAAACAGAAAAATAAAACTAAGAACAGCTTTTCTCTGTGAGATCCCTTGAATCCTTCTGCAAGAAAGATGCCAAACACTTGGATAAAAGTCTGGTTGATCTTGCAGGTGATACTTGAGTGACACAGTGGGGGGGGCTGAGCTATAATTGGTGGATGTGAGAAGTTTGCTGACAGGGTTGGTTGCTGACTACTGCAAATTTAGTTTTGGGGGGGTTGACTAGGGGGTTTGGGGTGGGTTTTTTTTTTTGGAGAAGAGGGTAATTTCTTTGCAGTTCAGCTCCTCTGCCAGCCACAGGCTTCAGAGAGGGAGATGGCCACAGTTCAATTGCAAGGCTGCATGAATGGTGGTTCATGGTTGGAGCTGTCAGTGATGCTTTATTGAGGCTGTGGTATGAAAGGAGAGTTTCTGTTCCCTCTGAAGAACCTCAATTCATCAAAGCATTTCAATATTTTCCTCACAGTTAAGCCAGGGTTTAAGCCCAGTTCTACTGTGCACAGTGTGATGGGATGTGGGTGTCTAATGTTCACTGTGCCACCACTCTGTGGTGGCTTTTAATGCTCCTAAAATTTTCCATTGCCACCAGAGTTGGGGATTTTCTTCCTCTATGGAAACTGGCAATTGTCTTACTCATGTCACGATATGGTTTAGAGGGCATGGTGGGATTAAGTCAAGGGTTGGACTTGATCCTGGAGGCCTCTCCAACCAAATACAATTCTGTATTAACAAAACCGTGTTACAATTCAACAAAAACCCACAAATCATAGACTCATGGAATGGTTTCGGTTAGGAAGGGACCTTAAAGCTCGTCCCATTGCATCCCCCACCATGGGCAGGGACACCTCCCACCATCCCAGGTCCATCCAAGCCCCATCCAACCCTGGCCTTGGACACTTCCAGGGATCCAGGGACAGCCACAGCTTCTCTGGGCACCCTGTGCCAGGGCCTCCCCACCCTCCCAGGGAACAATATCTTCTATATATCTATATTTATATATATTTATATAAATATAAATATATCTATATTTATATATACTTATATTTTGTTTATATTTATATATATATATATATTTATCTATATAAATACCCCTCATTTAATCTGAACCCCAAAACCTTCCTGTGTCCCAAATGGTGGTGGCAGTTCCAGGTTTCTCCCCACTTTGAGCTGTTCTGTTCCTTCAGCACAAACTCTAAGGGGCTGCAAAAGCTTCTGGAAGTGGAAGCAGACCTTTGGCTGCCATCAGCAGAGCTCCTTCCCCCAGGTGAGACAGCAGTCAGGAAGCTCAGGAGATAGAGAACTTGAGCTGAAAATCCACTGTGGAACAATTCCACTCTGTCATCTTTCTCTTTATTACCCTTTCCTCTGCAGCCATGATGGGATTAGTGATATTTCCATTTGTCTGTTTTATGTATTTTGTTTTCCCTTCCTCTGAAAAATTATTACAGGATGAAAAGTTTGTCAGGCCTTGGAGTTCAGCAAGATTCTCTCTGGAATTAATTTCCTACCGTGGACTGTGAGCAGGCATCTAGAAAAACACTATTTGATTATACTTTTGTTTTCATAAAAAAAGATGATTATTTTCACTTGCTGGTGGGTGTAGGACACAGAGCTGTGTGGGAAAGGCAGGATTTTTATTTATCAGATGCCTGAAGACTTAAAATCCTAAGAACCAGTAATGAGGAAAGCTGACGAAATGAAAGTTTTGCTCCAGCTGGTTATTGCCTAAGTGTCAGAAATCCACAGCAGAGGAGAAGAGCAGGAGGAACAGGGACATTGACCTGGAATCAAACACCCCAGTGGGATGAGCTGTCAGAGCCTGAGGCCCAGCAGAGCCAGATCCAAGCAGGTCTGGCATGAAATGGCTTCTCTTGATTTTCTCATCCTCCCCATCAAGCCTCTCTCTCTTGATCTAATTGAAGGGGTTTGTTCTGACACCTGCTGCAATCAGGGCTGAATGCTTTCCATGGAAAATCAATGCCAGGAACGAGGCCTGTGCTGTGCTCTTGGCTCCAGGGGCTCTCCAGCACTGGTTTCCACTTGCTCCCAGTTGCAAGAGACCCTTCTGCTCCACCATTCCTTCCACCTGCAGCATCTGCCTGTAGCCACCCCCGTATGGTTTTTATCCCAAAAACTTGTGGATCTTTCCTGCTCCACCATTTCACCCTACCCCTTGAGTTCTCAAAACCTTTCTATTCATATTAAGATCAAATCAGCCCCCCATGGTGAGGGTTTGGAACGAGACCATCTTCATGGTCCCTCCCAGCCCAAACCATTCTCTGTTTCTAAGATATCTGTGATGTTTTCTGGCTCAGCAGCACAAGGGATCCCACCAGGTCCTGCTGCTCCATCAGCTGCCTGACACCATCGCCAGGGCCTCCCAGAAGGAGGGGGAGGCTGAGGAATTCTGGCTCCTCCTTGGGGTCTGTAGTGAGCAAAAATCCATCATTTCCCCTCTCTTCATGTTCCCAGTGTTGATGGAGGATTCACTCTCCCTTTAAATGAAGTAACCTCTACAAGGACTTACCGTGCCTGGAGCCTCAGACCTTCGTGCCAGGATGGTCTATTCTCCATCACCCAGAATAATTCCCCTCCTCCAGCTGCTGGCCTCGGGTTTCTTGTGCTGAGAGGAGCTGACTCAGAGATGACTCAAACTCTTCACACGCCTTTGTGGATTTGCAAATGGAAGAGCAGGGTAAGGTTCAGTGGTTAAACAAGAGACCACAGCCAGCAGCCAGCCCCTTCTCAAAATCCCAGGGGGAAGTCAGAACCTGCAAACACACTCTGGGCATGGTGATTCAATGGAGTGAGCAAAAACCACTTGTAAATACATTTATTAGTGCTGAGGCTGTGGTTGGAGCTGAAGCAAAGGAGAGAAGCCACACAATTACCTGGAAATTCCTCCTGGAGTCCGTAGGTTGACAGGGAAAGAGCAAGGAACAGGGAGATGTTTCTGTTTTGCTGTGGGTTTTATTTAATTACAATTGTTAATAATAATAAGTTGTTATTATTATATTATTATGGATAATTTAATCTTTAATTATGATCTCAAAGGCAAATGTTAAAATGGTGTTTTTAAAAGGAAATTTCCAATTTGAGGGCAGCTGCAGAATGTGAAGAGTTACTGGGAAGCCTCAACACCAAAACTGATCTCTGGATCCGGGTGTATGAGGGACTTTTCCAAAAAGATTCTGAACCCATCAGCTTTTTCTCAGAGCCAAAGCAGAGAAACAGCAATTCCATGAGACTCCTGAAACCATCTGCAGCACTGGTTATGTCCAGCTGCCAGAAAATACCCTGGAGATGAAGGGGCAGGATGGGATCCTTCACCTTGGATTGCACAACAAGAATGAAGTAACCAAAAAAATTACTTTGGGTCTCACTTAGGAGCAAAACCAGCCCCTGAACTGAGCCATCCCTGAAAATTCATGTCTTTCCTCTCATATTTAGTCAGGACTGTGGGTGTTGCAGGAGGGATTTTCACCCTGTGTTCTGTAAGAGCTGAAATGTGCTTTGAGATCCTGCAGCTGAGGGTTCCCAGAGTATCCACAGGCATCTGTCATTCCTGCTCAGCACATCCTGGGCTCAAAGTGAGGGAATTGCACTTGGATACAGAGCTTTTCCTGCTCCTCAGCTGGGGACACCCCACACGTGCTGGGAGGTCTGAGGGGGATTATGGGCTTTACACTGTAGGATTTCCATAGGGCTTAATGGAGCCAATACCTGTAAATTGGAATATTTTTTAATTTATGGAGGTAAAACTCCTGTGGGAAACTGCATTTACTGTTGTGAGCCTTAGAGGTAATTATAATCTCCTTTTTTGACACTGCACTGTTGGGAGTGAATGCCAACATTTCCATTTGAGGACTTATTTGATTATTTTTCTCATTTTGCTAAGCATTATTACATTAACCCGCCACTCCTGAATCCTTGTCCTACCATGGCATTTATGCATGAGAGGGTCTGTTCTCTGAAAGGAACATCAGGCTGAAGAATGCTCCATGATGATGGAAAGGCTTCTGTTTATCCTGTGGTTTTGGAATAAGAGCTTATTTTTGGCTTTGGAAGCAAATGTGACCTAGTTTGGATCCAAAATGTAATCTGAACCTTCAGCTACACATCTCGGGTATTTATTAGGGCTGAAAGTAGTCAATAAATGTATGTGAATCTGAGTCAAACTGAGAGAGGGGAAGTTTATGTTAGAGATTAGGGAGAAATTCCTCCCTGTGAGGGTGGGGAGGGGCTGGGATAGAATTCCCAGAGAAGCTGTGGCTGCCCCTGGATCTCTGGAAATGTCCCAGGCCAGGTTGGATGGGGCTTGGAGCACCCTGGGATAGTGGAAGGTGTCCCTGCACATGGCAAGGGGTGGAATAAGATGAGTTTTAAGGTCCCTTCCAACCCAACCCACTCCAGGATTCCATGATTTTATATAAATCAATAATCCACAGCACCTGGAATGCTTTTGTCATGTCCCAGCCCTTACCCCCTCTCCATCCCAGTTAAACCAGAGGGACAGGAGGAGGCTCCTCCAGTCTGCAGAGATCCCTCAGACTGCTCTGACCAGGCTCTAGGGTGAAACCACCCCTGAGAAAAATCCTTCCCCACCAGGGCTCACTGCTCTTCATTTTTCCTCCCAGTCTCTGCTCACACTGTCCTGAATGCAATTCTGGATTATTCCTCTTAGTCCATGCAATGCTTTCCTTTTTTCCTTGCTCACTTTTAATTAAATCTCATCACTTGAAAAATCCCAAGGAAGACTTTGCAAGATGCTTAATTTGATTTTTATTTTCATTAAGCTCAAACTTATATGACAAATCTCCCAGAGCTGTTGCTAAATGCACTTTGTTTTCGTGCAGTGGCTGCAAGTCCTGTTCCTGCCATGGGAATGTGGGCAGGAAGGGAATGTTCACCTGGGGTTTATGACCCTGACAACCTGTTTTTGTTATTAAAATCGTGGTGAGCAGCAAAAGTGATGAAATACTGAGTTCTGTGGAGTCTGCAGAGTGTTTTTTTGAACTCCAGTCATTATACATTGTGTTGACATAAAAAAAAAAAAACAGAGGAAGAAGATCCTTCATAGAGAGCAAGCAATTCTTCTTGGACCTTGTGAAGTTAATTATTTTATATCCCATAACTGAAACTTGTAACTCAGTGTAATTGGCAGGAGAAGTCCCACAGTAACAATCATAGGGCTGGTTATTGTTTCTTCTAGTGCTCCACTGTGGGAATGCTGGAAAAACAGCCTCCCATCCTGGTGTTTATTGGCAAATGCTTAAATAAATCATGCCAGCCTGTACAACCAGCTCAATGATCAATAATCTCTCCTCTTGAAATGGGAAATGTTGCAGGAGGGCAAGAGGTGGGGACAGGCAGGGTTTGTGGCGTCCCTTTAGCTGGGATTGTGGTTTATGGATTTGGGAAAACCAGGGACCAAGCCCAGGCTGGATGGTCCAGTGGAAGGTGTCCCTGTCTGTGGCAGAGGGGTGGGATGGGATGATCTTTAACATCTCTTCAACCCAAACCATTCTGGGATTTTATGATTCTATGACAATTTTATTAAGTCGTTCTTTTCCCAGTCTGCCAACACCTCACTGGGTGACCATAACAGGACATGCATTAACCTTGTGGTGCTCCCATATTCTGTTAAAAACCCCACTGATTGCCTCAGGCCCTGTTTGCAGCCTGGGTGAAGGAACCAGCACTTGGTGTCAAGGTCCCCACATCCCACACTCAACATCATGGGATATTCCTCACCCCTGTGTTCAGCCCAGCAATGCCAAACCTCCTCGTGCTGCTGTCAGCACCAGTGGAAATAACCCCATCACCCCCACCCTGAGGGATTTTGTGCAGCCACATCAGCCCCAGCTCCTGAGGTGTCTCTTCCAGCTGTGCTCAGCCCATGGAGGCTCTTGGCTGTGCAAGACTTGATTTTACTCAGGGGCTGCTGCTGCTGCTCTGTCTCACAGACCCTCTGGAGCTGCCTCCCTCTTGCAAGTGGATATATTAAGATTTTAATTTTTCCCCCCTATCTGCCACTAATTCCTGCCTATTTCTGTCCCAGGTGGAGCCTGCAGTGACAAGAGTGTCATATCTGTGAGCACTGACACGGCCTCACTCAGCACTGCCTTGAGATTCCAGCATAGCCAGGGAGAGGGGCAGGGATAACAGAGCTTTGCTTAATGTCACCTTTGGCACTTGGATTGGGACATTTGAAGTGGAGGGAAAGGGCAAAGCAGATCTCTGGTGAATGTGGCACCTCCACGCTGCTGCTGCTGCTGCTGGGAGGAGCAGTGGCTCAGGGGTGGCTGAGGATACAGTTCCAATTTAATGCTTCAGTAGGAAATCTTAGGGTGGATGCTTGTCTGGGACTAGCTGGCCTCACTTTCAGTGGAAAGCAGGCAGTTTGTGAGGGATGGGGTCTGACCTGCTGGCCATTTGAGGTCTTCAAACTCATCTGTTAAGCTGCACTTGGGTTTGCAGAGTGGCTTCACATTCCTGACACGTGGAGCAGGAGCAGGGCTGAGCACACACTCAGGATTAAGCGTGTGAGTGTTTTACAGAAATACTCCTTGTGTCAGTTCAGATATCCCCATGCCCTTTTTTCTGTATGGAGAATGCTGCCTCAATTAAATTGTCATCTTCCTAGAAAAAAAAAGATGTCCTGGTATCAGGCCTGGGTCTCTTGGTATGAAACCACAATTCTGGAAGCAATTTAACAAAGTCATCAGTTTCAGGGCATTGCTGAATTTCTTTTTCTACCCCTTCCATCACAAAAAGGAAATATGCCCCTGAACTCTCCAGGTAGTAATTTCAAGGTAGGATGGCTCCTATTAAATTAGACATTTATGGACTATTTAGTAAATAACCTCAGAGACAAAACCTTCCAGACTTGTTTTCTGTTTCATATGGACTATTTCAGAAAATTCATCAGGATTATCTGGGGCTGGGAGGAGCTGAGGAGCATTTGGATGTGGGAGAGGTGGCTTGGCTGGGTATTCCCCAGTTGTCTTTCTGGTGGCAGTGACTGGGGAGAGGAAAGCGTCTCTGGGACTGGCAGAGACCCAGTCCTGCCTGGCTCCTTTCCCAATTTCAGCAGCTGAGGAAAGGAGCCTGAATGCTGCTTGAGCAGGTGAATGTTGGAGGGTGATGTGATCCTTCTGCAGTGGTGGCCCGGAGGTGTCAGGAGGTGCCTGCCTCAGGGGAGGCTTTGATGGGGCCACATGTGGCCAGTTGTGGCTGCAGCTGTTTCCTCAGACACACACCCTGTGCTTTCACAGGGCCAAGGCTGCAGTCCCCTGGCGCCCTGAGAATCAGGCCTTTTATATTGTTTTTCTACAAGTTCTAGCCACTTTCCCAGGAAAGTAACTATAAACATAGGTGTTTATACATTCCATTAAAGATATGCCTTTTGATGGATGTCTCTCACAACAAGTGCGGTTTGGAAAGTGTTAACCTGACTATCCAATCCCTGGTCATGGTCATAAACCTGTACATACTGAAAGAAAAAATAAAGGACTCTCTTTCTTTCACCACACCTCAAACCACATCCATGTGACTCATTTTGTGTCCGACAGTGACAGGCCCCTGGCAGGAGGTGCTGTTCAGGCCGTGGAAACATCCCCAGAGGATGCTGCAAAATGGGGTTTGTGGGGATCCACGGGGGGCAGGACATTTGCACAGAGCACAGCTGGCCAGCTGTGGGTTGGGTTCATCCCCACCAGAGGCACCAAACCTGTATCTCCTCCCATCAGTCCTCTCTCTGCCGGTATTGGACAAAACCTGGTTTGAAGCAGCACCTCCTGCTCTGGGATTTGTTTGCACTTTGCACTGGGAATTCTTCCCGTTTGCTTTCCCATCCCCAGCCTGACCTTCCCCTGATGCCAGGATGCCAATAAAGGAGCTTGAAGCAGGGAGTGCTGTGGATGTTATCAATTAGGGCTCTAATGCTCATCTCCCCATGCTGTCCAAGCGAATTGGGCTGGATGGAGTTGCACAGAGTGAAATGGAGATGTGGCTGCCATAGGACTCGCTCAGACACAGTTCCTCAGCACGAGGCTGCAGGCTTTGGGGGCTGTTCTTGCTCAACCCAGCCAGTTTTTTTACTGCTGCTCCCTTCCAACTTCTCTGCTTTCATGAGGTCCCTCATTGTGCCCCACCAGCGGTGCAAGGGCAGGGAAGGGTGGTTGCTGCAGGCACACCTCGTGTGTTTCTGGGAGCACCTCCAAACATGTCAATTATCTCATTAATTATTTCCTTCCAGCCCAAAACCAATGCTTGGACATTTCAGGGCATCACAGAACAGCAAGAGACAAGTTACATCTCTAAATGTAGACCAGAGATGGTTTTTGAAAAATCCCCATCTCAAGAGAGTTTTAAAATGTGGGGGATACATTTTCAAGCTATCATAGAGCTGATCATAGCCTTGGCAATCTGGAAAAGGAGAAAAAACCCCACCAAGGACTGAAGCAATGTGACAGTAAGGAGTGGAGAGCTCTCAAAAGCCATGACTTTTATAATTTTGGGTTGTTCCTTGTCCAAGGAGGCTTTAGCCACCAGAGGCGTGGAAAAAGCAAAGCAAACTCTTTGTTAGCTGCTGCAGGAAACTTTGCTGCCCTGAGAGCACAGGATGATCCCAGAGTTGTCTAATTAGGCAGGCAATTGTTTAAAAAGGGATTTCACATCCAGGCCTGAAAGAGCTGGAATTGACCCGTGAAGTGAAGAAAAGGCTGAATTTCATTCACAGCCCCTGCACAGAACCTGGCTGAGGACAAGGAGCCTCACGCTGCCTCTCTGCTTGGGGTGAATTTTATTAGAATGGGCTGATAATTGCATTGTACAGCCAGAACCAAGCAGGGGGGATTTACCTTCAAGGCTCATGAAGGTCAAGATCAGCCTCAGAACAATATCAGGCTTTTCAAAGCAAAGTTTTGATGTGAACAGGGAGAGGACTTTGTGAACTCAGGAGGCCCTGCTGACGCTCAAGGCTGACAGCAGCCATTTTGTGCCATTTTTCTGGAGGACAGCTGGGCCTGTGGTTCATCCAGGGCTTCTCTTCTTCAGGGGATCATTGGGTGCAATTGTGGAGTTTGTTTTCTGTGGTTTGGGATAGTCTCTGGAAATGCCCCAATCCTTTGGGAGATAAGGTCAGGGAGGGAGCTTGAGTTTGCTGGGAAGGTACAAAATGCATTGCTCTTAAGGAAGATTTTTTGGGAGCCTGAGCAGCTCCCAGAGGGTGCCAGCACTCCTTTCCAGATGTGCTGCACCTCTGGGGCAGACAGGAAACGCTGGATAAGCTGGAGCCGCCCTTCCTCCTTAGTGAATCCTTTCCGTGTGGAATCAGCAAGCCCCTTGGAGATAAGAGCAGGTGGCTGCGAAAAATAGTGCAGATAAGGGAGGACTGAAGACAGTGGAACTGTTTTTAGGTAAATTTCTGCTTTTCAGATCAGATCTGCATGTTTATCCCCTATCTACACGCACACTTAATCCCCAGTTGCCATGGGACAGGAGAACTGCCTGTTATTGCAAGCTCTTTCTCTGAGCAATTTCCTGTTGTTAATGCAGCTCAGTCCCTTGATTCCATTCCAGTCAAATCATTCCTGTTGTCTTTTCCGAGGTCATTGTGCTGCTTGCAGTACCCAAACCTCTGTGTTGGCAAAGCTGGGGAATAAAGAGCCCTCTCTGAGGAGCTGCTGAGCCAGGCTGCCACAGCCAGGTGAGAGCAGACCTGAAAGGGCATTTCCATCCCTTGATCAGCTGTGAGCCCTGCTGCTCTGGGCACAACCAGGCTCAGCCTCAGATGTGTGGTCTGACTTGATTTATGTAATCCTCAGGTCTAGATAGTCCTCAGAATGCCCTACTCAGGATTACCACAAGGTAAACAAGTTTTCAGCACACAAAAAAATTGAAAATCTGATTGTTCTGGTGAAGCAGACAAAAGCTGGAAACTCTTAGCAAGGATATTTTTGAGGTGAGGCATTGATGTTTGACGGAGGGAGAGCAAGGCTTGGAACTGGAGAAAAAGGGCTGGGTGGCAGTAATAGAAAAAACTTCCTCCTTTTCTTACAAGCAACCAAGTGGCAGAGGCAGGTCCTTTCTGTAGAGCTGCCTCTCTGATGACAAACACGCCGAGGTGTCGATGTGGAGAGCACCAAGTTGTGTTTCAGACTCTCTGGTAAGTAAGAATACACTGTGCTTCATACGTGTTCAAAAGAAATCTGTTACTCTCCTGAAGGTCTCACCCCACTTTGTAAAGTCTCTTTATTCGTGAGTCACAAATGAGGGTGAAGGTCAGAGCTGCAGAGAATCCCAAGAGCCTCCCTGGCCACTTCATCCCAGTGGTGGGTGTTGGGTTGGAATTTGCTGTAGTAACTCCCCTGGTGAGGTGACACCAGAGAGGGGAACAGAATGGGCCTATCATTAGATTAAAAATAGAAACTCACAGTCACAAAGTGTATCTGGCAGTAAATTGGGTCCTGGCCCTTCCCCATGCCTGGAGCTGCTGTTGTTGCCTGCATGGATGAAGGAGTCTCCCTTTTTCCCACCCCCTGGCACAGCAGTTCCCAGGTCTCACCTGGGAGGGTGAGGAGTGTATCCTGATGGGAGGAAGGCACTGATGCCCATGGCAGGGCGCAGCTTCCCAGCCCCTCTCCTTGCCTGTGCCCGGCCCAAGCTGTGTTAGGGGCAGCCTCAGCCTGGCTGTGTGGGCAGGACGGGTTTGTGCCTCTGCTGGATGACTCCAAAGCACATTTTCTCCCGGACAGAGTGCTGACATATGCACACACATGCAGCAGGCACCCACCGGAACTGGCAAGCCAGAAAAATAACAGCATCCTCAGGGGAAAGAGAGGCTCCTGTGTTGGTACCTTCCTCCCCTCTGCTGGCAGTTGCTCTGCACATCTCCAGCTCTCAGGCTGCTGCCCCTGAGAGCCAGGGAGGGAGTTAAAACAATCTCATCACAGCAATGTTATTTCCCTCTCAAAGTCCTCTCACATTTTCATATGTGGATGTTGATAGCGAGGGCTGTAGATGTCACCGCTCTGGATTTATGGATAGAGATGTGCAGATGAGTGTGACAGCCGGGCGTCTGACTCCTTTCCACTGCAAAATCTGATCCCTCTTCTCTGCCATCAGTTGGATTTCGTGCCACTCCTGACTCCTTCATCAGCAGAGCTGGGATCTGTGCAGAACTTGAGGCTCCATTTCCAGTGAGCTTGTCGGGTCTCAGCCCTCAGCAGTGAGCTCATTAACAAAATCAGCACTGGTGGATTTCCCCTGACTGCAGAGGGGTCGTGTCTGAGCTGCCCTCCCTCTTCAAAGGCTTTTCCCCTTGGCCATGCAGGGTCGTGTGTCGGGTATATCTCACTGAGAACAAACCATGTCGTGCAGCAGAGAGACCCCGCTGGGACCCAGCTCAGGTCGTGAGAATCCTCTCCTCCAGAGGCAGCTCAGCATCCATCTCTTGTACTGCTGTAAATCAGGAGCAGGGGGGGTTTAATTCGATTGCTGAGGCCATGTTCTTACAGTTAGAAATCACAGCAACAACAGGAATGATCATCAGCTCGGCATCATGAAAGGATGGGGTGACAGGACAAGGAGGGATGGCCTTCAGTGAAGGACAGCAGGGTTAGATGGGATATTGGGAAGAAATTGTTCCCTGTGAGGATGGGGAGGGGCGGGGATAGAATTCCCAGAGAAGCTGTGGCTGCCCCTGGATCCCTGGAAGTGTCCAAGGCCAGACTGGATGGAGCTGGGAACAGCCTGGGACAGTGGAAAATGTCCCTGCCCATGGTAGAGGGTGGCACTGGAAAATCTTTGAGGACCTTCTCAACCCAAACCATCCTGGGATTCTATGATTCTGTGACAGGAAGGCACAGCAGAGTGGTTTGGGATGGGCAGGGCTGCCTGTGAGGGTGCACGTGCAGGTGTGTCCCAGTGTCCTGGGCAGGTCTGTCCCCTCTGAGCCTCCCCGTGCTGTGGCTCTCCTGCAGCACCATCTGCACCAGAGCATTCCCTGCTGCAAGGCTGAAGGAGCAGGACTGCTGCACGTAGAGCTGAGCTGATGAGGCTCAGCACCCCCTCTCCTTGTTTCATGTTTAATTAGCTGGTGCATGAAGGATGGATTGGATAGAACAAGGAAGCAGCAGGGAGAAGGAAGGTTAATCTATCCTCTAGCCTTGCTATTCCCTCTTCCTTGTGATCTTGTGGAGCAAGGAGATGATGTGTCTTTTGAAGTGTAAAGCACTCCCTATCCTTCTCCCCCAGAAGTCATTCCTCCTCCTCCTCCTCCACCTCCTCCTCCTCCACCTCCTCCTCCTCCTCCTCCTCCTCCTCCTCCTCCTCCTCCTCCTCCTCCTCCTTCTCCTCCGACTTCGAAGCCCTGTGCAGACTGTCCTGGGATCCTGGGGTGCTGCTTGTCCCAGGCCAGGCTGGACAGGGCTTGGAGTCACCTGGGATGGTGGGAGGTGTCCCTGCCCATGGCAGGGGTGCAGTGGGATGAGCTTTAAGGTCACTTCCAACCCAAACTGGCTGGCATTTTGGGATAATTGACTTAGTTTGGGGTTGATGCAGCAGGAGAAAGAGCTGGGAGGATGCCCTGGAGCCCAAACCAGTGCTCGGTGTCACTTGGGATGTCCCCAGCACCTGAGGGCTCACAAAGAGCAGTGAGCTGTTTGTGTGAGGAGAGGGAGCTGGGCTCTCTCCTCTCAGTCTTCAGGAGCTCTGCTCCATTTTTCAGGAAACTCTTTGAGAACAAGCAGCAGGGGAATCAGGACAGAGGAGAGGGCTGGCCTGGCACGAGCAGCTCTTCCCCAGGCCCCGTGTTCTCCCCACGTCACAGTAATTGAATTGTTTTAATATTAATGTCTTCTCTCAAGCTCTGCTGATGAGAGGGAGGGAGAGATGTTTCTTCCAAAACAGTCTTAAGCTAATGCAGAAAGTATGAATAAATCTCTCAGAGATTATAGCCCCTGGAAAGCTCCTGTGAATATCAGAAAGACATCCTTCCTGCTATGGGAGGTTTGATTGAATTACAAATTTGAGGCAACTCCAAGCAAAACTGATTAAGTCTTTTCTTACTCTCTTGTTGTAGCTTTTTAAGGCGCTAAAGCTTTTTAATAATTAGAAATCCCCCTGTCCTGTTTGTAAGTGGTTATAATTGGCATCGCCCTGCCTGTAAGTAGCTCTAATTGGCATCGTGTCCTCGTGGATGGTGACGCACCAGAGCACAAATCATGGTGGGAAGTGTTGTCACTCCTTATCTCTTAGGGAGACCCACAGCCTGTGCCATGAGAGGATCATCTCAGAGGTGGGAGAGAGATGTGGTGTCCCAGGGATGAGCCCCTGGGCACTGCAGGAGGTGGCAAAGCAGGGATGGGGCTCCAGCTCTGCTCCCAGGGAGGGCCCTGGCTATGGCCTTTTGTGTAGGAGCTGTTATAAATCCATATTGTGATATTGGCTTTTGGAAGTATTGAGATGAATGTTATATGTTATATGCTTTTGCTATGTCTTTTTCTTTTTCTCCTGCTAGCAAGTTTTGGGCATAGGTCAAGAAGAATTTTGGACGTTAGGGCAATGTCCTGTCTGTACAAAGCCAGATAACCTCCATGGGGCCCAGGCTGCTATCAACACTGACCGCCTGCAGAAGAAGGAACCCCAGCCCAAATAAAAAGAAGATAAATGAGAAATTAAGGATAAATGCACATGCTCTAAAGAGGCGGACCTGGGGAGTGGCAATGCAAACTTTTCTTAGAAAAATTTGAATATGCGTTAAAACCCTACAGCAAAATGGGATAACAGGGGTGTTCCAAAGATACCAGCTGTGCTCCTGGCAGCACCCCAGGGCACCCGGCTGTTTTAACCCTTTGTTTTATTATCTTTGTCTCCCAATTGTCTTTTTGTTCATATTAAACCTTTATAAGTTATTAAGCGAGTGAACCTCGTTTTTCACAGAGGCTGCTGTGAAACCAGCAAAGCCCCAGTTTTGGGAGGAAGAGGAGGGTCCTGCCCATGGGGCTGCCTCGGCTCTTCCCCTCAGAGCCATCCCCACGGTGCTGTTTGATTAACATTAGCACTGCACTGCCAGGATCTGAGGCTCTGCTCTGAGAAACACTGGGTAAAGGCACTATAGAAATCACTTTATTCAGTTCTCCCCTATTAGAGCAGAGAGGGAAAAAAAGGAAGAAAGGAAGCAAAAGAGAAAGCATTGTACCGCAGGAGCTTCGCACGGGGCCGTCTGTAGCAAGGAGACAGCTGTGGTCTTTACCAGCCCTTGACAAGTGATTTTTCCAACAATCAGATGGGAGAACATGCTCTGTTAGGCTTCTAATTGATAATATAGCACTGTTGAAATATGCCTGTCAGTTCTGAGGAGAGAGATAAAATTATAGCATTGATATTTCAGAACAGTTTTCACAGGCAGCTTCCGAAACCACATCCTGGCCCTGGCAGGTGAAAGGTGGGATGGGCAGGTGTGTAGGCAGGATCCAGCCTTCAGCCTCACCCTGAGGGTGAGGAGGGACCCCACTGCAGACCCCCAGCCCTGGGTGGGCTCTGTGGAGCCCTTCCAGGGCCCAGCAGGTACCTGCACTGGGAGAACCCAATCACAGAGGGGTTAAAATATGTCACAGAAATGTTAAAATAATGGACAGGAAATTCAAATTATCCAAGCCAGTCACAGTGGTGACTTTTTTAACAGGGAAGGCAGTTAACTAATGGGCACTTCAGAAACTGATCTGTCCGTTCCTGGGAATGTTTTGAAGAGGAACACAGGCTTTGGGAATAATCCAGCAAAGCTCTGGGGTGAGGGGCTCTGGCTGCTTTTGAGATCATAGGACTCCACAAGGGCTATGGACCCTTAAGTGTCACAGAGTCCCACAACCTCCAGAAATCAAAGAACCTTTTGGATCACCTTCTAAAAGCTGTTTGGTGAAAGGAAAAACTGAGACAGGGAGGGAGCCCCAGGACCCACCAGCACTTGATTTTTCCCTTCTCAGTCCCACTGCCCACTGGTGTGTGCTCAGAATCTGGTTATGGGTTGTTGTTGCAGTCCTCAACCTCAGGATCTCATCCAGGGAAGCAGCAGGATTCTGGGGACCAGCATCAAACACCAACAAGACGGGCTCCCGGTTCATGAAACCATTTATTCAGCATGGGAACAAACTCAGGTCCAGAACAGAGAGCCCCGAACAGAGGCACAGCAGGGGTTTTTGAGGGACAGAACTCCCAAGAGTCCCCACCTTTGAGGGTGGAGTTCAGGGTCAGGGACCAGTAGAAGCACACCAAGGGAGAACCCCCAGGGACTCAAACCCAATCAGAGCACCTGGGCCACCCTTCACAATGGGTTTGGGGTGGGACAGTGTAACCCTTTGTCTCCCCTGAGGTACACTGCCACAGGTTGTGAGAACCGCTGCTTGATCAGCTCCAGGGTTCTCCAGGATCCTACAGGACGGGAGAGGGGAGAATGGGAATTCCTCACCTTTGGCCCCAAATCTTTGGGGCATTTGTGATCCCACATGGATGCTGGTACTGGAGAGACAGAACAGGGTTTATGGACCAGGGGCTGGAAACACTCTGAGCTGTGGGACAGGTGGAGGAAGGGACTGCAGGGGTCGTTGGCAGGACTTGGTTGTGCCCGTTTGAGCTCCAGATCTGCGATTTGCAGACAGGGAGGGGAGATGTTCCCAAGCCTGTGCTGACGCAGCATCCTGCACAAAACAAAAAGGTTTGAAGCAGGATAAAAGCAGTTCTGGAAGCAAAAGGAATAAATGATTCTCTTTCTGCTGGTGACCAGGTGGAGAGCAGCAGGTGAGGCACAAGGTGGGGACTTGGCAGAGCTCACAGCACCTGTGTGCCAGCCTTGGCTTGGGGGAAGGATGCAGCAGCCTCTGCCCTCTCAGCCCTCCCTTCTCTGTGTCACTCTCCCTCTCTCCTTTCTTCCTCTCCTTTCTTGGCACAGAACTCTATAGACTGAGTGCAAAAGCAGTTAATTGAAATTTCTGACACCCCTTTGTTGTTCCCTGCTCCAGCAGGAGCTCAGCCTCCAGCCCCTCTTGCACCCAGTGAAACCAGTGGCTGGGATGGTTTGTTCATCCCCAGCCTCATCCACTGAAGCCCCCAGTTAGCATCTTGCCCCAGGACACCTGGGCCTGGCATTAGCATACCTTTGTCAGGGTTAGTGACTCAAATTTGGAGTCAAATTAAATGTGTGTCACTAATTATGAGCTCCGGATTGCCTTCAGGGTTGGCTGTACTGAGTGAAATTGAAATTCCCAACATTCCCGTTCCCATTCCCCCTTCCTAATTAGTCCTTCCCAATTCTTAGAGGCTGACATTTAAAATGAACTCAGCTGAAATTGGTACTTTTATAGTCGATTTTCAGTGCTGATAATGGGAACACAGAAGGGACAAGCTGCCACCAAGCAGGGCAGGCACTGCTGCCACCCAGCCTGGGTGCACCTGCCTGGGAAGGGGCCTCAAAGTTCCCTTGGATTAATGCATTAAGGAGATTTTTATTTCCTGACTCCCTGATGAAGTTCCCTTTCAGGAGAGATTTCTCCCCTCAAGACACAAAAGTCAGTAAATTCTGGGCTCACTCTGCAAATCTCCATTTGACGTTTGTGACTTAACTCACCCCGCCGAGTAAAACCCCGAGCACAAATCCATGAGTTGCATCAGTGCTGGTGTGACCAGGTTGCCAGGCTCTTAAACCCCCAATTTCCTGCCTTTTGATGGCTTTGAATCACGATGGGCCTAATAATAATGATAGTTGGTACTTATATGCCACTTTATCTTAAAAGCTCTGTGCAAACATTAATTAAGTAGAGACACAGACAGTGTCTGCAAACGGGGAGCTGCAGATGCGGTCAGGTTCAGAGCCACATACAGCTCGGAGCCAGGAGTTTCCCAGCAAGAGAGAACTTGGATCACATCTGATGCAGCCCCTCCGTGGGCAAAGCCCCTCATTTCTGGCAGTATCTGCCCAGGGTGGCCCCAGAAGGTGATTGAAAACAACCCATGTCCCTGCAAACACCTCACTGCACAGGGTCTCAGGGAGGATTTATTGCTGTCTATTCCTGGCTGGAGAGATGGGAAAACCTTGGGGTTGGCTCCTGGTTTGGAGCAATTTGTGAGCAACCAATGAGCAACCCAATCCTGCCTGGACTTTCAGCCTCCTTATGGCTGCAGGTGTTGCTTTTTTGGGGGATGCTGTGGTCCCTAAAATTTACAGGTGATGCAGAGATGAACTCTGCCCATCTCCTACCTCTCCAAATTAAAACAAGCACCCCAACACTGCCGGGAAGCTGCCAATGCTCTGTGCCTAACTGGGAAGGAGGGAGGGAAGGCAGCAGCAGCCATGGAGGAAGGCAGGCTCTGTCTTCACAACCTTTCTCCTCTGACCACATGCTGGACACGCAAAAGATCCCTGTTTCCTTGGAAACAGGCTCTTTCCGCATGTGCTGCAGTGAGTTGGACAAGTTTGCCTTCATCAAACCCCCACGGTGAGGAGAATAAGCTCCAGAGAAGCTGTCCTGGGGCCAGCAGCCTGATTGCTGCTGCTTCCCTTATTTGCATCCCTTTAAGAAAAGGCAAAAGAACATGAAAATCTCCCTCCTGCCCCTTGCAGAGGAGATTCCTCCTGGTTCCTTGCAAGCCCTGTCGCTGTCTGAGGGCAGAAGAAATTACTTCGCTCACTGAGCACCCCAAAACTTCCCATCTCCCCCTCAAAATTTGGGATACAGACACTGTTCCCCTGGCCAGTGACAAACTGGGGGCAGTGGAGGGACGTGTCCCCTCACTCTACTCCTCTTTTTTCACTTTCCAGTAAACTCAGCATCAAGTCAGGCTTGAGACAAGAAGCCCAGAGGCTTCCTGGAACATTCCCTCAATGGCAGCAGCTTTGCATTTACGTTTGCCAGCTTTACCCCGTGCCACTGTGCCGACCTGCCCAGCCAGGGCACCCCAGGGCAGTGCTGGGGAGATGCTCCTTGTGCCAGAGCCTGCACTGAGCCTGTCCCTGGCTGCTGGGCACCAGGAACACACTGCAAGAAGCAGAAGGGGGAAGCACAGCGACATTTCAGAGCAGACAGTGAGGCTGGAGGGGCAGCAAAGCCCAAAGCCCAGCTCTGAGCGGGTGTGTGGGTGTTTAACCCAGCAGATATAAATGCTCCAGGCCCGCAGTTTAGAGAAACCTCATAAATATTTTAGCTCGGGGAGGATGAAAGGAAGACAAACAAATATAGGTTTGGGCCTTTGGGGCATTGCTGTGATCATCTCTTCAGAGAAACAGAGGTGGTGCTGGTACTTGTTGCTGCAGCGTGATGGGGAAGCTGCTGACACATTGTCTGACAAGAACTGCCACCAAAATATTGATTTTGGAGTGAGGGAAGACCAAGGAAAAAGGTCCAAACTTTTCTAATGAGGCAGTTTTGCTCTTATTATTCCAGCAGGATTTGCCAAACTAAGCCAGTGATCAAAGTTTTGATCCGAAATGGGTGGGCAAAATGCTGTGAACATTTGTGCTGTTCTTGTACACTTGTTTTGACTGTCTCTGCCTCAAAAGTCTTGTTTGAATTTGAGAGTGGAATTTAATTTGATTACTTTTACGGCATAGAAAGCAATGAAGGATGAATAAATGCTCTTTTCTGAACATTTCATTTAAAAAATACACTAAAAACCACTGAATTAACAATTCAGTGACTGAGGCTGTGAATTCTGGTTGATCATCATTTTAAAAGCGATCCTGGTAGAATTTTGCAAGCTGAGGAATATCATAAAGTGTTCCAGTTGTTTTGCTGCTGTAATTATACAAGACAGACTGTGTGCAGATGCAGTGGTGCTGGTACAGATTGCTCTGGTGCCCACAGTGGAGCCAGGAAATTCAGATGTGGGGGTTGGCTTAGGTGGAGCTGCCACAGTTTTGTCCAGGGAGGTGGTTAAGGTATCAGTCTGCACATTAATATCAGGCATTAATTGCCTATAAATTACCTGGGTCTGTTTGGAACCTCCTCACTGTAACTCTGTAAATATTTGTGGCAAAATTCAGCGTGCACAAAGATCTCTTTATTCTTGGGAATTCAGCACTAAGGCTTGCTGTGGGTTTGCTGGAGGCACTGGCAGCCCTTCCAATGGTCATTGCCACCTCTGGCTGCTCCTGGGCTCATTTTAAGGAGAATCCACTCCCTTTTTTAGCAAATATGGATGCAGTTTATGGAACTGATGCTCAGCCAACTCTGTTGGTTTCAGTATAAATCCCAGGAGAGATCAGCATTTTGCTTTAAAATCTCTGAGCTCAAACAGAGGGACGGATAAAGGGAAATGTTTACACAATCTCTTTACAAATCAAATCTTTAACGTTGTGCCTCGCTCTGGAGAGGGGGGGAGGAAAGATAATCCCAGATTTTTGACTTTGAGCTTGCAAGGCAAAGCTGCCCTTCATTGTAAAATCAGTGGGAGCTTGTCTTCAAATCTCACGGGAGTTTCTGGGAGGGAACCAGAGGCTCCAGGATCCTGAGACATCAAAACAAATTACACCGCGATCGCTCTCTCAGCCTGACTCTGGGAGGTGCTGCCCTGTGCCAGGCGCACGCGGAGCACGAGCGTTTGAACGTGTTCCTCTAATCCCGGGATTTATAAACACGCTTGGCAGCGCACACTGAGGGGTTTCATTCCTGCAGCCCTGGAGCCGGGATGCAGCACATGGAGGCTGCCAGCCAGGGCCCCTCACCTCTCCCGGGAGAGGGGCGTTTCTGGGATCAGAAACATCAGGGCCATCGGGTCTGGGATCATCACATTCCGTGCTTGCTCTTGCAGTGTGGAAAAGGGAAGCACATACCAAGGAATGGACCCAGAAACACTCCTGGGGTCCCAGCCTCATCTATGGCTCACTGATCTGAGGTGCCTCGAGGGCAGTATTTAATTTTCTTCTTTGCAACCTACTGATTCCCCAGCATCTTATAATTACCCAAATATTGTAAATTTGAAATCTAGGCCCCTTCCTAATGCTTAGAAACACTGCTGTCCCATGCTGGAGAGCGACTCCTCAGGCAGTAAATAAATTCAGGGGCTGTCAGTTTGGGCTGAGGTTTGGAGGTGTGGACGTGCTGCTCGGTGACTTTAGGACCTTTAATGCCTCCCCCAAGCTGGAGTTTGGTCAGCAGCCAGGAGCTGCACCCAGCAGGAGCTGGGAGCCAGCCCGTGGTGCCGAAGCCGATGGAAGATGCTCATTATCTCTACCTTGCTCAGAAAGGATATTGTGATTTTAATAACTTCTTGGATCCATTTTTTCCCTGGTAGCTCTCGTTGCCTTGGATACAGGCTCTGGAGAGGCTCAGCCCTGCTAAAGATGGTAGATCATTTAAATGGAATAGAAGATGAGGTGTGGATTTGCAAAGTGCTTTTGCACTCCTGGAGCTGGCTGGCAGAGCTCCAGCAAAACCAAGCTTCCGTGGGATGTGCGGGTTTGTTCAACAGGGCTTTGCTCCTGGGGATGGGACACCAAAGCTGCTTAGGCACGAGGTATGTGTGGTGTCTGAGGTGTCTGTGTGACAGTGCCAGGCAGAAGCAGAGCCCCAAGGCTTTGGTGATGGTGTTGAATCAATTCCCAGGGCACTGTGAGCAGGAGCAGAGCAGGATCTTGGCGCCTTTGGAATGGCATGCTCCAAAGACTTCAGCTCTGCTGCCAGCCTCTTCCTCCTTCACCACCACCACTGCCCTCACCTGACTTCCCAAGGTCACACAGGACCTGCAGGGTGGTTTAAGGCCTTAAGAGCTCTTCCAGCTGATGTGTGTTCATGGCACTCCAGCTTTCCCAGGTGTTCTCATTCAAATCTTGATTCCCATCCCTAGCATTCCCTCATTCCCTTTCTCCCAGCTTACACACACGGCTTATCTACAGAGAAGCCGTGCAAACAGAGAAATTCTCATTTCATGAGAGGTTGCCCACCCCTAAAGGTCACCAAAGCTATTAAAGAAAGCCCCTCGTGCCCAGGGCTTTGGACACTTCATTTGACTTGCTTTGGTTGAATTTCATGCTGCTGCAGTTTTTGATTTATGCCCTTTGAAAGTCTTTTGCTGTGCTGGAGGAAGTCCACTCATGGTGCCTGTTATAATCAAGCAGCTGTGGCTTTTTGTGACTTCTCTTAACAACTCTGGGGCATCAGGGCCCATCCTGATAAAAACAAACTAAACAAATTGCTTTTTCTTCATGGTCCTCATCACAAACACGCTTGGATCTATGATGGCTGTCTGAAAATTTGTTAAGATCATTTAATCACTGCCAGAATAAATCATCCTGCCTGGAGACTGTGCCCTGAACCTATATTTGCTGCTGGGGTTACCAAGGGTGAGATGCTTGTGACACTGGGGTCAGAAATTGGTGCTAAATTGCTTTGGAGGAGCTGCTGGAGGCCACAGCCCTGCTGTGCTGGGTGACAGGGTGTGGCAGAGCTGCTGGAGGAGCAGGAAGAACCGAGGGAGAGGTTCTTTCCATGCGGGTGTCAGACACTGGAAAGGCTGTCCAGGGAGGATGAGGAGTCTCCTCTCAGGAGACATTCAGGACCAGGAGAGATGTGTTTGTGTGGGCTCATATGGGAGCTCCAGCCCTTCTGCCACCAGCACAGAACTTGTGCCAAAGCCTCCCAAGCTGATTTCCCCAGTTCCTGTCCATGGATGCCCCTGTGCTGGAAGGAGTTGTTCACCTCAGTCTGTGCCAGCCCTTCCTTCAACCCACTGCCATCCACAGCCCACAGGAAGGACCTCATGATGCCTGAAACTCTCCAGAATTTCACCCTTCAAGCTGCTTCAGGGGCCTAGGAAGGGAAGGAGGAATCACTGAGGAAGTAGCAGCAGAAGGAAGAAGAGAGAAGAAAAAAAAAGCACAACATTTTTCTTCGCTTAAAAAGAAATCTCAGCCTTCCTGGAGTGAAGAAAAAAAGAGAAGGGAGGGAGATGCACCAGACAAAGAGAAGAAAATAGGCTGAGAAACCACAAGACATTTTAAAGCTCACCCAGGAAACCCCACTTTGATATTGCCTCTCACTGGAAGTGTTTGAGGGCAGAATAATGCTGCCATGATTGATCACATAAAGGGATGAGAAAGGGAGTGGATCTGAGAGCTCCTTTCTGCTTCTTAGGACCAAAACAAAAGCTTTGTATTCAATTTCATTGCAGGAGCAAAGAACCCTTAATCAAGTGTCTGTTTGCAGGGCTGTGCTTGGGAGCAACATGTGGGCCCTTCCAGGAGCAGGAATGGGAGTGGGGCAGGACAGGAGCCACTTCCCCAGCCTGTAGGGACTTCTCTGCTCTGGCTTTTCCACTGCCTTCAGCCCTTGGGAAGTGGCTTAGGTTGGTTCATGGCCAAGGAGAAACTGAGTCACATCCAGGGAATTTCCCCACACTGTATGAGTGTGGGCACAGGGTAACTCATCTTCAGAGAATCCCTGAATGGTTTGGGTTGGAAGGGACCTTAAAGCTCCTCCAGTGCCACCCCCTGCCATGGGTTGGGGCACCTTCCACTGTCCCAGGCTGCTCTAAGCCCCATCCAACCTGGCCCTGGATACTTCCAGGGATGGGGCAGCCACAGCTTCTATGGGCACCCTGTGCCAGGGCCTCCCCACCCTCAGAAGGAAAAACTTCTTCCCAAAATCCCACTCAAATCTCCACTTTTCCAATTTGAAGTCATTCCCCTTTGTCCTGTCACTCCATCCCTTGTAAATAATCACACTCCATCTTTATTGCAGCTCCTTTAGGCCCTGGAAGGCCACAATTTGGTGCCTCTGAGCTTTCTCTTCTCCAGGCGAACAATCCCAATCTTCCCGCAAGTCCATTGCCTGGGACTTAATTCCATCTCCTCTTTGTCCAACTGTTCAGCTCCATAGACTTAATTTTATGCTTGTTTAAGTTAATTTTACAATTAGTGCAGAGCAGAGGCACTTTGGCCAGGAGGCCATTTGTAGCTGGTGTGAGCAGGGCAGCTCTGGGTCATGTCTGATCCCACGGGATGAGTGGATGCAGCAGTGCTCACATCCAGCTAGCTGGGTTGGTTGGAAGGAGAATGCTGACTTTCCATTAAGGCAAATTGGTGCTGCTCCTTCCCTAAATACAGACTGGATATGACCCAGGAGAAGCAAACTATTTTTCCTTAAATGTTCATCCCTAAATGTTCATCCCTAAATGTTCATCCAAATATCCAGCGGAGCAGTTACTGCTGAACAAATGAACTATGGAGCTGCATCAAAATCAACTTTTTTAGCAAGGAAATGTTTATTATATACTGTGATTTTATTTCTTTTTACTGATGGGAAAAAGAAAGTGTTCAAAATGAACATTTTTTAAACTGATGAAAAAATCAGTGTTAGGAAAATAAATGCTTCATTTTTCATTGGGTATGTCCCCATATTTTAACTTCCAGATTTCATTTACAGCAATTTGACTTTTCTGCCTGTCATAAAGCAGCTGGATCAGACTCCCTGGCTGGGGAGCCTGTGCTGGTGTCAGTCTCTCCCTCTGCTCGGGGATGATGTACCAGCTCCAGAACAGGACTTTCCCAAGCTGCAACAAGAAGAGAATGAGAAAACCTCAGCCCACGACTCTTGGAGCACCAGCAAATCAAAGCAAAGCAAAGCAAAGCAAAGCAGCTTTTCACATGGCCAGTCCCTGATTTTCCATCTGGGACCTATTTTGTGTCTCTCTACCTGAACCTTAGAAAAGGGAGATCCTCAAAGACAAATTGGTTTTTAGCTATTCCAAATGTGACTGAAAAGGAGGAAAACTGAATTAAACCTGTCAGAGAAGAAAGTGAGTGACTCCAGAGGTATTGTTTGCCTTGTGCTGAGGTTTGTGGTGCCCCTGGCCTGCAATTCTGGGGGACCAGTGCTGCTGGGAGGGGCATCCCCGTGGGCACAGCCTTGCAGTGACAGCCAGGAAATTGTCTCTGCCTGGAAGCAGCAGCTGGATGACCTTGCCCGTGGAAAGGGACTTTAAGGTCCCTTCCAACCCAAACTGGGATTCATGAACAGCACCCTCTCTGCTCACCCCCTGCCCTGAGCCCTGGCATCCTCTGTGCTCCCACTGGAGGGACAGTAAAGTCTCCTGCCACCTGCACAAACCTTGCTGGGACCCAGCAGGACCACCCAGGATGTTTGGGGCTTGTCAGGTTGGCCACTGATTTTCTTGTAGGTCTCCTGCACCTGCAGAGCAAATCTCCTCCCAGTACCAAGCAGAGCCTGCCTGTCCCTAGTCCCCTCTCCACGAGGATGATCTGGTGTCTGAGCACACGCTGCCATCTCTGCTCGATGGATCCATCGATCCCACTGTGGCAGCTGAGGTTGTGCCCAGAGCTCCCAGCTCCTGTGTCTGGTTTTTTGTCCCCTGCAGATGGGATGATGTGCAGAGAAACCCCCACCATCCTCAGCATCACCTGGGTTCAATTTGTCTCAGCAAGAGAATGTCATTTTTCTTTTTCTACTAAGCAAAATGCATATTTGGATGGGATTAAATCTAACCACCCTTCAAGTGGTGAATTCTGACTGGAATGCAAACAGTCCCTGCAGGCCCTGTGGTTGCAGGCAGCAGTGTGAGGATGGCAGTTGTGTTATGCCTCGAAAATATTTCCAATTGCAAAACAAAAGTGGGAAGAGAGGCCTTAAATGATGTGAAAATAAGACTGTTTGAATTAATGTGTCAGCCCTGATAGATGCTTGTGCTACCCAGGGTTTTGAAAGGGCTCTGACGGGTAAGATATTACCAGGTGAGATTTACCTACAGCCCATGACTTTTAGTCAGCAAAATCTGAGATGAAAACCCATCCTTCACTCCACACTGACTTCCCAAGAATATTGAATCAAGATAAAGACCTAAAGGGCCATATACACAAAGCTATTTTGGCATCTAAGTCCCATTCATTTTGATGCAAGTTTTGACATTTTCAGATATTATCTTTAATTCAGTCAAGTAAAGGAGGGGAAGTCCTTATTCCCAGCTCACTCAGTGCAGGAGTACAGGTCATTCCCAGTGTCTGGAACGAAAGGAACTCCTGCCAATGCCTCCCAGCTGATTTCCCCAATTCCTGTCCATGGATGCCTCTGTGCTGGAAGGAATTGCTCACCTCGGTCTGTGCCAGCCCTTCCTTCAACCCCTCAAAGGAAGGGAGTGAAAGTGGGTTTTGCTGGAGATCCAGGCTTCAATCCCCTCTCAGCTTTGGCCATTCTCACTATAAACTTTTGCAAGTCACTAATGACTGAATTCTCCTCTTATCCAGTGGTAGAGCTGGGAAGGAAATTGGGGATTTAACCCTGATGGTTTTACAGCAATTACAGAATTCTTTTCCTCCTCTAAACTCTATGTGAAAACACAGCCCAAAGCTCCAAGCCTTGGCAACAGCACAGCCAGAGGAGAGAAAGAAAGAGGAAAATGCGTGACTGCATTGAGGAAAGAAAATCCTAAAAGAATATTGATAGAGGATGTTTATATTGCAAGGGAGGAAAAACCCCCGAATTTAAAACGAGGCCTTTTTTTGTTGTGTGCAGAGCCCTTCAGAGGCTCAGATGAGTGTTTGCTGTTTGAACACACGGCATTTAAGGCAGCACTTCCTCCCCAGCCAGATAAGTGAGGGGTTTTTTGGGAACTTGCAGTATCTACACTCGCCCAGCCCCAGCAGCCAGAGCCCAGGGAGCTCTGCCGGCTGCAGCAGCCACAGCTCCTCCTCTGCCCATCCCCAGCTCCAGCTGCAAAAAAACTTGGGATTCAAAGAAACCACGGGAAGGAGCACCCTGTGTCTGGCCTTGTTTGAGGCCAAAATGAATTTCAAAGCAGCTCCCACTCTGCTGGCGTTGGCAGGGCGTGGGTGGAATGTGGGAGGCCACGGGGTCACGATCCCCGCCTGGATCCTCATGTTTCATCCCACTGCCCATTCGGAGCATATCAGAGTATTTTCCATGGAAATCAATAGCAACAGAGGTTTCTTCATGGACTTTAGAGCAACGAGGTTAAAAGTCAGCTGTGTACTTTCTGATTTTTTTATTTAATTTTTCAGTTTTTTGGGTTTTTTTTAGGAGGGTTTTTGATCATTTATATTTAAGATCTGAGGATTTTGCTTTCTTCTTGGTTTGAGTTTGCTGCCAGGTAACTTTAAAGGCCTTCCTAAATAGGCATAAATTGGCAGAGGAAAAGGGAGCAGTACGTTGCTCCAAGGAGCTGATGCTGGAGCTGGAGGGGCAGCCCCATGTCTGGCCTGCCTTGGGCAGTGGAGTCTGTCTGTCCCTCGCAGCAGATCCAACCCTGGGTTTTCCATCCTCACCCAGTATTTCAAGAGGCAACATCTGCTCATGGGACCCACAAGGATCATCAAAGTCCAACTCCTGAGTTCTGGAGTGGTTAAATTGTGAGTTTCCCTTCATAAAGCACCCAGAGAAATGTTGGGATTGGGGCTGGGATTAGCCCTGCCTGGATTTGGGAACCTGTCAGCACGAGCAGTAGGGCTGAGGGCTGGGGTGGGCAGGGCAGTGCTGCCACCTCCAGTCCCATCCATCCATCATCCATCATCCAGCATCCATCCATCCATCCATCCATCCATCCATCCATCCCTCCATCCATCATCCATCCATCATCCATCCATCCCTCCCACCAGGGCAGAAGGTCATCAAATCTCTCTGTGCTGAGGTTTGATGGGAGGGCTCTCTGAGACGAGATGAAAGCAGTGGTACTTTTGTTAAACATGGAGGCTGACAGGAATTTGCATTAATGTCTCCTTTCTGGACAACAGGAGTCTGCATTTCTCCAGAACATCAAATTCTTATCTCTATGAATGCAAATATTTGCCTCTGACCACAAAGGAAATGAAAAGTTTCTCCATTATGTATTTATCTGTTTCAAATAGCACTTTTCTAAATAGAAGAGGGGAGCAGGAAGTTCCCTGTATTACTCTGAGGCACAAGCTAAATCAGCATTTCAAACAGGCCACTTCCTGCACTACAAAGTCCTTTTCCCTCACTGACATCTCCCTTTCTGTACTGTAACTTCCATGGCCAGCAGCCCTTACCCATTGCAAGCCCTCTGAAATAAATCAATAATTGAGGATATCACTGACAAAGGAAATCCTGATCTTTTGTGTTTGTCTTCTGCTTGTGAAATCTTCCATACTGCGTTTCCCAGCATTCATCCACATAGGGAAACATCACTGGAAAACCAAAGCTGAGATTTCTGCACCATCACCTGGCTCCAGGGGCTGGAGCCAAAGGAGCATCCTCAGCCCTCACAGACTCTTTCTACATGTGGGACTGTGGCAATTCTGCTTTTCACTGTTAGATCCAGTGGGACTGAGCCAGTGCAGCTGATTTCTGCCTCCTTGGGTGAAGACTAAACTGCACAGGCAGTTTCTTGGTGGCCTTGCAGACTGCGGCTGGTGCAGGGAGGCTCTGATGACCATTTCAGAGGAGCACAGCAGTGGCTGGAGGGCAGGTGATGTCACCTGGCTGCTCTGCTGTAGAACCATTGGGGTTGGAAAAGACCTTCTAGATTACTGAGTCCAACCTTGGCATTGTCACCCCCACCTTGTCCTCACCCAGCCCAGAGCACCAAGCACCACATCCAGTCCTTCCTTGGACACCTCCAGGTATGGGGACTGCAAACCTCCCTGGGCAGCTCCTTCCAATGCCTGGCAGCCCTTTCCATGAAGAAATCCTTCCTGATGTCCAGGATGAAGGCTCATGCTCCTCCAAAGGGCCCAGCTCATCCTTAGGTAACCTCCAACTCAAGCATACCTGACTTTGCCAGCACAGAAATGCTGAGGTTCCCTGGGAGCCCAGCACTGCCTCATTTCTTCTGTCATGCAGCCTTCCCCCTGCACAGCCCACGGAGCTGTGCCTGCTTGGTTCTGCAGCTTTGCTGCCAAGACAGGGTGGGATTTCAGCGTGAGGAATGAGTGTGACTTGGGAGAAAGCCCAGCGGAACATCACTTACCCTCTACCAGGATTGATGAGGTTCTGCTCACAGGGCCCCGGTGCCAGGCTGCTGTGGTGGACTGGCCCACAAGACTTTTGGTGTTGTTGCCATTCCCAGAGCAGACCGAGACCCCAGGGTTTGCAGGAGAGGGGGGTGAGGTGGTGGCATACCCCCAAGGCAGCACCCACAGCCTCTGTTCTGGGGTAACCCTCTGAAATGAGCCCTTTTTGATGGTTCTGTTGAAAACCTCTCTCTGAGCATCAGGATTTGTCCCCATCAGCCAGTTCTTCTCCCAGAACTGAAGCTGTTCCACATCCTTATTTGGCATCCAGCAGAAATGGGTCCTGTCCACAACTCCCTGACAGGAGGGGACAGCCAGGGGGATCGGTCTCTGCTCCCAGGGAACAGGGACAGAGTATTGCCTCAGACTGGGCCAGGGGAGGCTCAGGGTGGATACCAGCAGGAATTTCCCTATGGAAAAGGTGGCCAGGCCTTGGAACTGCCCAGGGAGATTTGGAGTGCCCATCCCTAGAGGTGTCCAAGGATGGCCTGGACGAGGCAGTCAGTGCTCTGGGCTGGGGACAAGGTGGGGATGGGGTCCAGCTTGGACTTGGACCTCTTGGAGGTCTTTTCCAACTTCAATGTTTTTGTGATTCTGTGATTACTCATTAGACCCCCTCTTTGCCAAAAAATATTGAACAAGCAGGATCAAGAACTAGAGGAAAAAAGTATTTCAGGGAAGTGGAAGCCACAAAACAAACCAGTGCTAATGTGTTATTAATATATTCATGCCAGCATTAATAGTAACTCAGAGTTCTGTAGCTGGTTTAGTAAAAACACTACAGCTTTATGTATTAATAAGTGTGGTAATATTAATGCCATTTGCTGCAATAAATAACATTGGTGATAACATTGATAATAGCACTGCATCTCCAGGGGTGTTTAAAAATTCTGCTGCCTGCACTTTTTGGCCAGCCAGGACCCCTTTCCCATCACTGATGGGTCTCCCCTTGCAGAGTTCACTCCATGCAGCCCCTCCCTGCTCACAGCACCTCTGCTGCTGGATTTTCTGGGTATTTCCCACACTTCCAGCCAGGATTGAAGCCCTCTTTGGTTTTGCAGCCTTAAGTTCTTTATTCCACATCCCTGCAGGGGATGGCGGCCAACAGAGGCTGAAAGAGAGGACAGAAAGAGGCACCTGTATCCTACCAAGCCCATCTGTGATTTTCAGTCTGGTCAGGACAGAAGGGAGTGATGGAATTAGCCTTTCCAGACACTTTCCAGCTGATTTTCAGCTCAGAGCTCAACCAGGGGTATGAAATGAGGCTGCTGCAGGGGGGAATTTCCCTGCTGTGCGCGCAGGCTTGGTGGGCAGCAGGGCGTTGGCTGTGGAATAACCGGGGAAGGTGTGGGGAAAGCTCTCGGGACAAGAGGGACAGAGAACCACACAAAATCCCACCAAAAGGGTTTGGAATGGAGCTGTCAAGGTCCTAAGTTGGTGTGGAGGTGCATTTTTGTGTGGTCCAGCCCCCTCCCAGTGCTGCCTGCTGAGCTCTTGGGGCTGTGCAGAGGAGGAGCCAAAATCCCAGAGCCAGACGATCCAGTGCCTGTTCAAGCAGGTGAGAGGAACTGAAGCCCTGGATTTGCCACAGGGATCCCATTCTGGAAATGGTGCCAATCCCAGGCCCTGGGGGTCAGGGTGAGCCTGTACCAGAGGGTGCAGGCTGGTGACAATGGGCTGAGGCTTTGGAGGCATTTTGGTATCAGGGACAGAGCAGGTACTGAGAGGGCAGAGGTTGGAGAAGCAGGATTTCACTGCTCAGCAGCACCAGGTCCTGGCTGCTGTTCCTGGCTGGGTGGAATACCCAGAGCGTGGTGCTGATGGGTACCTCATTGTTATCAACTGAAAGTTAACCTTTATCCCTTGGCTGATGGCTTGAATATTCTCCTGGCCTGTGCTGGGCTTTGCTGCTGGGCACTGACCATCAGAAATCTGGGCATTGACCATCAGAACTCTGGACACTGACCATCAGAACTCTGGACACTGACCATCAGAACTCTCCCAGTTTGTCCATGGTCGCTGCTTTACAGCCAGACCTACATCTTAGACCTCTTCTTCCTTGATTATGAATCTTTGTGAGCTGGCAGACTCCTTGCTGCTGTTTTTCTTCCCTAATTGGCTCTGAGTGTGTGTGTGGATGTGGATGTGCATGTGCCTGCCTCCCTCATCAGCAGCACCCCTGGTATTCACAGGAGTAATTAGAACATCTAAATCTTCCCTCTGTGTCAGCCAGGCCCGTGGAAATTAATAGGGATTGCTGCAGACATGCAGGATCCCACCCCAGATCCCGGGAAGTGGAGCCACTCCCAGATTTTTCTCTGGGAAGCCTCATGCTCAGCCCCAGCTCCTTTCCACTCCCACTCCAATGGGTTTTGTTGGCTCAGGGAGGATTTTGAGGATTTGCATTCCCATGGAATGCAAGTGCTGAGCCAACTGAGCCCCCGGGATGGGTGGTAGATCTGCAAGGAATCCTTCCCTGCTTCTCCTTCCCTGGCCCCACCTGGGCTCAGGAGCAGGACGAGGTGTTTTGGGTACCCTGGGTACAGCCCTGTCCTGTCCTGGGGTCCAGCAGTGACCCCTCAAAAGAGCCCTGAACCCCCCCAAGGGGACATTTTTTATTATTATTACTATTATTATTATTATTATTATTATTATTATTACTACTACTACTATATAATATTGTTGTTGTTGATAATAGTAATAGTAACAGTAATAATAGTAATAATAGTAATAATACTGTAGGTGTGTATAAATATATATATAAATATAGAAATGTATATAAAATAGTTCTATAAATTGTATATATAAAAATATACGTATTTGCTATATATAAAGTCTATATACTATGAGATAAAAAATCTAAATACTATCATATTTATATAGAAATATAGGTATTAAATATGCAATATAAAATGTGTTATCTGTAAATATATTATTAAGTAAATATATTGTACATAAGTACATTCTTAGATAACTGTATTAATAAATATTTAAATCTATTATTAAATAATGTATTAAATAACAGTTATTAAGTTATTAATTAAATTATTATTATTTAATAACTGTATTATTCAATAACTATATTATTAAATAACTATATTATATAAATATAATACATATATATAGACAATTTATAGGTACATTATATTTTATTTATACCTGCATATATCTATTTATATATTTATATTTCTAGTTTACATGCCATTTTTTATGATGTAGAAATATATAAAGATACAATGTTTTATATATTATTTACATATACTTACATGTTAAAATATCTATAAAATAAATCTAAGAGGAGGATAAGGAGTGAGGGTTGATCCTCATTAATTTTATGTTCAATGAGGGCAGGCACTGGCCACTCACCCGTTTCTTCCCCACACGGGGTAAGTGGGGTCAAGAAATGCAGAATTTGATTTTTCTGAAATCTTCCTTTCCCCCTCGCAGCCCAGCTGTCACATGGAGACCAACTCCACATCTTATCTCTCCAGCCAGTGCTTCCCAAATGCCTTTAATGTTTCTCTGTCTTTCTTTGAGGATGCCAGGGCTCTCTCACCATCCCCAATTTAAAAATAAAATAAAATAAAAGCCAGGGAAGTAACTTTGCTAATGACTTTGACTGGAATCATTAAGGACATCTCAGCACCATGGCTGCTCTTCTCCACTTTCAGCAGCGATATCGATTGCTGGTTTAATTTAAATCTTGGACAAAATCCTTCATTTTTCTCTGGGCTTACCACAGGAACTGATCTCTGGTCCCCAGTGGAGGAGCAGGAGAGGAGGAAGAGTGAGTGGGCAATTCCCCCAGATCTGACTGGGGAGGGGGCAGCTCAGGGCTGTCAAGGACCTACTTTAGGAGCACTGAAAAACTAGGAATTGAGGGGAAACTGCTTGAAAATGCATTCAAGAGGAGGCCAGGGTGGCATTTTCAGAGGGGAGGTCTCGTGCTCTGGGTTCTCTCCGCTCTCATTATATATTTTCCAATTGCTCTTACAGATGCCTCAAAGGTTAATGTATGTTTGTGATGAGTGCACTTTGGATAAATGTTAATTAGCCAGGGTGCAATTCAAGGGATTCTTCCCTCAGAAATAAATGCTTTTTCTGTATTTTTAGCCACTCCTTCATCAGTACTTATCCAGGAGACGAGAGCAAAGGCTGGGGGCTGCAGCTCACCCCTGGAGCAGCAGAGTTGGGGTGGCTGGGGCTGCTGCACCTCCCAGAACCACCCTGGGACTGGAGAAAGTTCTGGCTGATGGTGGGGTTAGGACTGTTCCGTGTCACTGGGTGATTCAGGGATGTGGTATGGAAAACAGGCACCTCCCCTGCCCTGGGGCCTGGGTCAGGGGCTGTTCTCACACTCTGTTGGTGCAGGAGAGATGGATCTGTGTCCCCAAAAACCTCAAAGGTCCTTCCACCCTTAAGCCAAGCCTCAAAATCCTTCTGGCTCCACATCCGTGTGACCTCCCAGCGCACCTGAAACATTCGTGGGTGGGGCATCTCCAGCTGCAAACTCTGATTTCCACGGGTTAGCAAGTGACTGCTCTTCCACGTGCAATTTGTGGGCATGAGGTGGGATTTCAGTCAGTGGGAAGGGAGAGGAGATCTCCCAGCCCCCATGAGCTCCGTTAGCTGCTGATAATTGCTTTGAGAGCTGAGGTTTCACCTCAGGATTCCATGCAGAAGTGTCGCCCTCCCAGGCAGTTTCCAGTGATGTCCCCTTCCCCAAGCGCCACATCCACAGTGTCCCTAAATCCCAGGGCCCCAGAGCAGGGCTGCAGCTCCCAGGGCTTCTCCTCCAGCCCTGAGGGGACCGGGCTGGCCCTGGCAGCCACACAGCCACTGGGACAAGGGGATGTCTCAGAGCCTCCCCCACCACTGTAGCTTTGCAACACAAAGGTCAATTTAATTAATTACAGAGTAAAAATGAAGTTCTCTGATTGATTGAAGGTTCCTCTTTAACACTTCGAGTAAATGCGTTGGTTTCACCTGATGGAAAGCTTTAAAGGTCTATTATAAAGTACCCTTTTTATACAAGAAGGGATTTTTTTACATCATTTTTCTTTCCCTTAATTTTTGTGGGACATAATTACTCTTTTTCCCTCCCTCACCTCCTTTTCTTTTTAATAGATTTTTTTCTTCTTTTCCCTCCCCAGTGCAAAGCAAGGATCCTTATTTAAAGGGCCACAGACACAAAATCCAGTGGTATGATGGATACCATGGGTGGGAGATAGATCCATCCATCTCAGACTTTCTGTGGCTCCCATCAGTCACTTGATTAAAGTTTTCAGGGTGAGGAAAGCTGGAGGACACAACCTGGGAGGTTCAATGCACTTTCCCCATGCTCCTACTGGAAGGTGGGTGATGTGGAGATCCCTGGGGGCTGCCAGCCCCCATTTCCTGGTGTCAGCTGCCACTACTCCAGCCAGGATGTGTCCTGTGGAACCTCCCTGAACATTGGAGTCATCATTGCCACAATTAATTCCTCTGGTTTGCCTTGCAGAAAATCCCAAGCACACTGAGAAGGCACTTGCTGCCCATTTGTGCAGCACTGCTGAGGAGGGAAAATGGGGACAAAAGGGAGAATGATCCCATTTGAGGGGGTGACTGATGGCTCCCTGATCGGGGGAGGCTGCAGCAGTAATTCCTGACACACTGTGATTTAGCATCGAGCTAAATCGAGACTAAATAGGAGCTGCTGGGACTCGATGGGCTGGTGCAGACACAGGAGCAAACAGCAGCTGGAGAGGGTGCTCTCACCCTTCAGAACAAGTTTTACATTATCCACATCCTAGAGAATCTTGCTGCTGGTTCCTGGGACTCACTGGGGAAATGCCTGATGCAGGAGCAGCAGCTCCTTTGTGTCGCTAAAGGACACAAAATGATTCACACTACTACCTTCAGTAGAAGGGCACAAAAACAAAACAAAAACCCATGACTTTTTTCTCTGACTTCAGTATTTATAGATTCTTGACAATGTCCAAGGATTGGATAATTATGTTACCACCTTCCCGAGCACACTGGCCATGCAAAACGTCCATCAAAACACATTTCTCCGAAGGAATGTGCTAAACAGCTCATGTTTACTGGACTCCCATGGGAAAGCAACCAAAACTATAAAAACATTATCAGAAGGCTTCATTTGCAGGGTGACACCTTTGGCTGGGTGGGATTGGCTGCACCCAGCCCTGAGCCCCTGGGAAGTTCAACACCACAGTCCTGCTGCCTTGCTGTTCTGAAGCTCCCCTCTCTCCAATATTTGGAGAGATATTTGGGTTGAAATGTCCTTTCAAACAAGAGTTTGGCAAAGAGGGGTGATGAACCAAGGCTCGGCCCAGGGAACTCAACAAGACAATGTGCTTAATTCCCATATTAAGGAAAATAAAACCCTGGTGGCTGTTGGTGCCCTGGGGGTCACCACAGATCTCCCTGTCTGACGAGGTGCCAGCTCTCGTGCAGTGGGAGTAACACTCTTTGTCAGCTCCAATAAAGCCTGAAATCTATCACCAGCCCTTTCCTCCAAAGGTTTGGTTACTGAGAAAAGTAATTACAATTTGTCCTTAATTCCAGAAGTGTGCCTGGAAAACTGGCTGGGAGGAGGTTGAGGAAGAGGAGGCTGGTCCAGGGCAGAGTCACAGCCCCGTGCCACCTCCAGGACACTGAACAGCTACCTCGGGGGCTGCTGCAGCTGGAAATAGAGTAGGGGAGGTGACAACGGGCAGCTGGGGAGGTGGCTGCCCTCGAGCAGGTCCTGTGACACCGATGCTGCAGTTCCTGGACCTTTGGCAGCTCCTGGCCATGCTGAAGAGGGGAGTCACCCCTGTGAGCATCCCCACAAGTCCCTGCCCTGGCCAGCTGGGCTGATGGATGGCACAGAATTTGTTTTTCAACCCCAGTTGTTCAATGGAAGGGGAAAAAAAGCTCTCCTTCTGCCTCTGGATCTGATGTGATGAGACATGTGACGGGGAAGATGAATTGAGGGCTGCATCTGAAGTGCTAGATACATAATCCATCCTAAATAGGCTTCATTAGTGCTAACAATTAAAGTTACCATTGTGGATTGGATACGTTTTCTATTAACTTTGCCCTTGTCTGCAGCTCGGACTCACCTCACAATAATGAGCTGTGTCACTTCTGATCTATTTCTCATAATAGCTTCTTTCTCCTCTAAATCTGGGCAAAATATGATTTATAGGCAGGGCTGTTGTCTGGGTGTCGGGGACTCATGGGGAAGGGGTAAAGGTGGGCTGGAGCTCACAGCCCTCACTGGCTCTGTGTTGGGGAGCAAAAACCATCCTGGGGCTGGGATTTGGGGTGATGCCCATGACTTGGGGGTCATCAGGACACAGGGGAGCTGAGTCAGGAGCCTTCCTCATTCTTCTGGAACAAAAGGAGTGACACTATGTGAGGACTGAGCCCCAAGGACCCACTGGCCGTGGATGTGGCCAGGTTCCCCATCCCCCTGGAGGAGCTGAATCCCAACAGGCAGCAGATGTTCCAGCAACCACATTTCCCCAGGACAGATGGTTTTTTGGGATCTCTTTGCATCTCTATATCACCTTTCTTGTCTCAGCTCTGGGGAGATGTGCCTGACTTTGTTACTGGCACAGAGTGCCCTGCCATGGAGCATGACTCTGGTACAGCTCAAAGGACTGAGGCTGGAGTTGTTCTCCTGGCTTGACCAGAGCTGTAGGCAGGAGGAGGGCTGGAAACATGCCCGTGTCCCCTCCACATCCAAATCTCCTTTGTCTCAGTCGAGCTCCAAACCTCTGCCAAATGGAGAGCAAGCCACAGCAGCAGCAAAAATGTGTCCTCCTCCTTCGAGGCTGACTGTCACCTCACTATACCAGTCTTGATTAAGGGAGGGAACTGGCAGGTAACCCTCTGCAAGGTGTTTGGTGATAAGCTGAGAGTGCCTGGGGTAAAGCTGTAGCATATTAAATGTGATTGTGTGTGGATAAAGCAGAAGGCAGCAGTGACCTGACCCTTTTCTCCAGGGCACCACAGTTTGGAGGAACACGCTCAGCCCGGGCATCTTTGATTTTAAATATTTATTATTTTTGTTTGATGTTTCACACAAGCAGAGCTAGGAGAAGTTCCCACTTAATGTTTTTGTCACGTTTCCCACCCCAGAGCCATCTCAAGTCCTGGCTCAGCAACACAGGTGGGATGTGCAGGATTGGGTCACCCTGCCCACTCCTCTGACCCTGCAGGACTTGGATCTCCAGCAGGGTTATTGGAGAAAAAAACATCCAGGACAGAAAAAAACCCAAGGAGTTCTGACAAACAAGATCCATCATCCCAAGTTAAACAGCCTGCAATGCTTTGGGACTTTTCCTGATAATTAAAAGCAATGTGATGGCTCTGTGCTGGTGAGAATTTATTCTGTCACTTGGCCTCAAAGAAGCCTCTGTGCCAGGAAGTGTCACTTGTGGGTGTCAGGGCTGTCACTGAGCGCTCTGGTGCAGCTCTTGGTGGTTGTAGCCCTCCACAGTGCAGATGGATGAGCAGGCAGGGCTGGATCTTGTCCCCCTGTCTCTGTCACCCTGTCCCTGCCTGCTGGCCCTTCCCGAGAAGTGACACCACACTGGAGCTGTGTTGGAGGAATTCACATCTGTCCCAAGAAAACACTTCCTATCAGAGAGGGAGCATCACTTCCAGCAGGCAGTTGCCATGGCAATGAGGGTCAGGAGTGGCCCTGGCAGACCATTATTTTTATTTTTATTTTTATTTTTATTTTTATTTTTATTTTTATTTTTATTTTTATTTTTATTTTTATTTTTATTTTTATTTTTATTTTTATTTTTATTTTTATTTTTTATTTTTTATTTTTTTTTAATCTGGCCCTAGTTTCCTCTGTGGGAGCCAGAGCTCTGCAAGGCCTCTGCTCCGGAGTGTGGGGGGCTGGAGCTGGGCACTGAGGGGAGATGGGCAGCAGTGAGGGGATGCAGAAGTCCCACTGGGGAGGGAAGGAAGGCATTGATGTCCACAGCAGCACCATCTTCTGGTTGGAGAGAGCTGGAAGGGACAGGACCAGCATGGCACCGATGTTTGGGGGTACCACGGGCAGAGCAGGACCGTCCCCCTGTGCTGGCACTGCCTGGAGGTGACCCCAGCCCGGTGTGGGGGTGCCAGCACTGCCGGGCCTGCAGGGACGCCAGAGCCCTTTGGAGGAAAGTGTGGCCGTCTCCAGCCGGTCTCACGCTGGGATTCTGAGCAGTGGGAGGCTCCCACAGCTGGCGGAGCACATTTCTCAGCAAGCTGAGCAGTTTCTCCTCCTGTTCTTGCCGTGATAGTGGAGCAGTCCCAGGCACCCAGCGTGTCCAGGGTGACCCAAGGGTGCTTCAGGGGGTGCTGCACAGTTGGTGCTCCTTGGGCTGCAAATGAGGGGACCAAATCTGTCAAACAGAGCGACGTTACCCCCAATCAGCTGGGTGAGCTCAGAGAAGGAGCTGATTTTGCTTGGCTGGGGCTGAAGTCACAGCACCAAATCAGCCCTGTGCAGGCCTGCTCAGAGCTCAGCTGGGCACAGCCTCCTGTCCTCTGTCCCCTTCCCCTCCAACCCCAGGTGGCTGAGCGTGTGACACCCACATTTGTCCCTACTCTTCTTCTTACAGGCCATGGATGGGGCTGTAAATCTTACCCAGCACCAGGATGTGTGTGGGGTCTGTGTGGGACAAGTGTGGGGTGAGGTTCCAGCATCACCCACCCCCTCTCTCCTGCTGAAATTTAGATTTTTCTGTCTCATATTATTTAGTCTCTATATATAGCAAATACATTTATTTACACCCACACTCATTACATGTCCCCTTGGGGGGTTCAGGGCCCTTTTGAGGGGTCATTGCTGGACCCCAGGACAGGACAGGTCTCTGCTCTCCTGCTGAAAGCCCTGCTTGTCCTGCACTGCACAGGTACCTCAGGGACAGTCCAAGGTCACCAAGATGTCGTAGCAGCCCTTGGAATTGAGATTTTATCTTGTGGTGCTGCTCAGTGCTTTGCTCTCAAAGCCATCCTTCATCCCTCCTGAGGGAAGGGACTGCCTGGCCCAGAGCGTGCAGAGCTTTTCATACACACGGTATCAATCTCCGAGAGGGAAGCACTTTTATACTGGAGATCTGATGGAGGAATAAATTCCCACGGAAGTAGAAAGCAGAAGCTATTAGGCTTTTACACAATGAAAGAATAGATCTGCTGACAAAGGCATTTCCAGGGGCATCAAAATAAACTGTATTTTCTGTGAAGACCATGGATTCCCCAGAGCTTCCTCGCCTCTGCAGCTGCCCAGATGACAGTGGAATGCTCAGGGCTGGCTCCTGAGCCCCATCACGGCCACCTCATATGTCACCCAGACAGAGAAGTCCTTGCATGGTGTGTCTTGAGTCAGTGATGTCCCTCCTGGGTTCTGGTCCCTCTGCCCACCCCCTGCTTGTGTGGACACTGCTCTCCACTCCCAGCCAGCACAAGGGCATTGACCCACCCTGCCAGAGCCCTGCTCCTGGTCCTCTCCATTATGGAATTCCTTGGCAGCTGTCGGGCAGGCTCCCAATGCCTTTTGCATTTCCTTTTTTGATTTGTCTTTCCTACCAATTGATTTTACAGTTAAAACAGCTCTGTGCCTGCCCTTGCTTCCCACCCCACAGGAAAACCAACCCTCTCAAGGAAGTGGCTTAGGAGACCAAAATTTACTGAAGTCTTACATGCTCCAATCCCCGAATGGGCAGGGAGGGGGGGGAGAGGAAATTATTTGTTTAATTAATTATAAATGTTTTAATTTATATGGCTAATGTAGAAGAAGTCAGATATAAACCCTCAAACTACTGAAGTGGTTTATGGGTCCTTAAAGAGCAGAAAATGCTTGTTCTGATTCTGCTAAGATCACTCAAATGACTTTTCCTGCCAAATTCAGGGTAGGGTGTAGTGGGAGGCAGAGAGGGGGAGATTTCCTCTTGTATTTCACATCCCCCCAGGCAAGTTGTGATAAACGTTTAGCAATTCATTTCTTTGGAGCCCAGAACTTGCCTTTGAAAAAAACAACGGTTGCCCCATGGTGCTGAGAGGTGGAACGAAATAACAAAGAAGAAGAAGAAATCTTCTGGGTCAAGGTCACCTCTTGCTGTAGTATCACTCCTACACCTACCAACCACAGCCGTCATCCTTCTTGATGTCTCCAGCCCCAGCACTCGGGACAGCGCTGCCGTGATTCCACAGCGAGGGATATTTCAGGTACATCTGTCTTTGTTCCCTGCCTCTGTTCCCTGTCTGCTGCACAGCACCAAAGCCCTCCGTACACAGCATTAATGAGCTGATTTACACAGGGAGAGCTCCAACCTGCCCTTTTTCTTGTCAAAAACACAAAAATGCAGAGTTACTAGGCTTATTGCAGAGAGAAATGTTGCCTGCAAGGGAGAGACCATGAATGGAAGTTTCTTGAGTGACTGAGGGAGAGGGAGCTCATGGGGCTGTGTGTGGCTAGAGCAGAACAGACCAGAGAATCATGGAATATCCCCCTTGAAGAGACCCACAAGGGTCATCCAGGCCAGCTCCTGGCCCTGCACAGCCACCCCAACAATCCCACCCTGTGCTCCAAATGCTCCTGGAGCTCTGGCAGCCTCAGGGCCATGATCACTGTGCCAGGATAAATCTGCCAAGCCAGGGCCTTGCTGCCACCAGGATTCTCCTGCTGATTTCAGCTCTCACCCCTTCCTCTTGCAGCTTCTTGCAGTTCAAACCCACTGTTGCTATCGCATTCCCTTGGCTCTGTTTTCCCTGCTCCCTGCCTGCTCCGTGACTCCAGCAGCACTGCCACTGCTCCTTCTTCCCCACTGTTCCTATTTGGTGGCTGAAAAGGAGCAGACAGCCTGGGAGAAGGTAAATTGGACATCTAATAAATGCATTTTCTCAGTTCTTTGTTCCTCTCTTTTCTCCAGACCATCCTGCCCTGAAAACTATTTTCCTGGAGTTCTCGTTGTTGACCCCTAGAGCTCCAGAGATGTTACCTAAACTAAATGGCTTTGCTTTTCATACTCCAGCAAAATCTCTCTCACTTCCAGCACAACCAATCTCCTCCCAGACCACAAAGAAACAGTTACAGCAGCAAAAGGCTTCTACACTCATAATTACAAGTCCTTGAGATGCACCAGTGGGCTGAGAGAGAATCTGTGCAAAGAAATTTGGATTTGGGGATTATAGAGGAGGTTTTTTTGGTTTTATTAATTTTTCTCAGCCTTTTCCCAAGAGAAGAAAACCCAGAGGTGATTTCAAAGTAGATTTCTCATTGACAGGGGGCTGTTTTAATGGTGTCAAAGCCCAGCTGGCTCCATCAGCCAGATCCCACAGTGCTGTCAGGAGGGATTGAGAGTTCCAGCTCCCCAGCAGGAGAGGTTTTCTGGGAAGCTCAAATCTCATCCCTGGCCTGAGAGCAGGAGCTGAGCGGCTGCCAGGGGAGAGCAGAGCCTGTGCAAGTGACTGGGGACCTGGGGGACAGGCATGTGCGGCCATCTGGAGGCGTGGGCAGCAGTGTGGAGGCCAGGAGTGAGCACCACAGTGCTGGGAATGCCAGGAGCCACCACTCCATTCTCCTCCAGGGCAGGCAGGAGCATCAGGACCAGCAGGGAGCAGGGCTGAGCTGTAACCTGCTTTGTTAGAAAGCAGAAAGTCTCTCACAAATGGATTTCCAATTTCCCATCCACCTGCTTAGCCGAGACAGATTTCTTGCTTTTATAATTACTTTTTGGGTAGTTACAGGATCCAGTATCCAGGCAACTTGATGCCTCTTAAATCCTCTAGTAAATCTGTTTTTTTCTGATGATTTCTAGGTGTTGGGGAAACATCCACCAATCCCCTAAGGCAAACACTACTTTCTCCATGGCTGTTTCCCTTCCCCAGAGTTGGCTGGGTAGGCACAATGCTGTGTCAGATTTTGGGGGTTCAGGTCCATGATGCAGCAGCTCCCACAGGTTCTGTGTGGCAGCTCTTGGTCTCACTTCCAATAAAGTAGTGGCCAAAAATAGGCTGCAATTCATCTTGTCTTCCTAACAGCATCCCCAGACTGTCTTCCCATGGCTTAGGTCTGTTGCTGCTCCATGTGGCATCCAGGGACATGGTCAGACCCTCTTCATTTTGAGGGTATTTGTGCCCATGTGGGTCAGGGCAGGTTGGAGATGTTTTAATTAAAGCACAGCCACATTTAATGACTCTGGAGTGTCCATCAGGGCCCGGACAGGAGTGGAGCTGGTGGTCACCGAGGCACATCTCCCAGCAGGGCAGGACTGCGCAGCAACCGAACTCTGACTCTGCCTCCTCCCACTCATCCACACTTCCATGGACACCGAAGGAGGAGGGAAGCAGGGATGGCACTCACTGCTGCTCCAGGCCCCAACAGGCTCTTCATTACCATGCAGAGAGCACGGGGAAGTCAAGTCACCCTGCAAAGGTCACACATCAACACACGCTCCAAGGCTCTGACTTCTGGTGGGGGAAGTGTAATTTAATTAACTTCTGCTTTACTGTTCACCTGCTGGAGTCATCTGCATGTGGATCACATCCTGGGGGCTGCTGGTCCCTCTGGCCTGGCTGCAGGCCTGGCAGCAGCGTCCCTCTGTCCCTCTCCCCCCCAGGCTGGGTGTCCTTCAGCACGGAGACAGCGCTTGTGCTTCGAGCTGTCGTTTGTGGTCGTGGTGGCAACAATTAGGCCATCAGTCAATAAACTAATACTCTCATTTACAGTCATTAGGGACTGCGGATCCAAGCATCTGCTTCTGCTAATGAGTTTAAAAGTTGGCTAAATATGGCAGACCTGCTCTCGCAGAGAAGGAAGCAACAGGAGCTCGATGCGGAATTGGGCTCTGGTGAACACAACATCAATTTTAATTAGCAAGCATCTACAGCTTCCCAACCAAACCAAAATAAGTGGCAAAGGAAAGGCACTGGAGGCTGCTTGGGGCTCGTTTTGGGGTCCCAGGTGGCTCTGCCAGGGGGAGTGAGCCCCAAGGGTGCCCTCCAGGCACCAGCCCGGCTTCTGCTCAGTGCTCCCTGGGCTGTGAACGCAGCACTGCTCTGCTGTCACACAGATCTTTTAATCTGGTGAGAAATCATTCATTTCCACCTTCAGGCCTAACACAGGCTGCCAGGGGGATGCTGAAGTTTGAAAAGCCCTATCATAGATCTGTTGTAGCTCGGAGAGAAGGGAAAAAGCTTTTCCTCTAAATGACTGTAAATGTTTTTTGCTAGGAGATGCTGGCTCACAGGGGGCTGGTGATTTATGAGCTGGTGTTTGACCTCACTGATGTAGACCTCCATCACCTGTCACCTCCCACAGCCATCATGGAATGGTTTGTGGGGGGAAGCAGCAGCCTCTTCACTCAACAGCTCTCAGGTTGGATGGTGGGATTGCTCCCTGGAGCGTTAAACCTGGGTATGTTCTCTGGGATCTCGCCAGGCAGGGGACAAAACACTCCACAGAGTCCAACCCATCATCCTCTTCAAGCAGCACCACTATTTTCCCAATTGATCCGATCCTGTAGAACACCAGACATCATATTTTTCAAGAATCTTGTGTTCGCCATTGCAGGTTAAAAGCAGAAAGTAAAAGGAACCATTTGAAAAGTCCTTTTCCCTTTTCTTTCACGCAGTTCAGTGAGGCAGATTGAGGCATTACCAGCAGTCAGGGATGTTTTAAGGCATGGCCTGCTCAAGATACAAGCAAGGTCCACACACAGGACTTGGCTTTCAGTGATGATTTTCTCTCCCTGGCTGCCACATTGTGTTCCCACATTGCTGCCTTGTGTTGCACCCACTCCCAGCCATGGGATGGGGACAAGGCTATGGACAGCCCAGTGCTGAGAGTAGTTTTATTTTAGCTCCTCAGAGGGAGCTCTGGTGAGTTCAAAGAGGAAAAAAATTAGTCTGATTTTTAAGGTGGATTTTTTTCGATACCTACAGGAATCTACAGCTCCAGAAATGTTCTTTATGAGTGAGGGTAACTGACTGAGGTGGCACAGAGCAGGTGCCTTTCCATGGCAGTGCTGTGCTGGATGAGCACAGCTGGTGGCTGTAGCACGTAGGGATTTGTATGAATTGCTTGGAAACACCAGGATTGGTGGCTTTCCGGGCAGGGACCCTCAAAGAGCTTCCTTGAAAGGGTGAATGACTGAGAACTGGCTTAGGGCAGCTGGAAAAGGAGAAAACCTCTTCCTCTGGAATAAGAGCTCAGCGATATGGAGCATGGCAGAGTTTTGTGAGGAGGGGAGTGACCAAGAGGCTGCTCAGGAGCTGCTTGGGGAGCCCCAGTGAGAAGGTGGCCATGCAGGAAGGTGTGTTTGCTCCAGCTGGAGCTGGAATTTAAGGGGCTGTCAGCTGGCAGAGCCACTCCTGAGTGCTGCTGGGGGAGAGCCCCAGGCAGGGAATGCAGCAGCAGCAGTGGGAGCTGGGAAGCAGCAGCGCAGGCCCTGCAGCTTACTGGAGGAAGATGGAACGCTGCTTCTGTAGCCAAGGCCCTTGATGCTCTTTTTAATACATATATTAAAAGGGTGCTAATAAGCAAATCCGTCAGTTATGCAAATGAGTGGCAATTGCATCTTGAAGAGCATCCCACAGTTTAATTACATCATAATTGCAATGTAACACTTTAATTACCATATGCATCACAAAATCATGAGCACTGTTTCTAATCTCTTCACTAATATTTCAAATCAAACAGATTGCACAGGGCCTGGCATCGTGCTGCCATCCTGCACAGGGAAACTGATGCCTTAGAGTGGCTACCTAGAACAGAGGCTAGACAGAATTAAGAGAATAAAAGAGGGTATTTATTGTAGGCTTTCAATAGATACACCTGGGGCAGTCAGAAGCCTCTGAGGGGCTACACTCAAGGCGGACAACAGTCAGGAGTTTTTCATATAGTTATAACTTCAGTCCATTTATATATCAAGGGTTAACCCTCCAATTATGGTTTTAGGTAATGAAGTCATTTACTCCAAGTTTGCCCCCTCTAATTCACTGTTGTTGATATCTCTTGGGGCCTGAGACAGAAAGGTTGTCCTTGGGTTTAAAAACCTAAATCCTAAGGCATCAAAACAACAGATCCATCCTCTGCAGGATGGAGGCTGGGAAGAACTTCTTTGTGTCCCTGCCTGGCCATGCTGGGAGCAGATGGCTGCCTGAGCATTCTTGGCCAGAGTCTCTGACCACGTCCCTCTGTCAGGGACGTGCTGGAGCCGTGTTCCTGCGCTCCTGGGAGCAGAGAGAGGGTAGGGGCCACCTGGGCACTGCTCCAGGATTTTCCCTGGACCCACTCAGTCTCCACACCTGCCCGGTTTGGGGTGATCACACCAGCCAGGTGAGGTGGCTGCTTGGATGAAGGGATGAAGATTTGCAAATGGCTGATTTGGAAGAAGCCATTTGATGAAAAAGCTGCCTGTGATTCTCCCTTCCCCACACAGCATAGAAAAATGAATTTCACATTCTCCCCCTCGCCCCAGAGAGGGAAACAATAAAGCTTTCTGGGGCAGAACTTTAGCTGGAGGCCTGGGAATTCAATTTAAACCAGTTGATGTCATAAATCTTCCCAGTTTGCATTCTTTACTTTTCCTCCCATCCAACTTCTTTCCCTCCCCCACAAAGCCACATCTAATAAGTGTTTTAAGAAAAGTAACAGATTGGCTTAAAAAGGGACTAAAATCCATGTCTGGGGACTAAGAGCTGAATGTTGTCACCAGATATGGGTGTGATGGAGTGATGGAGCAGGAGAGGAGTGTGCTGGGCAGGTGAATCCCTCCTGTCCATGGCAGTGCCCCAGCATGGAGCCAGCTCTGCTGGGAAGGGGCTGGGGGCTCCCTGCTCCCCCATACCCAGCTCTCCTGGCACACAGAGCAGGGCCAGGGTCTCCACCCAGCCCTTCCCAGAACTGCTGCTCTTGCTGCAGGTTGCACATTTGCTTTGCTGTGAGCTGGCAGTGATTTAAAATCACCCTGTGCTAATCCATATAAATTCTTTTAATCGTGGATTTAATCTTCTAAGCGTGTGGTAATTAAATTACACAGCAGACAGAGGCACATCAACAAAAGGTGTGAATTTACAGACCCGTGGGCAGGACTTCAGGACAGCCCATGGCCAGGACAATCAGGCATTTGATTACTCCACTGTTCCCTTTTCATTGGTTTTTCCCTTTCTGTTTCCTTTTCCCAAGTCATTTTGGTTGGAAAAGCATCAAGTCCAATCTCTACCGGATCCTCACCTGAGTGCCACATCCAGTCCTTCCTTGGACACTTCCAGGGCTGGGCACTCCAAACCTCCCTAAGCAGTTCCAATGCCTGACAGCCCTTTTCATGAAGAAATTCCTCCTGACGTCCAACCTGACCTTCCCCTGGCACAGCTTGAGCCCATTGCCTCTTGTCCTGTGTGACAAGGAGAAACAGGAGAGGAGAAGACACAGCCCAGAAGGAGCTGATGGCCAGGACAAGGCCTGGAGCAATCCAAGTGCTGGAATATTCCTGGAGAGTGGGAGGAGACCTGGAGGAAAGCCTCCCGAGCTCCCTGAGCAGAGCACTTTGATGGGCTGCTGTTAATGGAGGGAAACACCGTGACACCAGAAGCACATTAACAAATTAAATTTTGGTGCTGGGAAGGGGAAAGTCTCGGTGAACTGCGAGGTAGGGAGATGACTGACTTCGGGAACGTGACAATTACTGTACTTAACATTTTTTTAACATTAGGAGCCAAATAGGAGCATATATTTAATTCATTAAACCAGCCTGAAGTAGTTCCCTCCATCCCAGAGCAGTTAATCGGTGCTCAGTGTCTCCTAATGAAGGGGTCCCTGTAAGGTCAGCTCGACACTCGTTAGCTAATCGGAGACTTATTTGTTTTGCAAATTGCTCTCCCATTTTGAACCACAGCAATTTCCATGGCAGGGAAGCAGGAGAGAGTTCACGGGGCTGGGTTTTGAAGCCCTCAATCTGTCACTGGGAGGAGGATAAAATTAGCCTGGGAAAGAGAAGGAGCAGGATGCTGGGTTTGTTCCAGGCAATCCAGCCCCGTCTTCCACGTTGGGACTGAGGGGTGGCTGGAGGGCTGTGTGGGGAGTGGAAGCATCCTGCACATGCCAGGGGGCTGTGGACATTGTGGGACACTGCAAACTCCTCACCATGCCTGCCTGGGCACCACTGTCCTGCCCTGTGCTGCCCTTTCCATCCTCCTCTGAGGTCCACGGAAGCTCTTGTGTGGTCCATGGGGGTCCTGCTGCCCTGCCCATGTCCTCTGCCCAGACACCTGCATCCTGAGATGCCCAGAAACAGGGGGTGTGCACAGAAAGACACTCCCAGGCATGGCAGTGTCCCTGCTCGGTGTGGCAGAAGTGGCTCTGTGGGAATGGGACTGGTCTGGGCAGGACACAGAGCACAGTGTGGGGATTACTGGATGGAGGGTGAGCCTGAGGAAAACACAAAGCCTGAATTAGCTGTTTAAACCCTTTTCCTTCTCTCCCTGAGGCAGATGGAGTTCTGGCTGCTGTCCTGGAGCACAAGAGGTCCACCTTGACTGGGAGTTCATGTTTACCTCTGAAGGAGGAAGCATCTCCCACCCTTTCTATGGATGAGGACCCTCCTCCCTCCTCCATTCAGATTTTGTTTTACAGATGTGCCCGTGGGAACAAGCTGGCTGACACGATGTCCCTTTACATCCTGGTCCAGCTCTGTTCCTGCAACACACAGGCCACAGCTCCTGGTTCCCTCCAGGGCTGGAGGGGGCGAGGAGTGACCAGGGCTTTGCTTTTGGAAAACAGGGAAAAAAGCCTGCACTTTGTATTTTAGGTCCAACAACAGAGTGATGTGTGAATTGGGGCTGTCAGCCTTTCCTCCCCAATCCGTCAGCCGGGAGCTGCTGCCTCTCCCTGCCCCACGGTGGGTGATTAAGAGTCTGTACAGATTGATTTCTCCTGTATGGAGAAATCAGGAGCCAGAGCAGAAGGCAGAAGCTCCCTGTGCTCATGCCGAGGCTGCTGCCCTGGCTCTCAAGTGACCGACCTTTGGCCATGAACTTTTAGCAGGGATTTCCCCCCAGCTCCAGAGCAGGATGGCTGGAGCACTGGGAGCAGACCCTGGCTGTCCTGGCTGCTCTGCTCGTTGCACTTGGCAGTTGCTTGAGCTTACAGCAGTGCAGGGGGAGAAAGAACCTTTATTTTCCAATATCACAGGCAAAAAAAAAAAAAAAAAAAAAGAAAATACACACTACCTTTACTTTAATTTCCCCTTTAAAGTAATGACATCTGTAGTGTAAAGAGAGCATTCCACTGAGGCACAATTTTTTTCCCCAAATGTCATGGAAATTGAGGAATTTCAGCAACTGTATTTGTGTGCAAAAGAGGAGAGAAAGTAGATTAATTTTAAAAGGTTACATTGATTGCAGTCAGGCATGGACCTGCAGGAAGGAGCCCAGTGCAAGGAGATGTGGGAACAAGCCCCTTTCTTCTGCATGGGGCTGTTCTACCTCAGCATCTCCCCAGTACCACAGGACAAAAATCCTTAACTCTGAGAGGACCGAGCACATGTAACCCCAGAGCTTGGGAGAGAGCAGCCCTGGATCCTGAAACATGAGGCTTCATCCATGAGCACAAGTCCTCATGGAGCTTGGGGTTGGTGGTGAGGAGTTCCCTGGGAACAAACTAAAGAGTGAATTTTGACTGGACTTTTATTTCTCTGCGGGATCCCTGACATCTGGGAAGAGCTCCTGGTCCTTCAGGGTAATGAGGTTGATTTCCTGTAGTTCTATCAGCACAGAGAAGGTCCTCAGAAGCCTCTGTTTGCAGACAGGCTGGAGGAGAGGTGGGAGCCTGACATGATGGTGGAGCAGGTCATGTTCAGTGGAGTCTCTCCAGCCCAGCCTGGGGTTGTTTGGGGGCTGCAGTCCTGGTTTGGCTCTGCTCCTGCGGGCAGGGGGAGCTGCCTTTTGGAGACCTGCCCATTGCTTCTCTTCCAGCATCTCCAGAAACCTTGGGCTTGGTTAATTCCTGGAGCAGTGTGTAAGAACCAGAGAGTGGCAAAGGCAGCCTGGAAGAGTCAGCACAAGGGAAGTGATCCTGTAGCAGACATGAGCTCTGAGCATCCCCAGGGCAGTGTGGGCTCTTCTGCTCAGAGGTTCCTGGGCCCTGGGACAGCTCTGCTGTTGGCTTCACTTTAGCACAGATGGGCCCAGTTACCTTCTTCAGGCACTGGCTGCACTTGTGTTACACCCTCTGGCCTGGCCATTGGCCTCTGCCGTGGGGATGGGATGGACACGGGCTCTTGGGGAGGTGTTTGTCCTCACCACCAAGGCACCATGGCTGATGCTAATGGTAACTTCCATCCTCTTGCAAGGTAGCAGGACATAACCTCGAGGGGTAACTCATGGGATCTTCTTTTCCTCACGAAGACTAAAGTTGGGGGCAAAGTCACCCAAGCAAAAAACAAGAGCCTGAGTCTCTCTCATGAAAGCACAAGAGAATTTTTAAATCCCAATGACCAAATTTCCCTCCCAGAGCTCCTCTCCTCCTCTTCCCTAAGGAACAACCTCTGTGTGGCACCAACGCAAGTGCAGGAGCCGTCCCTCTGCTGCCGCCTTTGCCTTCACTCCGGCATTTCCCACATCAAGCGTGAGCCAAGGCTGACCTTCCTCGGCAGGCGGGAAGTGCCGGAGCTGCACCCGCATCTCCACATCAATACCCATCCTCACCAGGTGCTCTCTGAGCACGGAAGCCATCCTGGCAGGGTCGTGGCCCTCAGCGTGGGGCCGGGGAGGCCCATCCTGGTTCGGCGCGGCCGTCGGTTCTCCGCGCTGCCCGAGCCATGTCGGGGCTTCAATGGCAGGAGGAGGAAACGCTTCGCCTTGATCAGGAGGGATAAGAATAGCGAGCGGCAGGCGGCGGCCGGTGGGGTGCGGATGAAAGGCGGCTGGCTCTCATTCTTCCCCCGCCCGGGGAGATCTGCCCCTTCCTTTCCGAGCCATAATTGCGTGGCACGCCGCAGATGAGTGTCACACTCCACCAAAGCCTGAGTGCCGCGAGGCCAGGGCTCCAGGCTCGCCGGCAATGAGCGGGGAGGCAGCCAGGATGCTTTTGATGCCGCTCTTCTTCCTCTGACGTGCTGAAGAATTATCAGGCTCTGAGGAAGGCGTTTCTCTGGCTTGGAGTTTTGCCTCACTCTGCAGAGACCAAGTGCTGCTCTGTCACGCCAAGAAGGCAGAGGGATGGCACCAGCCCACCCCCCAGGAGGTGCTCAATGGGCCCCTGGCCAAGGCCAGACCCAAACCAAACATCCCTGAGCCTTCCACGGTGCCCAGCCATGGCAATGGTGGGCACACCTGTGACCCTTCCTGACAGCGGTCCCTGGCTTTTGGTGGCTTCTGCTCTTAGAGGTGGTGCTGAAGACAGCCTGGTGGGAAGAGCAGAGCCCTTGGAGGTGTTGTGACACCTCAGCACCACAATTCCGAAGCCCAACAGCGTCGGTGGGGCATCGCGGTCTCCCACTTCCCTGTGTTTCTTCAGGTGTTTCCTCTGGCTTTGCTTTCATTAATTTATCATACACACAGAGGATAAGTGGGCTCAAACCTCCATTTCTAGCAGCTGAAATCAAATAATTACCCAGAGTATCCCACCTGGAGAAGTGCTCCCAGCTGGTCAGCAAATTGTGAAGAAGTTCACTGTATCCTTTAGAGCAAGAAATTATCCTGAAGTGTAAGTTATGGCTCCAGCAGCTGTACAGGTACAAAAAATAAACTGAAGAGGGTGTGTGAGATGGAGATTTAAATGATGCTGTAGAAAACACTGAGCAGGGGACACCTTGATCTAACTGGGGGGTTCCCTTTGGACGAAGGGAGTCTAGTAGCAGTGCCTGAAGGAGATAAAAGAGAAAAATCTGACACAAGAACCTGGGACCATCCTCTCAGCTCTCCCAGGGCAGGCACCTCTCAGCTGAAGTCCTTCTCCCTCCATTGGTGTGATGCCGTACAACATCATCCCTACAGCTGGCTGGTATTTTTGGGGGGCTATTTTGTCCTATTTTTAGGAAATACCAATATGGATTTGGGACTTTTTTGGGTCTGGGAGGGAAAAGGTCAGCCTGAGTGAATTTCTCAACCTGAACTGAAAGCAAAGAGGGGTGACAAACCCACTCCAGCTTCAGATGGAGCTAATTAAAGTGCTGACATTTTAAGACATGATGATGTGAAATCTCTTGCTTCAAGCCAAGTCTGGGCCCTTTTCAGAGTTCGCTTCTGCTGCCCAGAGTTTCCAGGAGAGGTGCAAGCCAACTGAGAGGGGTGATTGGTTGTTTTTCATGTGGTATTGTCCTTACAATGTGAGCAAGTTTTTAGCCTTTGAAAGAATCCTGTAATGTCAGGTTGCCTGGGCAGAGATCCCCAAAAAAGTGGAGCTCTCCAGCTCAAGTGCCTGTGAGAGGATTTGAGTCTTGGCTCTGTTGTGTTTTACCCTTTTGTTTGCAAGGAGAACAGGGTAGGAGAGCCGCAGCCCCACAACGTGGGGGTAAGCTGAGGTAGGTGCACACCCCAAAACCTCTAACATCACCCCTACAACTCTCCCCTGCAAGAACAGTGACATAAAATCCAACTATGTGCAGTTTGCCGGAGGATGGAGGCTTTTGGGGTGTCCGTGGGAGGGCAGGGGCTGTGGCAGAGCCGTGTGCCATGTGCTGCCAGCGGGGCCGACACGCGGGGCTGGGGCTGGCTGGGAGGGAGGGAGCTGCAATCAGGAGCTCTATTGTGGCTTTCGGGCTGCCGACACAATGCAGCATTAAGAGACAAAGTCAGCTCAGCTCAGTGGGGTGCGGGAGGTGATTTGGGGGAAGGAGAGACTGGCTCTGACAGGTAGAATGAACCTGGAGTGATGGGGGGAAAGCCAGATTGATGCCAGCACCTGCAAACAGGTTTCTGGCTCCAAGCCGGCTTGCAGGTCTGGGAGGGCGAGTGAGCTGTGCTGCTCCACTGAGAATATCCTGGGATTGCTCCCAGGAGGAAGCTGTCTGCAGTAGCCCTGGGGACAGGGATGCACCCAGGCAAGAGACACAGAGGGGTGGATGGACAGACAGACAAACGGGCTGATCTCCAGGGAGAGACTGATCAAGGCAGGGCAAGCAGGAGCCCAGCCTGCAGCAGGAAAACCCTTCCATGTGAAGGGAGCTGGCAGGGTGCCAGGGTCAGCAGGGGATGGATGGGGCAGCAGCATAATTTGGGGTTTGGGACTCACTTTAAAGCCCCACTCCTCTTCACCATCCCTTCTGCAGGTGGCCAGATGCACCTGCTCCTGCCAGGTAAGGGCACAAGTCCCAAAGGGTTGTGCTGGTTCCATTGGGGGCAGTTGGGCTCTGCGGAGCCATAAGTGCAGCTTCTCATTGGGAAAAAAATAATAATTTGGGGAAAATCTATTTTATGAGGTCAGGGAGAGGTGAAATGCCCTGAGCTCTGCATCATGCTCTCAGTGTGGGTGAGATGTTGGAGGTGAACTGGGGAATGTGAAGATGAAGATGAACTGGTGGATGTGAGGATGGAGGTGAAGTGAGGACAGTGAGGATGGAGATGAACTCATGGATGTGAGGATAGAGTTGAACTGGTGGATGTGAGGATGGAGATGAACTGGTGGATGTGAGGATGGAGATGAACTGGTGGATGTGAGGATGGAGGTGAGCTGGTGGCTTCTCTCTAGCTGAGACATTTTCTGCTCCGTCATCCTGAGTTTTCTGCTGTTTTGCCAGACTGTTCTGGGGAAGGCGGCTGTGCTGCGCCGCGCGTTCTCCCAATGCCATCTAGTGTCAGCTCCGGCGGCCCCGGACAGTTACTTTAAGGCATCAGCGCTGATTTATTGCAGAAGGATATTTGAGGGCCAACAGGCTGCCCAGGCTGGTTATTAACAGCAGCACGGGTAACTAACGGGTGGGTGCGCAGGCTGGGCTGGATTATTTTTATTATGGTTCCCGTTTCGCACTAAAAACCCGCCCTGGCAGGATGAAGTCTGAGGTGATTAAAATCTTTCAGCATTCAGCCACTCGTCTTGTAGCTCCGCCATCACCTGAGGCTTAATCACTCAGAAAAGTGCTGTCACGTCCTATTGTCGCCGTATTGGGAGCGCGACCTCTTTCCCGTTTAGCTGCCATCTGAAAAGAATGCAACTTGTCAGGAGACAGGCATGACTCAGGAGACCGGTGATGGGATATAAAGACTTTGACCTGCTGGCTGCCCATTTGGAGGCTGCCACGGTCAGTGGCAAGGGCGGCGATGTCCTTTGCAGGGTGATTATTTGGCCAAACAACCCAAAACAGGCAGTGCTGGGTCCATTCGTTACAGCAGGCTAAGCGCTGGGTTGGACTCTGCTCCTGCTGTGAAGGCATCGACTTCCCCAAGCCCTCCCCACCCGGGGTTTGGGGTTGTGTGACTGCCCACGGTCCCCTCCTGCTTAGGAATTTGTCCTCCTCATCTTTCCCTTGCCACCGTTGTAGGGGCATGGTCTGCAAAAGCTGAGAACACTCATTTCTGCCTTTTTAGGGGCAAACAGCCACAGCAGCATCTCCAGTGTCCCATTCATCGGCCTCCCAGTGCAGAGGAGGGTTTCACAGGACAGATGTGCCCTGTCCCCTGCTCGCCCTGTCCCCTGCTCACCCTGTTCTCTGCTCTGCTCACCACCATCAGCTGCCATGATTTAGGTCCCTGCTAACCTCATCCTCAGCCACTGCTGACCATGTCAATTTATCTCCTCGGCTGCAAACCACCTCATCGAGGCAGTTTGAGTCAGTGATTAATTAAGGTCTCCCTAGAAATGAGGTTTCTCCCTGCAGCCTCACGTATAAATACAGGATTAATGGGCGCTGGCCGTGTTAGATGGCCACGACCAGACAGAGCCGGGGGGGGGGGGGCTTGCCTGCTCTCATCCAGACAGTCCTCAAACACAGATTTTCCATGGAAGAACTTCCAAACAATCCCGTGGGATGGGGAATGCAGCTGGCAGGGCAGTGGGGAGCTATGAGGCTGAGGAAAGGGGGTCCCGGGGCTGAGCCAGGCCAGTTTGGAAGCAGCAGACAGAGATGCTCATATGACTCTCCGGTGGCTGAGCCAACATCCAGCCAGCTCTGGGTGTTTAATTTTCACTAATCTGTTTGGGGTTTTTTAATTATCTGCAAACAAGGTGGCTTCTTCATGGAATAACAATGGAACTGGGGACAACAAGCAGTGAGCTGCCAGGCTGTGCGCACACCCCTTCCCTGCCTCTCAGCAGCGCGCCGGAACTTTGCCCAGGACTTGTTTGTCTGTCCTTATCCATCATCAGTCACGGGATTCTGCCCTGCTAACCAGCATCTGCATGCGGCATCTCCGACAGCAGCAGCGAGTCCGGCTGAGCTGGTGTGTAAAAGCCTTCACAATCATCCTGTGCTACGGAGCTGGAGGAGGGTTTAAATACAAGGCTCGTTAATAAGATGAAAAGAGCCCTTTCTTTCCCCACTGGTTTTCTGCTTGCTCTTTCATGCTGCCGGAGCCCTCGGGTTGTGTCAGGGCCTGCCTCTCCATGGGCTGACAGCTTTCCTAACTCCCCTCCCTGCACTGTCAGCACAGTATCAGGAACAGCAAATACCAGTTGCAGCAGCTGGAGGAGGAGGGAGTCCAGGTCAGAGCAGTCCCTGGCCTTGTGTGTTTGGGTTTATTTCCTCCAAAACATCCTCAGTGGCACCGGTGACCTGGAGAAAACCCTGAGCCTCAGTGTGTGCAGCAGGAAAATGGGTCTGATCCTGTTTACCTGTCTCCTCCAGAGCTGGCCGTGGTGTTTGATTCATGTCAGCCGCTTGGCTGGTGACTGCGGGATGAATGACGCTATATAAATGCAAAGTGTTATTAATATTTCATGTTGTAGTGAAAATGTACTAATGGGGCTTGTTCCTGGAAGATGAAGTGCTGCCATTAATACACCTTTGTGTCCCCTGCACTGGAGACTCACCTGTGGAGGGATGGAGGGGGCCTACCCCTTCTACCCAGAGCAGAAACTGCCCATCACACGTGGCAGCACCCCAAAAGAGGGGATTTTAACCCAGAAAGACACAAAGAGCCACTTCTGACACACACAAAATTAGGGAAACGTGGGGCAGAACATGCTCCCACCCAGCACAGAGTGCTGGTGGATGGGTGCTGCTCTGGGCCCCCCCTGCCTGTCCATGGGGGACACAGCCCCGGGGAACCCCCTTCCCCAGCACAGCCACTACACAGGCATGTCAAAAAAAAATAAAAATGGGCTTGTTTGATTTCAAACTGCAGAACTCTTCCCCGGAGCCATCCGCAAACACTGGTAATTTACTTTACAGCTGTTTAGATTTGTTTGTCTACATTTTTTTCTAAACCCCAGCAGAATTGCAAATGAAACGTGTGTTTGCTCCTCAGATGACTCCAGCTGTACCTGAACTCCTGCACCCCAAGCCTCCTTGGACCCCCTCCCCTCTGACCCCCATCCCTGCACCCCACAGCTGTGAGATGGGGGTCAGACCTCAAAGAAGAAGTTCTCTGAGATGAGGGTGCATCTTGGGTGGGCTCCACATTCTGGGATCCAGGAGGGGTGATGGGGAAGAGATTTGTGGCAGCTTGCAGGTGAGGGGAGCACAGGTAAGCAGCTAATTAATTGCCAGTGAAATTATCAACTGCCACCCACTTATCAGAGGGTGGTGAGGGATAAAGGCTCTGCTAAATTTTTGCCATGGTGCAAAGTTTCAATAAAAAAGGATTATAAAGGGCGGTGTCCAGCTGAGAGGCTCCCAGTGCGGCGGGCAGGGACTCTCAGGGCTTTGGCCACTTTGGAGAAAGGGGAGATGGGTGCAGCGAAGGAATGGAGGGACCCTAGGTTGTGCTGATCATCCCTGCAGAAGCTGAGGACAGACAGCCCTGAGCTCCCACCCCTCCCCACGGCCGAGCGCTCAGCCCTTCCCTGCACGGCAGCGCTGCGGGGCCGCCCTTCGCCTCAGGAAATGTGGCATTCCATGGGGCACGTGGGGATCTGCCTGGAGCCTCCATCCCTTCCCCCGGGAATCTCCTCCTCGCTCCCAGGAGCGCGGGGGTGACTCATGTGCTGTCTCTTGCGCCAGGCGATGCGCTCCTGCCCTGGGCAGGCGCCGACCCGCAGCAGTACCGCGTAGGGACACCCGCAGGTGAGAGGCCTTGGGGACCCCCTCTGCCGTGACCCCCGGCCCCGAGGAGGTGGGGAGGGCGCTGGGGAAGTGCGTCTGCCCAACCTGACACCAGGGAGAAGGGCATGGCCTGCGCTTCTGCCGGCAGCGTGCCGTGGAAGGAGGAATCTGGGGTTTACACATTCCTCCGGGAGGCACCGTGAGATGAGCGCCACCGGCTCCCACGGGAGGGAGCGGGACCGGGAGTGTCCGTGGCCACTCCAGGCCTGCAGGTGGGCGAGCTGTGCAGAGCAGGGGATGTGTTCGCCCCTCAGCGAGGGAGGATCTTGTTATTTCACTGGTAGGCAAAATATTTAAGGAGATCCAGCGCCAAACGCAGCCCTGGGAGTCCTGCTTTGCTGCAGCTCCACGGCGCATGGGGCGCGTTTATCTGGCACGATGCAAGCGGGGGTCAAATCGGCCACGCAGGGGCCTGGGGCTGGTGAAAATTGGTTGTTTTGGCTGCCCGGCCCCACGGCAGCTCCTCGGCGTTGCAGGGGCTGTGCAGCCCGCCCTGTGCAGCCCCCCCAGCCCAGCCGCTGCCTCTGCCCTGCCGTGGGGCTCCCCGGGGCGTGGGCACGGCATGGGGCATGGAGCAGTGGCACAGGGCTCCTCGCAGATTCCAGTGATGGGAGAGGATGCACAGCTGGGTGAGTCACGCCCCGGCTGCTCCTATGTGTTGTCTGCCTGAGCCATGCCTGGCAACGTAAGGAAAATTAATACCAAATACCTGGGCAACGAGGCGGGAGCTGGGGCGGGATGGGGGCTGAGCCGTGCACCGGAGGTGGCGGTGGCTGGAGGATGCTGTGGCTGCAGCAGAAACCACGAGCGTTGTCAGGTCCCCATGTTCCCAGAGTGGGGGACAATGCTTGGAGGAGACGTGTCACCCAGACCAGGTCTGTGCTGTCAGTGGTGTCCCGGTGTGGCAGCACAAGTCAGAGATGGTGCCAGGAGCATGGCTCAGTGCTTTGCGGCACACAGGGGCTCCGAAGGGGACCTCTTGCTGCTTCTTCAGTGTCACAGTGTCTTCTCTCTTCCCAGCCTGGCTGACAGGATTGGGGAGCCATGAACTGGGGGGTGTTCGAGGGGCTCCTCAGCGGCGTCAACAAGTACTCCACAGCCTTCGGCCGCATCTGGCTCTCCCTCGTCTTCATCTTCCGCCTGCTGGTCTATCTGGTGGCGGCCGAGAGGGTTTGGAGCGATGATCACAAGGACTTTGATTGCAACACGCGGCAGCCAGGCTGTACCAACGTCTGCTTTGACCACTTCTTCCCCGTCTCCCACATCCGCCTCTGGGCCCTGCAGCTCATCCTGGTGACATGTCCATCCCTCCTGGTCATCATGCACGTGGCCTACAGGGAGGCCAAGGAGCAGAGGCTCCGTGAAACCAAAGGGGACAACTATCGCTGCATCTACCCCAACCCTGGCAAGAAGCGGGGCGGGCTCTGGTGGACATACCTGCTCAGCCTCATCTTCAAGGCCAGCGTGGACATGGTTTTCCTCTACATCTTCTACCGCTTCTACAGGAACTACACCCTGCCCCGGGTAGTGAAGTGCGAGCTGCCGCCCTGCCCCAACGTGGTGGACTGCTTCATCTCCCGGCCCACCGAGAAGAACATCTTCACCCTCTTCATGGTGGTCACCACCTGCATCTGTGTGGTGCTGAACATCATTGAGTCCACCTACCTGATCGGGAAGCGGTGCCATGAGTGCCTGCAGGCCGGAGGAGGGGACAGCCGGCAGCACAGCCACGACTGCCCCATCTCCTGCGCCGACCCCGTGGGCACGGGCGGGCAGGTGTTCCACGGGGCGGACTACAAACCCCCCACGGCCACCATCCCACTCACGGCCACCTGCCCCAGCACACTGTCCGAGGATGAGGCTCATTCCTAGAGCTGCCCAAGAGAAAGCAGGAGCCGGTCACTTGGCCTGCAACTTCCTGGCTGCTCTTGCTCCTCTCTGCCCCAGTCCACCCCAGAGCTGGGCTGTGCCTGAGAGGTCTCTGCCTCTTCTGTCCTGGGAAAGGCGTTTTATATCATCCTGCTGAATTTGGGGTAACGCAAGGGCTGTAGGACACATGCCATCCCTGGGAGTGACAGGGAGCAGCAGTTCTATGGCAGCTGTGAACTAACAGTGGTACAGCCAGCACAGACAACCTGATCCCCCAGGAAACCCCTCTTCCTATGTCTCACCCTACATCAGCCACTCAGTGGGTGTCAGGGCCACCTCAGACTGATGCAATTGTCATTAATAGCACTCATTAGCTGAGTGGGGACAAGAGCAGGTCCCTGGTGCCGCAGCCACGACAGGCATGAGGATCCGGCCAGGCAGGCAGCGCCTGCTGTGGGCTGCTGGATCATCCTGCCTGGCCCGGGCAAAACACCTGAGCAAAACAGCCAAACACAAGAGAGGAAAAACACCCCAACCATTGATTAAACAATAACATTAAATGGCAGAATCTGATCTCACTTATTGTTGTAATAAATCGCGTTCAGCCGTGACACGGGTGGTGCTGCCATTTCTGAGGCCATCAGAGGGAGCTGAGCATTAGCTGGCATGAATAATTAACAATAATTTCATGGCAGGTGCACTCACAAGTAACATTAACATTGAACATGCAGCTCGATCTGTTACTAGTTTTGCTTTACTCAGAGGGTGTGATAATTATTTTTTTCCATGAGCAAGTGACAGTGCCAGCACTCCCTGGCTCTGTCCCAAAGGAAGTGGCACAGGGGGTGAGGGAACACCATCGCTACATCCTTTATGTGACTGAGGCCACTCTCTGTGACAGATCATTGCAGTCATCCAGCTGAGACCCTCTGTGGGCAAAACTGAGCTCTTTCCCACAGGATGGGTCCTGGGGAAAGGACCAGCTAGATGTGCTGGGTGGGAGGCTGAGAGGCTGCTGTGGCCAGGGGGATGCCAGGGACAGGCAGGGCTGAAGGGAAACCAAGAGCAGGTGGGACTACAGCACTGCTGGTGGGAGGGCAGACACTGAATCAGCCACTGGTGGGGGTGAGGATGGTGGAGAAGCCCTGGGGGGATCCTAGCCACTGGCACAGAGCCCTGTGAGCCCACAGCAGCTCCTTGTGCTGCCACCACTGAGTTTGGGGACCTTTGGGGTCAGAGAGGCAGATGGTGAAATACAGACAGAATTTTTTTCCACTTCTTCTCAGGGGAAGCTGTGCTGGCACTGCCTTCCTTCCATCCACTCCTGTTGCTGGATTATCCACCTGAAAGTTTTCTTTATGAAAACCATAATGTCAGAGGATACAAGTTGTTCTTTGTGTGAGAGCCATTGCCCCGATTTAAAGAACATGGGCTGGGTTGTTTGTTTTCCAGCAAGGTTGGCCACTCCTGCTCCAGGCTGGAGAGTGAAATCCCAAGGTGTTCCCCTCTGCAGGAGCTAAAGGGGACAGAGATGAGCCCCAGGAAAACCAACCTGTCCCACTCCCACACATCAAAGGACAGCTGGAGCTGCTGCCCATTGTGAGACACCTGAAGATCCAGTTGCTGGATGTTGTTGCGCCGTTTTGTTGTGATCAGAGCTCTGGGTGTCTTGCACCATCCAGGCTTGGAATAAGTAGTGGTCAGCCGAAAATTGGGAGCATTTGCCTGCTTCTTATTGGTGCTGCAAAAACAGGGGTCTGGATACTGGGAATCTCCTGGGATGCAGAGGCAGGACCAGGGTCAGCAAATCAGGGCGGGGGTGTCACAATAAAAGCTGAATATTCCTCAGATTTTGCATCCTCACTCAGGAAATTCCCTGTATTTGCTTGTGGGGTCCCAGAAGACCTCCTCAATTCTTGGGTGAGGGGGTTTTAAAGAAACTCACCACTAACTCCAGCCCAGGCAGGGATGTGGAGGGGATTGCGTGCACAGGTCAGGGGTAGCTTGGCCTTCCCAGCTTGGGCTTGTTTCTGCTCTGGCCAAAACCTGCCTGATTGCTGGGAATTGAGGAGAAACTCTTTGATTTATGTCCAGCCCTGGCTGCCAGCTCTCAGGATCCCATGACTCCTCTGCCCCTGTTCTTGCGGGGGCGTCTTGTCCCTGGGGATGTGGTCCTGGAGGGGGACAGCTGTTGGCAGGCAGAATCCTGCCGTGCCCCGTTTAAGACCCTTCTAAAGAGACTTTGAGGTTTTCCTGCTGGTTTGGCATTTGCCCGCTCCACAGTTTGAAAAGCTCCACAGGCTTTTTCCTTTATGGACAAGCCAAGGCTGGGCCTCCTTAAGTCACTGGGTGTTCAGCGTTCACATCTGGCACTGAGGCCTTTCACCTGTCACCCTGCCATGTCAGAGCAGAGTGGCAGCAGGGTGACATGTCCTGGGCATATCCCTGAAGCTTCCAGGTGCTGAGATCAGCAGAACCATGCTGGCACTGGTTTTGCTTTACTCAGAGGGTGTGATAATTGTCCCTGCGCCCACACTGGCAGAGTAATGGTAGAGGGGGTGCAGGGATGTGCCCCTTGATGGATTTATTGATTTACCCAAACACCCAGCTCAGTATTTCAAAACTCTGCAAAGCATGGGGTGTTTCTGCTCCCCACCCAACTGCCGGAGGGAAACCTTCTGCCCATGCCAAATGCACCTGAACTTTCTCACCGTGGCCGCACGGCCACTCCTGAAATTCCAAAATTGCAGGCAAGAGGCTGCCCAGGGGTGATCTGGCCCCGCTCTTCACCTGACCCTTACAGGGTTTGGCTGTGGGGCAGGGAGCAGCTGCCTCTGCAAGGGATCAGAGCTGCCAGTGCCTCCCGACAGCTTCCCTCTCTCCAAGGTTTTTCACCTCACAGGCCACAGCCCCCAGATTCCTGCTGAGCTCCTGCCACACCAGCTCTCTGCAACAACATAGCTCAAATTCCTGATCCGGGCAGTTCCGGGGTGAAGGAAGGCTCCGGAGCCCCTGCTTGGCTCTCGTCTGGGATTGCAGTGCCTGTGTCTGTCCCCTCCTCCAGGCTCACCCCATCCCAGGCTCCCACCAGGGTTTGCTTTGAGTCTCCCGGGTTCCCATTCCTGTGTGTCCCCAGCCTGGCAAACCCTCACTGGCTTTATTTGACCTCCTGGAGACCAAAAGCTTCCAGGCAAGCGGCTCCTTGTCTGCCAGGAGAGCAGAGAGCAAATCTCTCCGGGCACCAACCCCGGGGCTCTTCAGACGTGTCTCCATGGGAGGGGTGGCCCTGGCCAGGTGCCGAGGTGCCCTGTGAGGCTCCAGCACGGCTGATGGGCCCCAGGGTGTGCCGGAGGATTCCAAGGAAGCCTCGGGGCACTCTAGAAACCAGGTGAACGAAGGGAAGCACATTCCTGCCCGGCTACGTCGACACGGGCATCTCTCGGGGTTGATACGGTGGGATGGGGCTGACTCAGCCTCCTGGGATCCACCAGTGCCTTGGGGAGAGGGACACCCCCTTAGGGACACCTCCTAGGTCCCTGGCAGTGAGGCAGCAGCAGCGCAGGGTCCGGCTGCACGGGGTCCCTGCTGCCACCCTGCTCTATGGGAAAGGTCCCATCTGGCCACACCGGCCCCGCCAGGGCGGTGCCTGCAACTTCCTGTAGGTTGGAGATACCGGTGAGCTGTTGCAAAACTATTACTAAGGCAAAATCATTTAAAAAGTGGGTTACAATTGTGTAACCTGGGAGTCGCAGCAATGGTTGCTGCCCACAGGTGGGGGACGGTGCGAGGTCTCTGGTCTTGCTGCTGAGTCTGCAGTGCCCAGACCATCCCTGCAGGGGATGGGACATCACCTGGAAGGAGCTGCTGGTGTTTCCTGTGGAAGAATCCGTCTCTGCTGATCTCCCTGCAGGATTTGACCTGCCTTTTGTTGTTCAAGCTGAGCGTGTGTGTGCATGTGCGCAGCAAGAACCTCTCCGGGAGCTGTTTGCCAGACTCACCCAGTTACTGGGAACCAAACCAACCACCCTTCCCCTCCCCTCACATGCTCAGACAAACTCTGCGTGTGCAGGAGGGCTGCGGCTGGGAAGGAGCTTCCTCGCTCCGAGAGGCGCCCAGATCCGGACACCTTCCTCTGGCTTTTCCACCTGGACAGGTACTCCCGGGCACAGGGTACCCTGGGGCTGCCGGGGTTGAGGGGGAACAGCCCCGCAGTGTAACGGGGTGCAGGTGGGAACTGTGTTGAAGTATAACAAGGTGTAAGTGGGACCTGGGGCTGCTGTGACTGTAGGGTCAGAGGTGGGGATCCCAGAATCACCCAGTGCTACATCGGGACCCCACAGGCCATGCCGGGGTCCCCATCCCATGGGGTGATGCAGGGGGATGGCATGGTGTGCCAGCCCGAGGAGCACCAACGACCACCCCAGGCCTTGCACCTCTGTCCCACCCCCAAAAGAGGCAGAGACCCCCGCAGAAAAGTGGTTCCGCTGAGTTTGCACTCCAGGTGGGAGCTGGGCGCTGTCGGCTCCAACGCCCTGCGCCCACACAGGGCAGGACCCGGCCATGACACAGCGGGTAGGCATCCCAGGGGCTGGCAAGGGTGCCGGGCTCTGCAGGAGGCAGACCAGCACTGTCGGCACAGCTGAGCACACCTGAGCACTGCTCTGCTCTGCTTGGCTGCCATCCAGCACTGGGGGGCCTGTGGAGCTCACACGGTGATGCACACGCCCCCTGCCACACAGAGATTGGCACAGAGCTTGGCACGGAGATCGCGCCCCCTTGCTGCTCCACTGAGGGTCCATGACTGGAGCCAGCGCTGGGCTGAACTGGGCACACGGGTGCTGGGCAGGTGGGTTATGGGCAGGGGGGTGCCAGGTTGATCTCTTGGGGTCACGTGTGAATTGGCATGCTGGCAGGGGGCACAGGCTCTGGGGGTATGCAGAGGCTCCAGGTTCCATGAGCACCAGCTTTTGGGAACAAAACAGCAGCTCCCCTCTCCCAGTTTTAAACCCAAGGGTTGGGTGGGAATGCAGTGATTGTTGCCCACACCCGACTCCCAGCCAAGGGTTTGCCAGGGAGGAAGATCTGATTTCAGGTGGGGTGGTGAGTGAAGGTGTGTGGGCATGGGCAGAGGCACAGCCCTGGCACTCGGCACCCACTGCCAAGGATCCCAGCCTGGGGCTACTCAGCTCAGCCACAGTTCCCGGTGCGTCCCTGGGCCAGAAGTGTGGGAGCACAGCCACAGGTTCGGGGCTTGCTCTGGGCTGGCCCTGGACAAGGACAGACTCCCAGACTGCTCCATGGGCTCCGGCCACTCTTCCAGGTTCTGTTCTGTCCCCACAGCCCTGGGACGCCGCAGTGCACTGGATGAGAGGACCCCGATCATCAGTTTGCCATTGCATCCTGGCTATGCCCTGTGCTGGACACTTCCCACCCCACAGCCCCCGGTGAGCAGGCAAGGAACTCCTCCAGGTACGTCTCAGAAGGCACTGGGTGGGCAGCAGACAGCGGCAATTCCTTAAAAGTGGGAGCGATCCAGCGTTCTGTGAATCCCTTTGTCAGGGCAGACATCTTTACAGCCCAGAGGCTGTAAAAACTACCTGGGTTTGTAAATCCAGGTGCAGTAAAGCCCTGGGTCAGGCTTAGCGTGTCACCCTCCTCACACAGGGCAGCCCAGGTGGAGCTGCAGAGCCGGTTTGGCCATCAGGACCATTGCTGCCAGAGCAGGAGCAGAGCACTGGCCAGGGTGACATGCTGGTGACACACACAGACTGTGACACACACAGACTCTCACTTTCTGCAGTCCCACTGTCACCTGTGTTTGGCTGCCTCAGGTAGCACCTGTGAGACAGAAAACAGGTTCCTGGCATGTTCCAGCACCCCAGTGCTGCAGGAGCAGCCACTTTTGGCTGTTGATCCTGGCCTGCTCCAGCAGATCATGCTGCCAGTTTGCACCAGCACACACAATCAGGCATGGAGTTGGTGGCAAGGACTTGCTGGGGTGGCTCATCCCTTACAGCAAAGGCTCCATCAGAAAGATATGCAGAGAGATTGAGTCACCTCTGTCACCAGCAGTGTGTGAGGATCAGCTTTACTGTCTGCAAGGGTGAAGAGCCGCCATCCTAGATGAGTGTAAGGTGGTGGGGGAGAGGGTTCAGAGGTCAATGAGATTTAGTGCAGCGAGAGATGTGCAGCCCCAGCGGTGTCTCCCATCGCTCCTCACCCACCACTCCTTCTGCCTCTCCAGGTCGGGTGACTCTGGTCTCCCTCGGCTGCCATGGATTGGAAAACGCTGCAGGCGCTGCTCAGCGGGGTCAACAAGTACTCCACAGCCTTCAGCCGCATCTGGCTCTCCGTGGTCTTTGTCTTCCGTGTGCTGGTCTATGTGGTGGCAGCCGAGAAGGTCTGGGGCGACGAGCAGAAGGACTTTGATTGCAACACGCGGCAGCCGGGCTGCACCAACGTGTGTTATGACCATTTCTTCCCCATCTCCCACATCCGCCTCTGGGCCCTGCAGCTCATCTTTGTCACTTGTCCTTCCCTCCTGGTCATCATGCACGTGGCCTACCGGGAGGACCGCGAGAGGAAGAACCGGGAGAAGAATGGAGAGAATTGCCCCAAGCTCTACAGCAACACGGGCAAGAAGCACGGCGGGCTGTGGTGGACCTACCTGTTCAGCCTCTTCTTTAAACTTGTTGTAGAGATCCTGTTCCTCTACCTCCTCCACAAGATGTGGGACAGCTTCGATTTGCCACGGCTGGTCAAGTGCTCCAATGTGGATCCCTGTCCCAACACCGTGGACTGCTACATCGCTCGGCCAACCGAGAAAAGGGTTTTCACCTATTTTATGGTCGGAGCCTCCTCCATCTGCATTGTCCTCACTGTCTGTGAGATCTTCTACCTCATCTTCAAGCGAGTTGTCCGGAGGGCAAGGAAGTGGAGGAAATCCACCAAGCACTCCATCAGCTACAGCAAGGCCTCCACCTACCACTGCCACGTCAAGTCAGAGGAGAAGGACAACAAGCCCCAGCCTAGGTGTGTGGCAGCCCTGACCGCTGTCTGAGGGGTGCTGGGAAGGGTGGTGGGGAAAGAAGTGTCCTGGTATGTGCCAGGGATGGTTGGCACCACAGGTGACCACCAGTGATGCCACCACCAGATTCTTCAGCCAGGACCTTGGTGGCTGTAAGGGAAGGGGGACACGTCCATGGGAGGCTCTCCTGCTTGGGACCATGGGCACATCCCTGGGTGTCTCAGTGGTGTGGACATGCTTGGTGGCAGGTGGGTGCTGGCTGCCTATGGCCATGCCTGAGGGTGTCTGTTCTTCCCACAGAGGAGAAGAGCCGTGAGCTCACCCATCCCAGCCAGTTCATATTCCCCTCAACTTGGCTTTTCCAGCCTGCCAAAGCCCCGAACCCTCAAGAGTCGACCCCTGTGAAAAATGACTAAACCAAACAAAGTAATGTCCTTGGGGAGAGAGCCACGGGTGTCTGAGGAGACACAGGTAAGGCAAGGGCAGCCCTGGAGATCTGCAGGTAGCGGTGCCACAAGCATGGACATCACAGCAGCACACAGATCCTCCGTGTCCTCTCTTGGGTCCTGCAGCTCTGCCACTCCCATGCTGGGTGTGAGTGCACCCAGCTGGTGCCCAGCCAGGGCTGGTGCCACCCAGTGTGTGCCAGTTCTCCCAGCTCACTGTGCCTCACACAGACCCAAGCACTGTTTTCTTTTGTACCAGGAAACCAAAGGAATTCTGAGCTCCTTGGCCAGAGCTCTCTTTGTGCACCCAAAGACAAGAGAACCAGGGCTCCAGTCTGTTGGCAACCATTCTGCTGGCCCAGTTTACCATTACTGGAGTGGGGCAACTTCTCTCCCTTGGCTCACACAAGCACCAAGCCATGTCCTGCCCAAATGCCCTTGCTGGCTCTGCTGCTTCCCTTGGTGCCTCTGTGTGTCCTCTCATCTCAGATGCACATCACACATGGCACAAGCTACAGATCCAAAAGGATCCAAATGTCATATTTGGAGACGCCAAGATCTGCTCTGTATGTTGGAAATCAGGGGACTGGTGAGGGGAGAAGACATGGATTTGCAGAGGTTCTTCAGGAGCCCTCAGCCAGGTCCTCCTCATCTGCCCGAGCTGGGCATTGGTCGAGCCCACAGCCAAGTTCACATCCGCCCGTTCCACCTCTCCCAGCTTGTCATGCATCATTAAACTTTAATTCAGGAGAACCTCACACTGGCCCCCAAGGAAATCAAGAAGGGATGAGCATCAATTATTTACTAAACCTTGAGAAATATTACAATAAATAGAAATTATCTCCATTTAATTTCTCCTTAAGCAGCAGTAGTGGAGGCTTTGCTATTCCCAGCTCCACTCAGCCCGCCTGCCTTTCACAGCCCCACGAGCGTGTCGGGGTGTGCTGAGGCCACCCGACAGCAAAGCTCCGTCTGGAACCTGCTGGGGAGTTCCCGGCCGGGCTCCAGTGGGGTTCATCCCGAGAACTGGCGGGACGCGGGATCGCAGCCGGGCTCCGGTGGGGCTCCAGCACCACCCAGCGCCCGCCGCGCCGCATGGACCCTCGGGGGCAAACCCCGAGCGCCGCAGCCGCGGTCCGGCCGGGGCGGGGGAAGACAGAACATCGCCTGGATACCGGGCAGAGGACGAAGGATACCGGGGACACCCCGCCGGGCAGGGGTTTAAACATCCCCAGGATATCGGTCAGGGGACAAAGCATCCCGGGGTCTCTGGCTCAGCGGGTTTGCCCTGTGGCGGAGCCGCAGCCGGAGACGAGAGTGCGGAAACACCCGGGCTTCCCATCGTTCCCCCCCAGCTTCGGCCCCGACGGGTCAGGCTACACCCGCCCCGCCCGCCGGGGCCGCCCCCTCGTCCGGGGACCGCGGGAGGGGGCGGCCCCCGCACACCTGCGGCTCGGCCCGGCCGGGTACTAAGCCCTGGCCCCCGGTTTCCTGCCCACGCTCCTCCTCCCGTTTCTCCGGGCCCTGAACAACCAGAGCCACCCGGTCGGACCCCTCACTCTCAGCGTGGCCCGAGCCCGGCGGGACGTGCCCGGCGCGGCGGAGGTGAGTGCGGGCACCCGGGACCGCCGGGGCACCGCGACACCGGGGCACGGGGACACCGTACTGGGCATGGGGCACCCCGCCGCCCCACCGCTGCCGGGTGTTCCTTTAACTGCACAGCCGGCACTTCTTGTGCTTAATTAGAAGCGGTTAATGAGGAGCCGGGGCTGCGGCCGCCCTGTCCCTCCCTCACAGGCGGGCTGAACACCCGAGGGGTGAGGGCTTGGCTCCCCAGGATCCCGGGAGTGGCAGCAGGGTGGGGAGCGCCAGGGATCCCCTGGCGAGGGGAAGGGGCTGGGGCTAGGAGTCCATCGCCCTGCAGCAAGGGAGCTGATGGGGGGCTGTCCGTTCAGTTTGGGGTGAGCCCTGAATAGGCATCGGTATGGCAGCACAAGGGGTTGTGCTTCTCCTCTAACTATCCTGCTTTCTGTCTTTTGGGAAAGCCAGGTTAGCAGCAAATTTGTGAGCCCCCATGGTGCCTCCTTTCCGGGTGCCCTGAGCTCCCTGGGCAGTCCCAAAAGAGCTCCTGGCTGCAGGCTGTCCCCAGAGTGGCCAGGACAGCCATGAGCTGTGGGTGCAAGGAGAGAATCCCTGTCTCTCCCAGCCCCCTGTTCCTGCACTGTGTAGGAGGAGGCCTCTGGGGCTCCTAAACTCTGCCTGGAACCCTCCCTCCCTCAGAAGTGGGATTTTCCTACAAGGGTTTGCTGGGGCACTCTGCAGAGCAGCTATATCCTGAAAAAGCAGGAGGTTTAGGTCGTCACATCTGCCCTGTGCTCCCCAGCATGGAAACTGGAAACTAACACAGCTGCTCTCTTCTCCCTGCTGGCAGAGGCAAAGGGTTCCTAGAAGATGGGTGACTGGGAATTGCTGCAGAAACTGCTGGACCAAGTCCAGGAGCATTCGACCGTGATTGGGAAGATCTGGCTCACCGTGCTCTTCATTTTCCGCATCCTCATCCTGGGCTTGGCCGGGGAGTCTGTGTGGGGGGACGAGCAGTCGGATTTCGTGTGTAACACCAAGCAGCCAGGCTGCACCAATGTCTGCTATGACAAAGCTTTCCCCATCTCCCACATCCGCTACTGGGTGCTCCAGTTCCTCTTTGTCAGCACCCCCACCCTGATTTATCTGGGCCACGTTGTCTATCTCTCCCGAAAGGAGGAGAAGCTGAAGAAGCAGGAGAGCGAGCTTCGAGCTATCCACAGCAAGGACCCAAAGATCGAGCAGGCCCTGGCAACCCTGGAGAAGAAGATGTCGAAGATCTGCATGTCAGAGAGTGGGCGGCTCAAGATCCGAGGGGCGTTGATGTGGACATACATCACCAGCATCATCTGCAAGAGCATCTTTGAGGCTGCTTTCCTCGTGGGCCAGTGGTATCTGTATGGCTTCTCCATGGTGCCCCGCTACGTGTGCAAGAGGGACCCCTGCCCCCATCAAGTGGACTGCTTCATCTCCCGCCCCACCGAGAAGAGCATCTTCATCATCTTCATGCTTGTGATGGGCCTGATCTCCTTAATCCTGAACCTCCTGGAGCTCTTCCACCTCTGCTGCAAGAACCTGCTTAGCAACATCAAGAAGGTGTCAGGGCCAGCTGGACCAAGCCAGGACACCTTTGTGGATGACATGGTCTCAAGTCCCTACGCACCCAAGCACTATCCCTTCCTGCCCATGGCCGAGAGCCACGCGCCCTCCTACCAGACCTACAACAAGCTGTCCAGCGAGCAGAACTGGGCCAACTACCGCAACGAGGAGAACCTGGCACTGGGCAGCAGCACCAGACCACTGTCGGACCCATACACACCCCAGCCTGCTGAAGCCTCAGCCCCGGAGGAGAAGCTGGGCAGCCGGCCCGGGAGCTCAGCCTCCAAAAAGCAGTATGTGTAGTGCCGGGCTGGCCCTGGCTGGCAGGGGGACATTCCTCGGTCCCCTGTGCCTGCAAAGGTGCTGGCTGTGGGCTGGCAGCTGCCTCCTGCCTGGTGCTGTGCCATACACATTCCTCTCTGGAGGCTCCAAAGACCTGCCTGCCCTGGGATGGGATGGGATGCTCAGGAGCACGGCCGTGGAGCGCAGCCTCAGCTCTCACCAGTTTTCCCCACAGACCCTGCAAGGAAGGAAACTGCACATAGTTCCCTGGGACGCCATGTCCTGTGTGGCTTGCCATGGGAAAGGGAGACAGTCCTGGAGCCATGCCGTGGAACAGGCTGTCCCCGAGGCCGTGGCTGGAGGCTGCTGACCACTGGGAGCAGCAGTTCGGCCAGACCCCAGAGCCTCTGCTGGCATGAGAGCCAGGAGCACAGCTGTGGGAAGCTGCTCGTCTCCAGCCTCCACACAGAGCAGGCTGAGCCGGGGACTGCCGGGAAAAGCTGGGCTGGGGCAGCACTGACCGATCCTGGCCACCAGCCCCATCCCATTCCAGTGGCCCTGGCACCTGCCCAGGGTTTGCTGCAGAAGCTGCCCCCTCCCCATGGGACACAGAGGGGTCAAGCCAGCTCTGTTGTGACCAGCAGATCCTAATGGCTGCAGGGTCACTGTGGGTGACCCAGGAGTGTGAGTTCCCCCCCTCCCAGCCCTGGGCTCTTTCCCATGGGATGTGTGCCTTTAAGTTATTTTTAACCTGCTGCTCTGAGCATGGAGTTCCTGCCTTAAAGGTGCAGTTTGCAGGGACTTTGGGGAGCCATGTCCAGCCTGGCCATGTGCCTTGGAGCCCTGTGGGGTTTAGGGAGGAATCAGCCCAGCACCTGATAGTTTGGGGGGTTTTCTGTTTTTTTATAACTTTGCACTAGTCATCTCCTGCTTTGGGCTGGGGGGGGTGGGGCGTGGAAGAACCAACTTGTCATAGGAGCTGTCACCCTGACTCCCCCAGCCCACTGATGCTGTGAGAGCAGATTATTCTCCTGTGACCAAGAGGCTGCAGGTCCTTTGTGACCCAGGTGTGAGTGTGAGGTGTGGGCACTGCCCTCAGCACTGTTTCCCTTCCTCTGGCAGACTCCTTGTTGCATCTTGTTGAATAAAGTTGGATGAATGAGAAAAGGTGCAGGTGCTATGACTGTGCTTCCTGCAGCCTCCAGCTGCCTCTGGGAGGGCAAGAGAGGGTTTGGGGCTGAGGGAGGGGGAAATGCTGTTGTGTGGGAATGGTGGGTGTGGGGTGAAGGGGAAAGTGGACACCCATTTGTGCTGCAGGTGCCACTCACCCAGTGAAAGCACAACCCTCCCTACTGTGGCCTCCTGTCCTCAGGGTTTTGACAGAACTGTCACATCCCAAGTTCATGGTGGCCCAAAGCTGAGCTCAGCCGCGCTCCCTCCACTGCAGATAAACCCAGCAGAAGCCATGGAGCTGCTCATGGCTGCATAATAGGTGGAAGTGAGCCACAGATAAAGGCACACAATGTGGCTGGGGCTCTTGTTTAGTTCCCCAGCAAAACCAGGCTAGAGCAGAGCCTGCTCTCTGTCGAGGGCCTCTCCAGTGAGGGTGGGACAGGCTAAAAATACCCTGGAGAAAATGAAATATGGGTGATATGGGGCAGTATCGCTGCCATCAGCCACTGGAGGAAATGAGGAGGGAGGCACCCAGCTGCACTGTCCTTGGGCTGGTGGCTGGGCCCACCCTTGGTTTCCTCCCTGCTGGGGGCGAGGGGGTGAAACCCCCTGGGGTGGGGATCTGGGAACACCACCAGCTCCCAGCTCTTCCCTGTACCCTCCTGGAGGGTGCTGGGGTAGATCTGCTGTGGAAGGACCCTGCTCCCACCATTGCCCAATTGGGACCTCCTAGGCCACCCCAGCGCAATGAGGGGCCACATCCCAGTGCTCCCCAGGTACCAGCAGAGCCCTGCAGCTCTGGGGAGAGCAGCCCAGTGTGCTGGGCCAGGAGGAAATCCCCGAGTGAAAGGGAACAGAGAAACCGTGCCATGTTTACCCATCACAGTGTCCCCGGGTCACCTCCCCTCTACTGGACTCCTATTTTTGTTGGCACTGGGGGAGCATCACGCTTTTCCGAGTGACCCTGCAAGGTGGAAAACAAGACAGCCAAGACCACCCCCCCTTTGCCTGGATCCAGTGTCCAGGCGCTGCACAAATACAGCTCCATGTCCCACTATTGTTCCCATGTTGTGACAAAGTGGCTCGGGGCAGCTGCAGTGACCCCACGCCGCCGGGATATGCTGCCAACAACAACAGCAAGGGGCTCACCTGAGGACCAGGCTGGGGAGGGGGCAGCAGGGCTGGGGTTGGCAGCAGCCCCCCAGAAGGTGGGTGGGCAGCCCTTAGGCAAATAAAAGTTTGGAGCTGATAAGAGCCCAGGCTGGCCTGGTGGAGCCTTTTGGCACAGCCCGGGGACAGACAGTGGCTGGGCGGGCCTTTCTCACACCTCCACGTTCCCTCTTGAATAAACAGGTCCCTCCGGTCCCTTGTGGGAACGGCACTCTCTCCCCCAACACCTAGCCCTGGATGATGATGCTGAGCCCCATGTTGGCACAGGCAGCCTGGGGGCTGCAGTGAGGAGCTCCCAGGGGCACCCCCAGAATTAGGGAAGATTTTGAGGCAGCTTTGCCAGTCCTGGAGGGACCACACACTCCTCAGAACCCCAATCCCTGCTGGGGGTGTTGGTCTAACACCAGTCACAGTCCCCAGGAGCCCTGGGGCTCCTCTGCAGGGATGTTTCTGCCTTCCTCCCAGATAGGACCAGCCGATGCCAGGCACCCTGCTCCACTCTGCCATGGCCTGGGATAGAGGACTGTCCTGCCTGAAAGGCTCTGCATGAAGTGCTGGCCAAGCACCAAGAAGTTTATTTTTAAGTTTTCCCAGCATACAGCAAACAGCAAGTGTCTAAATCTGACCCACTCAGGAAGAGGCAAGGTGGGAGCAGAATCACAGCTGAGGGGGAAGAAGGGCAGAGAGCTGGGAATGAGGGTGCCAGGCAGGGCCACAGCATGGCCACACTTGCCCACAGGGCCCTGTCAATGCCCAGGCATGTCCCAGGAGCATTCTCCTGGGCCAGGTACAGAGCCCTGACCCCAGCACTCTGGGCTTACAGCATCCACCATTCGGGCAACCCCAAACCAGGAATAATCCTGCCCTTTCCAGCCACTGCCAATGGTGCACAGCCAAGGAAAAGTGAACCCCACAGAGCTCTTTTCCTCCCCAGGGTTATATTTAGCCCTCCACTAGGGTCCCTCAATGCACGGGCATGGCAGACAATGCGGCCCTGTGTGAGAACTGCAGGAGGGAGGAAACACACTCAATAGCTGCATCCTGACATTGTCACTTGCCCCCGGCCATTTCCTTATGTGGAGGCACCAGGACTGCAGTGCCCAGCACCCTGTGCCCACCCTGGCATGGGTCCTAACCCTGCCCAGCAGCTCAGAGCATCATCCTGATGCAACACCAGGCAAACAGAGGCTGCTGTCTGCAGAGCCAAGGGCTTTTTGTGGCATGGGAAATCCATGTGGCCTACAAACAAGGACCCACAGTGGTCCTGGAGTGCTGGAGACAGGGAATCAACCCTGAGCTGTACCTGCAGGAAGAGCCAGTGCTGAATGGGAAGGGATCATGTTCCACTGCAGCTGTCCCCAGCTATAGCTTGAGGGATGTGACTTGGTGTAGAGCAGAGTTGCTCCTCTCCCACAGCACTTCAGGGCTTTTGCTGGCCACAGAAGGAGCCATCAGGCACAGCATGGAGGGAGCCATAGCAGGAAGAGAGACGTGGAGGCTGGGAGAACTTGGCTTCTCTCAGGAAAAGGGCAAAACCAGAGCCTGGGAAAAGCCTCAGCTGGGAAGGAGCAGATGTCTCTAGGGGCTGTAGGGGACACACTGAGGGGATGTTCTATTTGTTCTCCAGTGCAGCCGGGGTGAGCCCCCGCCTTGTCCCAGGGCTGTGGGGACACCGTGCTGTGGGAAGGTCCGGGTGTCCCGGGGTCACCCCACTGTGGGCAGGTCCAGGGTGTCCTGGGGTCACTGAACCGCACCAGGACAGGACACCAGAGTATGTCCCTGCAGGCCCCTGCTCCCCCCACCAGCTCCCACCCTGTTCCTCTCCTCCAAAAGCATCATCACTCCAGGCCTTGCAGGAAGGGCCCAGATGGCCTTGGCCCATCCCCGTGCCAGCACAGGGTCACCTCATCCCCAGCCCTGCACAGCTGGAGCATCCCTGCTCTGATCTAACACATCCACAGCAGCCATCCAGGTGTGCCGGATGGCCAGGAGGATCTCACTGTCCCCCACACAGCAGCTGTCCCACTCCCCTCAGCCACCCCAGTGAGCTGGCTCCTGGCATCCTGCCTGTGGAAACCACCACCTGCTCCTCTCATGAGCTGTTCATGATGGATCCCAGGAACAAAGCAGGGCAGGACAGAGGGTCCAAAGGAAGCTGCCCTCAGACCATGCCAAGAGCACTGCAGTCAGCCTGACCCCCCATGAGCCTGGGGCACAGCCAGGCTGGGCTGGGACCAGGAGTACTCACGGCTGCTGGATTCAACCCCCGATCTATGGCACTGTGCAGTCACAGCCAGCCCCAGATGCAGGGACATCCCTGAAGCTGGACAAGCCTTGGAGGATGCTCTCACACTCAACACTGGCCTCCGGGCCAGGCATGGTACTCCTTGCGCATGGACAGGCTCACTGCAGGCAGGGCTTCCACAGCAGCGCCCAGCTGTGCCATGCTGGGAACAGCTGGATCACAAATGCCCTGGACCAGAGTGAGCATTTGCACGTGAGTGGTCGAGTGCAGCCTCGGGAGGGCAGGGTTTTACCATAATGGTTTATTCAGCATAGCTTCCTCTCCCTCTTCGTGAGCCGCCGTGGCTGCTCGCCCTAGCCCTGAGAGCTGCCCGTTCCTATTCTTGTCCCGCCGTCCCGCCGGCACTTCCCAAGCGGCACATTGTTGGGATTCAATGGGAGGAAGGGTGGGTTTATAGCAATGAAGGCTTAGGAGAAAGGCGACAGGTCTGGGAAGCAGCTTCACCCCTGTCCCAGCGCCTGTGGGAATCCACAGACCTGCAGCAATGCCGGCGGACGGACGGGAGTCCCCGGACACAGGGAAAACAGCTGGAAGTACCGCAGGCAGGGGATATGAGTAGGGCAGGGGCTTCCAGTCGGGTGCCATCAATGCCCAAGCTGTCATCATCTGTCTCAGTCCTTCCCCAAGACATCACTCCTGTGCTAGAGCAGCCTCCCCGAGAGACACTGCATGGGCCCGGGGCAGGAAATGGGGCAGCGAGCCCCCCCGCCAAAGCCCGATTGTGGCCGGCTGGCCCTGGGAATGAGGGGATCAATGGGTTGTAAACAGCCGGGGGAGCCGCTTCGTCGCGGGGTGAACAAAGGCATTTCAGAGACAGTTTCCGAGCTGGTCCCAGCTGGGAGAAGGAACGGGACCATTCCCATCACAGCAGACAATAGGGAACAGCCATCACCCCACAGCCTGTCTGGGAAACCAGGAGACAAAGGGGAAGGGGCTACTTCCAAGGGACAGTGCCAGCCTGCCAGGGGGACAACGTGGTGGGCGCTGTGAGCCCCAGTGCAGGAGGTGGTGAAGATCTCACAAGGCTGGGACAGGCTCTAAATCGCTCCCAGGCTCCCCCTGCACCTTCTTCTTTGCCCTCGCAGCAAAGGTCAGAGTGCCAGTGGTGCTGGGCCATGAGCACAACTGACAGCAGCAGTACAGCCCAGGACAGCAGCTCGGGAGGCAAACAGAGCCAGGAGCACGGCAGTAAAGCTGTCAGCAGGGCAGGAATGGCCCTGGCTGGGGCGCAGGACAGCACAGTGTGAATGCTGACTGGCTCCTGACCTCAGCCCTTCCACCGGGCACGGCAGATTTATCGTCCCCAAGAGGGGAAGGCCGGGCCAGGGCAGAGCCAGGGCCTTGCTCAGGCACCACGGGAAAAAACAAGCGGGGAGGCAGCGATAACCCCAGCCCTGGCCCTGCTCAGGCAGCTCTGGCTGGGGCTTGTCCCTGCTGTGCCAGCGATGCCTGAGTCTAGAGGGGACACTGGCCACCAGGCCCCAGAGCCTGCTGCCAGCCTCTCCCTGCTCAGCACCCCCGTGGGACCCGCAAGCACTAGGATCCCACCCTATGTCGTCACAGCCCTTCTCCTCAAGATAAAGAGGTCAAAGGGAAGCAGATGACACAGCTGGGGGAGCTGGGAGGGAGGCACCGCCACATCATGGGCTGGGAATTTGGTGCCTCCTCCTCCTTCCTGCCCACCACCCTGCTGCCAGGCCTGGAGGCCAGTGCCCAGCCAGGAATAGCGATGGTCTTTGTCCCACTGCAGCAGTTGTTTCTTGAACACGGAGGGAGCAGAGACATGCTCAGAAACAGGGCTTGGCTGTGCTGATGCAGAAGACACGGAGGCCCAAGGATTGACAGAAGTTTATTGTGCAGAGGGCAGAGATCCCTTCATTCCCAACATATCACCATGCTCAGAGCATGACAATGGAGAACCAAGACTTTCATCGCCCCTGTCACCATTCCTGGGAGGGATGATGGAGGGAGGGGGTCCCCAGAGAGCCCCATGACTGCTGGCGTATTGGGGTTCATCAAGAGCCACAGGGGATCTGGAAGCAGGGCAGCAGTTCTTTCTTTCACTGGTGGTCAGCCTGAACCCAACCCATTCTTCTACCTTCACAGCATAGAAGAAATTAAACCTGAGGAGACACAGATGGAACCAGGCTGAGAGTATTTTGTGGTTCAGGAGCCAGGCCTGGTGTGAGCTGAGGAGTTTCAGACTCGCTCCGCCTCCATGCACGGTTCCTGGCCCACTCTGCCACCAAGCGCTGGGTACCTTCAGCAAATCCATGGGCTGGGCAAACCTGACTCTTAGAGTGCCCGGGAGGGTGAGGAGCAGCAGGTACAGGAGGGAGGCTGGTGGAAGCAGTATATGTGCCTCGGTAGTCCCCAGCAGCCGCTCCAGGGCACCGCCTTTGTCCAAACCACCCTTTATTAACTCTTTTCGGGGCGGTTCCTGTTGAGCACGGCGCGAGGGGCGAACTCCAGCTTGTCCTTCAGGCTCACCACCTTGGTCAGGTCCTCGCCCACGATCTCCTGCAGCTTGCGGTCCTCCCGCTGCTCCGAGATGCTCTTCTCCTCCTGGGCGGGGGGGTCTCCGCGCAGGAACCACTCCAGCTGGGAGCCCACCAGCCCCACCACGAAGGCCACCGGGAAGGTGACGTACGGGGCCTTGGAGCGCACGGCCGCCCACAGCACGGACCACATGCCTCCCGGGGCGGGACGCGGCGGGCACCGCTCGCACCGGGGCCTCAGCGCTGGCCTCAGGGAATGGGGACCCGCCTGGGCCGCGCCGGGACCCCCGCCCGTCCCCGGCCCCGGCCCCGGCCCCGCTCACCCGGGCCCAGCCCCGCCCGTTCCGGTCACGGCCGTGAGGGCTCGGCGGGGCGGCGCTGCCTCCTGGCGGACAGCGCGGGAACTGCAACGCGGGAGGAACGACAACGGCTGGCGACACGGGGGGGACACTGGGGGAACACGGGGGGGAATCATAGGGGACACTGGGGGCACACGGGGGGGCGAAACTGAGAGGAGTCATGAGGGACATGGGGGGACGCGAGCGGAGTCATGGGGCACACGGGGAGAAACATGGAGGGGGCACGATGGGGAGTCATCAGGGGAGGCAGGGAATACACGGGGGAACACGGAGGGGAGTCATGCGGGGGACAAGGGGTTGTCACGGAAGGAGCCACGCGGGAGAAGCCAGGGGAGGTGACAGAGAGGCACCCACAGTGGTGTTACGGAGAGGTGGGAGACACCCCCGGAAGAGTCACGGGGGGAGCCACGGAGAGACACCCAGAGGGCGAGACCCCCAGCCAGAGTCACGGAGTGTCACCCACTAGAAGACACACAGGGAGAGTCACGGGAGGAGTCCCAGGGGAGAACCCAGGGACGATTCAGAGACATGCAAGAGTCACAGGGGGGTGTCTTGGTGGGGAGAGCCACGGGGAGACGTCATGCGGGAGTCACGAGGAGTGTCACAGAGAGACACCCACGGGGGTGTCACAGGGAGTGTCACAGTGGGAGACTCACGCTGGGAGTCACGGGGAGAGATCCACAAAGAGACACCCACAGGAGGAGGTCCATGGGGAGAGACTCAGAAGCAGAGACCCCACTGGAAGAGACCCATGAGGGGATCTCCATGGGGGATCTGCAAGCCCCTCTCCCACCCCACAGTCACCAATTTCCCACACCACAGACATGCATTCCCACCCCATGGATACAAAAGGATGTGAGACAGGTGAAAGGCGAGCCCGGTGCCAGCCATGTCCCCGCAGGGAAGTGGCCGCTGGCCCGGAGTAACCAAAGTCATCTTTATTAATTGCGACGGTTCGTTACAATAAAAAGGGAGCCACGTGTCACGGTCACTGCACGGCGCTGGCCGGGGGCCCTTCCCAGGCACATCCCTAAATCCAGGGTGCAGGGGGAGTGGGGTGGGGAAGGGCTTTGGGTGGCTGAGTTGGTGCTGCCATCATGGAGGTGTTTAGCACCGATGGACGCCCAGGAGCGAGGGACCCCAGCAAGGTGTCCCCCAGCTGCCTCTGATCCCATCACCCTGCCTGAGGGCCTGGGCAAGGTTTGGCCCCAGATTTCAGGAGCTTCCTGGCACCCACTGGCCCTGCCCTGGAGGATGGCTGGTGATGCTGCATGGGGCTGCTGGCATGGCAGAGTGAGGGATGGGGGTGGGCTCCTCCCCCCTCTGACACCAAAAGTGACACTTTTCTTGACAGGATGCTTGGAGAACGGGGTTAAGAACAGGGATGAGGCAGATGCAGCCTCCTGCCCCACCACGCTGCTCTGCCCTGGAGGGGACCCTCCACCCTGCTCCTGGCTCTGTGCACAGTGGTGGGGGAGCTGGGAACAGCCACACCCCAGGGTGTCCCTTGGCCCTGAGAGGCATCAGGTACATGACAGCCCTATCCTGGGGTCCCATCCCACAGGGCTCCAGAAGCTCGGGGGGAAAGGGTGACCCCCTGAGGGGGTCTCTAGCTCCACACTGAAGGAGCAGCTGCTGGCCATGTTCACACTCCTGTCCCACCCACTGGTGCCAAGCACAGGTGTGCTCCTTGTCACTGCAGGTGGGAACAGGCTCGCTGGGGAAGCATCTCCCACCTGCAGCAAGGCACGGCAGGACTATGGCCAGTCCCTGTCACATTGCAGAGGTGCTCCTGGACTCCAGGCTGGCAGAAGGGAAGGACAGACAGATGAGGGATGGACTGAGGGGAAGGAGGGCTGAGCGGGAAGGGGAGAAGCGTGTGGCGATGCTCCGTGCGAGGGAAGCAGGGTGGCTCGCCGTGACCGGGGGCATCTGCTGCTCTGGTCCGAACTCCAGGCAGGACACAGCGCTGGTCACGTGTAGTTTCTGGTTTATTCCTTGGGTTATATTTATATATGTATACAGGGGAGGGAGCCCTGGGTCCCCATGGCACCTGAGCCGCAGGCGGAGGGAGCAGCGAGGGGGACCCCTTTGTCCCCACCACATCTCAAAGCCTTGTGCCAGCAGGGCAGGGCTGGGGGCTGTGGCTGGGCAGGGCTGGGGGCTTGTCCCCACCACACACCAGGGGATTGCACTGAGTACAGAGAGGCGGGGGGGCCTGCCTGCAGCCCCCTCCCCTCCAGCCCAGCAGGGCTGGGTGCCAAAGGTCACCTCTCTTTGGGTTGGGATGCAGAGGCGGGTGTGCAGAAGGGCTGGGGAGTGGGAAGGGGACAGAAAGCTGGGACACAGCCCCAGGGAGGGCAGAGGGAGGGAGAGCCCTGGACCCCAGGAGAGGCTGGCAGGGGCATGCGGGCAGGGGGCAAGGGGACAGGGCAGAACTGGGCTTTGCGATCACCCGCCGTTGGATCCACGAAAGGGCTAAGATAGAAAAGAGAGAAGCTGTGAGTGGGGCCAAGAGCTGCCCCAGGGTGTCCCCGCGGCCCCTCATCACAGTGAGCTACGGCCGTGCCGTCCAGTCCGGGTAGAAAAGCGGAGGCTGCGGTCACAGCCGGGTCTGCGCCTCGGGGATGTAGATCTCGATGCTGTCCGCGCTCTCAGTGGCCGAGCTCTGGCGGAAGGAGGCGGCTCGCTTGGCTGCCAGGAGCCGCTTGCGGGCCTCCTGCCGCTGCCGGTCCACCGAGTCCAGGGAGCGCTCCTTCACCGGGTGCACCTTGGAGCGGGGCGGCTTCTTTGGTATCGGGGGAGGCACCTTCTTCTCCTCCTGCACAGACAACAGGGGCTTCAGGCTGGGACTTCCCAGGAGTGGGCATTCCAACGGGCTCACCACAGCTGCTGCTATGGGTGCCAAAGCCAAAGCCATGGTGAGAGGCTTCACAGACCCTCCCACAGGTTGCAAGGGTTGCACATCCCTTTATCCATCCCGTGCCAGGACCCTGCCAAGCCCTTTGCAGGCAGCTGGCATACGTCAGTAGGAGAACAGCCCTTCTCTAGCCTCTCTTTTTCCCAGCTCTGTTTTTCAAGGGTTTGCTACTTGACTAAACAGTCACCAGTGAGAGCCCAGCAGTGGTTTCAGTGCAGATGTGCTTGGGGATTGAGGAGAGTGACAGGTACAAGTGCCAGTGGCAGGGCCCTGCCCTTACCTTGGGCTCCATGATCTTCCACCCATTGGCTTTGAGCTGCTGAAGCTCCCCAAACTTCATGCTGACATCCTCAATGGAGAGCTGCAGGAGGTCCCAGAAGCCAGCCAGGTCTTGGAAAGTGGGCACAGGGAATGCATTGGGATCCTGTGGGGACAGAGGAACACAGTGTCATCTTCGTCCATTGCTGGGACATTGGCTCTGCTAGCCATAGTGCCTTCCCACCCCCCTGTGCTGGGGGCTCCATATCCAGCTCTCCTGCATGGTGGTCCACAGTCACTGGCTGAGAGTATGAGACATCCCCCTCCCCACCACAGCTGACCCCTGACACCGCTGCCCACACTCACCATGTTCTGCTGGCAGAGGCGGTAGAACTGCTGCACCTTCTGGGACATGAGGAGCTGGGCACTGCCCACAGCGCTCCGGATCTTCTCCAGGACTGGAGGGAGAGCAGACAGTCACAAGCAGCTCAGAGCCCTCCAACACATCATGTCTCTTCTCTCCTTCATATCCCTCTGGCCCCAGAGGGTTTCCCAGTGTTTCTTGCCCTCACCCAACCTCTTTAGCCTTGGCAGGGAAGATGCTCCAAGGTGGAAGGACTGCAGGACAATGACTGTGCCCCCCCAGCTCTGCAGAATCCCCAGCCCCTCTCTTTGCTGCGACACCCCACCCGACTCACTCTCCTCGGGCAGGTCATAGTCCTCCGCCTCCCTCTCCATCTGCTGGCACCAGCCCTCCATCTTCTCCACCTCTGCCTGCAGCAGTTTGATGAACCACTCCCCGTCGCGGTGGCACGGAGAGGCGCGGCCAGAGTCAGGGAGGCTGCGGGAGCCCCGGTCTATCCAAGCTTCCCGCCGGGGCACCTCCACCGTGTCGTACTGCAGCTGGTAATCCTCGCGGTACGCCCACTGCCCCTGCGTGTGCACCGTCTTGTACACGGCATACTGCCGGCCCGACTCGGGCTCCGACGAGTGCCGCTGGAAGGGCCGCCCGAACTGCAGGGCTTTGTCCTCGGTGGCCACGGCCAGGCCGGTGAAGCCCTCGAGCTCCAGGTCCGCCTGCACGCCCGCTGTCACGCTGTTGGAGCGCTTGAAACGCGCTCGCCTGCGGAGATAGAGAGAGCGTGGGGACCCTGGCGGCCAGCAGGGATTGTTCTGTTCCCCCACCAGGTACCGCGGCGGCAGGGCCAGGGTGAGGGATGCCCACAGATAGGATGGGGCTGGGGATGCCGGGGTGGATCCCGAAGCATTCAGGGCCACAGGGACAACCCTGAGAGCAGCTGCGATCTGCCAGTCCCTCATCTCTGCTTCCAGCCTGTTTCCATGGCTACCAGCACTGGACTGAGGATGGAAAGGAGCGTGCACCAGGCTTCAATGCCAGAACTCCCCTCCCGCTGGCCATGCGGGTTCTGGAATACCTGGAATTCCCATTCCAGCCAAAATGTCGTGGTTAGCTGCAGAAATGCCCAAAGGTTCATCTGCACCTGGCATGGGCTCAAAGCTAAGGGCTGAGCCCAGCAGAGGAGACCCTGCAGAAGGCAGGAATAGGGAAGCCCTTTCCCTGGGTGGCAGCAAGGACAAAGGAAAGGCCTAATCCTGCCCCAGGTGGGGGCAGCTAGCCGGGGATGGAGATGGTGCTGAGCTCTGGGGTTTCAGCCAGAGGAGACAGGGAAAAGATGCTGTGGGGTAGTGGTGGTGCATGGAGCTCAGGAAGTCCCCAGGAACCCAATGCCTCAGTGCAGCAAGTGTGGCAGATCTCAGCCCAGTCCAGCCATGTGGTACCTTTTGTCCTCCTCCACCTGCACCCCAATGGAATGGAACTCCCTCTGGCTCCGGCTCTCTGTATCCGAGTCAGAGACGGCCTCCACCTGCCAAGGGGCAGAGGGAGAGCGCTGGAGGGCAGCCCCAAAATGCAGCGTGGTGGCTCAGCATGGTCCACACCACTTGGGCAGCCCGCAGGGAGGAGCGGAGCCCACCTGGACGCCGATGGAGGGACGCCACTTCCGCTGCCGAGCCAAGCTTCGCAGCTCCTCCCGGCCTGGGATGGCCTTGATGATGAGCGTGGAGGGCTTGGGAGCAGCATGGGGCTGGACCGGGGGCAGGTCGAGGGCCACAGCAGTCACCTTGGAGCTCTCCAGACTCTCAGCTGAGTTGCAGCGGGCGGTGGCATCTTTGGACCAGGCGGGGCTGCGGGTGACCTCGCTGGGCAGGTAGCTCTCATGGGTGGACTCGGTGCTGCTCTGCGCCGTGACGGAGATGAGAGGTTTGGCTTTGGTTCCTGGAGGGATGGGAGGTGGAGCTTTTCTGTAACTGAAGGCTGTTGTGGGAGAGGCGCAGGATGGAAAGGCATGTGAAAACACAGACACTTGCTCATTTCCCGCGATGAACAGGGGCCCCGGGGAATGCTGCCCCTCTCCTCCCACAGCGCAGGGATCATGGCCCCACGGGGTTTGCCCCATAGCTGGGTTAGATATGGGCCAAAGTTCAGAGGGGCTGTTTGACCATTTTTTGGGATTGGAAAACACCCCAGACCCATATTGGCCACATTTCTGCAGCACCCAGCAAGGGGCAGAGATGGAGACAGAAGTGGAGAGAAGGAGGGGATGGCAAAGGAGTGCTGGGGACACAGAGCAGCCCTCTGATTGGGACTGGGTGATGAGCAGGATGCTCGCACCCTCTTCCTGGCTCTATAGGGGTCGAGGGCCAGGAGGTGGGCAGCAGCAGCCCTTGGCAGGTGCCCAGGTGAGCAGGCAGGGAGATGTGGGGTTCCCTCATGCAGCCAAGCCCTTGCCACCCCCCAGGACTCACAAGTGCTGGGCTTCAGGATGCTGCTGGTGATGGGTGGCCCAGGAGGGGCCGACATGGAGAAGAGTGAGAGACAGTCGTCATCCTGGGAGCAGCCTGCCTGGATGGCCCGCAGGTAGCTGTGGCTCCGCATGCGGAAGCAGCCGGGCAGGTCCAGCGCCTCCACGGCCTGTGACTCCACCTCACCGAAGACCGACTCGCAGACGGCCTCAAACTGGTGGTTGAGCTCATCATTGATCTGGGGAAAGCAGTGGCTGAGGCTGAGCCAGGGCAAGGGATGCTCAGAGTGACATCCGCCACATCCCTGCCCCAGCCTGCCCTGTGAAACCTGTGCCATGGAGCGTACCTGGCCAGTGGTGAAGGAACGCCCGTAGCTCTGTCCCCGCGGGAGCATTCGTGGTGGCGTGCAGCAGCTGGGACAGTTACAGATATATGAATCAGAATAGTGCCTACTTGCAAACCTAATGAGAGACAGTGGGAATAGAAGGGATCACACCAAAAGCAACACATTCCATCAGAGCAGTCGGAAACGCAGCCGCAGCAATTCTCCCGCCGGCCACTGCTGCTGTCCCCACTCCTCACTGCCCCCAAAACTCCACAGGGACTGGAGCCCATCTCAGTCATCCCCTTTTGAACATGCCTCTTGTCCCCACAGTCTGCACATGGCTGCAGCAGCAGGGCTCCCCGCGAAAGCCCAGCACAGCCATGTCCTCCCCAGTGCCCTGACACAGAGCAGGGACCGGGCTTGGTGCCACTGTACTGGGGAGTGTGGCTGCGAGCAGGGACAGTGCTGTGAACAGGGACAGTCCTGTGAGTGGGGACAATGCCGTGAGCAGGGACATGTCCTCCCAGGGAGCCCAGGCCTATGGCCCCACTGCTGCCTGCAGTGCTGGGATGGGGCCGGGAGGCAACAGTCCTTACTTGGTCCTGGCCTGGTCAGCGCTGGAGGAGCGGCGGTAGCTGTCTCGCCGCGTGGCTGCCCTGGGCAACACTTTGGCGCTGATGTCCGAGTCGGCACTGTCCTCGTCACCCATGGCCTTGATGTAGCTGCCACTGCGCATCCGCCGGCATGGGATCTCCCCGTCCTTGCCCACTGGGTACCCGCTCCACTCGTCCTGCGGCACCTGGAGCAGGAGGCAAGCATGGGAGGATATGGTGGCCAGGGTCCCACAGGCATACAGACCTGAGCCTTGTGCCAGACCAAGCCCAGCACAAATCCAGCACGTGTGCCCAGCTCCCCTGTCCTCCCCACATACCCGAGCTGCAGGGACAGACCCTGGGTGCTCCGACCCTTTGGAAAGCCCGAAAATCCAGGAGAGCAGATCCCTCCTAAGAGCCACAGCTCCTCATTCCCACAACATGCAGCAGCGCAGCAGCTCCCACCTCATGGCCCCCCTGGCGGAAGCGTCTGGGCCAAATCCCACCCATGCCAGCCAGCACCGGCCTGACGTATCGGGCACCAGTCCCACCACGTGCTGCTGACGCCAGCACCACAGGGTCCTTGTAGGGCAGTGGGGGTGGTGTCCCCTGGCGCCCACGGCCAGTGCTGTGGGGCCGGCACCGTGCCCCAATGCCCCTGCTGCCAGTGGAGACAGGCCCCAGCCACCCCCACCCCCAGCCAGCACAGCATTGCTGCTCCCTGTCTCCTTCCCCCAGGAAAGGGAGAGAAGAGTTAATTAGCTTTTAATTGGAAGGGGATGACCTAGAAGGGAGCCCGGTGATGAGGCAGGCAGTGGCACCCAGCCAGGCACACAGGCAGGATAAAAGCTGTGAGAAGGGAACAAGTGCAGGGCTGCTGGTTGGCCCTGAGCTGACAGAGCAGGTCTGACCCCAAACCCAGCACAGGGTAGGAGGCAGCAGATGGGCTTTGAGAGGATAGCAGGGACTGGCACAGGACCATGGGAATGGGGCACAGGTGCTGGGGACATGGGGCAGAGCTGGAGCATCCCCAGAGCACCCCAGGCTGCTGGATGGAGGTTCCGAGCACTGGCTTGCCACACAGCACAGTCAGCCTCACCCTGCCCAGCCCCTTACCTGCAGGTACTGGTACGCCCGGTCTTTGGCCTTTGCTTCCTGAAGCATCAAGGTCTTCTCGGTGCCACCAGCGCTGGGATAGGCTTCACGGGCCTGGCTGACGGTCATGGTATGCCAGGCACTCCTCTTGAGCGTCTGGCCATCCAGAGACATGGACATGCCGGCACAGGCCAGGCATTTTCCTTCCCCACCGCCCTTTAGACTCTTCAAGGTCAAGTCTCTGAAGGCACTTTCGGGAGCGTCCACGCAGTACTGGGTGCCCTGGTCGGTGGCGTGCCGGCCGGACACCATGTAGCTGCTGTCGCTGTCCAGGTTGTCGTCGGAGCTCCACCAGCCCAACATCTTGGACCGGTGCCGGGAGTCCACCTTACGGTCCTTGCTCTTGCTGCGCTTGCCATGGCGGGACTGGTGGTGGTGGTGGTGATGGTGGTGGTGGTGGTGGTGGTGGTAGCCGTCCCCGCGGCCGTCCATCTTGGCGCCGTTGTAGTCCCGCTTGGCCGGCGCCTCCAAGGAGTGGGACTTGGCAAAGAGCTTCTGGACGGAGTGGACGAGGTGGCGGATGCGGCTGGGGCTCTCACTTCGGGGCTCGGCGCCGCCAGCCCGGGGATACTGCAGTGTGTGGAAGCCGTCGTGGTGCAGCGGCAGCTGCTTCTCGAACTGGTCCAGCAGCGTGGGGGGCAGGCGGTTGATCTTGCTGGTGGGGTGGGCGGTCGCCATGCATTCGTCGCAGGAGTCGTAGGGCTGCTGCGCGTGATGCATCCTCGGGAAGGTGCTGCTGGCGCTGGCAGAGGGCGGCTCGCTCAGGGGCCTGCCCGGGCACTCGCTGGCCGCGCCGGGGCTCCGTGCCGGGCAGTAGGGATGCTCCAGGGACCACGGCTCGCTGGGGCTGAGCAGGTACGGCGGCTGGCCCTCGGGGCCGTGCGGGATGTAGTCGGCAGGATGCTCGCAGTTCTCTGGGATGCAGCGGCAGCGGTGGCCGGAGGAGGGCTGTGTCTGGCTACGCTCCCCATGGTAGCCCTTCATTATTTCAGCACCCACCCCATAGCCTCGGCATCTTGCAGGGATGCCCCTGCGGGCTCATCTGTGGGGACAGGGACAGGCACAGTGTCAAGACCCCCTCTGCACCCCCACCACCACCAGAACGTCTGGGCTACTTCACAGGAACAAGCTAAGAAGGCTGAGAAGCTTCCAGGGCAAGATTCAGCCCTGGTTGAGGCCTTGTGAAGCACCAGAATCCTGGCTTTCCACGTGGTGACAGGAGCACAGTGCCCGGGCCAGGCACCTGGGCACCAGGCACCAGCTCAGGTGCTCGGAGCGGGCAATGGGAAGGAGAAGGTGCTGCCAGCAGCCATGCAGGCAGCAGGGCCTGCAGACGGTGAGGGAGGACACACTGCTATCAGCAGATCCTTGTTTTCTTCTCCAACACCAAATATTATGAAGTGTTTCTCCATTAAAAAGCAGCTCTGGCTGAGTTTTTCAGCCGTTGTGATTCACAGCGCTGCTAATGAGCTGCCGCGGGGCGCGGGGGGGCCATGCTCTGATGTCTCCATCCAGCCCCACACGGAACTGTGGATGGTGACCCATGATCCAGGGTTCTCCTGCCCTGCAAGCCCTCTTGGGGGGGAGCCAGGAGCAGAGGTGCTGTGTGAGGGCAGCCCCAGGCTGAAGCAGGAGGATGGACGGCATCCAGCCAGGCAATGCCCACGCCAGCTGACAGAACTGCCTGCACCCATGGAGGTTTGTGTGCCTTACTCTCCCTCAAAGGCTCTGTCTTTGGTTTGACTGTTAATGAGGAAATTACTTACTTTCCACAGTATCTCGGCTAATTAATGGGCATGGTTAACGCTCTTGTTGTCATATTTGGGCAGGGTGCTGTGGGCAGCATGTCTCCCAGACTGGCTGAAGGGAAAGGTGACCGTGGGATGTTCCATGTGGCACGTGGGGATTTGACCACGGAGACTGGAAAAGAGGGACACTGGGAGGGCCAGGGCTGTGTCAGAGGGGGTTGTGCCCCTGAGCAGCCCTGGAGGAGAGAGTAGCTGGTGGTCCCCAAGGGGTGTGGGGGCGGGCAGCGATGGCGTTTTGGCCCTGAGCAGCAGACAGGGCCCTGGAAACGCATCTGCCCTAAGCCACCACCACCTTCCCTCCCAGCTTCGAGGCTGCGCCACTCCCCACCCTCAGATCCCGCTCCTGTTCTAACGAGGCTCCCTAATTGCTGAACGGAAGGTGCAGCTGGTACAGAAGATGCCTCTCCCCTCCCGAGAGAGCTGCTGTGAGGAGCAGGAGCAGCAGCGTGGGATGGAGCTGCCTCTCTGCTCTGGGATCGAGCAGCAGGATGGAAGGACGGACAGGCAGACAGGCTCCGAGCCCAGATCTGCCTCTGCGGGCTGAGCTATCATCTCCTGCTCGGGAAGGGAAGCTCTCAGCTGATCCAAATATTGCTGCCGCGGCAACAAAAAGGAGTCAAAATATCTGCGGAGCCCATCAGCACGAGCCCGCCGGGCTTTTGTGCTCGGCAGGTGCAGGAATTCAACAAAGCCGGAGCCGCAGGCGAGGCAGCGCCGCAGCTCCCCCGCACCTGTGGAGCGCTGGCAGCGGGTGGGGACATCATACCGTGGCGGAGGATCTATGTCCCAGCTCACCAAGGCGACAAAGGCGTCTACGCCCTGCCCAGGGACCAGCCGGGCTCCCTGAGAGCAACCTCGGGAAGGAGAAGGGGTTGGGAGTGACGCTGTGGGGCTCAGCTCAGGGTCCCCGTTCCCATGTGCCAGTAGGAATGGCCACCTGCAGAGGGTGGGAGAGGCCACAGAGCCCACTCCTGTCCCCTGTGCCTGGAGGGTAGTGTGGGCAGGCTGGCACATGGGACTGGGGCAGCTGGCCAGAGCCTGGCTCATGAGCTGGCTGAGAGCTGGAGCTGTGTCCCTCCAAAGGCCAATCCACGGAGCAGCCCTTGGGATGGAGGGATTTGTGCCACCAAAGCACAGATTTAAGTCAGGGGGGGAAAACCCAGCCCAGCTGAATTTTGTGCCATTTAACACCAGGGTAATTACCACCAGTGGGAACCTACCGCCCACACAATTATGTGCTAGGATAAACTGGAAGAGCATAATTACCATTACAAATAACTCACTCCTCGCCTTTATTGCATCCAGCGCTGGGAGAAACTCCCACCAGTGGCTCCCCACCACTACCTCCCTCTGATGTCTCTCCCCATTGTGAGGGTCAGCACAGGGAGGAGAGTGGCTCATAGTCCCTGGTGCTCTAGGCCATCCTGAAATTCAGTCTCCTTCTTAATTTCCCATAGGAACACTTGGCAGAGGCAGTTCCACTTCCCACCAGCTGCCCCAGGAGATCCCTGCCTTGAAGGCAGTGCTGTGCAAAGGCCCAGGGCTATAGGGATTCAGGGCAGACCCACCAGGAGCCTGAGCTTCCCTGGGACCCCATAGCACCCAGGATCCTCCCATCTTTCCTCGAGCTCCAGGAACATCAGTGGGGAGGTGAGAGGATGTCAAAACCCCACCACAGCGTCTGGGTCTGGCAAACCGCCCTAACACAGGGCCAGACTGGGTTTTCCAGCACTTCTAGGTCTAACCCCAAGAGCTGGGGTTGATGGCCATGCCCTCGGGGGGTCTTGGCCCCCTGCTTTCCCCCAGCAGCCCCACCATGGGCAGCCCATGCCGGGGTCCCAGTGAAACCTGTTGGTGTCACTCACCACCCAGCACTCAGGGGGATGCTGTCCTCATGGCCCCGCCAGCAGCAGCTCCTCCACACTGGGAATCCCTGGGGCAGCAGGCTCTGGGGGAGGAACAGGAGTGGGGTGAAGCCAGAGCAAGGGTGTTCCTCCCAAAGCCAGCCTGAGACACCTCCCCCTGTATTTTTATCAGCCCAGCCTTCCATACTCCCCTGAGGCCACCCCACACCAGCACAGCAACGGGGACAGCTCTGCACGGCCACGGCCACGTGTTTCACCCAATTTAGCCCCAAAACCATCCCCAGTCCCATCTTATTATGCAATTCCCTGCCAGCAGGTGCAGAGCTGGCCCAGCGGCCACCTCACCATCGACTTTCATTTGCTCTGGATCTGGCCACTTGCTCCACAAAGCCTCCTCCCGCCACCCCGGCTTTCCAGCCTCACCAAAGGGACTTTTTTCCAGCTTCCAGCCTGGGAGAGGCGTGAGCTCAGCCCAAACTGCTCTGCAAATTAATGCAAGGTTCTGCCAGCTTGGGTCCTGCTGGGGACCTTTATGGCTCGGGATGAAAGTGGGAGAGAACAAACACACAGCGTGAGCGCCCAGCACCGCGCGCGAGCTGGAGCCGGGGAAAAAAATAAAATAAAGTGGTTTTCCCACTTAGGGGCTGAACAAATTTGGTCTACGGTCGTTGGAAGAAAATAAATATGGAATACTGCCAGGTCGTTTCCACCGTGCTTTTAATCTATTTACTCTTTCCCCACTCATTGTAAGTGAGAAGGATTGTGGAAAGCAAACATTTTATTTTATTACTAATTGTTCTGTTATTTTATGAGGTTGAATTAGTAACATTTACTCAGCCTGGAGGAAAATAAAAGAGTGGCTTAGTAAGAGAACACCTAATTTAGCACAGAAAGGGGAAAGGGGAAAGGTGAAGAAAGGGAAAGGGAATAGGAAAGTAAAGGGGATAGGAAAGTAAAGGGGATATAAAAGAGGAGAAGGAAAGAGAAAAGGGGGAAGTGGAAAAAACAAAAGGGAAAGAGGAAAAGGAGAAGAGGAAAACAGTGTGAGCGGGATGCTAAGATCACAGCAAATACACTGGCTGCAATCAGGAAATCAAAACCAATTACTGTTACTAAAAGAAAGCAGAGCAGCTGCAGGCAGGCACTGCCTGCAGAGGGCTGTGAGGGGTAGGATCCAACCGGGCACCGCTGGAAAAAAGGGATGAGGCAAGATTTTTGAAAAGTCATGAAAGATGAACAAAAGCTTAGGAATTGGAGATGTGAGTGGAGCAGGAAGTGTTTACCGAGGCCACAGAGACAGCCACAGAAGCCAGCACAACTGGCTGGGACCTCAACAGGGCGGGGGGCTCTAGCACCCCAGCAAATCTGGGGAACCCTGGTACCCTGACATAACTGGGGGACTCTGGGACCCCGAGGCTGGGGGTATCTCCCCTGGCTCAGCCGTGCCTTGGCACATCCTTTCTCCCTGAGCATGGGTGCTTCCCAGGCACCAAACCCAAATCCACAGTGCCCCAGGGCTCCAGTCCAGCACGGCAGCCCCGCTCCACGCACTGGGAGGCTGAGGACAGGCTGTTCAACGGGCCGGGCACGTTATTAAGCACATGATTAATTTTGGCACCAGCCCCAGCTGCCTGACAGCTCCTTCTCCAGGGCTGGGAGAGCAAGCGCGAGAGGTGCTGCCTCTGCTGATGCAGCGGTTGGTGGGATGAAAAATCCTGCAATGCAGCACTGCTTCTTAATGAGCCATTTGTCTTTGAGTTCTTCTTCACTCATTACCATGCCGGGAGAGGGATGGGAGTTGCCCCACGTCCCCATCTTAGCAATTACTCCTGGAGCAGAGCGAGGAAATACGGCCACGTTGTGCCCAGCTGCCAGGGATCCCTGCACGGCTGCCAGCACTGGGAATCCCTGCCACAACATCACTGGCTTTGACTTTTGCTACCACGGGGGGAACTGGAACCCCCTCCCAGCATGACACACACAGCCCAGGACCACCCACCCTGGCCCCAGACCTGATTCTTTGGGGGCTAGAGCCGTGCTGCTGTGCTGGGTGTGCAAAGGAGCTGGAGCATCCTGGAGCTGTGAAGGCAGAGCCAGCAGAGAAAGGAGTCTGGCACTCCAGCCCTGCAAAGCCTAAACCAGATCTTGGTGGAAGAGACGCATCTTCAAAAGCCCTTTAGGATGGGGAACACCTGGGCATGGCAGCCAGATCCCAGGAACCTGGCTGAGAAGGAAAGTGGTGGCACAGGGAATGGCCATGGCAGCATCCCTGTGTAGGTGCATGCAGAGGAAAGGCTGGCAGGGGTAAGAAGCCAGAAGCCCCATGGCACAGGCACCTCCAGCCCCCTCAGCCCCGCAGCAATGCTCATCCTGCCCACAGGAGCCAGGATGTGGCACAGAGGGCATCAACTGCCAGAGTTGGGATCCCACAGCCAGAGTGTCAGCCAGCTGAGTTGGGAGACCACTGTGGAGAGATCCCCTGGCCAGGCAGGGCTCCAGGGACTCCAGCCCATGACAGCTGGCACAGGGACTGTGGGCACTGAGCTGCACGGATGAGCACCCATCACCGGTGATGTCCATGGACAGCTCCCCTCCCTTGGACACACTCAACATCTTCCCGCGCTGCCTGCAGCCAGCGGCAGCCAGCACACTGCTCGTGTGCCCTCCAGGCCTTGGTGGGAAAGGGGGACATGCAGGTGACACTGGGGAGCCCACAGGGAGACCACAGCCTGAGGTTCACCTGCAGCAAAGGGGAGGAACAAGCAGGGACATCCCCCTGTGCTGTGCTCACCCTGGGGGCTCTGCCCACACTCCCACCTGGCTCTTCACTCCAGCACTGCCCCAGGCAGGCAGGGGGCTCCAGCATCCCCCAGGAGTTAGATCTGCCTGTGCCAGAGCCACTGGGGGCCATGGCAGCCCCCTCAGGCCCTGCAGCTGTGCCAGGGTCCCCAGCTGGCAGGAGTGCTGGATGAACCCCATTTCCCCATCACCCCCATTTTTCCCTCCTGCCACATGGAGCCACCAGCTAGACCACGCTGCCGAGGCTTAAAGAGCCACTTACTCCCCAGCCATGGGATATTGACTTAAGCCAGGGATCACTCCAGAGCCTCTTTGGTGAGCTTGGGACAGCACAGCCTTCTCACTGAGCATGGCAGCAGTGACAGCTCTGGCCATCTCCTGCCCATTTCCTCCAAACCCCTGGGCAAGCTGACCCTTCCATTCCCAGCTTTACTCCCACTGAGCCTCCATCAGGCTGGCACTGCCATCCCTGCTCTGCTCCTGCCAGGTGCTTGCTGAGCCAGGGCTCTCACCTGTCACCAGCGTTGCTTCTCATCCTGCTTTCCCCAGCACTCAGCATTCTCCACTCCACCCCAAATAACAACCAGTCCAAACTGGTTCCCTTCATGGCACCATCCCCTCTCACGGCTCTCCTGCAGCTGGGCCGAAGGGGCCAGAGTTTCCAGGAATGGAGAGGAAGCAGAGCCCTTGGTCCTTGTGCCAGCAGGGATGCTCCGGGCCATCACATCCCATTCCCAGGCTGCATCCCTTGGGGCCAGGGCTGGAATGAGCACAGAGAGCCCGAGGCATGGCACAGCCCAGCTTGCCAGCAGTGCCAAACTGCCACTTTAATGGATGGGCTTAATTTGCAAAGCTGATGAAAACCTAAATATTTAAATACATAATTCTGCACAATGCTCTTAGCGCGGGGACAGAGTAAGGGGAGGGGGAGCATGGCTGGTGAGTGAGGACATGGTGGGCATGGGGGATGCTCTGGTGGGACCACCTGGATCACCTGGGCCAAGAGCAGCTCCATCACAGTTTGGGACCATGCACACCCCTGTCCCCAAAGCCAGCAGCACCCACAGAATGGGTGCCATGGGGTGCACTGCTGTTGGCACTGGAGACCTGCTCCACCACCAGAAGCATCCCAGAGAGAAATGTGGGGAAAATGGAGTGTGGTCCAAGCTGGGGAGCTGTGAAGGGCAGCGGGACAAGCCCCCATGAAGATTACAACACCGATATTCCTGCTACAACAGCTTAGAGAGAAAAGAGATTTGCAGGATTTACCAGCAATACAAATTGAATATTTAATTTTAGCTGCAGGGGAGGAGTGGGGGCTCATCCTAGGGGTACACGGAGGTGTGCAGATGGTGGGCCTGGAGAGGTGTTTCCAGCTCTTGGGGGAAAACTGGTGTCAGGGCCATGGCCATAAGCCAGAGAGGCTGGACAGTGTCATGCCAATGGAACTCTGCACCCTCTGCCCCACCTGCCCCTAATCCCACCTGCCACTCACCAGCTGCCAACTGCACGGCACAGCCTCTGCCAGCACGTGGGAGCTCCTGTGGAATCATCCTCACATGAACCACTTGTGTGGGCCCAGCACCAGGGATGCTCTGGGGGTGCTCAGGAGGGGTCCTGACCCCACACCCTCCCCTGGGCCAGCCCTGAGCCAATGAGTGTTTGTTTCACTGTGCTCCCCTCTGCCCTGACCAGGATGTACCCAATGAGGCTGTGCCTGGGTGAAGATGTCCCTGGGTGAGGCTGTTTGCCACCCAGATCACTTATTTTGAAGAGAATGGGGCTGGAGGCTGCAGGAAGGGAGATCAATCTGAGTATCCTATGGGATGGGGTGGGGTGGAGGAACCCCCAACGGGACCCTCTCTACAGCACCAGAGCAGGGGCAGAGGACAGGCAGCAACAGCCCCCTGCCAGCTGTGAGAATGGGGTTGCTGGCTGGCCCCAAGCCCAGCACGGGGTCCCCGTGGTGCCACTGAGCCTGGTGCCCGTCCTGGCTCACCACTCCACGGCCAGTGTGCTGTGCTGGCGCGGGTGCCAGTGCAGGGAGGGCTGGGGGAGGACAGCAGAAGATGAATGAGGGAGTCGGGAGGCTAATGGCATTGTCTGGAAAGTAGGTCGTGTGCTGAGCAAAAAGATATTTATATCAAAGCTCGTTCCTCCGCAGAAGCTCCTGAGCTGGGTACAGGCAGCACCACGAGCCCATGGTTGCTGCTCCACACCTCCGTGACACCCATGTGGCACCCTCATGGCACTCCACACCCCCACGGCACCCCCTGCCCCACCCTGGGCACCCGCCGGCCCCAGGGCTGTCCCGCTCTGGGGTGACAGTGCCTGAGGTGAAGTCATTCTGATGGAATGGCAGCCGTGGCAGCTTTGCCTTTTTCTGACCTGGCTGCAGGCGCTGGGCACTGAATGGTACCAAGTCATTTTTATTTTAATGCAACCTTTGCCAGGGTGTGATACTGTCCTGGACACTCACCAGCTGGGCACAGTCAGCCCAGGATGGCCACGGTGGGTCCTGCCCAGCCCAGCCCCAGGCCCACTGCACCACCCTGGCCTCTCCCAGCTCTCTAACCCAGCTCTGCCCACGCTCCTCATATCCTGCATCACCCCTGACCTGAGCTTGGGCCAGGTCTCAGCCTCATTGCAAAACTCAGTCACCTCCCTTCCCTCTGGGAGGAGACCTGTGCCCAGGATCCCTCCCTCCAACCTCCAGCCTTACCAGAAAAGCCAAGAAATCATCCCAGAGAGCCCAGATTGAGTCAGGTGGTTTTGGCTCCTCTGGCCATGCTGCCCCAGCTGTGGACATGACCTAGCCAGCAGACACGGGGCCATGCAGCCCTGCTCTCCTGTGCCCATCCCCATCCCACACCTGGCAGCCTGCAATCCAGCATGGGAGCAGGTTCATTTCCCATAATAGCTGTGTCGGCTGAATTTACAGCCTCGCTCCGAGTTATTACTAATAATGGCCTCTCTCTTAAGTAGGGTTTTTCATCTGCCTCAGAGTCCTTTCCAGAGGATGTCTGCAGCATTATCACCATTTTATTCTCGTTTCAGTGGGCACAAGAGTGAGATGGAGAAGGGGCAGCTGATCTGTGGAGCACACGGTCCCATGGGGAGCCTGGCCACGAAACCCCCAGGGAAGCTGGAATGCCTAGGGCCTGTTGGGATGCAGCCATAGCATGGAGGCTGCTGCCAGCCATGCCGTGGTGATTTACACCGGCAGTGAGCCTGGGCCCTGCCGCACGGATAAATCCACTTCAGGCAGCAATAAACCAGCGTCACCACATCAGTAATCCGCAGCACTCCCACCGCCGTGAGGAATCCAGGGGCAACGCACACGTGCTGATAAATCCAGAGCTTGTCTCAGCAGGGAGGTCCCTGGGGTGGAAATCCCCAGTGGAGCTGTGGCCGGAGGAGTGGGTGCAACCAGGCTGTCATGGGACATGCCAGCAAGGAAGACCCTGGGGATGGATCCAGCACGTGGGACTCGGCCACGTGGGACTGGGGCATCCCTGAAACGCCCCCTGAAACGCACGTCCCCCCATCCTGCCCACCCACCCCGGGCAGCTCTGGTGTCTCCCCACCATGCGCCACAGCGGGGCTCGACGGGCAGATTTATTCCCCTGTAAGAGAGCTTTGATCTGAAGTTATTTTTTGTTTACTAGCAACAAGGTATTGTAAATATATCTTTGCCGATAATTATAGAGTCTGGGCGCACACCTTAATCTCCATAAAATATCAGATGCTACAATTTGCCTGATTTAATGAGATTGGAGGCTGATAAGCCGCTGAGGTAAGCTGTAAACTTGGGGGGGAGGAGGGAAATGATTGCAAATGTGCTAAACCGCCTTCGTCCTCCTCCTCCTCCTCCTGCCGCTGCCACGTGCCCAGCCCAGGAGCATGTGCCCAGCCCCATAGCCCCCTGCCCAGCTCCCAGGGTGTGCCAAGGCTGCGCCACAGCAGCTTCACGCAGGGATGGGCATTTAGGGCAAACGGAGCTTTTTATACAATTTACCTCATTAAAACTCCAAGAGCTGAGCACAGCACCAGGCTGCATCCAGGGGCTCTGCCTCGGCACACTCTGTTCCCTGTGGGCCCCGTGCCTTGCCAGGGGGGAGCCAGGCCAGGTCCATGTGCCAAACGAGGTGCGAGGACAGGGTCCCCAGGGGACACGGCTGGGCTGCACAGGCAGGTCAGGATGCACGTGTGCACGTATCCATGTGGCTCCGGGTGTGTCCAGGTGTGTCCAGGCATGCACAGCCCTCCCTGGCACCACTGGCCATGTCAAGGGCAAGCTGGGCTGAGGGGTCCATGCTGCAGGGGGTGACCCAAGGCCACCATCCTGCACGGCTACAGTCGTGCCCACGCCATGTCCCTCCGCAGACACAGGGGTCTGTGCAGTCCCAGGTGCCCAGGGTGGGGGTCCCCTCCTGCAGGCATGGGGGGGGGGGGGGGGGTGCTGCCTGGAAAGCAGGAGGCTCCTCCTAGTAACGAGCAGCCCCGTTTCCACAGCAACCTTAAAGGCCCACAGGTGCCGCCTCACCAATGGACTGGCTGTAGCATTTCTGGGGGACACCCAGCCCGTCTCCCTGCCCAGCACCCTGGCCTCAAACAGCACGCTGTCCCCCCCAGCCAGCAGCCCCCAGTCCATCTCCCCAGATAACACCTGGGCTCACCCACAGCCCCCTCCCTGCACTGGGACCCCCAAAGGGTGCAGACCCCCTGCAATAAGAGAGACAGGACCCCACAAACTTCCCCTGCGCCCACCCTGACATCATGAGGAGCCGGTGGTGACCTACAAATGTCAGGCTGACAGGTTAATTAATTTCCCTCTTCCTTGGGCTGTTATCAGATGGAATCAGACATCACCTGAGACTGTTAATTGGGCAAATTATTCCAGTTTCAGATTTTAAATAATTAGTTACTGTTGACTCCAGCCCAACTCCCACATTTTTCTATAAAAAGGTCAGATGGTTCCTGGATCCCAAAACCCATGAGATGGAGTGGAGGGACTGCAGCAGGGGCCAAACACACCAAGACTCCTGAGCTGGCTGGGGACACTGGGGACAGCATGGCTCCTACCAGTGCCATGTACTCATGCTGGTGCTGGCAGGAGAGGGACATCCTCTGCCTCAAAGGCAGCAGAGGGAAGCCAGGAGAGGGAAGGGGGTATGGAAACACAGGGTGGAGGATGATGGGGTGGAAGGGAGTCCCTTTCTCCCTCCCTACTCTAGCACAGTGACAGCTGGCCCAGGCTGAGTGCCTTGCTCAGGTTGAGCCACAGTAAAGCCCCCAGCAGAGCCCAGGTCCCGTTGGGCACCTCATCCCTCCTGGTTTGACTTCCCAGGGCTGAAATCTCAGTGCAGGGTTTTCAGCAGCTGTGATTTTCCCACAGGGTTTCCCTGCGGACACTGGGCTCTGGGCACACAGGCAGTACCTGCCCTGCAAAGGGTGACAGTGGTCAAAGCTATACCTGGTGCCCACGGGCTCCCTGCAGGGGCTACCTGTCGCCTGCCCAGGGCATTGTGGACAGGGACACGCTGGGCAGAGGGACAAGCAGAACCAGCTCATCCCCAGGCTCATTCCCTCAGGAACACCATGCTTTCTCCCAGCCTCATCCCCGCTATTAATAGCCTTCACTAGCCTCCTCGGGATCCATTTGCATATTTGATTGCAACTCCGGGGCGGGGCAGGGCCTCTCAATCAGCCGCTCCCGCAGTCTCATTTGCATGGGTTGACATTTTGTTCTGGGAGCAGTGACACCGGCACTGCGGTTGGGGACACGGTTCTGGGGGGCCGAGGTGAGCATGGTGCCACCAGCCAGCAGCGCTGCCCCAGGTGCTTCACATCAGCCAACCTGCGCCTGCCGGCAGCACCAAGCATGGCCGGCAGACCCTCCCTGGCTGTCCCTGTCCCGTCAGGGAGTGATGGAGCCTTGGTGGCCCATGTTCCCACGTGCCCTGTCCTGCCCTGTCCTGCTCTCCAGCCCGACTCACAGCACCCCGTTCCTGTCCGACCTGCCCGGCGGGACGATCAGAAGAGCCAGGTGGAGGGAAGGCTGTGCCCAGCCCGGCGGGTAGGGTGTGGGGCGCCGGGCACACCGGTGGGAGGCAGGGCGTGGGGTGACAGCCACACAGCTCTGGGTGGTTTCCCGTCCCACCAGCCCTGTCTGGAACTGCCGCACATCAAAAGTCAGAGGCAGGACGGGACGTCCCCAGGGAAACGGGGAGACCTCGAACCCCAGCGCGCCCGTGGGCACCCCCAGGGGGAGCGAGGCTTGGGACCGCCGCCGGGTCGGTTCGCTCTGCGGAACTCGCAGCGTGGAGCCGGGGCCTGCGGCGGGGGATCAGCACCGGGGACAGCGCCCGCCGCCAGCGCCACCATGGCCAGCGCCATCACCGCCACCGCGGCCACCATGGCCACCACGGCCACCACTGTCACTACGGCCACCACTGCTATTGCCGTGGCACCACCGTGGTGGCCACCAGTACAGACTTCCACCACGATAAACTCCCATCACGAGCACTACTGCCACAACCACTACGGACACCACTGTCACCACGGCCACCACTGCCACCATGGCCACCGCTACCGCTAGTGTCACCACACTGCCCAACAACATGTGCCACAGGCGGCCGTCCTGCGGCCCTGCCACCAGCCCCTGTGGCAGTCCCAGGCCAGGGATGTGCCAGACAGCGGCAGGAGGAGCTGGGCGGCTCCAGGGCCCCAGGCAGACAAAGCCGGGAGCTGTGTCCCAGGACGCCCTTGCTTTCCCCCGGCTCTTGGCATCACTTGGCAGGAAAAAAACAAGCCAGAGTGAGGCGTAGGATCAAGCCTCAGGATGACAGGGATCGGGAGAGGGCTCTGCTGCTTCCCTTCCTCCTGCCTCGGTTTCCCCTCCAAGAAAGCACACCGGCGATACAGGTTTGTGTCACAGAGAGGCAGGATGGTGGGAGAAACCACGGAGCGGTACAGAAGGACCCAACTGCCACTGTGATTGTGCCAAGGAGAGAACTGAAGACAGGCAGGGCTCGAAGCACAGATGTCGGCACCGGCTGTGCCGCTCCCCGGCAGCGGGGCCGTCTGGCAGGCAGAGCTGGGGCTCTCCCGGGTTGCATGTACGGACCGACACACACACACAGAGGCGACCCTGTCCCTCGCACGCACAGAGGTGCAGCCCTGCCCTGCTCCCCACACCACCAGTGAACAGGCCCCACTCGGCACACCCCCTCCCCCAATGCTCCCAGCCTCAGCACACACCCCCCTGCAACACACACAGCCCCCGGCCCCGGTGCACCCCCGCACAGCACACAGCTCCCCGCCCAGCTCCGCAGGGAACGGGAGCTGAGACCTCGGGGCTGGGATCTCCCCACCCTGGTCGGGCGAGCTTCCCGGCTGTGCCGCGGCTCGTTTGAGCGAGGGCTGCCCGGGAGCCACAGGCTGCACCGAGGCGAGAACGTGGCTGCCAGGGAGGAGGACTCGGCTAGGAAAGCGTTAGGGCTATGGGCTGCCTGGGGGCTCTCGCTCTGCCCGGCCAGGGGGTGTTCGCTGAACTGGCACAGCCGAGCACAAAGCAGGGCTCTCCCAGGACTGGGGCTCCGCATGGAGCCCCCTGCAAGCATCCAGGCCCTCTCCCCTCCCACCCACCACCCCACTCACCTTCCGCCGCTGCTAAACCATGAAGTTGCCGGCCTGGGCTCGGCAGGAGTCTGAGGATGGCCGCGGCACAGCGGCTGGATTCCCTCTGATCCCGCGAATTCCCTGCGGGCCGCCCATGCCGCGGCCAGGCCGCGCAGCGAGGCCGGAGGCGTCCCCGGGGTCACGGCCACCCACGGCAGCGCGGCGGCGGTGGCCACGCTCCGGGTGCCGACACCGGCACCGGCACCTTGCAGCCGGGAGAGGCGGTGGCGGAGCCGTCGCCCCCGCGCGCTGGGGACACACCCACGCGCGCTCCCCGGCGCGCTCGGCCACCCCCGCGCACCGACACGCACCCCCGGCAAGGGGCTGCCGGCAGCGCCCCACGCCCACGCACAGCCCCGCATGGACAGATGGACACGCGGCCCCACACCCTGATGGATGGATGGACACCCAGCCCTGCATGGACAGACGGACACACGCCCCCACGCACTGATGGATGGACAGACACCCATCCCCATACACTGATGGATGAACGGACACCCGGCCCTGCACGGACAGATGGACACATGGCCCCACACCCTGATGGATGGACGTACACCCAGCCCTGCACGGACAGATGGACACATGGCCCCACACCCTGATGGATGGACGTACACCCAGCCCTGCACGGACAGATGGACACATGGCCCCACACCCTGATGGATGGACGTACACCCAGCCCTGCATGGACAGATGGACACATGGCCCCACACCCTGATGGATGGATGGACACCCAGCCTTGCACACACAGATGGACACTCGGGGGCCCTTCATCACTGCACCTCATGACTACATGGCCATATGCACCTGGCTGCTCCCATTCCCAGCACCCCATGCACCCCACACCCACATGCTCCTCTGCACCCCACAGGCCCCTGAGTGAAGCCCTTGCCCCCAGCAGCTCCCCACACACACCTGCTGCACAGGAACCATGTGGCTCCCCTACCAGGGGCTGTCCCCAGTGTGCCCCCACCCAGAGAGGGCCCAGGGGAGCCTGAGGCATATGGATGTCATAACATAAAACATGAAACCTGAGGCCATCCCTCAGCTCAGCTTCACAGATGGCACCAACCTGGGGTGCATTGACCACCACAGGGTCTCACCCCAACCTTACATCTGGGGACACCAACCACAGCAGGGACAGACACTTCCAAGGCATACAGTCATGCAGTGTTTCCCCACTATCAACCAGTTCGCCATTCCCAAACAAATGTCCCAGCACCTGCTGTGCCACCACAGCACCTGCATTCCTTCAGGAAGTTGAGAGGTTCCCCAGGAATGGGAAATCAGCTGGTCCTGTCACAACAGGACTCGATACCTTCAGCTTTTGTAGTCCTCTCACTCCAACACAGCACCCCCACATGCCCACAGACAGGTCGTTCTCCCCCTTCCCTCTGCCCACCAAAAACTTCAGCTAATTCCCAGCCCAAACAGCTCCTGATAGTCCTGCAGGAGAGGGCCAGACAGGCAGCAAGGCCCCATCACCACCTGCTGCCCAGAGCTGCTGATTTAAGGCCAACCAGACTCCTGGTGAAACATTGAGTGCTGGCAACCATGCCGTAAACATCTGCTCTTCCAACGGCATCATGATTCACAGGCTATTAATTGGGGCACAGCAGCACTGGGAACTGTTTGCATCCCCTGGCCTTGCTCAGAGCCACAACTCGCTGCTGATAAGGTCTGGGTGTTGGAGACAGAGCCAAACCTGGCAATGCACTGGCCACAGTGGAGCCTCACCGGACCGGCCATGGGGCACAGTGCCCAGCTCCTACACCAGCTGCACGGACATGTGGGAGCAATGCAGAATGAACCCCAGGAAAGCAGCAGCAGTGGTGCCCAGTGCTTGGCAGGAACAGCCAGAGACACTGTGCCCACCAGAGCAGGGGCAGTGGGCAGGCTGCCTCTCTGACAGGGTGGATTGGCAGCTGCTGGGAGTGCTCTTCAAGTCACTGTCACCAAACATCAGCGTGCTTCCATAGGGTCTTCCAGCTGCTGAGCACTCACTCCCAAGGGTACTGACTTCAAGGGGAGCCACAGAGCAGACCCTGCTTGGGCAGCATCAAACTGTGGGTAGCCTCCAACAACAGCCAAGAGAAATCTGAATTCAGAAGCTAATTAGAAACCATGTCATGGCTTCTTCATGCTCCAGCATTTGGGGAGGAGTGAGCTGGGGCTGACACGGAAAATCTAATTAAGATTGAGGACAGGTTGCAGAGGCACTGACATAGGCACTGTGGGAGCACAGCTGCTTGTGGGAGTGGGACACCGGGCGCTGCAGCACCCCTGGCCCCACAAAAATGGGGAAGGTACCAATTGATTCTTCTTAGTCCAATGGGCAGTTTCTCGCCTGCCATGTGCTGCAGCGGCTGACAGAGAGCAGCCCAGCCTCCCCACAGCTCAGCTTTTGGACCCATGGTGGCCAGGCCCTCTCTGTCCCCCTGCCAGTGACACTGTACAGCCCTGGGAATGAGCTGCTAAGCAGGACAGGGTGAGCAGAAGGGGCTCAATCCTGCCTGGTGTGGGGGAGGTGAGTGTGGAGTGCTGAGCTGTCTGCTCTGTCCATGGCTTTCCAGGTGGACCCCCGATGCTGCTGCTCATAGAGGGACCAGGCATCACAGGGCCATTGCAAAGGCCATGATCTGAAGTGATCTGTCAGATCTGTCCAGTGATCTGAAGGCCACTTTGTCAGAGCAGGCTTTACACATGGTTCTTGGGGATGGCAAGGCCCAGAGGCCTGGCTGAAGGGGCACTACACAGGGTCTGCAGCATCGGGCAGCACTCCTCACATCCCTCTCCCCTTGCCCTCTGCAGAACCTGCCATGCCCTGTGCCACCTGCATCACAGGAATGTCCTCTCTGCTGTGAGGAGCTGCCACCCCTTGGCCAGGGTGACCCCTGGGGCACATCCAGCCTCAGTCCCCAGCCCCCCACCCACCCCTTGAGTCCCCCGCTGCTGGCAACTCTCGCCTTCTATTCTTAGCTCTCCAGCGCTGCGCTCTCCCGGCAATGGCACTGTATATTACTATTATTGCTGGCTGCCAACGTCTTGAAGCAGGCAGCCAGGATCATGATGGGGCTTCCACACCCCTGGTGACCTGTGATTCGGTCCTTGCTGGGCTCTGGTCTTCAACAGGCTATTTCAGGAAATTAGATTTGATGGCCAGAAGGAGCACAAGCCACACATTCAGCCACTGTGCTGAATCCAGGCTCCTCCTGCTTCTGCTCAGATCCAGATTTTAGCTTCACCTGTGTTGGCAATAAGGGCCAAGAGTCACCTTTGGCTCCAGATCCAAATTTCTGGCTGGGTGGGATCCAGGGTTTCGGCTCAGTTTGTTGGAGAGATGTGAGTGTCTGCAAAACCTGGATCTGGAACCCCAGCCCCCACTGCAGCAGCACCACCTGGGCATGACACCCCAGCACGGGGCCTGATCCTGCCCTTGAGGGTGGGCAGAGATGGAGAGACCCACACCAGCACAGCCACCAGCCACCCACACAGGCTCTGCATCCCACAAGTCCCGACACGGCTCTGCCTCTGAGTTACTAGTGGGGAAGCTGAAGGAAGGGCCTCCCCCAAGCACCCCCAGCCTGGGCTCCCCAACAGCCTCCACTGCTCCCTTGCCTTGCCCAAGCTTCTGTGAGCCAGGACCAGCAGGAGGACTGAGAGGGCTGGGGGCTGCTCCTCCAAGCCCACGTGGCACAGGCCTTGGAACTCAGGAGGGAGATTTGGGCACCAAGCTCAGCACCATCTCACCCAGGCTTGGAGGGAGGACACCACGGTCTTGTCACTCTGTTCCCTGAAGCAGGGATGCCTGGAGCTGGTGCTGGTGCCCTGGCTCAGTGGGGTAAAAACACCCAGGGCAGCCTCAAACTTGGTTCACACCAACACCTCCCCACGTCAGTGCTCCCACCACCCCCACAGCCAAAAGGGGTCCCTCCAGGCTCAGATGTTCCACGGTCACTTTGATGGCTATTTTTGCATTCCCAGCCCTGCCAGCTATGTAATAATGCTTGAAAGGGCTGACATGCTCCTTCCAGCCATGCCCATCAAACCAGTGGCCTTCCCCCTGCTCCATCCCCACACAGGCAGAGTCCTCAGGGGCTGCGAGTCATGGATGCATTCTGGGGGACAGTGGGAGCATGGGGGTGAGAAACTGAGAAAGACCAAAAATTACAATAATTTCCTAAAGGAGAATCTTCACTGCTGACCAGATCCTGCTCCAATTTACACCAAGGAAGGCTGCCTGCTCCCAGCCTGGATTCTCACGGGGATAACCAGCACCCACCAGCTGGGTTCTGTCCCTCCTTCCTGGCCAGAGGATCTGCTGTGGGAAGCACAGCCCTGGACCCCACGAGGGGGGTGACATGAAGGGCTGGATGTCACAGGATGGAGAAAGACCAGCGGTCCGAGCACCAACTTATTCTGCAGCTTTGGCACAGGACAGAGGGACCAGACCGACTCCTCCAAGAAAACCCAACAATCTGGGGGAGGGCAGCAGGAGGAGGGAGCACCCAGACAGGGACCCCCGAAGATCTGCTTGCCTGCCAGGCTGGGTTGGACCATGGTGCCTGCATGCAGGGTGGTGGGCACAGATCAGCTGGCTCCCCACGCCAGTTTCCGGCATCTGGCCAGGCATGGTCCTCGCAGCCAGCGCCGCCCCACCGGAGGGATGGGGAGAGGGAGCCCACTGGGCTGGGGAGGGGTCCTGGGCCTGCCCCGAGCCCTCTGCAGCGGGAGAACGCAGGATGGCTGGCGTCTCCATCCGGGAAAGGCTGGAGGGGCTGCGGGCTGTGCCTCCCTCCCCAATGGCTCGGGCAGCAGGAGATGGGGATGCCCGCTGGCAACCCTTCTCCCCCACCCACCGGGGAATCCTAGCGGAGCTGACCACCACGGTACCGGTGAGACGCCCCCGGCCACTCCCCGGCTCCCTCCTCCGCCATCCCCACCCCGTTCACCAGCGGACACCCGCTCGGTGGGGCTGGATGGGTCCGCAGGTGGCACGTCCCGTTCCCGCCGGGCCGGTTCCGCACGGCTCCGGTGCCCCGTTGGTGAGAGCCCTCCGCCGCAGTGAGCACGGCGGACCCTCGGGACTGCTCCCCCCCGCACCCCCACGCTGGGCACCGCGGACCTCGGGGACCGGCCCCACTCTGCGCTGGGCACCGCGGTGCCCCCGGGACCGTGGCCGTCCCCGCCGCTCTTACCCCGCTCCCGCCTCCTACATCCTCCGGCGGCTCCCGGGCGGTTCCCCGACGGTCCGGCGCGGCCGCTCCCGGCCCGGCTGCTCCCGGCCCGGCTCGGTAGGGCTCGGCTGGTCCCGGCTCGGCCCGGGCCGGCGCCCCGCGCGTGGGAGCGCGGCGGGCGGCAGCATGCGAGTGGCGGCGGCCCCGCAGTGCAGCGCGGGCGGGCGCGGAGCGGCGGGAGCGGAGCGGGGCCGCCGCGGCGCCGCCAAGACACGGCGGTGGATTTTCCCCGGGAGCCAGAGCGGGCGGCGGCGGCGCAAAATGGCTCCGGTGCGGCTCTGCCGCCGCCTCCCGGCGCCCCGGGACCCCCGGGGTGGGGGGGAACGGGGGCAGCCGCACGTGGGGCCGGGGAGAGATGCTGCTGGCGCGGTCTCTGCCGGGATGAGTGGTACCCACCCGTGGGCATCTCCTGAGGCACCCTGCGGAGCCGGACTGGCACCGAGACAAGGGGTAGCCACCCGTGGGCACCCCCCTGGATCAGCCCGGGGAGCCGAGGGCACTCTGGGACCGTCGCCCATGCCTCTCCACGGGCACGCTGCCTGCGAGACAGAGTGTAGAGACAGTCCCTGGGTACTGAGATAGCCCTGGGGTGTCGGGATAGTCCCTGAGTGCCAGAACAGCCCCAGGCTGCCAGGACAGCCCTAGGCAGCCGGGACAGCCCCAAGGTACCGGGACAGCCTCAGGGTGACAGGGCAACCGCGGGCAGGGTAGAGCCCCGGAGGCCCGGCCTTCCCTCAGCAGACCCAGGGCCACCCGCTGCCGCCTGCCCATTGAGCCACTCATACCACACCCTGTAATTTGATAATAATTATAATAATAATAATTACAGCCTGAGCGGGCTGGAAGTGCAGGAACAATAACCTGGGTAATGCCCTGCACGGTGGCGGGAGCAGCACGGTGGCACATGCCCCATCCTAGTGCCAAGAACACCCCATCAGGCCCTGCCCAATGCGTGGGGGGACACAGCCCAAGCAAGTGCCCTACATGTTTTTAAGCAGTCGTGTCCATGTCCCAGTGCTGTGGTTCAAGTCCCCAGGCTTTCCCACTGGACAGGACACCCTGTCAGAACCAGAGCTAGAGCTGGGGCTGCCCCCACTCCTGGTGTGCAGAGGGTCCCCTTAAAGTCCTGGTGCTCCCAGGAAGAGATCTCTGGCCCCAGACCCAACCAAGCCCTGCAGCATCCTGCATTGCTGACACGGCTGCTCCTGCTGCATGCAGGGAGCAGAGCTCTGCCCCCTCCTTCAGCAGTTATATAAAAGGATTAAAATTTAATATGAACTTCAAAAGGGGAAGAAATGGGTGGTCGAAAGCAGCTGGCCTGGGGCCGGGTGCTGAGCAGAGGCACCTTGGGACATGTCCCAGCTGTGCTGAGCAGCAGCACTGTGGCACATGGAGACACCATCCAGCCCCATCCATGAGGGCGAAGTGTCCAGGCACCATGGGCAGCACGAGCATCCCATGAACCCATGCTGGTTTTACTGAGCCATGGTTTCCCTGGGTCAACGTGCTGCACAGTTTCCATGGCATATGGAGACCCCATTCCCCAGGGTCAGGCCTTGCCCTGCACCTTCACCTCTCTGCTGGCATCCAGGCAGCCCTTGATAATTCACCACTCACAGGCACAGCATCACCCACCCTTCCTGGTGGCCACTGCCACCCTTCCCATCCCATGCCAGCAGTCCCCCAGACATCACATCTCCTCCTGCCCGGTGCCTGACATTTCCTTCCATGCACGTGGGTTGGAGTGTGCTGGAGAGCAGCTGGGGAAGCAAGACCCCCATCTGGGGGGTAGCTGATGCGCCCCTGCCCCCCAGCATCCCCAGAACCCGCGTGGCTGCACAGCATCCCGCCTGTGCAGCATCGAGAGCGGGGCTGCGCTGGCAGCAGGAATGAGCCAGGGCTGGGAAAACACCATCTTCCGCCCACACAACCGCCCACGGCCCCGCGCCCGTTCCACCGCCCCTGCCGCGCCGGGGCTCATGGGGAGCGGGCGGCAGGTGCAGGGTGGGGGCTGCACCCACCACAGCCGCCCATCCATGGGCAGGGCAGGGGACGGGGCAGGGGAATGCGGGCTCGGCAGCCCCCGGGGCAGAAGCCGCCCTGGGACAGGGTCCTGCCGCAGGAGCAGGGCTGGGCTGCGGGGCCAGGGCTGCGGGGACCGGGGCTGCCCCATATCCAGCTCTCCAGGAACTTCTCGCTGAGGGGCACAGGCACTCGCCAGCAAAGAGACTGGGGAAGCCTTTGGCTCGTTCATTTTTAATCCTGGCCAAGAGCAGGAGGGGTGTAGGCATGAGGCTTAGGGACGTTGCAGGACAGGACTGGCCTCAAAGAGCTCCCTCAACAGCCCACCTCATGCCATGGAGGTCTTCGGTCATGCATGTCCCTGCAGGATGGAGCCCCCGGGAGACGACAGCAACCACTGAGCATTCCTTGCCATTCTGTCTTCCCACACCTCACTATGGCTCAGCTCCCATTGCTGAGCGAGACCTCTCCCAGTGCCAGTGACGCTCTCCCAGTGCCAGTGACGCCCTCCAAGTGCCTGCAACGCGGGGGGCAGGATCTGTGCTTGAGCAGGAACTGTGGGCGCGTGGGAACACACAGAGAGCAGAGCGGGGTGGGAGGAGGGGGGTGCACGAAGCCAGAGCACTCCCCACGCTGCTCCTGATCCCTCACCTGGCAACAGGGACCACATCCCACCAGGGCAGGCGGGGGCAGGACCCTGGTGCCCACGCTGCTAGGAGGAGGTGAAGGAGGATGCTCGGGCACCAGGCACTGGCCCGGGCAGGGCCGACGGGGGCAGTGGGAAGCACCGGCCGATCTTGCGCAGGGTCTGATCCAGGTCGGCGCGGAAGCGCCGGATGGAGAAGCAGTAGATGAGGGGGTCCAGGCAGCTGTTGAGGCTGAGCAGGGCCACAGTCAGTGTGTGCAGCACATCCAGAGTGTCAGGGGGACCACAGAGCGGTGCAGGGAGCCGGCTGCCCACCCAGGGGGCAAGTGTCAGGTGGTAGGGGGCCACACAGACCACAAAGACCAGCAGCATCCCCAGCACCATGGCACGGGCCTGCTGCCGGTGGGAGCCTGGTGAGGCAGCGGCAGGCACCGAGAGCGCCCGGACGATGGAGGCATAGGTTCCCAGCACCACCAGGAAGGCGGCGGCAAAGAAACCCACCATGGCATAGGCATAGCGCCGCTGCCGCCCGTGCTGCTCAAAGCAGGCGGTGGTCCCAGCGTGGGTGGGGAAGGTCTGGTGAGTGGCCAGGGTGGGCACGGCACAGCCCAGCCCCAGCAGCCAGGCCAGGGTGCAGGCCAGCGCAGCGCTGCGGGGCCCTGTCAGCAGCAGCACCCGCCGCGCCGCCCGCACCGCGCAGAACCGGTTGAAGCTGATGAGTGCCATGAAGGTGATGGCACTGTAGGTCGCCAGGTAGTAGGCGGCCCCAGCCAGGCGACAGGCGGCCTCCGAGAGTAGCCAGTCCCCCCCAGCCAGGTAGTAGTGGATCCAGAGGGGCAGCGTGAGGTTGAAGAGGATGTCAGCCAGCGTGAGGTTGATGAGGTAGATGCGGATGGCCTTCCTCACTTTGCCACTCTGCAGGAAGACCAGCAATGCCAGCAGATTGCCTGGCAGTCCCACACACAGCACCAGGCAGTAGACGACAGGCACCAGCACGAACTGCACTGGATTGTTGGGCATGCACTTGCCCGGGTGCTCCACCAGCAGTGATCCCAGCACCGAGCCATTCATCCTGGGCTCCTGCAAAGATGAGGAACAGTCAGTGGCACAACCCTTGGGAACAGAGGAGGGATGTTGAGCCAGACAGGACAACCTCTCTGGCTGGCACCTGCAGTAGCTGCTGGGTGCTGGAGACAGAGCCCTGCAGGGATGCCATCATCTGCAGGAAGGGGGCTCAGCTCACGCAGGAGAGGAGGAGACCCAAGCTATGTCGCCCCACACAACAAGGGAGCCTAGAGGCCACTGTCAGCTGCCCAGCTAGAGCTTCCAGGGAGTGGCAGGCACAGCTGCAGCACAGCAGAGGGACAGAGCTGCAGCTGGAGGCACCCAAAGGTGCCACACTGGCTCCAGTTGGCGGGGCTTAACACCTCCCACAAAGCATGTGCCTGTGAGGCCACCCACCCCAGCTGTCTCCCAGCACCCCAAATTCCCCATGGAGCCAGGCATGAGGAAGTCACCCACTGGCTCAGCAAGCTCCAGAATGGAGAAACCCAGGTATGAACGGGGGGGACACAAGCATGGGGCCAGCATGCCCCCATGCCTCCCAGTCCTGCACAGCAGAGTTTGCCTCTGGTCCTGGTCATGGAAAACCATGCTGTGCTGGAATGGCTGTATCCAGGGCTGCAGTTATTTCACCTCCCATCACTGCCTGCCCACACCTCGCCAACAAAGGCACTGAGTCACCAGCTGGTGTTTTCCAGCACAGCAGGGCTGGATTCAGCACACGCAGCACCCAGCCCCAGGTTGAAGCACAGGGGGCACGAGCTGCTGAGCCTGGGGGAACCTCAGTTGGACCCCAAAGGGACTTCTGGATCCCTCAGTGGTCCCCTTTTCCTCCTCCTTCCCCATTGTTAGCAATGAATGCTCATCTCACCCACACCACAACTGTTACTTACCTTGTTGGGTCAGGCAGAAGTGGCTGCGTCCCCTCCGGCTGCTCCTCACTCTGATCCTGCCAGACTGAGAACAGCTTTAAATGCTGGGGGAGGCAGGGGCTGCCTGACTCCCACCCACCATCCCAGGCCCCCCTGTGTGTGTGGGACAGCAGCTGGAGTGAACACCTGCTGTGTGTATGTAATGGGGGATTCCCTGCTGGAGCCAACCTAAGATCCCCTGCTCCGGCTGACGGGGCTGGGGGTATGTGGAGGTGGCCAGTACCGGACTGGCTGCCGCCTCCCTGTGCCACGAGCCACATCTAATACCAGTTCCCAGGGCCCTTCTCCCACCCACGCCTGGACAAAAGCATCAGAGGGTCAAGTTACTGCACCTGGCAGCTGGGGAGAAGAGGGATGCCCCAAGAGGATCAAAGTAGAAATTTGCCTCCTCCTGGCTCTTTGTGCTTTTGTTGCCTTCAAAGCTGGTTTTAAGGGGAGCAGCCCTACAGCCCTCCCCACTCCACCCCCCCTGCAAGCTCTGTGAGCATCTGACTCGCTGCTTTGTGTGGCCCTGCAATTTGTGTGTGCTTCTTTGAGACACCAAAGATGTCATCCCAAGGTAGTTCAGGTCCCACTGCTGTACAACAGTGTCCTACACCCCTTGCTCACCCCAACAGCCAGACTCCACACAAGGCCATCCCAGCCCCCTCACTGGGAGACACACAGGGTTCAGATGAACTGTGGTTCATGCTGAGACTGCTGTGCCCATCTGGGGTGGCACCCTGTGGGAGCAAGATCCACAAAAAGCACATGCCTGCCTGGGCACTTGATCCTGTCACTCCCTGGATGCACAGCAAGGGGCCTGGCACATTGTCAGGTTGCTGTGGGTGTCTGAGGGATCCCACCCTAGATGTGCTCTCCCCACTGTCCATCTGCCTCTGTGGCAGCTCCTTCACCAGCTTCCACATGTCCCCAGGCCTGGTGTCCAGGCATTGGCCCCAGGGACTGGGTCCTCCAGCCCCAGGACATCCCCTTACATGTCCTGTACCACTCAGGACATCCCTGAGGCTTAGCATGGGGGGGAGGCAGAGATAAACAGGGAGGCAAAATGTGAAAAACAAGAGGTTTTATTCCAAAATTTGAAAGCTCCCAAGAAAGCAGAGCCAGCCCCTGCTCAGTGTGGCCGAATGCTGGAAAAGAGCCGGACACCTTGTGCGAGTTTAGCAACGGAGCTGCAGGAGCAGTGCCACGGCAGTGTCACAGTGGTGCCATGGCCACCATACCACAGCCCGGGTCTCGCAGTGTGGGGACAACCAGCACCAGAGTCACTGGCAGAGGCAGGAGAGAACACACAGCATCACTGTCTCATAAGCAAGTTACCCTGCAGGATGCGATGTCATCCCTGAAAATACCATAAAGGCATTGCTTCCCAGTGGCTGAGCCTTCTGTCCTTCCTGCCTCTCATCACTTGAACTTGGGCCGGGGGGCAGCCGGGTACCCACGGATGTTGAGCAGCAGGAGGAGGCCCAGGCAGAGGGTGGCCGGGGCACACAAGGCCAGCGGCTCCTGCAGCGCCAGCAGCGTGTAGATGGCACCTGGACAAGGAACAGAGCGTGGGAATAAGGGTCTCTGGCTGAGGGAGTCACAAAACCCCACGATGGGCAATGGGCACCCAGCTGGCTCTCACCGATCATGACGACACTGAGGATGAAGTTGCTGATCTCCTGAAGCAGCTGGGGCCCAAATGCCAGCAAGAGCCCTGCCGTCACCTCCAGCCAGCCTACAGCCACCAGGTACCTGCCCGGCTCTGGCACAAGGCCCAACTCCTTCAGGGGAAACACCTTGGCAAACCGCACGAACTCCGATGCCTGGGTGGGAGGGGAGAGAGGCAGCCCTGAGCCTGGGCCTGAGGGGATACAGCCCCTCCAGTGTGTCTGCTCTGCCCTGCCCTGTCCTCCAAGGGGATCAGCTCTGCATCCTAAATAACCACACACTCTAAGGGGATCAGCCCTGTGCTCCAAGGGATGTAACCCCGCACCCCAGTGGGGTCAGTCCTGCACTCCAAGGGACTCAGGCTGAGGCACTATGAAGGGCTTAGCCTTGTACCCAAAGTGCTCCACCATGAACCCCTGTAGTCCCAACCTGCTCATTCTCACCCAAGGCTCAGCCCCACACCACAACAGTGTCAGCCCTGCACGTTTCCCCCGGAGCTCAGCCCTGCACCCCAACCTTTTCCTTTCCCCCGGAGCTCAGCCGTGCACGCCAAAGTGCTCTTTACCCCCAACCTGCTCGTTCCCCACGGGCTCGGCCCTGCGTCTCCCGAGCCCGTGGCCGTGCTCACCATGTGCCGGTGCAGGTCGGCGGAGAGCCAGTCCGAGACCTTCAGGGCGCCGGTGAGGAAGAAGAAGAGTCCGAGCAGGACACGGAGGGCGGTGAAGGCCGCCGCCATGGCGGGACGGGCGGGCCCGGGGGCGGAGCTGGGCGGAGCGGTCCAGCCCCGTGCCTGGCCCCGTTCCCAGCCCGGCCCGGCCCCGCTCGGTGCCCGGCTCAGCCTGGCCCTGCTCCGCTCTGGTCCCCGCCCGCTCCAGCCCCGGCCCCGCACGGACAGGGCCCCCCTTACCCTTGGGTGCTGCCACAGCAGGGGGTGCTCAGATGTGCAGCGTCACCCCCCAGATTATGACACGTCCCTGCCAGCAGCACCATCCTTCCACCGAAATAGAGCTGGAGGAAAAAGGGAACTCCCCCACCCCGCAACAAATCCCACAGCTGGGGCTTCGTGGGCTCTTGTGAGTGGGTGTGACCCACGGCAGCCCCTGCTGGCTATGGGTGCCAGGAGCTGCGGGGACCGCAGATCAAGCAAGGTATAGGCAGCGCTGGGCACGGCTCCAGGGAACCGGACCGAGCAGGCAGCAGCAGCAGCGAGGATGCTCTGGCCCCAGGGAGGCCGCGCTCCCCCGGCCTCTGCGTCACCGCCTGCACTGGCCGAGCCTCCCAGGAACGGCAGCCCAGCACTGGCGAGAGCCAGGCCCAGCGGAGCCGCAGGCGCTGTCGTTTGTGTAATCCAAGTGGAAATATTTTTTTTTAATGCAAATAAATCATGAGAGCCCGAAGTGTTTTCCAGGCACGAGGAAGCACAGGACACACAGCCAGCCTGGGCCTGCACCGACCCCATCTCGGCCACCACGTTGCATGGGCTGCCACAGGCACTGGCTGGACAGGGACCAGTGGCAGTGACACTATTTTTACTCCTGGCAGCACATGATCCTTCAGCTGCTCAACATGATTTGCAGCTCAGGTTGGTACACCATGCAATGACAGCATGTCTTGGGCTGTAATGCAAAATTTAACTAATAGTATGTATTTTATTACTATCTGTTAAAACCAGGTGGGGCAGTGTTGTTTATCTGTGACCCGTAACTCTAGGGGGATATCTTCTATTAATGGGCTATTGAGTCTCACTGCATGACTGATAAAATTACATCATCCCACCGTGAGATGCTCCACCCCAGGAAGAGGTGGATATTCTTATTTGGATATAATCTGTGTTAGAACACTGCAGAGTTAGCTTTTCTCCACTAGATGCCCAGAAGATTGGACCTATCCCCACGACTGCTAGACCTTCAGAAAAAAAAAACTGCACCCTTCTACAGGATCACTGCTTCAACAGAACCACATCTGTTCTCACTCCAGGAGGACTGCAGCCACCATTTAGTCAGACTGCTACTAAGACCCTGACCAACAGGGTTGTATTCAGACTCTGACAGTGGGTTTGCTTTTGTTTTTTTTGTACTACTGCATTTTTATTTTAATTTTCCTAGTAAAGAACCGTTATTCACTTCTTTGCCTGAGAGGCCCTTGATTTTAAAAATGTAATAATTTGGGGGGGGGGGGGGGAGAAGAGTTTACACTTTTCCATTTCAAAAGAAATTCCTACCTTCCTTAACAAACACCTATGATTTTCAAACCAAAACACAGCAACAGGCCTGGGCAGGGTGCAGGCCTTCATGACTTGGAAAGCTCCTTGGTCAGAAATAAATTTAAAAATAAACATCAAACCCTGAAAAAGTGAGTGCAGCAGCTCAGTGCATGTGCAGGGCAGTGGCATCAGGGCAGCAGTCAAGATTATCCCAGGATAATGTTCAAGTGTACCTGCTCTCAGCCTCTGATCTTTTATTGATTACAGAAGCAACTTAATGAACTATTTGGTAGAACGAGGTGTCAGCCTCACCAGAGGACACCCCGGGTGATGGTAACAGCCAACACCAGCACCAGGGAAAACTGATCCTGTCCCTACAGGACACAGGCTGCAGTTTGCTTACAGCTGGGAGCTGAAGAGGTAAAGTTCAGCACATGGAATGCTCCAAATTTCTCACAGGAAGCAGACAGTGCTGCAGCAGTGGAAATGAGGACAAGTTATTGGAAAATAACAGAGTCTGAAGAAAAAAGGCTGCACAAGCTGCAGGAGCTGTGGAGACAAAGACACTGAACCCCAGCCTCTGCAGAGCAGCTACTGAGCCACAAACATCACTGAAGCCTTTTCAGGATCCAGACAATACCAGAGTCATAAAAACATAGTGGAAACACCTCAGATTGTCCTCGCCCAGCACCTGATTGCCTTAGAGAACAGCAGCAGGTCATAGTGCAGCACCAACCCCCCCTGCCACGAGCACCCCCAGGCATTCAGACCCCTCTCAAGCATTTCACACCATGTTGTGACATGAAATTAGATTTATTTTCATGTTTCTAATCTGGCAAAGTAGGTCCCAGACATATGTTCATGACCCTTTGTGCCAATGCAGGAGGAAACCCTGCTACAATGAGCACAGCCACCACTGGTGTATTTCAACATATTAAACAACTTGATAATTAAACAAGGTATTGTATTTAACAAGTGACAGCATGAACCACAATATATGTGCACAGTGCAGCTGCCAAAGCATCAAGCGAAGCAACATGAACCATGGTAATTTGTGCTGCAACAGCTAAACCCAGCACTGCTCTGACTTCTAAAGAACTCTAACTTTTGGCATCTCAGGCTTAATTACTACAGTCATCACCAACAAAGCTACTAAAAACCAACCAGGCACAGGTAAATATTTGGAATTCTACAATGCAAAACTGTAACACACAAAATGGAAGTAAGGAATGATTGAAATTTCCAGAAAATTGTGTTTCTCAGACCCAGCCACACCACTCCACACTGACAAGACTGCTTATTCACTGAATACCCTCTGGAATAAAACAGACATAATTTATAAAAATATTTAAGTATTTTATTTTTAAAAGCTTTATGTTCCTCTTCATTGCACTCAGACTTCTTTTTCTGCAAGTGCAAAGCACACAATTAGGAAGATTCTGAAAGAAACACAGAAAACAACAGCAGAAACTACATGACACAGAATCACCATTCAGAATCACAGGCCATGTGCCTGCTATATATTCTCAAGTATTCACAACAGATTTGAGATTAAATTAAGAGAATTCATATACTTTTGAGATCAGATATGGCTTTGTGTGTTTTCCTACCCCACAGCAAGGAGCAGCAGTGACAAACCACAAAGGATTCAATAGGAATTTACCCACTGAATCCCATAGGCTTCACACCTTACAGGTCTACTGTTACTTACCTGTGACTCCCAAGTTAAGGGACTCAGCATGTTGCTCCTCAAACAAGATTTTAAATAGCTGAAGTATCCCCTTGTAGTTTAGTGGCAAATTAGAGGGAAAATGTCATTAATTCCAGCTCTATAAGTTGGTTTATTTCCCTGAACTACTATTTGCTGTGCTCCTGTACATGCTGATTTATACACCAGGTTATTTTTTAAATTCAATGTTAAAATATTTCAGCAAATAGCTTTTTAACAAGGTTTAGTTGAATTAACATCTGAGAAGCAGCTGCTCTATTTTCCTTTTCCCATGCTGACAATCACCAACTGTAGCCTGAGCACAGGCATGGTCATTTCTTGTTTGACCACCTGCAGCACAGAAAGGACAGAATTTATTTGCTGCTGCAGGGCTGAAAAGCCTCAGACAACGGTTACATTTTGGCTCTACAAAAGCAAGATGAATAAACTTTACATAAAATTGAGATTAATCACTGATTCAGGCTGGAATTACATAACCCAGCTCAACGTGATGGGATACCAAGCCTTCATAGCACTGTAAGGACACCAGCTACTTACTTGTCCACCTGTTCCCTTGGTCCCTCCACACACCACTGGGTACCATGCTGGATGTGCTCATGTTCGACTCCTCAACTGGAAAAACATGCCCAAGTTATTATACCCACAGTGATTTTGTAATCTTTTGTACAAACCCACATCTAGAAAGGTATTTTTAGCTGCTGCTGTCAAGATACCAAGCCCAGGCGGAGTCAGGTTGCTCAAGCCCAGAATGTGACAACAAGGACTGTGTTCTACCCTACACGTTTAGTGTATCCATTCGTCCCAGGTTCCCAGTGTTCCCCAGTTCAAAGATACTCAGGCGCCCAAAAACCTTTATTATTTCATCCATCCAAGACAAAAAAAGCAATACTTACTTCCCATGGATGAGCACTCCAGTGTCACTCAGCTTTCATCTTCACCTAAAGGATAACAACTCAAGTTATTAGAGTCATACACAGCAAATTGTGACCATTCAAAACTAACTTAAAAAGAAGGTTTTAACATACATGGACTGATTAGTTATGAGGGGGAACTTAGCAATTATTCCAAGCTATTACGTGGAAAAATAAGGGGCAGAAATAGGCTAGCCTAAACACTCATCAAGAGCTGAAGGAATATGCAGGCAGTTGCCTGAAGAACTGCACCCTGAGCACAAACCATAACCCCAGTCTGAGCACAGTGATGTTTGACTGCAGCCAGAGGTATACTATCCCTTATGTGAAGGCATTAATTTTGTCAGCTGCCTCAACTCTACAACCCTATTTGTCTCCTGTAGCAATGCCCCCTCTCTTCCCCTTCCTGAGGGAGTGCAGTGGTCCTGGCCTCTTAGAGCCCTCGTGTTCTACAGTCCAACAAGTGCTTCAGAAGCCAAAGGCAGACACTAGAGGTTGGCACTGTCTCTGCTTTTATCCTCAGCAAGGTTCTTCCCTCCTGAAGACCCCCTTTTACTATAGCTGAGGGCAGCCTGCAATAGTGAGAGCTGGGGATGTGGTACAAGGCTCTGCACAGCTCCAGATGGGAGGCAGATCCCACCACGGGCACAGCATGACGTGACGAGGCAGGGACAACTCCAGGCTTTAGTCTCCAACCCACCACCCACCTGGGTTTCCTCCCAGCCCTTGGGAGCAGGAGAGTTATGCACGTTTTGTTTTCTCTGCCATAGCAACAAACACCATGCATAAGGGATACTATATCTTTGTGCATCCTTTGAAAACTGCAGATTCCCTGCTAGCCACACTCTTCCCAACCTTCCCCAATTAGCTCTTCCGTACTGGTGTTCAGAAGCAACATTTATAGAGATGGGGTGTTCACAGACCACTGCGGGATTGCACAGCCAAGTCCTAATGTGTCAATCATTACCTAGCAGCAATGACACAGGTGGGAGAAGGCCAATCCTCCCTTTTTTCCTTTTCCAAGCAGCAGCTATTTAACAGCCCCACTAGCTGGTATGGAGAGTGAAAAAAAAATCTGAAGCTAATTAGCTGATTCCAAAACTTGATGTAGAGGAAGAAGCCAAGTGATTCCCCAGAGCAGCATACTTGGATGCATCCTTCCCAACATGGTCAGCCTCATTGAACATAATGGAACAGAACACTGGCCTTCCTGATCATGTCACTGCAGCTGGCAATGATTAACAGAGACATGCAACCCCATTACTGCTCCAGTCCTAAAACTACTCACAGGCCTCAGTGTTTGGCTATGGGGAGAACTGCAAGCAAATCAACACTTTGTATGCTTAATGTTACAATAAAGCCCCATCCACGCTGTGCTGTGCTCTCCTGCCAGCACCAGGCTCTGCTCAGAGGGCCTAGCAGTACGCAGATGTATTCTGACACCACACTTCTGAGTTTCAGGTAAGCTTTTGAGAAAAAGTGTATTTCACACACAGATAAAACCAAGATGAAACACAATGCAAGCACTTGAATGTCATTTCTTGTACCCACTTGTTACAGACTGACTTAGAGCAGACATGACTTAAGTTTGCTACCACACCAAGTTCCATTACTGCAGTCAGAACTGGTCTGAGCCCCATGGTTCAGTCACAAATTGCTTGCTCCAAGAGTGTCAAAAACCTGCTTAGTTCAAATACGTAGAATGAGGCAGATGTGCCAATAACCCCTCCATGACATTCCTGCAGGTCAAGTATCCAGAGCACACTGGAAAAACTTAGGTCAGATCTTGAGCAATGGTTTAAGATCACTAATTCAGTTTTGCTACCTGACAGCACAGCGGCTGCCAGCAGGTTTGCTACTGGATCCCAGTCCCAGGTAAGGATAAGCCATCACAAAATGGATTCAAGTCACAGGTAAACCATCATGAAAAGCCAAACTGACTTTGCGACAAGATGTCACTGTGTGACCAGCTGGCATGGGTTACACTCACTGTGGTGTAACCAAAGACCTGTTGTCATTATCTTATGGTGCGCCTGCTACTTCAAGGGTTCAATGGAACATGGAAAGGTGGCTACAGCGGAGGGCAATGTTGTCCAGCAGATCCCTGTTCACCAGCAAGAGTCCTGCCTGGAAAGTAACAAAGAAGGGTCCAGAAGTGACGATAATACCAGAAACAAGTATGCAAAGCAGAACTTTGCAGAGTAAGGGAAAACACATTACAACACCTGTGAAACAAACTAAGTATCAGACAAGAGCCAGATCATTCACTGGAACAAGGGTCTTTGAAATTCAGGTTCAAGAGCTAATGCAAAAGAGCTGGAGATCAGCATGTCTGAATGTCTTGCAACGTAAGCATGTTAATCCTGGAACACTACAGTCAGGAGTTCTAGTAATGAAGAGTTTCGAATTACATCCCAAGACTGATGAAAAATGGAATCGTACATTACACTAACAAGATGACTCTACGAGGCAGAAGTACAGAATCTCATCACTGTCAATTAAAGCAGAGGAATGTATCAGGCTTGTCAATCAAAGGTTAAAATAAAGACTACTCCAATGTCCAATAAGCTCTATGAAACTCACAGGGATATTCAATCAAGCACTCATTTATGTCCTCAAAAATATTCTCGATCAGTCTCAGAGCTGCTTGTACCCGTAGCTTGAGGTGACTCTCACATAGCACACACGAGGCAAGAGCAGTGGTTACTAACACATTCCCACCAAGCCAAGACTCTACACACGGATGAACTGCAGATGGGCCACTTCATCACTACAGAAAGTTTAAACGTGTTCTTTTCCAGGCACTAAGAGCACCTTGTCAACTACTCAACTGAGTTTAAGATCACATTCCCTCTTCCCCACAGTGCTCATTTAAGAATATCTTCGTTACATCAGAAATAAGAAAAATCCACCCAAGCCAAGTCGTATGTACAGAGGAATCGGGTCTGGAAATCCTTATCTAAGAACCACAGTAACTACTTGTTGTCTCTGAATGAGACAAAAGCTTAAACCGAAAACCACGCAGATTTGATGCAAGCTCAGCATACAGGTATGAAGTGCCGCACTGTAATTCCACAGTCAGAAGTGTGATGTCAGAATACCCACTGTATAAGATTACATAGAAAGTCACCAAGTTATATTATATTGCTTGTTACCTACCTGTACGCAGTCGGCAATGAGAATCTTGGAGCAAGCAGGAATACTACATCCGGGTCCTAATGTCCATTGCCATTTGTGGTACTACGTTCCTCACAGTTATGAACTGCAGAAATGCTGGCTAAGTGCAGTTATGTAGCAGGCCACTAGTTTAAAGTGTAAATTGCAGTCTCAAATTCCAGCAAAAACTTGCTGCCACAGTAAATGGTTGCCAAGGAGAAGCCATGAATTTGTCTACCACAAAAATACCACAAAATCTCAAAAGCATTTTCAATTTCTCATCAGCTGTACAAATTATTAGTGTAATGTATCTACACCAGAAGGTAAGATTATTCTGTATTCATTTCTGAGAAAGTGTGAAGACATATGTGTAACGACACGTTTCTACTTGCTGCAGTTTTTAGAGCTCCAAGTGTCAAAATGGGCTCAATTTTGATAAAACAAGCTAAATTGCAACAGCCAATGTCCTCCAAGTCCAGTAGAAAAAAATGTTACGTGATCCAGACCATCCAAAAACAGGTCTGACCAGCAAAGCACTTTTCTGATTTTAGAAGATTTAATTATATAAATCTGAGTTTATGAAAGAAGTCCAAAACCTCATAGGAACAGATCAAAGGAATGTCACTTTCTCGCCTCCCACATTTAGTAACTTTTATCACATTTTGAAGTTGACATGTTTGCCAGCTTTTAAGACACTATCTTTAAAAGGTCTTGAAAAGAAGTTGGCTAGTTCATCATATGCCTGTTTAGTACATGCAACTCAAAGCAGAACTTGTTTTAGAAATTCTGCTTATGCAGCTACAACAAAGCCAGATTAAACCAAACTTTCAGATGTTTTGAAAACTGCCAAATCTTTCAAATATATTTACTAATGATTTTGCAGCTCAGCTATTTTAATACCTAGCAACAGTAGCTTACGTACAAAACAGGGGTACCCAAAGAAAAGCTCTGTAAGGTACAAAGACAGCAGCATCCTTTTCTCTTCCAAGTTACAGAACTACAAAAGAACATACTTTAGGATATGCACCAGCATCTCTTTTAATAAAGAATGACATGTAATCTGAAAAATAAACTGAAAAAATTAATTTAATGTTCACGTTCAGAATTTCCCACCTCAGACACCTTCACCTTTTGAGGGTGTCCCATGAACACCCTCCAGAAAAGATATTGTTTAAAACCGCTTCAATAATGCAAATTGCATCGATACTGCTCATTTGTAAACTATCCAATACAAGTAACTTCCAAATACTTGGTCTGCAGTTTAGGAACTGCCAATTTGATATTACCTCAAGAGCAATTCATTGTTGTAGCATGTTATCAACCCCCAAACTTTTCTGGGTAAACAAAAAGCATTCACCAAACAAGCTGAATCACTCTTTAGTGAGCTTCATGTTCCACACCAGTGTTATCTGTATCAGCCCTTCCCAACTTGCTATTCCATCATTTAAGGGGTAACAGTACACTTCAAAAGGGATCAGACATATGTGCCCTAAAACCCTGCAATCTGACACTTAAGTTTCAACCACACGGAAAATTTAGCAGAGAATTTAGAATTAGCCAATGCTTAGCACAAGGAATGGAAGGATATTGGAAAGATTAAAGCTATTCACAAAACTCCGGTGGTTGGGGATCATGTGAAGGTACAGCCAAGCTAAGTTTACCTACTTTGTGCCAAGCAGGTTGATGTATCCTGCATTAACACTGAGGTATTTGACCCTGGGAAGTCAACCTTCCCAGTTTACCTGGTACATCGTAATAATAAGCAAAGCAACTACTTTACCAATGAGTCCAGAATGCTTTGAAATTTTTCTGGGGCTTAATAAAATGAACAGCAAACTAACGAATTCATCAGATCTTCTACAAAAAGAACCTTAAAGGGAGTTTATTTGCACTGTGTAGTATTAACTCTTAAAACTCCAGATTCAGATACTACTTTTGAAGCATTATCTCCAAACATCAATAATAAAAGAGCGATAACCATCATGCAAGCAAGCTGATTGCTGTATTTTACATACAGGATTTTAGGATTTGCCCACCAGCTACACAATTTAAGAATAGTTCCTGCAGTCCCCATAATACAAATGATTGTATTCTCAACTAGGCAGATTAGTCCACTGTTAGCATGAGGACATAAGCAAGTTAACCTTAATCACTCAAGTAACACTTCTGGTCTTTTTGCCAAGCAATTTCAGGCAGGTGTACAATATGGAGCAAGGCCAGATCCTGTAATCTCAAAACAGCTTAAGAGCATATAAATATCACATCAACAATCCTTTAGTGAGGAAGTCAGCCGATACAAGGCATTCTATGACTTTATTTTAAAATAACCATTGCTAGTCTTCTGCTTAAAGTCTTTAAAAGATTCCAAGCAGCAACTGCCAGGGTGGTAAGTGCTACCATCCCACCACCCATAGCTAAAATATGGAATTCATTACTGCACTGCTTGCAGTGAAGCTTTAAATAATGTATCTTACAGCATTTTTAAAATTTCCATTTGCTTCCTTATTGCAGCACAATTACTGCTCAAAAAATCTGCACCTACTGCAAAGTTTGGCTACAATTTAACCCAATCTTTGGCTAGAGAGGCACTGTTGGAAGTGATCTCACTCTTCACTGCAGTTCCACACCCTGGTCTAGGTCCGACCTCAGCTCGAGGCTCTCAGGTTACTGTGGCAGGTGTGGTATTCAGCCTTGTTTCCCACGTTAACCATGACTGGCAAGAAGAGTTACTACATTTAGTTTTCTATTTATTTGAAGCACAGTAAAAAAAAGGTTGGTACACTTTGGGAATTCAGTGGCACAAGGTACACTGCCATCAAGTTAGGGACGTTATACATCAAAAAAACAGCTAAATTTGATTTTGAAACACTGCATTACATAATTAAATTGTACTTGCCCAAACAGACCACTTACAAATATTAGGTCAGTAAGTTTCTAACATCCATAAAAACGTAGCTTTCTTACTAAAATGCAAGAATTAAGAAGTCGGTGTCTAAACAAGACAGACAAAAACAAACTGGAATGAAACTACAGGTCACATCTAAAATCGGGGCTTTTTGTTTGGGGCTTCATATTCTTCTCTCCCTCTACCATATCCTGCTGGTGCTCCAGGCCCCATTCCTCTAGGACCCTGGCCACCCACGGGCCCCGCACCTCCCTGCCCAAAGCGTTCAGGACGCTATTGGAACAGAATTAACAGTTCATTATAAGTAGTTGATGTCCATGTGTGTTAAGTATATATTTTTAGAAGGTTCCGTAGTCAAGGTTCGTCGATACAATCACCATTGAGCCGATCCACAGGTACCGGGAACATAGAAAGGAAAAAAGGGTAATTTAAAAATTAGTTTATTGTAATACATGCCTTGAGGTATGTTCCCACTTGATGCATTCTCATACATCTGTTACAAAGAACAGATCCTCCCTGCAGTGCTAGAAAGGTAAGCATTAGTGCAGATGTGAATTAACAACTTTTCCAAATGAGCTCTAGCAAAATTTTCAACCAAGTTAATGCAATAGCTTGCAAACTTCTCACCTTTAGTGCAGTAAAAGCCCAGATTACATCACTGTCATTTCCAAATAAGCCTAATGAGAGAATGCAGCTCCAGTTGGCTGAAGGAGGAGCTGACATTCATCAAATGTAACAGAATGCCTACTCACCAGAACTGGCATGTGCTGTCTAGAGACCATGTGCTTTTCAAGATGGGGTTAAGACTACAGTCTGCTGACTAAACTGCAGAGGCCTTTGGCAGTACCAAAACTCATTGTGAGCACTACTGCATTGCAAGAAGAAAAAAAAAAAGTGAAAAATGCTACTGACCAGTGCTCTACCTAACCAACACAACTGCTCGAGCAAAGACTGGCATTTGTTCAAACCCAACGTAATCCAGAGCTGCTGGTGCTGCATCAGATGTGAAACATGTTCCAAGCATTCAGTATTTCCAGTTAAGAGCAATGCACAGAGGGTTGTGTGCATCCAAGCAGTATCTCCCTTCCCACCCCACCTTCACCACAAGCTCTTGAAAAATTCACAGCTTCACAGCAATTGAAAGGTTTCACACCAAGGTGTAACAGCTAAGTTACTCTGCAATAAAGCAGACTTCAGGTCTATTTACTAGTACCTCTCTAGTTGTATGTACTTCGTTCAGTTACTGTATTACTAGGTGTGATCAGCATTCAATCTACAGAACTTACACATTATGAGGTCAAAGAGAACTTTAAATTTTCATTTCAACCAAGGTTCCCACTACTGAGTAACAGAACAATGGTAGGTGGTTAGTTACAGAAAGTATCTGCAACTGAAAATGCACACTTGAGAGCTCCTGACTTCTGAATGTCAGCATCAACCCTTTCAAGAAAGGAGTTTCACAAATATTACTTAGGTTATTTCTACCTAATTCATGGCAGCTTCAGCTCATCTCCAGCTCTATTTAAAGGTATCAGCCCAGAAACTGCGACAGCATTGTGTGGCAGAGATCCCCAGCCTAAGAAACTCAAGGCAGTTAATCCACCTCACTGTCACTTCTTTTGACCAGATCACATTTCAGGGACTACACAAGTTCACCATGCACCTGTACCATGGTCTTCAGGAGAAAAATGTACATAGTACCACCACACACTGCCTAACTGCTCACAGGAAGCTCAGGAACTGCTTACATATCAGTAAGTTATTGAGATACCTTTAGGCCAACAGCACTATCTACTGAATCAATGATGCTCTGTGAAGTTACCATTCCAAAGATATGTTCCCCAAAAAGATGAAACAGAAGATATCTGACAAGCTACTATGGTAGCTCAGCTCATTAAGCCAGAGGCCTAAACCCACCCAAAACTCATTTAGTTCAGCTTATACTACAAGTGTACACCCTTTCAGGAGGGTGAAGGCACACTGGTTTATCGCCACCTAAGCCAACAGATTCCCATCCTGCCCATTAAGCACTTCTGTAATCTACATCCATGGTGTTTCAGTGTAGGAACACCAAGCAGGCTCCAAGCCCAGTCACACATGTAGTGTGCCAGAAATTAGTAGTTTGGAAACATACCTCTGAACAGGAGATATGCTGTAGTTTTAACAGGCTCTACACCTTTGTGTCATGCCCAACACAGGAAAACAGACCAGGCTTATCATTCCTTTGGGAGACAGGAACCACAAATGGCTATAGTCCAGGATAGCTGGAACATGCCTGAAGCTAAAAACCAGCATTTCTGCTCTTCTACAGCAACATCAGCACAGACTGAGGGATATGCTGTTTACCCTTGATTACTTAAATTAATCTGCTGCTGGAACAGACCTGAGCGCAGATTTTGGACTGAACAGCACACCCAGACCAACATGCATCCAGCCCACCTAGGCTTGGAAGGGCCAAAACAGTGTTACATTGGGAAGGAGAACAAAAAAATCTCTTGTCCATCAATACAGAACATCAAATTACTGAAAAGCTACCACATTAAGTATTTTGATGAAATTTGTCAGATTCTCTAGAATTCATAAAAAATCCTTCCAAGCCCAACAGTGACGCAGAATTTCCAAAGTCCAATGAAGTCGGTTAATTGCAAATATGCTGTAGAGCACATTTGAATTCACTTAAAATTTCTGACTGTGTAAGCTACCATAAAGGTTATCAACTACTCTAGTGCTACACGCTGCCACGTTGTCCTGTGTTAAACACCTGACAAGAGAGTCAGCAGTTAACAGTGACATTTCCACAACCATCCGAACACTGGAGAACTCATTCCCAACCACAACAACTCCCTTGTGCTAAGCTAAAGCCACCACAGGATACGTTACCATGTCACTTCCCATCATAGAACCACTCATGGCTGCTTGGCCAACTCCCGGATTAGCTTCATAACCTATGCCGCCACCACCTCCCAGAGGTGGGAATTTCTGGGCTGCTGAAGCATAAGGATCTAAGAGAGAGAAATATATAATCATATTCTGACAATTCTTAAGTTAGGCACATGAAGTAATTACTTAGAAGACTCTTTACCTCCCATGTTCATTGTGGCAGCACCACCCATTCTCATGTCTCGTTCCCTCTGCATAGAAGAAACCATTTTTAACTTGGATAATCAACCAAAAAATCCAAACTTTTCAGGAGACAAAGCACATATACAGCCAACTACTGCCACTGCCCATACACAAACACAGAACAATTGCCAACCCAAAGGAAGCAAAACACAGCGATTTTGAAAATACATCAACAAAATTCCTGAACATGGTAATATATCCCAAACCCACCACGATGTCACTTACTGGATCCATGTAACCCATTCTACTATAATTCTCTTCCCTCTGTCTTCTCATCTGCTCTTCCATTTCCCGCTGACGGATCATCATCTCCTCCTCCCGCCGGCGACGCTCCTCTTCCTGCCTGGTCATCCCAAAGCAGACTGTTAAACCCCAGGAGTGGAGCACACTGAACACACACCAACATCATTTGCTCCAGCAACATAAAGGCACTAAATGACTACACTTCAGAAAAAAAACAACATACTCTATGATGCTCAAACATTTGAGGAGAAACTTACATAGCAGTTCAATTTCACAAACACAAACTGAAGCAGCAATGGCATTTCTTGAAAAATGAAAACTTTTGTATGTATGTAATTGGCAAAAAAAAAAGCATAAATGTAACTTTAAATAAAATCCCATGAAAGCAAACTAACCTCAGCTGAATTTCCTTGCGTTTCTGCATTTCCTGATTATGAAGTTCTTCCATACGCCTCAGCTCCTCCTGACGCCTCATGAGGTCTGCAGGAATGAAGTCTGTGAGCAGCTTTTTAGCAAAACATCACATTTTAACTATATCTGAATTAGATCTGCCTCAGCTGCACTGTGGCAGAGAAGTACGTTCCAGTGTCACTGTTCTTACCAATACACCACTGAAATAAATACCAAAAACTTCTAGTTTCTCTGTACCTCTGAAATTCTCAAGTTCGTAGTCAGAGCATGTATTTATTCACTAAACAATTGAAGAGCCATATATTTCAGTCAGCGTTTAAAGCAAAAAGATAGTAAGAATTCAGAACCAATTACCTTGACGCAAGAGGTTTGCCTGATGCTCATGATAAGCATCTTCCATCTCACTTTCAAGTTTGTCCTTGGCATCTTTCATGTTTTTTGCCACTTGCTCTCTCTGCTGCTTTTCCATTTCATCTAAAGATTTCCATCTCTGCGAATATTCAAATTCAAAACTGCCAGGCTGAGCAAAACGGGGAGGAGTCTCTCTCTCCCTGCAGAAAGGAAGATACTTGAAGAGTGGGCAACCCTGGAAACTCAAGGTCAATACAAGATCACAGGCAAAATAACCCAGTTATCAGGGAATATCAAGGGAGCCCAGAGAATACCTGACAACTGGCTGTGATGGAAGTGCTACATCTTACACACCGAATACAAATAATTATCACAGCACACATGCAGACTCCTGCACTATCACATCCAAGAAAATCTTCAGAGTCCTACTACTTGTTTGCCTCATTCTTAACTACCTTTAGACACTTCACTGCTGACAACTGCAGGTGCAAAATCCTCAAACAAGACAGGCTTTTGCCCAAGCAGACACAAACAAGGTGGATTTCTCCCGTGCCAAAGCACTCTGTGTCAAAGGCAAATGACAGCCTTCACTTTCATTTGAATAGTTCCAAAAACGCCTGAGGGCCAACAGGTTGTCATATAAGTAAACTCGAATTTTAAATTCAATAATTTATAAAACGAAACTGTCAAGCTCAAAAGCTTTCCCTACATTACCAATATAAAGTATTTCAACGTTTTGGAATACTGTATTAATCCACATTGCCCTCAAAGCTGCCTCTAAACCACTTCCAATTTTTGATCAAAGCAAGGAATTTTGAACCTTTTCTAAGACAAGCAAGACTGACTAGAACTTCCTCCCTGCCCTCCCTTTTATGACCTACAAAATTATAAAATTCCTACAAGTTTAATATACTGATTCTACCACAAACCTACTGTTTTGGAAGATTTCTCTTGACTCTTTAAAACTCCTCTAAACTCTTTGTCCCTTTATGCCAGCAGTCAGCTCATAAGGCAAATCCACATGCAACAAATTTATACAAATCATGGAATGAGTTAAAATTTTACTTTATTTCTCATTTCAAACCATGAATGTAAATTTTCAAACTCCCCATGGGATCATCAACCCAAGACATGCCTTAAGGGAGATGACAGCTTTCAACAATAGCATGAAACAGTTCAAGCCTGATTTTTCAAGTTTCTACATACACCAAAACCATCTGTCGAGTTATTTCTTTGTAATACGATGTAGAAAACTTCTTGTGTAACACTTGGTGAATACACTAAACAAATCATTATGATACTTTAAACTAAAAACATAAAAAAAACCCAAGAACTGGAAACACAACCAAGTATCAAAAGCCTGTTTCTGAAAAATTTTCCATATTCCTCAATTTCAGAGACAGTACTATTTAAAACATCATTAATACCCTGTTTATATTAAAAGACAGTGCCTACTTTTGATACATTGGATTCTTCTGAGCAAGCTTTTCTGGAAGACCATCTTCATCATCCAGTTGTTCCAATGGTTCCACAATAACTGGCCTGGGAGTACTGAACAGAAAATACTCGTTTTACTCCTCTAAAAGCCTTTATTCTGAAAAGCTAGAACGCTACAGGTTTTATTCAGCTTAAAACTAGAAAATCCTGCCAAAGTACTTACGTTGTCAGCAAAAATACCCCCTCAGTACACCGTTCAAATGCTTTCCTTGCGGCTGGCTTTGATGCAAACTCAACAATGCCTTTTCCTGTTGATCTACCTCGATCATCTACAATCACAACAGCTCTTTCCACCGGACCGAACTGGGAAAAAGCTTCCTCGAGCAACTCGTTGGACACGTAGGGTGAGAGGTTCCGCACCGACAGGGCAGCGGCGTGAGTGGCAAAGCGAACACGGAGCTGCCGGCCCCTCATGGGGGTATCGTCCAACTCTGCCTTTGCGATTTCTGCAAGAGCTCTAGATTCCTAGGGGAAGTGCAAAACCCAGTTTTAGAAAACTAAGCTGTACATCACCACATCGCGAGAACGGGAAAACACACAACATGAATGCCTACCAATTTAATGAATCCAAAGCCTTTTCCCTTGTTGATAAAAACCTCTCCCGGCTCCCCGTATTTGGCAAACAGCCTTTTAAAGTCTTCATCTGTGATATCCGCAGGCAAATTCCCAACAAACAACCGGCAGCGCTGTGTGTACGTCTTCTCCCCGGGCCGTCTCAGCAGAGAAAGGTTCGCTTTAAACCCCTACAAAGAATCAGACCAGTTCGAACCACCACTGAGTGCCGCACACAGAATTGCGGGGAGCCCTGAGCACCCCCGCAAAACCCAAAACGCCATTCCAGGACCGCCCGGGCACTGCGAAGGGGTCCAATCCGCAGCCCCGGGACCACCAGAGGCACCGCGAGAAGACCCAAATCATAGTCCCGTGCCACCTCGAGGGAACCCAAACCGCAGCCCCAGGCAACGCGATGGGACGCAAACTGCAGCCCCGGGACCGCCCTGACACCGGAGACCAACTCGGGTCCCGCGGAGGCGCCGCCGCCTCTCCCCCGCTCCTCCCCTCAAGATGGCGGCGCGGGAGCGCGGAGTCGCCGCCATCTTGTGCCTGAGGGACGTAAGCGGAGGGGGGGGCCGTGACTCACCTCGTCCGACAGCTTCTCGCTTCTTTCTCCCGAACCTTGCTGTGTCCCTAGGCTCTGCTGGCCCTGGTGCTGCTGCCCGCGGCCCCGCGGCTCTCCGCCCGGTCCGCCGCGATGCCCTGGGCCGCCCTTATGCGGCCCCTGCTGCGGGCCGCCCGGTCCCTTGGGGCCGCCGCCGGAAGACTGTCCTTGTCCTTTCTTAAGGCCGCCGGCCGGCGTGGGGCTAGGGCTAGGCTTTGATTGCGGCTGTGGACCAGAGGGAGACGAGGAGGGAGCCGAAACCGGCGGCTGCTGCGGTGGCTGCTGCCCCGCGGGAAGCGCAGAGGATGGAGGCGCTCCCGCCTGGCTGCCGGTGGGTCCCGCCGTGGTGGCGGAGGCTGAAGAGGATGAAGATGGCGGAGCAGAGGTGGACGTGGGCGGCTTCGGTGGTTCGGGCTTCGGCCCTCCTCCCGGCGGACCGCCCGGGCCTTGCGGGCCGCCCGCCATCGGGCCGCGGTTCTGTCCCATGCCCATGCCGGGCGGCGGAGAGCGAAAATCGTGGTTGGGGCCGCCGCGGCCGCCACCACCGCCGCGCCGATGAAAGCCACCGCCACCGCCGCCACGGCTACGGAAGCGATCTCGCGACATGGTGTACCGGAGGGAGGAGACGGAGACGAAAAAACAGCTCCAGCCGCGGCGGCTGCTGCTCCTCAGCGCCCGCTGCGCAAAATGGCGGCGAGGTGGACGGCCTCGCCGCCGCCTTTGTCCGGCCTTAATATAGTTTCCCCGCCCCCGGAAGCCCCCTCCTCCCCGCCAGCCAACCACCGGCACTGGCGGCGGTGACTGACAAGTGAAATCACCAATAGCGTGTCGCAATTACGCCACCTCTTTGATCTCATTGGTAACGAGCCCGCCCTCTGTCCATTGGCGCGTTTGACCGCCGACGTTGGCACAGGACGATCCGTTAACCCCCCCGCTTGCTGATTGGGCAGTTTGAGTGGCGGGAGGAGAAGTCACGGCGGGAGCGCGAGTCGTGATTGGCTGGCTCCGCTGTCAGCCAGGGTGGGGGCGCGGCCCCGGCCTGGCTGCCCGGCGCCTCAGGGCGCGCTAAGCCCTAGCTGTGCCTGGAAAAATGTCAAATAAATGTATTTTCAATTATAGTTCGCTGCTTCGGCGTGGCCGGAACCTTCCCTTCTGCTTTTTAACCCAATCCGAGATAAAAAATGTCCGATTTCTGCATTCAAGTGTGGTGGTGGAACCCCGGTGCCAACATGGGGAGTCACGTTCAGTCTGTGTGAAAAGTCGGCCAGGGAAGCAGTAAAACAGAACCCTGTTCTTTGAAAAACGATCCGCAGTTTGTTTTCAGACACCCGAGGAAAGCAGGACACGGCTTGGTGCAAAACAAAAAACGACGACAGTTCCCCAAAATGTACACGCTGCATTCTGCGGTGAAAAATAAAGTGGCTGTACCAAGACCGTAGTGTTGTGTCCCGGCTTTCCATGTTCCATTACAGAAAACAGGCAAAAAGCACATTCCATCTCTTTAGTGTCCCTGGTTTCAGCAGTGCCACGCAGGAGGCACAACATGACACCTACACAACGTTTTCATACCTTCATCAGTGTTTGAGTCCACCCCCCTCTCAAGCTCCCCGGAATGTTTCACATTCAGTTTCAGGTCTGAAATATAACAAAATCAAACACCATGTGAAGCCCGAGGGAAAGTCCCATGTTAATTGCACAGACCTGGAACTGTGGAAGTGCTGTGATAAAACATCATCAAACTCATAAATATTTCTGATACCCTGGGGAAGTCAAAGGCCAGTTTAATTCTTCATGGAATCATGGAATCACGGAGTAGTTTGGGTTGGGATCTTAAAGCATACCCTGTTCTACTCCTTGCCATGGGCAGGGACATCTTTCACTATCCCAGGCTGCTCCAAGCCCTGCCCAAGCTGGCCTTGGACACTTCCAGGGAAGGGGCAGCCACAGCTTCTGTGGGTAACCTGTGCCAGGGCCTTCTCACCCTCACAGGGAACAATTCCTTCCCAATATCAGTCTAGCCCTGCCCTCTGGCAGTGGGAAGTCATTCCCCTTTGTCCTTGTAAATTGTTTCTCTTCATCTTTCCTGTCAGCTCCTTCAGGTACTGGAAAGAATCAGGTCTTCCCGAAGTCTTCTGCCTGATGAACAATCCCAATTCTCCCAACCTTTCCTCGTAGAACAGCACCAAAAGAAATGTCACTGCAGCTTTATATTTTACTTTTTTTTTTAATAAAAAGGAGCCACAGATGGATCCAGCCCTGAATCAATGTTATACTAGCTGTGGGACTTCAGCCACTTCCAAGCACTGGAGGATGGAAACTCCAGGTTGTTTTGAAATGGATTCTGGCCGTGGCCCTGTTGCCGGCAGTGAGTGTTTCCACCACGAGGTGTCTCAAAGGTTAATCACTGCAAGAACAAATTTGGGACTGGCTCTTATCACACACGAACAACAGGCATCGCCTCGCTGTCACATCTCGTTCAGTCTCTTCAGGAAACAAATTGCATTGAGTGGAAAAGGGTTGCGATTGTCTTTGTTGTATCTTGAGTATAAGTGAACTGTGTTTTCAGGAGCTTAATTTTTATCATTCTTCAAAAGAAAGAAAGGGTATAATTCTTCTCCTAATTCTGAAAAAATCTGTACAATAAAAATCAAAACAGAAAAAGGGAGGGGCAGCTCAAACCTCTGCTCTGTGTGACCAGGGACAGACCCAAGGGAAGGGCTGGAGTTGTGGCAGGGGGAGTTTAGGTTGGATATTAGGAAAAGTTCTTTCCCCAGAGGGTGGTGGGGCACTGCCCAGGCTCCCCAGTGAATGGGTCATGGCTCCAAGGGGCCAGAGCTCCAGGTGGGTTCGGGCAGCGCTCCCAGGCACAGGGTGAGGTTGGTGGGGTGTCTGGGCAGGACCAAGGTTTGGACTTGATGATCCCTCTGGGTCCCTTCCAACTTGAGATATTCTGTGATTCTGTGACTCTATGAAAAATCTATGCAACAAAATCTGAAGTCCACGACGTGGCTTTGAATCTTGCCAGATCTAATAAAGGCCAGGGTAAGAGTTTTGCAGCTGCAATATGAGTCTTTATCCTGGTCTTCAAATCAAAGAAAACTGATGCCTGAGCAGGACTTGAAGTAAGAACAACTTCTGTTAACAATCACCTGTTTTGTAAGTGTTTGTGCTGGGCAACTGCCTGGTTTCATATAAAAACAGCCACTGAGGAAGAAAGCTTGGGATGTTCTCCCCAGTATGTTCCACTGTAAACAAATATATCTGAGACTGGAAATTCTCTGTGACACCTGGGGTAAGAGTTGAAGTATTTCTCCATCCTTCACATGGTTCTGTTTATTGGGATGTTCGGTGCACACATACAGTTCAGTTTAATAGGGGCTGTTGAGAGAAGCAAAAAAGGAAGAACTCAAGACCTTTCTTGCCCTCAAAATTTTAATTTATTTAAAAATAACACTAGTGTTACTGCTTCTGAGGATTTTTTCATGCGATACAACTGATCTAAAAATTGAATTAAGCCGTGGTAAGAAGCAGTCCGTGACTAATGAGGAAAAGACCTTAGAGGAATATGACAGAGGGAATCGGGCTGACACGGAGGTGCCCAAAGTTCTGAATGTCTCAGCTGCCTCGAGCACAGGATAATGCTCAGGTAATCCCTGTGTGGATCTCAGCAGGTGATTGATTCAGATTAATTTTTTTCCCTAAACTGTTTCCTCCTGTTATAAACATAAACACAAGACTGACAAGGAGAAATCTGACTTATGTCTGTATTATTAATTGCAGATTGTAGAAGGAAGGAGCAGCGTGTGTCCAAGCTGCTAATTAGGAATAATTACCCCATGAGGTTCTGTAAGTGTCCCTAGTACAAACAAACATGAATCCCACTAACATCCCTTCCCACTGAAGAAGAAATTAAACTCTGGAAGGAGATGCCATGTCTGTACTCCCTGGGCATTCCCTGAACTGTTTTGACCAAGAAGAAAACAGTTTAAGGGCTGTGTGCACAAATTCCAGTATGTCCCAGACCTAGAGGTGCTCAGGAATTTTAACAATCATGAAGCAAAGGGAAGAGTGGGAAGGGAGATCAAAGCAGGGAGGCACCCAGAAGGTGCAGGGTAGAGTCCTTGTCCTGCTGAAGACTCTCCGAAATCCAAGTCTGTGGTGCACTGGTATAAACCTGCCTGAAGAATAGGGATTGCTGCAGAACATTGCATCGTTCTGGGGCTCACCACAGTGTCATGAAGAAGCATGACCTTTGTTAGAATAAAGGAGGAAGCAAAATGGCAACAGCATTACCTGGTACCTGAAGCTGAGGCAGGATGGCAGGAGTGGCCAAGAGCTGCTGCAGTGGCTTTTCAGCTCACAGCAACTTTCCTTGGCACTCAGTGATGAGGGTTCTCCTCTCCCTCCAGTGCTGTTTTCACCTCTCCTTGAGCACAGATTAAATCTGCTCTCCAAGAGGTTTTTCCTCTATACAACGACAAACATACCTGTAGGCTTAAATATAGAAAGCTCTGAGGTTGGGAAGTTCTGTGACTTGACAAGATCATGCAGTCTGGATAAACTGGTCTTTCCCTCCTCTTGCTGCCTGTGTCTCCTCTCTCAGCAGTAGCTGCCCTGCCAGTGGGCAGAGTGATCCTTGGACAGTTGAGCACGTCAAGACTGTCTTCCAAGAGGCTCCAAGAGCCCTCTATTCTCAGTGATGTTAATTGGAGTTAAGGATGCTCCCTGCCTTGCAGGAACACTCAGCACAGTTGTATTACAAAGCTGCCAATCCAGACATGTCCTTGAGCTGTGGAGAGAAATGAGATAGACATAACTAGAATTTATCCCACTGCCCTACAGTTAACAGCATTTATGTCATCTATCAAGAGAATTTAATATTCTATGTTTTTTTAATATAAAGAATTTAATGTTGTACATCTTCAATTAAAAGAATTTAAAACTCTGTCACATCTTGTCACCTTCTGGCCACGATCCTTTAGATGCAGACCAGAAAGTCAGCTGTGTCCTGGCCTGCATCCAAAGGAGCAAGGCCAGAAGCAAGGGGATTCTCTCAGACTGCCCAGGAGTACTGAATCCAGTTCTGGTGCCCCCAATATAAGAGGAACATGGAAATGTTGGAGAAAGTGCAGGGGAGGGACATGGATTTGATAAAGGGCCTGGAGCATCTTCCCTATGGGGACAGCCTGGGAGAGCTGGGGTTGTTCAGCTGGAGAAGAGAAGGTTGTTTGGAGACCCCACAGCACCTTTCAGGATCTGCAGGGGCCTCCAGGAAAGCTGGAGAGGGACTCTGCATCAGAAACTGGATGACAGGACAAGGAGGAATGGGTTCCCTTTGAGGAGGGGAAGTTTAGGCTTGATTTATGGAAGAAATTCTACCTTGTGAGGGTTGGCAGAAGTTGCCCAGAGAAGCTGTGGCTGCCCCTGGATCCCTGGAAGCATCCAAAGCCAAGCTGGAGAGGGCTTGGAATAACCTGGGACAGTAGAAGGTGGGCAGGGGGTGGAATTGAATGGACTTTAAGGTCCCTTCAAATCCAAACCAGTGTAGGATTCTGAAACAATAAATATGTGGCAAGAATGGGATGTAACTGTTACAGAGAATCCTGTTCTTTCATCTCTCAGAGACAAACATGGAAACAGATATATCAACTCTGCAAAATCCCAGCAGTTCCGAGCTGAGCTCTGGTTAATGTTTGGCTATGCATGGAATGTCAGTGGGGCAGAAGGGAGTAGATTCACAGTGCTGTATTTCATCAGGCTGCCATGACTTTCTCAAAAATCTAAAGACTGGCAATGTATTCTCTGTACATATTTTTTCAATACACTGACATTTACAAAAAACACAAAAACACAAAAGAACACAAAAAACACAAAAGAGGGAACAGAAAGTTAAAACTTTTTTTCTCATAACAAAAAAATGGTGGAAATATGAAAATAAATAATTTTGCTCTGCATTTTGAAAAAGTGATGTAGTCACAGCACAAATTGAGAATGATACTAGAAGGCAGCAACTAGAGTTTGTGAGTGGGCAGTAATTTCCAATACAGATTCAAGATGAGGTCTGCAAACAACAAAAATGGCCAAAGAACTCCAGAGGTTATTCATGTCATTCTTCAGTGACTCTCAGAAGACAAGTATAAAATTAATCCTGCTGTAGCATCAGGCACTTGAAGAGACTTCCCAGGGGATTACTGCTCTAAAGACTTGACATCTATCCCAGACCTTGAGCACAATCAGATTTTGAAAAAGTCTAACAGTTCCCTTTTTGAAAATTAGTTCTGGCATCTTATTATGGCAGATAATAAGATCTAAACATCACAGTATGATGGCTAGCAGAGCCTGCAAGCAGTCTGAAATATCTCATGCAGGTTTTACTGATCTCACCCCATTTTACACTGGGGGCTCACAGGGTGAGCTTGGTGCCAGCATAAATTCTCTCAAGGAGAAGGACCACAGGGCTGTCACAGGGAGGAGGTTTACTTGGGGTGGAAGTTTGGATTTTCTGCAGGGAGACAAGAGCAGATAGAAAAACAAAAGGAAAGACCCAAAACCAAAGAGAAAACTCACATTTCCTTTCTTCTGCTTCAACAAAAGGATCTGCCACAAAACTTCTGTTATTATAAACTGGATTTTCATTTGAAAAACTTTCCAGTAAGTCTGTTCTGATAGCACAAGAAAGGCATGAATATAGCTAGAAAATAGATAATGACTGTGTAAGAAAACCAAGTGCAACAAAGAGAAAATTTCTGCTTGCTCTTATGGCAACTTCTACCCACCAATCTGCTGTGGATGAGATGCACCTATGTCCCAAGAGGGCATCAAGCTGGTGGTCTACAGTTAAATAAGAAATTCAGTTCTCCATCTGGGTTTTGTGCTTCTGCCACAGAATTTTTCCCAACAGAACGCCAGTACAAAAAAATAAGCTTCAAAATGGTGCACTGATGATTTTTAAGGCTCCAGAGTAAGAAAGATACAGAGTCCCTGACGCAGAGCAGCATCAGCTGTTTGTAACACAGAATTAGCTGTAAAAGTCTGCACCCCACATCTGCACGTTGGTCACTGTCTGTTTAAATATTTCATGATGTGTGCAATTAAGTTCTTTCCTCCCTGTTGACTCTGTGACTTTAGAAATCCAAAGTACTTATCTTGACCCATGTTCTGCGCTTGTTTTCACATTGCGTTTGCACACTGACAATGAATCAAAACAATTTCTTTTGTATTTATGACCAGATTCACTTTGGGGAGCTGAGAGCTGCCATATTTGGTGTGCAAAAACTGCTGTCTGGCATGTTTGGAAACAAAAGCCTGTGTTATTGAGACTTAAAAAGAGGATGCAAAATAGATTTATAATTATTGTAATTAGAATAAAAGCATGATTGCACTGAACTTAAATCCTGGTCCAAATTTCATACACATGCACAAACCATCTAAACAGAAATTAACTTCATAATTAATATTGGATCATTCCTATTACAAAAAGGCACTATTAATTATTGATGATAGTTGTGCTTTTCCCGAGCCGTTTCCATCTTTTCCCCTCCAGTTCATGGAGTGCTGGGGGTAATTCAGCATGTACAAATAAATCACTCAGAGGTGCGTAAGTTACTTTACTCCATGCTCCTGCAGGAGGACCTGCTCCTGGATGTTCTTATCAAGCAGATTATAGAGGGGCATTTGTTTGCACAAGCAGAGCTAGAATATTCTCTTTAGAGTTCAGCTTCCTCCTTTCATCCCACCCACCACCAGACACTTCCTGACATTTCTCCTGCAGGCAGAGCAAGGCAACTGCCTTTTTTTTTTTCCTTTTTCAACGGCTGCTCCTTCGGTTATCTGTGGGTGGTGGGGGAAGGGGATGTTATCTCAACAGCAAACACAGCCAGAGCAAGTCTGGGAATGAGGGGGAGTTTCAGGATGGAAATAGGCCCCTGCCAGCCCTCGTGCGTCTGTGTCTCTATGACTAAGCGTTCGCTTTTTAAAACCTGGCTTTTCTCTTTCCTTGATCCTTGTTGTTTCCAAGTCTCCTGTTCCCCTTTGTCGTGGCAGCTCCTGACATCACCAGCTCCAGGGAAACGCAAATCCCACCCAGCACGTGGAGGGATAAAGCCAGAGCAGCTCCTGAGCTGGGACACAAACCCACGTCCTCACTGTCCCTGGGTCTCCCCTGTCTGCACAGGGCTCAAGAGGAGACACCACTGCAATTGTTTTTACACTGAAATATTCCCTGTATTTTCTTACAGCATTACAGTCCTGCCTCAAAAGAGTTTGCAGTATGCAAGCACCTAAAATTAAGAGGTCTCCACAGTTTTGTCCATCTCTGGGACAGAAAAGGCCACTTGCTGCTCATCTCCACATCCCTTCTCAGTCCATGACAAGGACAAAGGAGTGCATAAGCACCAAATGGTTTAGTGGTGAATATGGTGGTGGTGGTGTGTTGATGGTTGGATTTGGTGATCTTAGAGGTCTTTTCCAACATAACAATTTCATGATTCTTTGTGGCTACAACATCTGCATCAGCCATGTTTTCCTGAGCCCATCTCCCAAAGCTGTCCTGTTTGGATTCTCACTGGAAAGGAAACAAGATTATTTGTTGTTATTAATTTGTGTTTGGCCTGAAATGCACAGCAGGGCTGTCCCACCTGCAGCTGGAATTCTCTGGAGAGACCCCACACTGGAGCAGAGGCAGGAGTGCTGAGCCTCAGCCCATAGGGCTGGCAGGTTTGCAGGAGTGCCCAGCCCCACTCCATACAGCTAGCAGGTTTTCTGGGTGATCTATATTCAGCTGTGCATGCCTGTGGGGATGTGCAAAGATCATTCATCCAGTTCACTGAACTGCAGCCTGCCTGTGGAGGGGGTTTCATGGTTCCTTTTTAAATGTCACTGGTTTAAAGAGGAATAGTCTCACACAGGATTGTGCAGCAGATTGGAATATGGACACTCCAGGGGTGAATTAAAAAGCAATTAAAAAACAATACTGTGCAACAATCTTATCTTTTCCCTACCTTATCCAGGCATTTATCTTGGTCTGTTCTGCTGGAGTCACCACCACATTATCTACTTTTAGCCACATTTGTGCACAGACAGTTCATGTAGAATCACAGAATCATGGAATGGTTTGGGTTCAAAGGGACCTTAAAGATCATCTTTTTTCAAGCCCTGCTATGGGCAGGGACACCTTCCACTATCCCAGGCTGCTCCAAGCCCCATCCAACCTGGCCTTGGACACTTGCAGGGATGGGGCAGCCACAGCTCATCTGGGTAACCTGTGCCAGGGCCACTTGTGACCACATAGGGCCCCCTGTTCCCTCCTGCCAAATATCCCACCTAACCCTGTCCTCTGGCAATGACCCTTTTTGTCCTGTCACTCTAGGCCCTTGGAAACAGTCTCTCTCCATCTTTGCTGTTGTCCCCTTCAGGCACTGGAAGGCCACAGTCAGGTCTTCCCAAAGCTGGGCCAACAACACCCAAGAGTCAAGAGCCCAAACAAGCTGAAGAATGTCCAGCTCTGGTTCCAACACCCTTCAGAGAATGGGCTCGGATATCTCAGACCACACCAGGGTTGATCTAGCTTTAAATGGTGGTTCTCACTGTCACTTCTTCATCTGTCCATTGTAGTATCAGCCTCAGCAAACCTGCAGCAGGCAGAGATTTCAACAGCTTGTGGCTGATCTATGACTTATTGTAGTGACAGAATTCTCACAGAATATTTCATACAGTGATCTGAAAGCATTTTCTGTTGGATGTTGAAAGTTCAGATATTTCCATCACACCCTGGTTTACTTAGGAGAATCATGCAATGACACAAAGATGTCTGTTCCCAATAAAATGCTTAAACAAGTTCATTTTATACCATGCTTTGGAAATCTACAACGTAGCTCCAAGATGTTACAGTAGTTTTGTTGAGTCTTGTGATGCCAGTGGAGTTCTCCTGGTATTTGAGGTTATCCTGAATGGCTGAACATTTGGCACTGGGATGACACAAAAACTGAGGTTTAGTCAACACAAAAACACGCACAGTTTCTAAACTCCAGCCTGAAAACATGAAGGCAGCTTTGGCAAAGCCTCAGAAACCAGAGGGTAAAAAGAAAAAGCAAGTTTATTTTATTAAATATCTTCATTCTTAAACCAAACTCAAAATTTTAAGGTCTTCCTCCTACTTGAATTTCTCAGCATTTTAATTATGTTAATATTTATTTTTTATTATATTTATTATGTAATCATTTTATTTCTCTATTTTCTGTCTTCCTAGAAAATCCCAGTGAGAAATCCATGCATTTTCAGCTGGTCCACACACATAGAGCACACCTGTGCTGTAACCCACATGCTTTTAGGACACGTGTGTGTTCACAGTGGACTTTTGTGCACAACATCTGGGGAGCCCTGACATGTGCAGCCCTATATTGAGACTGTATTAGAATTTCCAACTCCTAAACAAATTAAATATAAATCCCTATTAAATTTTTATTGTCATTGTATTTTGTCCCCATTAAAAAATGATTAAAATATTAATTCTTTTAATTTGTAGCTATCTAAAGATAAAATTATTTTTTTAAATCACTATAAAATTTCACATCAGGCTCACAGTTCAAATATTACGTCTTTTACCATTAAAAAAAAACAAAATTCTTTGAGAAATTTCACAAAACAACTCATCAATTAGATTTTTTTTTTAGCTTTCAGGATAAGGATTATTTTAATTTAGACTTGAGGGTGAGGATTATTGTATTAATTATTAAATTATCACATTAATTATCTCTCTGTCCTTGGAATTCCATGATTTCTAAGACAGACCTGACAGGATTTCCTAAATGAAGCCAAATATTCTGTATCCAGCATTTCAGGCCAGCTGAAGGACAGTGTTTCACTGTGACTGATCAATTCAGTCACCACTGAAATGCAGCTGCAGCTCAGCACCAGCCTGTAATTGTGCAAATCAGATAAACTGGGAAGTGGAGATTTCCTTTAAGACCAAGTTTTAATTAGCAGATAGATTATTTAATTATCAAAGAGACAGGAATGCATTGTTCTTATCAACTTCTGGTGCTGGCAATGTCTGACATTGCTCACAATAAAAAACCTCCATAATCTGTATCTCACACGTGGTTTCAAAGGTTTTCTTAATAAGCCATCAGTGTTCATTGGCTACATGTTACATAGTTCTCTTTTAATTAGTGTTCTGCCTTTTACTGGTTAACGATTCTCTTGCTTCTCATACTAATTAGTGCCATGCTCAATGTTTCTCTTCTTTTGGGTTTCTTGGGTCAGTGGTCCATAAGTTGGCAGTTGTGATATCCCCCTGCCAGAATTACCCTTCACCCAGATGGAGTTGATTCAGCACCGTTGCCAGGTTGGGTTTATTAGTTCATTCCTCATCTTGGCAGTTCTGCCAGATGTCTTTGTGGCCCATCAATTGTGCATTTCCTGTGTCCACCATCATTGGCACATCCTTCTCCCCAGGTTTTAACTCCCTCGAGGTCTGAGCTCATGAAGTATGTCCAGGACTAAACCTTAACAAGGCAACTCTACCAACAATAACTTGTTTTTCTAACACCTGGACATTACTTAGAGCTTGTGAGCTGCTATTTGTTCCACTGATTAAACCTCCCTTCTTGTTGATGAGGCTTGAAAGCACGCACACATCGAACATCACAGAACACCCTTAAGGAAATGTTTACATATTCCACATTTTGCAACAGTATCAACAAACGTTAAAGTCAGTGAAGAAAAATCACTTAATTCAAAACGAATTAATTCACGAATGACGCAGCAGAGGTACAAGAGGCTGAACAGGTGAGGTGGGGGCCGTGAGGGCGGTGCTGTGGCCTGGCTGGGCCCTCACCGCGGCGTCGCCTGAGGAGCCAAGAGACCACGGACCACCTGCCGCCACCCGGACAGCCCCGGCAGCCACGCCGCGAGGTCACTGCCCCCGCGTGGCCGCTGGAAGCGCCGTGACGGTGACGGAACTCCGGGGCCGATGCCGCCGTGGGATCCGGAGCGTCCCCCCCCCCGCCCCGGGGCACCCCCGACGCCGCGGCCCCGCTGAGTCCCCGCCGCGCGCCTGCGCAGGCGCGCGCAGGCGCGCGGCGCATGCGCGGAGCGGCCCCGCGCTGGGCTGGTCGGGGCAGCTCCTGGTGCAGCGGGCGCGGGCTGGCGGGTCCGAGCCCCCCCCCCCCGCCGCTCTCGGGGGACCGCCGGGCCCCCCTCAGCCCCTCCCGCCGCTCCACGGAGCCCCACGGAGCCCCCGCCCCACAGAGAGCGGGGGAGCGTGCGAGGGACTGACCCCCGGCCCCTCGCCCCGGGCTGGGGCAGCTGGGGGGGGCGCAACATGGCGGAGGCCAAGGAGGAGGGGCCCGGCCCCCGCAGCAGGGTGAGTGGGGGGCGCGGGGGGCGCGGGCGGGGGCGGGATGCGGCGGGCGAGGCGCGGCCCCGCCGGGGGTCCCGGGGGCACCGAGCCACACGAGCTGCCCTGCCCCAGGCCGGCAGCGCTGCCCCTCCGGCCTCGGAGCCCTTCAGCTTCCTCTCCCCCAGGGCAGTGTCCAAGCATCATCGCCACGAGCGTCTTGGCATCACTTAAATAATAAACTTGCAGCTAACCAGGAGCTGTCGTCACCGTCTGTCTCCTTGTTTAAAGCAGGATGTCCTTGCTGCTCCTCTTAATTTCAGTTGTCCATGTCAGGCCAGAGTGAGTCAAGATGGCAGCACCATCCAATTCTTGGGTGCTCAGGCTGTAGCCATTGAGTGACTTCTGTTAGCCATGCCCCTTCCAGGACTTGGCTGTAAACCCTTGTGCTAGTACCTTTAGCCATGAACATCCCAGCTCTTGGTCTTTCACAACCTGGGTCATCATTGTCACCTCTTGGTCTGTAAGCACACTGTCCATTCTCATCTATTCAGTATCATAGAATCATTAAGGTAGGAAAACACCTCCAAGATGATCAAGTCCAACTTTACTTGAAGAATTACTTCATCTCTTAAACCAGTGGAAGGTTCTTTGTGGCCAACAGTTTGTAGTTTTGAAGGAACCATAGGTGAATGTTTTAAGCAGTGCTAAAAATAATCTTGCCATGACTCCAGTCCTCTTTCCTGCACATGTTTGGTTGAAAGTTTTTTGCCAGGAAAACGGTATTTGTTCTTTCATGGAAGAGTCCATAGCCCACTATAAGACTGAGCTGTCCAGTTCCATTTTCCCAAGAAGCTTTGCCATTCTACAGCCTTGGGAAAGAGGAGCACAGGCTCAAGTTGTCTGTTGGTGCATGTGAGACAAGTTTAACTGCTGAATTTGTATCAGGGAACTTGAAACTTGTGATTACAGTGAAACTAATTGTTGATGAACATTGAAACTAATTGTTACCAAACAGAACATGACCTCCCAGGGTCTCACTGGGTGAGTTGTGTAGATGTCTGACTGTTTTGCTGTTAGGGAATGAAAATTATCTGTGAATTTCTTAGACCCGTGTCTTTCAAACACAGGCTCCAGGAGTTTTATGGAATTGCTCACAGAAAGTACATAAACATGCAGGTCTTTGGGGGAATCAAATATTATCTAGCTGCAAGAAGTGTGAGGGGAAATGGCTGCATGTAGGACAGTAACTTGAGAAATCTTGAATTAAGCTTCATTGCCAGTGATTGAAATGTTAGTGGACATAAGGAAACACTTTTACACTATGAGGACGGTCAAGTGTTGGAGCAGGTTGCTCAGAGGTCATGCAGTCTATCCTGGTGTCTCTGGTTTCTTCATGCTCACTGCCTTGACATGCTCCGTTTATCTGTAGAGTTACTTGGTGTCACCTGAAGAAAAAGAGAATGTTGCCTTTTTTCTTCTCAAGCCTGTCAGTTACCCACCAAGGAATAACAAATATCCGGTCAATATAATCTTTATTGGTCTCAGGAAAAACAATTTCTCTCTCTGTTGGCTAATTATTCCCTGGGTGCCAAGTCTGGAAGTCTCCATCAGTTATTGCTTCATGTGTCCCTTTAGCTTATGGAAAGCTTCTTGTCCTGTTAGCATTGACAACATTCTCTAGTCTTGCTGAAGCTGAGGACTTCAGTAAAATTTAGAAATGATCCAGGAAAGTGGTGTTGTCCTGGGCAGGTTAAGTTAGGAGAGGAAACACAACTTGTCCGTGAGGCATCATCCCAAAGCTGTTTTTGTGCCAAGATGTTCTTGAAGAGCATGGGGAGAAGTGAATCCTGAGCTGCTGCAAAGGCTGATGGAGCTTGTGAGGAGTGAGATTAGCAAACTGTAAATCCAGCACACAGAGATCTCCCAATAATTAATAAGGTCATGGAAGACCTGCATATCCCCGTGCTCTTTCCCACAGTGGCTCAGTTCCCATTATACAGGAGGTCATGGGTTTGCATTCTTCCAAGTCTTGTGCCTAAGGCATAACAAGCATTTCTTATAAAAATTATTTTCCTTTGTGTGGAGAAAATAAAGACTAATTTAATGATTTTTTCAGACAGGAGCTTAGCAGTTGGTGGTGTTTTCAGAATTGTTCTTTTCAGTATTAGAATCTCTGCAATTATTCCAGAAGCACATACACTGAAAATGGCATGTTGCAAATCTCATGGATAAGCAGTCACCATCTTTTAACTCAATCCATGAATGAGCAGCAAACTAAAGAATAAAGTTTTTGCCTGTCTAAGACTGACAGAAGTTTATCTAATTTGATTTTTAATAGGTTTTGGTAAGTTTTTATGGCTAAATTGTTTTAGAGCAGGTTAATTTGTGCCCTAAAACAAACTGTTGTATATGCTAAGAAAACATTTACTACATAAGATCAATATTAACTTGAAAAATATCTGCTAGTATGTTTTTTTATGTAGTTTATAAAAATACTTATGGCAATTCAATTTTAATTTTTGTACAGGATCATTGTTTTAAACAGTTAATTGTTTTGACTAGAATGTTTATTTATTTACAACAGTTGTCTATGACCCCTTGGACTAGACAAGACAGTTTGGGCTGTACTGAAATTTGACACTTGGGCTGATGGAAATTAATGTGATATGAACAGGTGAACACTTGTGTGTCCACATCAATAAAACAGGTGTTTGCAAAAGATTTTTAATTTTGCATGACTGTAATTAAAAATTGAAGGAGATCATCTCCTTTAGGAAGTTTTTTTGCCGAATTGCTCCAGAATGATACAAAGATGATGAAAATATTTCTCTGCCAAGGCTTGTGCACCTCTCAAAGGATGTTTTAGTGTCATAATCTTTGAATTCTCTTTCCAAAAATGAGCATAATGTATCCCAGGCATTTAGATTAAGACTTTTCACATTGTGTAAAATACAGAAAGTTAAGTCAGCTCTTTGTGCGCATTTCAAGGCCTTTTGCATCTTTAGGATTCTGAAATTTAATTCTGAAATCACTCACAATGTTCTTGAAGTGGTTATCTGAACTCTTCTCTCATTAGGGGTTGGAACTGGATGATCTTTAAGGTCCTTTCCAACCCAAACCATCCTGATTCTACAACTGATGACTCTTGTCATCAATTGTATCCCATCATTCCTTCCAGAATGCCTTTCCCTAAGTCTTATACAAAGTTTTCTCTCAGGAACTTCAAGATTTTCTGTCAATGACTGACTCAGTTCAGGTGATTTCCATCATCCATTCCATGAGTGTGGTAACAGCCTAAGAGCTCTTGGACCTCACATGTGCTTGTAACACTTGTTCTCTGGGATCCTCTAAACTATTTAAAAGGTTTCTGCAGCAGAGAATATTTAATTGAGGACATGTCAGCAGAACTGGGGGTGCTTGCAGTGTCCATCCTCATAGCCTGTGTTTTGCCTCTAGTGCCATTCTCTTTTCCTCTGGAAGTGCTCCTCAGAAATTCCAAGCGAAATAAAAAGCTTAAGAGATCATAACTTGCTTTACCAAGCTGATCCAAAAATTAGGTCACGTGTCTATGCTTTCTGTAAATGCTGATTGAAGAATTATGGTAATGTATTTAATTTTGGTTACCATATTTTCTACTGCTTTAGATAAATTTGTTTAATTTTAAAAGCATCTGGAAGTATTATAGGGGTTACCTCTACATTAGATAGTCTTAAAGTGTGCTGTGTCTAATGCCTTAGAATTTTTTAGTAAAAAGAGTGTGATGACCAATTGTTGTCATAACCAAAGTTTAATACATGGGTGGCAAACCCAGGACTTTAATTCTACATTTAGTCCTTTTCCCTTTTGATAGCTGGTCCACAGTCCCAGGGCAGGATAAACTGCTGCCAGAATTCCTTAATTTCTTTTGGAAAGAGAGGAAACCTGAATCATTAGCCTAATAAACTAATGCTTAGTTGTCTAAATTTAGGTGAGAAGAACTTGAAACAGAATTAGCACAACTATACAGAGCAATTCCCACAGGAGACATTTTGAAGTACTTCCTTTTTTATTATTATTATTTTAATAACTTATTTGTGTACTTCTGCAAATCTTGATATTTCTTAGAAGAGTTGAAAGTACATGAAAATATTTCATCTTTAAATGGTGCTGTTTGCTGAGAAAGCTTTATGAAGTACAGTTAATGCAGGCTATTAACAGGATTTTATTGTGTTTAATTCTGGAAAAGGCAAAAAGGAAGCCAGAGTTAGGAAGGTACTTTGAAGAATGAAGTAGATATTTTGTCTAAGGGCAGAAATACTGAAATAGAATTGGATGTACATCCAGGGTCTCCCATTTGCACCATCAATTGCTGTTGGCACTGAACTCTTCTTAGGAGAAGGGAAAGGACTTGCAGTACCTGATGGAGCTGAGCCCAGTCACCAGTGTGGGGCTGGGAGCACAAACAGGCTGAGCAGAAGATGGTCCTGCTGTGTTTGTCAACAAGCAAAAGGTGCTACAGTTGTAAATTTTCCCAATTTGTGCACAAAACCACCTTGTGGTTTTCTTAATTGAGGACAGATCCTAATGATGAGCAGAGAACTTCAGGTTCAAACAGTTCACTGTCTTTAAAGATTAATTTACAGTGGGTTGGGTTTATTTTTTCTTCTATTACTAATATAGTTAGTAGCAACTAATTACTAACATAGTTAATCATCTTTCTGGAAGAGACATTGAGTAGAGTTATCTTCCTGAGGTTCTACTGCTGCTGCTCCACCCTGAATTGTCACCCTTGGTACTTAGTTGTTTTCCATGGCTTTCCCTAAAAGACACAGTGATGGCTCTCTCTTAATGAGCTGTTCAGCTTCTGAGCTAAATGGAATTAAGGGGATTCCATGCTTTGCCAAACATCATCTTCTTGCTTGCTATACTTTTGAAAGCTTTGGTCAAAACCACATTTGTAATCTGGACAGTGCTGGCCTGCTTGTGGAATAAGCTAAAATATGTAACTGAACTGAAATGCTTGGTTTCAAGTAAGTAACTGCTGAGCATCGCAGCATGAACATACATATTGTCACAGACCCTGCTCTGATATTGGGGATTTTTACATCCTTCTAATTTCCATTTTATTTTCCTGCCTTATACTGTGAGAAACTGGAATTCTTTTTATTTCAGCTTATTTACATCCTTAGTGTAACCAAAGTCCCAGCCTTAGTGGTTGTGTCTTACCAGCAGCAGAGAAGTTCAGGACAGAGCCAGGGGTGAGGTTTTGGGGGAAGAAGTTATTTGTTTGGAAACAAAATCTTTCTTGTGGATGTCTTGGTTTGTTGGCTTGCTGTGTGGTTTGTGTCTGTGTGTGTTTCTTAAATGCAAAGCCCAAAGCACATCAAAATCTGGTGTCTTTGCAAAGACCATTGCAAGGAAATTTGTTGTTAATAACAGATATTAAGGAGAAATTCTTCCTTTTGAGGGTAGTGAATCCCTGGCACAGGTTGCCCAGAGAAGCTGCCCCCATCCCTGGAAGTGTCCAAAGCCAGGACTGGACAGGACAGGACTTGGAGCAACCAGAGATAGTGGAAGTTGTCCCTGGCCATGGTAGGGTTTGGAATAAGATGATCTTTAAGGTCCTTTCCAGCCCAAATCAGTCTGGGATTCTCTTGATTGCAAAGTGAAACCATTACATGTGGAGCTGCTTCCTTCTTAAATCCATGATTTTGTGGGTGAATGGGGGACAGACTTGGATCCTCCTGTGTTTTTGTAGGTATAGATTAAACTCACCAATATTCCAGAAAAAATAAGGCTCTCTGTGACTTCTGTGTTTGACAAATTCATCTTAGCCTCACATATGTTGGTAACACTATGCAGGTTCTGTGTGTGTGCTGGGTGGGTATGCAACTGTAAAGTTTGTTTGGAATTGGCCTGTGAATATTCCAAAAGTTCAGGAATATCAGAAAAGCCTGGTGACAGAAAGGGATGATAAACTTCCATGCTGAACTGCTTCCTGTGATTTCTGGTGAATCGTCCAGAATTTTTAAAACACAGAAATGAAAGGGGAGCAGCACATGCCTAAATCTTCTGTCCTGACACTTAAAAATTGCAGGTGTGTAAGTGAGATGCAAGGTAAAACTGTATTTCTTAAACAGAATAGAGGGAGGCACAAGCAGCTGGGAAATGCCTGCTTTTAAACATGTACTGTAGCATGTTTGAGATTTGCCTTTAAAAACTCCCATCACCATCTCCACTGTATTACCCTCAGACTGGATTAAAAACAATCTTTTCAAGTGTTCAGCATGGCTCAGGGAACTCTCAGACACCTGAGCTGTCCCTCAGAGGGCTCCGAGCCCGTTCTGGGTGGGAAGGTGCCATGTCCCTGCTGGGGCTGGGGGTCCCAGAGCCGGCTAGTGGGGGGCTCTGCTCAGCTCTATATGGCTGTGACCCCACCAGGTTCTCTTCCCGCCTCAGCTCTTCTTTTCCTGTAGCAGGTATCTGCAGCAGCCTGGCTCTTTGTTACCCTGTCTCTTCCCTCCCTAGGTGCTCTGAAGGTATGAATCCATAGGGCTGGCCGTGTTTCAGCGGGAAGCAGCTCCGGCAGGACCCGCTGTGTAATTCTGCACGTGCCACGCGGTTGACTGCCTGCCTGGCATCCCTGCCAGGGCCGTGTCATGTGGAAAAGGTCAGGGGATGCTTCCTGAGCTCACCCACCTGCCTCAAGAATAGCGATTCAAATTTCTTTTTTTTTTTTTTAATTATTTGTTTGTTGGGGGCTTTTTTGTGGCTTGGTGGGGGGGAGTGTTTGTTTTGTTGTTTGGTTTTTTTGTTTTCTGTTTTTTGTTTCAAATGGTGTCTTGTCAGTTGAATGAATTCTGGAGTGGGGGTAATGCTGTGCATAGACGGACAAGGAAATTATAGGCAAACTGAGAATCATCTCTGACTGTTTTTAATTGCAGTTCTCTTAACATCTGCTTCCTTTCCACAGTTTACTTATGGGTATGTTAAAATCTAGGATCAAACTTCAGAAGCTTACTAGAAAGACGTGTCTGTGTGTATAAAGTACTTACACCATTTTGTTTATTTTTCAGTGGAATTCTCTGTCTTGCATACAAAACAATACTGTAGCCATAGGCAGCTTCTCTTTTTATATTGCACAAAAATAATCTATGAATAGTTTGATTTATGGATGCCATGGCAGTGTTGAGCACTGTTAAGTTATGGATCAGCTTTTTTGTTATTTCAAATTAGCACATTGTATTGAATTGTAAATATGTGTCCTTTTGTCCCCTGCTCCCAGCAAAGCCAGGTTAGTGCTGAGGCCGTGACACTGCTCCCTTAGAGTCTCATATGCATCTATAAAAAAACAGTGATATATCTAGTGGATTTTTTTTTTTAATAAAAGCAATGCTGTCTTTATTTATAGAGTAGTTAATTTTAAGCAAGTCACATTGCTTTCATTGTTTTTTCACCATTTCTGTATTCTTGTTTCATTTCATTCACTCATTTATTTGTTTTTTACAGCCTGAGTAGGCAGAGAACTGCTTTGTGTGCAGTGCTAGCTAATGAGTCAGTCACTAAGAAAGATATAGCCTATAACATTGAATTTCACTAATACCAAATTCAAACTATTCTGTATTAAACTCTTACAGAGTTAAATGATTAAAACCACTAAGAATTATTATTCTCTGGCAAATATTGGCCAAGGTGATTAATGAAGGTGTTACAGAATATTGTATTATTGAGTTTTGTTTTACAACTGCAAGTGTGTTTTGAGGACTGAGCTGAAAGTTGAAGCCTCAGTATCTGAACAGAAGACTTTCTGTCCCTGAAACTTTCCTTTTGTAGTTATCAAGGACTTAATGTGGGTTGTCGAGGTACCTCTCTCCTTAGATCTGGCAAAAGTGACCCAGAGGAAATGCCATGTTTGTCCAACTACTTTTGCTCCACTCCTCACTAAATCTTAAAAAATCTGAGCAGAAAAAATAAAAGGAATTAAGGGTGATGATGGCTAATGAAAGGAGGATGACATAGGGAAGGGACTAGAAGTGTATAACTGAGAGAACACCCCACATTAATGCAGAAAAATACCCCACATTAATGCAGAAATATAATATATATGTATATATATATATATAAATATAAATATATATACATATTTTATTTTTCTGTGTGTGTATAGGTACATATGTGTACACACACACAATCATCCAAACACTTCCCCTGGCTTTCTCCCTATGAATTTACACTATGTGGGAGTTCTGATGCTGTTCACAGTTAGAAACTAGATGGTGGCTTAGATAAGGCTGCTGGTACTGTCAGATGCTGGAGTTCCTGGTTTATAAATATTTCCAGGAAAAGCTTTTGACCAAAGATACAGATCTCCCTCTGTGTTTGAAAACCTTTTGAAGGAAGAAGATATCCAAGATGATCTCTTCTTTTAATAGCTTCACAAAATAACGAGTAAAGAAACAAAACAGGGTTGTTTTTTTCCCTAGGATGACCTTGTGTTTGTGAAGTGTATTGGATTCTTTCCAGGTAGATTGTGTTTTCCAGATTCTCCATAGTATTTATGGGAGTCACTCATGCTCTTGCAGGTGGCCCCTTGTGCTTAGTGTTTCTTTGAATGAAACAGAGAGATCCACTCTGCAAAATGTATCCCTTGCTAATTCGAACATTCCTGGGGTTGTCAGCTGCTGGCAAAAGATTTGTTACCGCAGGAGAGGAGAACGAGTCCCTGGGGTTTGGATATGTAAGGCAACCAGGGTTGTGTGGGACCTGGAATACTTTCCCCCAGGTAGTCTGGGTTTCAAAAGAGTTAAAGAATAACTTTGATACAAGCCTACTCTGAGAAAAGGGTGAGCTCATGCTTTATTTCAACTGAAAACACCCTTCATCCTACCATCAAAATCTGTTGTGAAATTTTTTGAGAGGATAGAGAGTTCCTGACAGGAAGTAAAAAAAGATCAAAGAAGGTCAGTGTAGAGTCAAGGACCTGGGCTACTGTTTTTGCCTCCCAAAACTTCATGCTCTAATATTATTATCAAATGGCAACAAGTTCCTTTCCATGTTCTCTAAAAGCAGCCCACCCCTGCTGTCCCTGTCCTCAGCAGCACATACAAACACTTAGTATATCCAGTATTTATGGGAATTAGTTTTACACCTGTGTAAACTTAGTTGACTGTGAATGGGCTTCTAGATCAACATTAAACTTCCATCTCCCAGATCCCATGAGATCATTACAGCAAGAACAGAGCTCAGGCCTTGCAAACCTTCCTGGCAGGTGGTTCCTTACTCTTTCTCTGTAGATTACATGGAGAAGACTTGCATCGGCCTTGTGGAACTATAACTTTGTTTTGTTTTGTTTTGGTTCTGTGCTTCACTTTTCCAGCCTCAACTGTCTGCTCAGAGATACCAAAAGTTCTGGTGCAGTATCCAACTGATTTAATACCATGCTGGACAGGTCCTCACTATTCCATGTGTGTCCAGTTAAGCTAAAGGAACTACCTTGTCTTTGCAGACCTGCAAGTGGTACTGGAAAGGGACTTTTTGCCATCAAATGACCTCTGGGACAGTCTGTTGTCATCTCTTTTTAGAGCTGGCTGCTACCAAAGTGATAGTTCCCATGAAAGTCCTGAGAAATACTGGATTTATCAACTAAATGACTTGGGTTAAATGAAATTAGGGCTCATCCCTTTGCTATCAAATCCCATTACTTTCCCTAAGATGGCTTAAGAATTGCAGTGTGAGCAGGATCTACCAGGAAAGAAGTGTAGAGCTGGCAACGCAGAGAAAGGAAAGAGGGCTTAAATGAATTACTGTTATCTCTTGGGCAGAAAAGAAGGCTGCTCATGAGTTGGACATTCTGAAGGAAACTCTAATTATCCTTCTTCAGGCAGCATCCAAGCATGCCAACAAATTCAACATCTGTCAGAGGATGTTTAATGCAGACAGATTTTTGTGCAGCACTCAGCATCTGGTTCTTCTGTGCTCACACTGACACTTGCTGTGTTGGGAAGTTAAGCATTGCATTTCCCTGTTCCTGGAAAAGGGACATTCCCTGTAAGAGAGGTGAAACCCTTGGATGTGTGCAGCCCATGGTAGTGGGAGCTGCTTGTGCTCCTGGTTTTCATTTGAGATGTTCAGAGGGATTGAAGGCCCGTAGAGTGTCAGGGCAGAGTCTGTGGCTTTGACCTGGTACCAGTATCCCAGGTAGAAGAGAATTGACATTCCCTTCCCTCTCTCCTCTGGGAAGCAACACTATTTCTAAATTTTCCTTGTGTGCCTTTTCTATGTATTCTGAACTCATTAGGGCAGGTTTGGCTTCTCAGTGACGTAACAGTCTTAATTCATAAAAATTTGCTTGGGGCAAGGAAGGAAGAAGAGGAATTGTGATCCTTCTGCTTGGTTTTGATCAGATACTTATTAGCAAAGTACATGTCAACTGACCAAGACAATGACACAGTGCTTTCCTTTTTTACAGTTTGAAGATAAATCTGATGCGGTATTTGATATTACAGAAAAATGTAAGTATTTCTATTTATTCTTGAATGTCATATTTTCACAAAGCCTTTCTTGGAAGTGTCATTGCTGCTGAACAAGACTGTCTTGCCTTCATCCCAGCCCTTCCTGCTCACTCCCTCCTGCATTGCCTTCTCCACAAGTGCTACAAGTGAAATGAATGGAAATTAGTGTTTTTTCTTTCTTTGGTTTGTATTACTCAATTGAGCTTCTGCTTCAGAGTGGTGAAGGTGACTGAACCATTTCTATGTCGGCAATGTTTTCACAGTAATGTTGGCCTGAAAGGAGAGTATTCAAGGGATTGCAGTATCAGCCAGATTAGGACACTCACCCTTCTCCTTTGCTACACATGAAGTTGGTCAATTTTCTGACTGTTCACTGGGATTTTTTTCTCCCTAGGTGGTGAAATTCTGGATGCAGAGATGTCTGAGGATGCTGACCACAACTTAACACCCGCCCTTGAGAGTTTGTCTTACGGAGTACCGAATCGAGCAGGACCTGAAAATTCACTGCAGGGTGATGATCATGATTATTTTCTGAACTCTGGGGATCTTGCAGGCATACCTGTTGTTGGGAGTGACAACGAAGATGATCAGAATTTCACTCCAAAAGACACTCTTTCTTCAGCAATTCGTGATGAAGATCATCTGGAAGAGGGCAAGAGAGTTCCAGATCACAAACTGGACAGTGAGAAAGAAATTCAGGTTCAGAATGCAATCCAGAAGGATCTCACTTCTCCCTTTGAACAGGGCCCTGTGTTTAAATCACTTCAAAAAGATTTTAGCATAACACGAGATAATGGCAAAGAGACTTTTTCAGCAAAGGACAAGAATAGAGAAGGACATTTTCAAGAATGTGAAAAACAGTTGGAAAAAATCCCTAAAGATGTGGATTCTAGGTTGAAAAGTGGTTTTCTTGACAATACAGGTAACTGTTGACATCACAGACCTGGCTGCCCAGCAAAGAGGAAGAGAGAACTAGAGAGAAATCAGCAGTAGGGCTAATTATTAAAAACATCACCTTGTTGAAGAGAACAGGCAGAGCTGTGTTAGGGGAGCATTTTGTGAAGAACACTGAAATCCAATGAACTTTGTGTTAGGAGGAGGATTTGCAAAGGGCTTGACAGGGTCAGGGAGGTCTCATCCTCCACAACTTGTTACAGAGCCTCAACATATCCTTTGTTGTGGTTTCCTAAACCAAGCTGGGTGACAATTCAAGCTTCCTTTTGGTTTTTCTGACTGTTTTTTATAGACCATGGAACATCTTAAAAGAAAAGGTGATGAAGTTTAGGTTAAGTTGATGGCCAGTAAAGATTTTTTGAGTGAAGCACCAATTCTTCACTAATGCCTAGGTATTTGAAACAGTATGGATTTGATAGTATCAGGGAAAGTCTTGCTAGAAAGGAGTTAATGTTGTCAGGAACTAAGCCAGAACATAGTTTGAAATCTGCTTTTCCTGGGAGACTGCTCCCCTTCTTCCTCAAATACTTGTGTCTTGGACTTCATCCAGCCAACGTGGAGAGAATCAAAGATGCCTAAAATCCCTTTCTCATTTGACAGTCTCCGTAATCTTGCTGCCCACACACTTATTTTTGACTTCCCAAGCTCTGAAAGTTACAGCAGAACACTGAATGAAGGAGTTAAGAATAACCAAGCACATGATTTAGGCTTATTCAGCAGAGGGAGGGTGAGCCAGCACGTGAGGGACTACTGGCTGCTTGTTCACACTCACAGCTTACAGTTCTGAGGTTTAAACTTCATATGTTCAGCAACAGCATCTTAAAATCAGTGCTACCAGGTGGCACCAATGATAGAGAAGCAATAAAGATATTTCTTTAAATAAAGAAAAGTTACAGATCTATCTCTACTTTTACCTTCAGTTAGAAATAAAGGGAGGAATGTTTCTGTGCATAAGATATATTTCATAAAATTGTAAATACCTACAGTTAAAAGATCAGGTGAAGTAGTCAGTAGTTGAAACCTGAAAGATAAATGTTCATAGTAGCATCCGGTATGTAGGCAAATCCACAGTTTTTAAATGATATATTCTGAAAAAGCAGAAGATGCTATTTCCTGAGAAGAGGGGAAAAGTCAAAAGAACAGCAAAGAAAAGGCTGGAAGATGTTGCTCTGAAAAGTATTTTCTGATTTAAATATCAAAACAGGAATGTCCAGAACCTGCATGGTGTGGAAAATTCTGAATGAACAATTTGTGTCGGAAGTTTACAACTATTTTACTGGAATGGGAAAATAATGATCCAATAGAATAATTTTAAAAGAGTCAATTCTCTTTAGGGATTACCAGCTTACTTGCAAGGAGGAGAAAGGGAGTTGTTTAATAGTGGTGAGGTGCTGTCTGACACTGGGGTTGGGGAGCAGAATGAGACTCTGATAGTTTTAAAGGAAATGCATTGGAACCTGTATTCATTTCTATTTAATGTATATGTTTTCCTCAGTTCATAATCAAGTAGAAGAAACATTACGGACGCAGTTAGCGCCACAAACTCCAGAAACTAACTTCAGGGTAAGCTATAGATCTTTCAACCACTTTTGCAAGTGCAGCAATATGATGGAATAATTCAAAATACGTATTTTGTATTTGAGTGTAAATTTGAGTGTTAAGGAAACTGATCTTCTGACTCTTAGACATCTTTTCTACTTAAACAGTACATATAATTTTGTAAAATTTTCCTGACCCTCTCTTTGGATTGAGGATTCTTTTGGTAGCCACTTTCCTGTTCAGCATGGTTGGAGTGACCGGTGAGCCGAACCTACAGCTGGATGCATCCACCTGACCTGCTGCCTTTTTTCCACATGAGCCAGGGAACAGCTGTATCCACAGGAGACACTCCCAAACAACCAACTTACAGAGCTGGGTGTCTTCTGCTTTGGCCAGAGGAGTGGAAAGCATTGGGGGTGGGATGAGAGAGGGGGCTGCAGGGAGGTTGAGGCAGCAGCTGCTGCTCAGCATTTCTCCCACCTTGGCAGGACCCAAATCTCTTGGTCTGCAAGACAAACTCCCCTTGGCAGCAGCCCAACTCCTCATGGCAGATGCAGGAGGGTGAATTCTTTTTCATATTATTGTTTCAGGAGTCTAGCTACCTATTTTCTAGTAAGGAATCTATTGGACAAGAGCTGGGGAATTCCTTTGCACCAAATATTAGAATTAAGAAGGAGCCTTTGGATGACGAATATGCTAAAGCTATGGCCCCACAGCAGGGACTATTAGACAAAATTAAAGATGAACCTGGTAATTCTGAGGTAAGTTTCCCATTGCATTTCTCATTTTGGTCTGACAGCTGACCGCTTAAGCTGAACATAAATTCAGCAATTTATTTAGTTTGTTGACCGAAATTTAACTTGAAGAACATAGTTTAGTAGAAGGATTTTTCCCTCTTACAGTACTATGAAACCCACTCCCCCTCAACTTTTTGATGTCTTGTTACCTTGTCTCTGAAAATGTTTTTCTTTTCAGTTAGAAGCAAAGCCAAATGCTCTAAAACTTCTGTTACTACATCTGTCACAATATAGACAGTTTATCTAACTAGGAAATAAACTGTAAATTATATTTTTTAAAAATACTTTATGAGCAGTCACAATTAGAGATATGAATAAAAGCAGTGTTATTGCTGCTACTCCCTTCTTAAAAGTTGCGTTTGCAAGCACACTAGTTTGTTCTTGTTTTAAATTAACACTTAAAGGTCTTACCAAAATATTTGAGTACTTACACATCAATGAAGTCAATTTAAGTATGTGTTTAAGTAACTTTCTCATTCAAGACTGACACTTTTTATGATGATACAGGTAAAACTCAGTAATTGAAACCTGGAAAAGGTCTGACCCCTGGACTGAGTAGTGCTGGGACCAGGATTGCTGAGCTCCAGCCAATCTCTGTCCCACCGGTTTGCTGTGTGACACCAGGGAAACTAGCTGTGCTGCAATTCCTGTCTCCTCACTGCTCATATCTGGGTTACATGTCAGACTGGATATGTTAAAGGTGTGCAAAACTTCCCTAAGTGATGCATCCCTTTGCACTGACACACAAGTGCTGGTGTTCCTGTGCAGGTGTTAGTTTTTAGAATCAGTTTCTGTTCTTCTGCTGAACCTCCTCTACTCTCCGGGCCTGTCTTTCCAGCACTTTTTCTTCTTTTCCCATAATACTCTCAATTTAATAAGTAAAATATTTGCAACTTCAGATTTTACTGTCCTTCTGATTTGTTCAGTCTCTGCGAGATTGTTAGGGTTTGTTTTTCCTTGAACCTATAGAATATCAAACCATGTGTAGATTAGTTAAATCTGTCTCTTCTTTTATCCTCCCAAGATGGCATCTGCTGTGTGGATTTGTGTGGAATGCAAGGCGAGATGTCTGTGGTTATCAAAGATCATATTAATAAGTAAAAATGAAGACTTGAAGAATTTAAATGTCAAATATCGTATGGTTCAAAATATTCCTTCCTGGAGTAAAATCCTGTGATTATCAACTCTGCCTGATACTGGAAAAGTAGGAGAACTGAGTTCATTTTGTTTTGCTTTAGATTGGAATTACTATGGGGGGATTTTATGGATTATTTTTATATTTTCTGAAAGATAAGAGCATTTCTTGCTGTAACCAGTAGTTGGAGCTGAAGGTTTTTTGGCTTTCAGCATTGTTTCGCTGCTGTGAAACTGCTTGATCATGCACAGTTGATGTCAGGATTTGCCTCCATTTCTTTTCCTACTCTTGACTAAGGATACAATTGCAGTTAAAGTGCCTTAAAATCTGTATGTCTGAAAATGATTAATTTTTAAATAATAATAATAACAACAATAATAATAACAATAATAATAATAATAATAATAAAAATGGTGCTTAAGAATCTCATCACAGCATGCCCATACCCAGCTTAGAGCTTCTGTACCTGAGATTTGGTTGTTTCAGTCTGATGGTTCACATGATCAAGGAATACCACTGCCTGTCTCCTGGGAAACATGTTGAGAAATAGTTTGGTTGTCTAGTATAGGAACTTCTAATTTTTCCACAGGAGTGAGAGGAGAATTCAGTTTGAGCATGTGCTCAGTGGAGGTTGTTGTGGGATTTTGGGAGCTGGTGGAAGCTGGGGGAGCATCTAACTGCCACTGGCAAGGGAGAGCTTCCTTTTGCTTAGTGATTCTGAATTGGTTTTCCTGGCAGCCAGGCAGCAACTGTGAATTTAGCTCAGTCATAACATGACATCATGCCTCACTACTCTCAAATGACTGTAAGTAGGCTAAATCTTATCATCTCTGTAGTTCCAAGAGATTATGCTATTCAGCCTATTAAGATTTATATGTGGGATGTTCCAAGCCGCTTTCTGGCTCAGATTTCTAGGGAGAGCAGGGGCAGGAAGCCTGGTGTCGGTGTGAATAGCTTCTGGGGAATAAGGCAGTCATTTATAGCATGTCAGCTATTCCACCAGCAGCTGTCCAGGGATTTTCTCATCCTGTACCAAATGTGAGGTGATTCCCCTTGTGCTGGAGGTGGGACTGTGATGGTCTGGCCCTGGTGGTGCCAGCCTTGGTCTGCTGCAAAGCTTCAACTTAGGCTGCTCGAAGGTCCTAACTCCTGGTTAATATAGAACTCTCCCCGATGAGGTCTCAGCTCTATTTCATTGCTATTCTTCTTTATGTGAAGATAAAACTTCTTTCCCTGAACAGGGACAAGAGCTGCAAAAGCACATCCAGCTGGAAAGTTTGAATAGAAAGCAGAGATTTCCTTAAACTTTGGCTGAATTCTGAGGTGTCTTGGAATGCAGCTGGAGAGGCGGATGCACCAGGCAGCCCCACCTGTCCATTTGTTCCCCCTCAGGTGTGGTTTGCTGTGGAGCTGTGAGAAGGAGCTGTGTGTGGTGCTCACTTGTCACCCAGCCTTCGGAGCAGGCTTAGGACACCCACTCTTCCATGAGCTTCAATGCAGCATAGTGAAAGAATGGAATCATATAACCTGTTATTACATATGTATATTCTCTTTTTCCCTTCCCTTTCTTTTAGGAGTACGGCCAACAACCAAAATCTCAGGAAGGGGAGCTGAAAATCAGTGCTGTTTTTTCAGTCAGTGGCAATCCTTTTGGTAAGGAATAGGCAAGACTAATTCCATTTAAATCTGTAAAATGTGTCACCTCTGCTAACAGTCTTGCAGGTCATTCCACGTTTTGTTCTCTGTGTCTGATCACAGTAGGAACGAAGAACTAGTTTGGTTTAGAGAGAATGAAATTGAGATTATAAAATAATTGTGGTTTTGAGGCATAAGAAAATTGAATGTGAAATGCATAAGAGAACTGAATGTGTTAAATAGTCTTAAGCTGAAGAAGAACAGATTTAGATTTTAGAAAAATCAGATTTAGGTTTTAGAAAACAATTGTTCCCTGTGAGGGTGGGGAGGCCCTGGCACTGGTTGCCCAGGGAAGCTGGGGCTGTCCCATCCCTGGAAGTGTCCAAGGCCAGGTTGGACACTGGGGCTAGGAGCAACCTGGGATATTGGTGTGTGTCCCTGCCCATGGCAGGGGATGGAATTGGATGGTCTTTAAAGTCCCTTCCCACCTAAACCATTCTATGATTCTGTGAAAGGGATGCTAAAAGTGCATTCTCCATCTTCAGAATAGTTATAAGAATCTGCTATGCAGAAAACCAGCACAGGGCATATATTTGTGGAGAGTTCATCTGCTATTTGATTCTCCTCTAAACCCTGGTAACCCAAATAAAGCCATGAGCCTTGTGCTTGCCCCTGCACATCAGTGAGTTCTGTGTAATAGATCTGTAGCACTTACTCTGTGTTTTCTCTGTGTGGTTTTTTTTTTTTTTTCAGTTCCACAGCTGTCATCAGGTTTCCAGCCTGCTGTGGCATCCTCTGGCATGAGTAAAATGCTACCCTCAGTTCCAAACACAGCTGTTCGGGTTTCCTGTTCTGGCTGTAAAAAAATCCTGCAGAGGGGGCAAACTGCCTACCAGAGGAAAGGCTCAACCCAGCTCTTCTGCTCCACACTGTGCCTCACTGGATATACCATTCCAGCTTCTCGCCCACCAGCTTCCACCAAGAAAACCTGCTCAAGCTGCTCAAAGTAGGACAATGCTTTCATTTGTTCTACTAATAATTTATATTCAAGCAGATAATGAAAGGCTTCAGTTCTGTTCTTGTGCCCTTTGCTGTGTCAGTAGCGCTGCTCCTCTTACTCTTCCCTTCAAAAATTGGTGGCTGATGCTGTTCCTTGTTAATTGGTCTGTCTGTTTGCAGTTCTATTTCCTGAATTTGGTTTTACCTACACATAGATTTAAAAGCTTCTGTGGTGCAGAATGCATCTTCTCTTTTTTTGACTTAAATGAGCCAAATATGAATAACTGTATTACTGTATTACAAAATCTTCCTGCCATTTCAAAATGTCATTGCACTCTCAAAACTACTAACAAGAGTACATTTTCAAAAAGTATTTTATGCATTATTTCTTCTAGACAAAAATAGATTTATGAATCCCTAAAATGAAGTAGAACTTGTGTGAGTTAATGTATTTGAGGCAGAATATTTCCTCAGATTCTAATAAAAAATAACTTTTCTTTTAGCCTCTATTGTGTGATCTTTGGTTTCTATAGGTTTTAGATTTTCAAACCTCATCACTGCTGCTTTCATAACATGTAGAGACATTAAACTTATTAAGAATTGAATTTTTTAGGTAATGGGAATTTCGGCACCCAAATAAATTATTTTATACCTAGGCCTAGAGTGGAAAGGTGAGGCTTGCCTTTTTTGAGCCTATTTGGACAAAATAATTTAGAAAATACCTAAATTTTCCACAGTCCTGCTGGATACACAGTCACAAATCCTCAGCTCTAAAAACCTCTTAATTGTTATAGTTTTTTTTCATTTATATTATGTCCAAATTAGCAAAAGGAGACCTTTGTGGCTGGCTCTGTAGGATGTCATAGCTGTACATTCACTCCAGACAAACAATTTCCAGGCTGATCATGCTACAATCCATTTATACAGAATTATTCATGTGTATTATTTTTAGTTATGAAAATTACTTTGCCAAAGGAATGCTGCTTTGTTCATCATTTCTTCAATAACAAATTTATTACTTCAATTTTTACAAGGGCAACTGAACTTAAACTTCAGACTTCAATTAGTTATTCTTTTCACTTGCTGCCTTAGTGTGAAAAGGCCTTGGAACAAAGTTTAGAAGTCTTGGTAATTTGTATTTATTCTGTTGAAAAATGAGTTATGTCAGACAGGATGAGTGAGAAGGAGACATCCTTCCAAGCAAGGAGGTTATATAAATATTTTCTCCTAGTCTTCTGACTTTAGGGATTCAAAACTATTCTGTGAAGGACTGTTTCAAAAGGAAGAAGAAATAAGGAGAAAGTTCAGTGTGTTAAATCCAACAACAAATAAACAAAATTCTGGATGAGAAATAAGAAAGTTTAAATACTTATTAGACCATGGTGGACCAAACTAATGGTGATTAGAAATTGTGGCCTTTCATTTTTCACTTTTTTTCCCTGCTCCCTTATTTGCTAAAAGGAATTATTCAACATATCCTGCTTTCTAAATTTTTTGTTAATTAAGACCATGCAACACAGTTACTTTCTCCAAGTTCCTTTAGAAAAGATTTAATGTTAGAGCTTGTGCTTTTTTTAGGCCACTCCTAAGTCCAGGTGCAAAACATTTCACAAAATACCTGCTTAAGAATTGTACTTCTCACTTGTTTTCCTAATAGGAAAGCAAAATTGAAGTCAGATACGTAGACAGCAAAAAGTAAAGGTTTAAATTAAATGGCTCCACCCTTTCCTGGAGAATGTTTGGTCTCCAGAATAAGCAAGAACAGCAAGTTGACATGAAACCAACATTAATCCTTTATCTCTGTGTTTGTTTTTCTTTTTCCATAGAGAAATTCTAAATCCAAAGGATGTAATCACTGCCCAGTTTGACAACACAGGCTCCAGTAAGGATTTCTGCAGCCAGTCTTGTTTGTCCACATATGAACTGAAGAGGAAACCCATTGTCACTATCCACACCAACAGCATTTCCAGCAAGTGCAGCATGTGCCAGAAGAATGCAGTGGTAACGGCCATTTCCTCATTTGAATTTCTTTAGCTTAGCACGTATTCTTTCTGTCCTTGCTGAACATTCCTTTTCTTTCAGATCAGGCATGAGGTGAATTACCAGAACGTGGTGCACAAGCTCTGCAGCGATGCCTGTTTCTCCCAGTTCCGATCAGCCAACAACCTGACCATGAACTGCTGTGAATATTGTGGAGGATACTGCTACAGTGGCTCTGGCCAGTGTCACGTCATGCAGATAGAGGGACAGTCCAAAAAGTTCTGCAGTTCTGTATGTGTGACAGCTTACAAGCAGGTACATGTGATGGGACAAGGGGAAATGGATTCCCACCGTCAGAGGGCAGAGTTAAATGGGATATTGGGAAGAAATTCTACTCCATGAGGGTGGGGAGGCCCTGGCACAGGTTACCCAGAGAAGCTGTGGCTGCCCCTTCCCTGGAAGTGTCCATGGCCGGGTTGGACACTGGGGTTTGGAGCAACCTGGGATAGTGGAGTGTGTCCCTGCCCATGGCAGGGGGTGGAACAGGATGGGCTTTAAGGTCCTTTCCAACCCAAAACATTCTGGAATTCCATGATTCTGTATTTGGACAAAATACCAAAAATAGAATCAATCTTATTTTTTTATTAGATTTTAGGTGTTTTAAGAAACACCCAATTCTACTGGTTGGTTATTTCAGTTACTGTATTGGTCTAAGTTAACTGCTTTTGTCATTTCTAGAATAACAAAATCAATAAGGTTGGAAAAGCCCTCCAATATCATCAAGTCCAACCTTCAACTAAATACCTCAGTGCCCACTAAACCATATCACAAAGTGTCACAGGTCAAAGTGGGTTTTAAACACTTACAGGGATGACAATTTGCTGCTTAATCTTTGCCCAAACGTGTTGCTCTTTTTTTTCTCACCACTGGAGCAGCTACCAGAGAATTCCAATGTGGGAGAAAACACAGTGGGACTCCCCAGCAGCAGCCCCCTGTGACTGTTTTCAGCCTTGAGATGCTCCTTAAAGACTATTTTTTATTAAATTGTAGCCCTTGAACTATGTGGAGGGGAAAAGTAATAGTTAGTTGATAACTGATTTTAACTTTTAAATTTTTCATATTTATTTTTGATTATTCAAGACCTGAGCATTTAAAAGAACCTTAATTTATTATAATAGCTCAATTATTTTTAAATTATTTATTCTAATGCAATTACTTCAGGAAAAATTTCCCCCTGATAAAAGAATGGAATTTCATTTTGTGACTTGACTCTACTGTCCATTATCCAGACCACTTAGGTCAAGAAAGGCCTAATGAAGTAAAAAAAAAAGTATGGTAAATGTATTTCATCCAGAAAATTACCTTCAGAATTAGTTGTCCTCTGAAACAAATCTGGAAATAAAATTAAATACGCTGGAAACATTTTCATGCTGCTTTTATATCACACATCAAAACCCTATATGTGATAGTTTCCTTGAAAATACAGTATGTTCAAAGCTTATAAGGTTAGGTCAAATATATTTTAAATTGATTTTTAAACAGCATTTAGCTCAATTGTCAGGTACATTCTGATACTTTTTGGAGATTTGTGTGTGTTTTTAAATCCCTAAAAGCTTATACTCTGTTCTGTCCTGTGAAGAGCTGGAATAGCTGGTGATAGAACAAAGTGCATTTTTAAGGCTGTCATACTAAAATAATCTGGTGCACTAATTCTCAAAGTTTTTTTCCAGACTTAAAGACTTTAAAAAACCCTTAACCACAGAAAATGTGTCTGAGAGGTTTTTTCCTGTGTCTCTCTCAAAAGAAGTTTGTAGACCACACACTGGAAACTGTGATTCTACTGGCAGATGGATCTCTTTCCCATTTTGCTATCAAACATCATCAAGGAACCTTCTTCTCCCTGTTCCTTGTTTCCTCATCTCTTCAGTGGGAATATTGTTTACCTACACAGCAGATGCATTGAAAACATAAACAAAATGTCAGTCCTCAGCAAGATGTTGGAAGTTGTCTGATACAAGGTGCTGATCTGTGCTAATACAACCTGTAGGAGTGTTTGCAGTACCCTGGTTAAAGTGGTACTGGTTAAAGTGGCCTGGGAGGGTGTTCAAACCAGATCTCAAATCAGTGAATCTGCACCATAAATAACACAGCTGTAAAACAAGTGCTGTTTCAAGCACACTGGCACATTTTATAAATATTTTATATATTAGTGACCTTTTCCAGGTTAATAAAAAATGCCAAGTTTCAAATGAACAATCAGTTTCCATGTTTCCACAGAAGTCAGCTAAAATTACACCCTGCACACTGTGTAAATCTCTGAGATCTTCAGCTGAGATGGTGGAGAGCACAAATAACTTGGGGAAGACAGAACTGTTTTGTTCTGTTAACTGTTTGTCAGCATACAGAGTAAAAATGGTCACTTCTTCAGGTAAGCTTATCCTTTTACTTCCATAGAAACTTAATTTAATGTGTCTCATATCCTGACTTTATTTGTCTTGAAAGTTAAGGCTATTCTTTTTTAAGTTCTTTTTTGGGAGGGTGGAAGATGGCTTTTTTTTTTTTAAAGGGAAGTGCTGAGATGGGAATGAAAGGGCATTTTATTGTAGATAACTGTAGCAGTGACAGTACAGCTATTTCAGTTTTGGTTTTAGGGAGCTTGAACATGATAGCCAATCCTCAATCTATATTTTTGCTCTTCTAAGTGCAGCTGGTGGATTTCCCAGCTAGACAAACCTCTTGTGTGGACGTGCCATACCACTGCTGGGACTCTTCTCCCCCTTGTTCCCTGGGCTGAGCAGCTTTATTATCTCTGCCCAATGTCACATGGAGCTAGGCAAACATTTTCAGCTATTTTTCATGTGGAAATAGAAAAATGCTTACTGACATCCTAGGGATACTGGGAGATTAATTAAATTTCTGGCAAGCAACAGGCACAGCAGCTGCAGTGTCTGCTTCTGAATCTGTGAAAAAGTCGTCTCGGGCTTCTGTCTGTGCCTTGGCTCGTCATTCAGACTCTGTTTTTGTATGCACGGTACAAAATTAGCCGCAATACAACTTCATGTTGCATAAATCACTTTTTCTTCTCTGTTTCACCCTCAGGTGTTCAAGTTCAGTGCAACAGCTGTAAAACCTCAGCAAACCCTCAGTATCACTTGGCTATGTCAGATGGGAGCATACGCAATTTTTGCAGCTACAATTGTGTAGTAGCTTTTCAGGTGTGACATCTAGGATTTCTTCATAGCTGAATTAACAGAATGCTAAATTGATGGTGGAAATACCCAGGTGCAAAATGTAACCCTATAAAGTGAAGCCTGTCTATTTGCTTTCCCACAGAATCTGTTCAACAAACCTGCAGGACTGAACTCCTCAGTGGTGCCCCTGTCTCAGGGCCAGGTCACTGTGAGCATCTCCTCGGGGACAGTGGTCTCAGCCACTGGCACCACCTCAACTGTGTCCCCCAGCTCCACAAGCACCTCAGCTGCAGCAGGGCTCCAAAAGTTGGCTGCCCAGTGCCAGCAGGTCACCTTTACCCGCTCGGTTGTGAAAATCAAGTGTCAGCACTGTAACAGATCGTTTGCCACCAAACCAGAACTGCTTGACTACAAGGTAATAAAGATCAGGGCTTTCAAAGCTCTTTTTTCAGAAACCCACAGAATTGTAGTTTATGTGCACTGGTTTGTCAGTATGGCTTTGTTGCTTGCAAAGACCTGCTGTGGAGGGTTTTGAAACTGATTTGGCTTAACTGATCTCAAATTAATACTGATACTAGCTCTGTGGTCTTAAAACCAGAAAAAAAAGCCTCCCAAAAAAACCCAAACCCAATGGTTGCCTGTCTAAATAAACACATCTATATGTCTTGGACCCAGGGATGCTCCTTTTAATCGAAGGACAAAGCACATTGGTGAGGGCTTTCTGCAGAAAATTTTGCTTTATTATAAAACTAAATGGGGACACTTATTTGCTGGTGCTCTGTTGCTGATTTCTAAGGGTATAAATACTTTTCTGCATTTCTATTAACAATTTAAATGTATTATCTGGAATGTGACTCATTCAAACACTGAAACCAAAACATTCTGGCTGTGTTGCAGGGTAAAATGTTCCAGTTCTGTGGGAAGACCTGTTGTGATGAGTATAAGAAGAAGGGCAATATGACAGCTTTGTGTGAATACTGCAGGTTTGAGAAAATTATCAAGGAGACAGTGAGATTCTCAGGCATAGATAGAACATTCTGTAGTGAAGGTAAGAAAGGGCAAAACCCTGTCTCGGAGAAATCAAGTCACAAGTGTTTTGTCTTAAAAGTATCAGTAATATTTAAAGAAATCTAATATTTTTGAGTTAGGAATCTGGTTTTTAGGTTTAGGAACACACAACCCTGTTCACACTTTACATTTTAATGATATGTTTCAATTAATTATTACAGGTATCACTAAATACAGGAATTAGGAGTGCTGAGGGATTGTCATATTGGTATTAAAGAATGTTTTTGCTGTTTTCTTTTAGTTTGTAAACTGCTCTATAAACACGACTTGTCTAAGCGCTGGGGAACCCACTGTAAAATGTGCAGTTACTGTTTACAAACTTCCCCCAAACTGGTCCAGAATCATTTTGGGGATAAAAGGGAGGAATTTTGCTCAGAGGAGTGCATGTCTAAATTCACAGTTTTGTTTTACCAGGTAAGCAATATTCTTATTACCAGGTAAGCAATATTCTCACATTCTCTAGGTTTTTATACATATACCCCTTGTTGGTGTTTCCAAGTGTGTTCAATTTCTCCCTCACTCTGTTTTCCTAGATGGCAAAGTGTGATGGTTGTAAGAGACAAGGTAAACTCAACGAGTCCATCAAATGGCAAGGGGAGATGAAACATTTTTGCAATCTGCTTTGTATTCTGTTGTTTTGTAAACAGCAAGGTGCTTCTGACACTCCACTCCCAAACAACACAGGTAAAGCAGGCTGGGGATGGTATTGCCTTTTGATGTGTGGGGTAGTGAGATGGATGTATATCTGCAAACTCACTTCAGTGAACTCTTTAAGATCTGTCTTCTCCTGGGGAGTTTGTCTGGTGCTGTTGAGTGGGCTGTGATTTAGATTGCTTTTACTTGAGACCGTTTCAAACTTCCGTAGGTATAAAATACAATTGCTTTGCGTACCAAAGAAATTTTAAAGAAGATGAAGCAAAAGCACTTACTTTCAGTCACTTTCATGAAACAAAGGCCTGTTTCATTGGGGTAAAATGTACAGATGTGTGGTGCAGATGTGTTAAATATCTAGCTTGTCTTCATAACACCTAGAAGATATGGCAGAATGTTAATATTATTTTAACAATCAAGTGGTGAAATTAGTAGGCTTAATGGTTTTAAATACAGACTTCTATATATACACTTAAACCAGCCACTTCTCTGCAGTCTGTAGGCTTATGAAGAGTTCCCATTTCTGTGTCATTAAGTGTTGATTCTTGTGAAGTATTAGTCCCAAGGTTTAACAAGTGCTGTAGCTGTTTCCTTGAGCATGGAATGGGAATGAGGGTAGGAATAAAGCCCACAGGAACAGGAACTATGAGCTTCTGTAGGGAATGAGACACAATGGCCCACAAAGACAGGAAAAGAAAGGGAAACAAAAGGCAGGAATATCACTGATCCTAAAGAGGGGCATAATTTCCCACTGAGTGATGGTGGCTGCAAGGGTAAGGGACTCAAAACGAATTAAATATTAACTAGAAATTTTTAGTGTGCACCAGGCCATGTTCAGCTTGGTGCACATTGTTTCAATTTGGTGCACATCTGCTGCTTACATTGGTGGGAGCTCTTTTCCCTTCTTGCTTGATTTGCTTGTGAAACCAGCTCCTGTTTAAACTGAAATGCTGCAGCTTCACACCTACATCCCCTTCTCACACAGCAACCTCTTTCATCTGGAGACAGATCTGAAGGGTGGGTGTTGTTTCAGAAATGCTTTTTTTTCTCAATTATCTTACTGCTTATTCTCATTTTCTTCTGTCCACTGTGTCCAGCAAACCTTTCCATGGCACCAGCCTCCTCCTCAGGCCCTCCTTCTTTAAGAAAGGACTCAACCCCTGTCATAGCAAACGTGGTGTCCCTTGCAAGCACCCCAGCTGCCCAGCCTACTGTTAACTCCAACAATGTTTTACAGGGTAAGGCAGCTGAATACCATGCCTGTACTTTTACATCTCTATTCCTGAACATTTATATTTGCTCAGGGATTTTATTTTTCACTGAGAGCAACAGCCACTTCTTCATTATGCTTCACATCAGTACAGGTGATTGCATTTGTCCTTCCTTTATCTAGGTATAAATAATGACTTAAATTTATGTACATACATTAGGGAATGAGTTTTAATTGGAATTCTTTTTCTTGACCTTAGCAGAATATGGATTATGGTTCTTGATGATAAGTAGACATGTTATTGTATGTTTTTTTTTTCCTTCACAGGTGCAGTCCCTACTGTGACAGCAAAAACAATAGGAGATGTAAGTTTTACAAGAGACTTTTCTCAGTTTTGCCCAGATTATATCATTAACAAGTGAAGTATCCAGGAATTGGGCACCATCATTTTTTAACTAATTTTTGATTGGGATTTAAAATTCATCCAGCTTGCAGATGCTTTTTAACAAATTCTTAGAACTTACATGGTACAAGAGTCTTGTTGTGTCCACTGACAGATTGGATGTTTTAAGGCAAAACTTGTCAGACTGTAGCTCTTGAGGTATGTGTGGTTCCCAAGTAATTCTTGTGTGGCTTCTGCACTCGAGGCTGTCTTTTGTGCCCAGAAGTGGGATAGGATGGCAAAAGGACCAGCCTGGGAGGAGAGGACCAGCCTGGGCTGCTGGGACTGACATGACCAGGCTCTTGCAGCTTCATTTTCCTTCCCCACTCCCTGGCAATGTGGTAACAGAGCTGTGGGGAACCACTGTCACCACTTGCCTGGGGATAACTCTGAGAGTTCCTATTCTTGAGCTCTTTGAGGTATGTGGTGTAACATCTTGCAACTCTCCTAAAATACAGAGATGCTTTTATGTAGCTTGAGGTTCTGGAAGACTGACAGTTTTGCTTTTAGCTGGAGTGTCACTTATAGATTAGAGTATGAGTTTTCCCTCTATTTTGAAATAGTTCCTGTTATTTGAATGCATGACTGAAAATTGCAGTTAGCAGGACATGGAATTAGTACAAGCATGAATAGTCAGTGTGTACCAGGAAATGATACTGCTGCTGCCAGCATTGCTGTTCATTTTTTACATTTATTTGTTTTCAGTGGTTTCACATTAGTTTACTTAGTTTTATTGGTGTCTGTATCAGCCAGACTTGTAGTCATCAAAAGTATCTTAACATAATTCTTTTTTGTATCTCTTCCATCAGTAAAATTCCAAGGTCAAAAGTTTATAGCAGTTATTTGACTACAGAAACCAAATATTCTTGTAGATTTGTTCGCTGCACTGTTAACAAAATTACCTTTATTAGCAAAATTAGCTTTAAACAACATTGTTGTTGGATCAAAGTAAATTGAGATGGAAACCAGAAAGCACCAAATAAACAAGCTTATTTTGCAGTAGTTTTTAAATTATCATTTTTATCAGCAATTACAGTTTTAAATTGTTCAGCTTCCCATAGTAGAGAGCAAAATCTAGTCTTATGTTACTCTTCAAACCAGTACTGACTCAACCTTCATTTGTGTTTCCCAAACAGGCAAGTACCCAGACAGATGCCCTAAAGCTCCCATCATCAAAACCACCCAGGCTTCTGAAAAACAAAGCTTTATTGTGTAAGCCAATCACCCAGACGAAGGCCACCTCCTGCAAACCTCACACACAAAACAAAGAATGCCAGACAGGTGGGTGTCTGATCTCCTACCCCTGTTGGAATTGTCTGTACTGCAGTTGAGAGAGTAATACATGATTTATGTAACAGAGAGTATTTTTGAATGTAATATAAAACCTTAATTAGTTTTCAGGTTGTTGTGTGATATTTTCCAGTAATTTTTGGTTTGTTCTGTTTTTGGTATAACAGAAGAAGAAGTACCTGCTCAGCCCCAGATCATTGTGGTACCTGTTCCTGTACCAGTGTTTGTGCCAGTGCCCCTCCACCTCTACACCCAGTACACACCAGTTCCCCTAGGGATGCCAGTACCTGTAAGTTATCCTGCAGTTCACTACAGAAGGCAGTGGTTTACAGGCTTGTTTTGCATTCAGCACACCCAGCACTGTGTCACTGGCTGTTGTGTCTGGTCATGCAAGTGGTATTTGGAGTCCTTGAAGCCATTTCCTTCCTTATTACATCATATTTGATTAAACATTGCCACACAGAACTTCCAAATTGTAGGGAGGGTACAGACCTGTCCAGTCTGGAGTTATTTTTAACTTCATTTTAGTAGTCCTAAAATATACATAAGGTTAAATGGGAGAGATCTCCCTTGTGTATATGCTGTTTCACTTCATCCCTAGTTATGTTATAATATTTTCCACATGTTCCATAGGTACCAGTTCCTGTGCTCATCCCAACTACCCCAGATAATGCTGATAAGATCACTGAAAATATTCAGGAAAACAAGGAAAAGGTTTCCATTAATCCATTTGAAGCTGATCTCCTTCAGATGGCAGAAATGATTGCAGAAGATGCAGAGAGAGAAAAAACACACTCTCATGGTGGTAGGTGTTGGCTTTAAAATATGAAATGCAGTGAAGGTCCTCTCACCTCAGAAATTTCCCTTTCCCTGGTTCTAGATGCTGATTTGACTTGTGGTGACAGCAACAGGTTACTAGAGGTAGAAACCTCCAGATCAGTACATCATGTGTTAGAAGGAGGAGTCAAAATCAAGAAGGCAGAGCAGCAGCCTTAAAAGAAAATTTTTCTGTCAGGCTTTTTACGGAGGATTCTGGAAGGGTGAGGCAGGTCAGGGTTTGTAGGATAGCAAGCAAGCCATGTAATGAAAGTGAAACAAGCTAGAAATAGATAAACAAAATACCTTGCTGGTCAACAGATAACTCAAATAACAAGCAGGGAGGGATGGAAGCCTTTGGAAAAGCAAACCTATATTAGTTCTACATTTCTGTTTCCCCTGCAATAGCATGACCAGTGGAGGAGAAGGTACAGCATGTGTGTTCATGTTATAACCTAATACATAGGGGTTTTGCTGTTCAAAGTATTTTAGATTAGTTGTGCAAGCTGTCAGTCGTGTAGATACAGATTTCCTCCTTTTTTTAAAGGATCTCAAACATCCGAGCACGAGCTCTTCCTGGACCCCAAGATATTTGAGAAAGGTCAGTAAGATATTTTTTTATTATTTTGCAAATGGATTTTGATCCTGCTGCATCTTTTCTTGCAAACTCCTGGTTCTGCCTTTCCTGTAGTACATGGTGCCTGTGATCCCTCTCATTGCAGACCAGGGCAGCACGTACAGCGGAGATCTGGAATCAGAAGCAGTGTCCACTCCACACAGCTGGGAGGAGGAGTTGAATTACTACACCTTACGATCCAATGCCCTGCCAGAACCTGATCCAGAACTCAAGCAGTTCTCCAAAGGTGATGTGGAACAGGATCTGGAGGCAGATTTCCCATCAGGTCGGTGTCACGTGAAGAAAAACTCATTTTATAAAAGCACACACAATTTTCTGCATGAGCTTTGTCCCAGCAGCCTGCTTGTGTGTTTTCATGTAGTGCAGTGGATGTTTAAAGCTGCAATAGTTAATCAGCTCTACAAAAAATTACTGGTTTTGGAATATTATTTCTGTCTTTAAAGACAGCACTCTGCAGAACCCCTGACAGGAGGAGCAGGAAGTTCTTGCTTGCCTTCTTTGAATTCATCACTTCTGTGTCCCAGGGTATAATCCATGTGAGCAGCAACTAAGATCACATTTGCCTGAATAAATACACCCATTCTTTTGGGGCCTTTATTGTCTATTGAGAATTTACTATCTTTATACAACAAGTGCACAGATTGCTTAATTAGTCAAATGTCAGGATTATTTGAATATATAGGTGTGATTGTCAGCCGTAAGGTGTTCCATAGTATCTCAGTGACAGTGACACTTCTACCTGGGCTGCTAAACCATGTGATTAAACTCTTCATGGTGTTGATTTGACTTCAGACTCATTTGACCCTCTCAGTAAAGGACCAGCTTTACATTCACGTTCACGGGCAAGACGGAGACACAGGGATGGCTTCCCTCAGCCAAAAAGACGGGTAAGGAAGTGCTTCTGGAACACAAATCTCTTACATTTTGAAATAACAACATTATGTGCCCTAATCTAACCATCTGTGGGTGAGGAGCTAATTAAATGCTGCTTTGTTTGGATGTCTTTGCTTATTTGTAGGGACGGAAGAAGTCTGTAGTTGCTGTGGAGCCCCGGAATTTGATGCAGGGCTCCTACCCTGGCTGCTCTGTTTCTGGGATGACCCTAAAGTACATGTATGGGGTAAATGCCTGGAAAAACTGGGTCCAATGGAAAAATGCACAGGAGGAACAAGGGGACCTGAAGTTTTCAGGTAAATTTGTCTCTCAGTGGAAACAGAAATACTTAGTTGAAGAGCACTTGGCATTCATTGTTCAAGTAAAAATTAGGATTAGATATCACTGAGTTTTGCAATACCTGTGAGTGGAGAACAGATTTTATAGAATTCTGTCATGTGTCTTTCCATATATTTAAAAATCATAGCTATTACATTCTTAATTGATCTGCTTCCTTTAAAAAAATACTCTAATGCATTAGAAATCTCCATTTTGCTTTCCTTTGCATGCAGTAACTCTTCATTTGTAGCACAGATGCTTTATGCAGCTGCAGAGCTTTTCTGAGCTATTATAGAACCATGAAATTACAGACTTATCAGACCATAATTCTGAGTTGACAACACCAACTTGGCCACATCCATTTTATCTGTAGCTGACACATTCCCAAAGTATTTGTTGGTCAGCAGAATTGTTTTTTGTAAAAAAATTGTGTTATCCAACATCAAAATCTTAACACCTTATTTCTAGGCTTCACAGCTGGAAAAAAAACATTTCAAAAGTCTGCCCATTCTGTGCTGCAACCTACCTGAAACTTAACTTTATTGCTTCTCATGTCTCACAGGGGTGATGGATAATAATGACAATTAAATACAATTTCGCTTATTTTTCCAATAATGAATTATTTTATTATTTTTACAAAAGCCCGGCAGAACTGGGATTTGGCAATGTCCCCTTTTCCCTGGTCTCAGATCTTACATCATTGCACTGAGTTTTGTGGGCAAATTTTCAGAATCAAGCAGAGAATTTAAATTAGGAATGGAATTGAGCCCTTTGGGAATGGTGGGGAGGAGACCAACCATAATAGCTACTTCTGCAATTTAAAAAGCACGGCAGAACTTAGATAAGAAAGACCCCCAAAGGGAAAAATTCAAGTTAGGATGAGATCTGCTTTTTCATCTCTTGGAATTTTCGTTGTCACTCCATGGGAACAGCTGGGGTCTATTTCCCAGAAAAGAAATATTCACATGAGTTACTATGTTTTCTTCTTGAGGCCAAGGAAGTAAATATTGCAGTCATTTCCAGAAAACTCTGCCCACTCCCAGAAAGATTCCCTGCTTATTCCCAAGCAGATGCTTCTGAGAAGTGGAGCAGCCAAGCCTGCTAATTTCATTGCAGATCATCTGATCAGTCAATTCCTGCTTGTGCTGCTTCCCTTTCCAAACCCACTGCACGTCCCATTGAAGTCTTTCTTTAAGAAATGGGTTATGCTGCACCCAACTCATGTCCAGAAATACTCTGGGTCTTTCTCTGGCTCTGGTGAGTCTCCCACTCCTGAGTCCAGCTGGAGAGGTAAAACCCATTTATCAGCCCCAGGCAGTCTTGAGCTCATTGCAGCCATTGCTGTCCCACACTTTGGGTTCAGCAGACTCCCAAACATTTACGTGTCTGGGCTCTAAATTCCTGCAGCCTCAGTACTTGTAGCATTTATACTGATTGCACATGCAGCTGCCTGGGGTTTTTTTTGCCAAATCATTAAGTTCTCAGATAACAGGCAGGAAGGAGTTCACCATTTAGTCATGCAAGGTAATTCATGTATGAGACAGGAATTTAGGAGTTCTGCCTACATGAAATAATAAGGAATGTGGGAAGATTTAATACGCTGAATTAATTTTTCTAATAATTTCCTTGGCCTCAGTTCATCCTGTGAAGCTCAAGGAGGACATTCTCTCATGCACATTTGCTGAGCTGAGTTTTGGTTTGTGCCAGTTTATTCAAGAGGTGCGGAGACCAAACGGAGAAAAATATGACCCTGACAGCATCTTATACTTGTGCCTTGGAATTCAGCAGGTAACTCTGGGAGTTAGGGCACTGCTGAGAACATACAGAACTTGCTCTGGTTACTTATGGGACATCCACAGTCCCACAGAGCAGCTTGGGCTTTATAGAGGAGGCAAGAATGTCTCTTTTTTGTGTTTCACTGTTTGCCTTAGTCCCATATATGACCCCTTTTCCTGGACTTCCTTATGGTCACAGTGACCAAGTTCTTCTATCCTTATAGGAATGTGATGTGGGGGCTGAATATTTCTACCTAGACACAAATACTTGGATTTGGAACTTTTTTGATCATTTTTCATGTGCAGGAAAGATTTTCTCTTCAGAAATCTTTGTTTTAAGATGGAATGGTTTAGATCTGAAATAATTGCACAGTGCTCTCCTAACATGTAACTTCATGTGGAAGAGATTGCTCAGGAAGGATTCTCAGTGACAAGACATATATCTATTGTGTTGACAGTATTTAGAGAGAAAATACATTGGGAATAACTGCATCGTAATTAGTGAATACTAAGAGTATTACCAGCCTTGTAACAGTAGCAGTACAAACCTAGAATAATGCTAATTTGTGTTTAAAACTCAATGTTCAGTACATTTCTGTTTCCTTTAGAACAGCCAGGTTGTTTCTGTTCTGAAATAGTCATTTTGAGATAGTCAAACGCTATTTTGATGTAGAACTTATTTAATTAGACATGGAATTATCTTGATTTTTTTTTCTTTGCTATGCTTGGACAAAATGTAGAAAAAGTTAAAATTCAAAGTGCCACTGATAAGTTCTAGGAGCATCAGGGATTTTTGTGTCACAGTTTTGACTTATTTATTGATACAAACTCCTGACTTCTAGAAAACTTTCTTAAACAGCTCCTTGCCAAGTTTAAGGAACTTTTCTTCCTTCTTTAAGTTCTTTTCTTAAGGAACTTTCTTCTCCTTTCAGGAGGTATTAATATGTAAAGTTCTTTTCAACAGAATAATACTCAATAACTATTCTGGTTTTTATAGGCAGACTCTTTCAAGAATATTAAGAGGAAGATGATTTTGCAGAAAACGGCTCTAGAGCTTGAAATATTAACCACAGTTCTTGCTCCTCTCACACTGGAGTGGTCCCAGTCCCTGCAGAAAATTTGATTTGCTGTTTTACTGGAGATTTCACCAAAGTGTTTGGCCCCATAAGACACTGGGACATAAGAAAGGGAATGAATTTGGTGTGCTGTATCTCCTCTACAACATCATATAACCATTAATTGTTTATGTTCCTGTATTTTTCTCTTCTAGTACCTGTTTGAAAATGGTAGAATAGATAACATTTTCACCGAGCCCTATTCCAGGTTTATGATTGAACTTACAAAACTTTTGAAAATCTGGGAACCTACAATTCTTCCAAATGGTACGACAATTCTTTTGTTTTATGTAGCTGCATGACAAAACTGTATCATTAATTAATGTTTTCTCAGGGCCAGGAAGAGAATGTGATCTGAGGCTTTCACGTTAGTCTCCCCTCTCTACACCATGGATTTTATGTCTGTTTCTGCCAGTTATGATTACACTTAAATATATCTTTGCCTCTGATCAATCCTTGGAAAGAAAGGATTCCCATTCTGGCACTCAACAAATTAGTTTTTCTCTTCCCTCAAATTTAAGCTCATTTTTTTTAATACAAGTAGCCAGAATTTAATACTGTATTTGAGAGCAGATACTGCAAAGTCTGTGTACAGTTGCACTGATATTTCCCTATTAGTCCTGGAAATACTCCTGGTGAGGCTGGAGATCACATTAGCAAATCATTGGAATCTTGTCTCAATTCCCAAATTAAGACTTCCCAAATTCTGCTGATACTTTAAATTGGTTTTCAATCCTGATTATGTGATTTATAGAGCTGGACACCAGCCCTATGAGCACATAAGGCTGGTGACATCTTTAGAGTATCAGTGAAATCTGAATAATGTTGGCAACTCCACAACTGCCTTTTCATTTAGAAAAATGAACTTTTTATTTAGTACAGAAATTATCCAGTTACCTATAATTTGCTGCATGCAGTGATATTTTTTTTTACAACATATTTCTTCTAAGCCCCTGTATCTCCTTTTCCTAACTGATTTAGGATAATTACAATGGGCTATTTATACACAAAATGGGACATTTTAAACTCATACCTCATGTTGTAGGAATTACACATTGTTGCAGTTGGCTGACTGTGGTTTAATACAGTGAAATTAGAACTTAGTGAGAGTCTGCTAGTGTCTGCAATTCCTTTTTATCCTTCTCTTCAGGTATTGGAAGATCATGCTGTTCGACAGCTTGGTTCTCCATTCTTCCTCTTATGTCCGTGCATGCAGTGTTCTGGTATTATTGGATTACAATTGCTGATGATAGGTGTGAATTTGATTTAGTATGTGGTTCATTAATAGAGGTTAGCTGAAAGAGGATTTATATGCATAAATAACTATTTTCTTTTTTTCTTTGCCTATTTGTAGGTTATATGTTCTCAAGAATTGAAGAGGAACACTTGTGGGAATGTAAGCAGCTGGGTGCATATTCCCCCATCGTTTTGTTGAACACCCTTCTGTTCTTCAACACCAAATACTTCCAACTAAAGAATGTCAGTGAGCACATGAAACTGTCCTTTGCCCATGTCATGAGGCGCACCCGAACTCTGAAGTATAATACTAAGATGACATATTTACGTTTTTTCCCACCCTTTCAAAAACAAGAGGTAGAATCAGGTGAGTGCTCACTGATCATTGGTGTCTGGGCAGTCACATTTGTGCGCTCTGAATTACAGAATCAGAGAATTCTGTGATTTTGTACTGTCTGCTTCTCTTTTAAAAAGGACTGGGGAGAAATATGTTCTGCTGTAAGCAGAGCTAAGCATACGCTGTTATCCTGAGCACATTTGTGCTATTTTTCACTGCTTTAAAAGAAATTCTGAATGAGCCAAGGCACCCAGGAAAAACTTACAAAGGAGGTGTCACAGATTTGGACACAAATTTGTTTAATAGTCTTTCATAACATCCTCAGCTTGCATAAAGCTGATTAATACTGCAAGAGTTAAAGGCCTTTTCTGAAGTCCTTTTCTCAGCACTTAATAATCTTGGGTTTTGCAAGTCCAGACCTTTACTGTGCCTTTTTAATTCCCATATTTGTCCTGGGTCTGTGTGGGGAGCAGACCAGGCAGCCCCAGTGGAGAACAACAATATGGGGCTTGCACTCAGAGGCAGAGACAGTGAGATTTTTTTTCTGTTAATTTTGGCATTTGGGAAAGGAAAGGCTTTGATCCTTTGGGCTTCCTCAGTTCAGAGCTCCAGTGCATTACATGAATTCATCTTTAATAAGTAAAATTATATCTTCCATATTTTCCTGCTAGTTCTTGTGGGTTTTCTAGATGAGGAATGGGCTGTGGATCTGGCCTGTAGGATGTGCAGTCCTTTGCCCACCCAGCAGATCACACCAGGTGGCCATGGTTGGATGGTGGCATGTGGCAGATCCAGTTCAAGGAATGGGTTTGGGTGATGCAGAGTCACCACTGGGTGCTGGGCTGAGACACCAGGGCTTGTTTCTGAAGGTGCTGCTTTTCACTGAACTTTAGTGATGCCATTTTTGTGTATCCAGATAAATTATCAGTAGGCAAAAGGAAACGCAGTGAAGATGAGGAGGTTCCAACAGCAGTGGAAATGGCTGAAAACACAGATAATCCCCTCCGGTGTCCAGTCCGACTTTATGAATTTTACTTATCAAAATGGTAAGTGACAGAACTTGAGTTTGGGTCTGTGTGTAGACTAGAACAGGCATTTGGGCAAGGAGCCCACTCAGACCTTCTGTGCCTGCGCTGTGCTTCCTCTCCCCAGTTCCCAATCCCTCAGTGGGAGCAGAACAGGAATTCCAACTGTAGCACTGCTACTGAGACCCCCAGACAGGTTTTGGTGGTTTTTTTAGTACTGGTGTTGAGTCAAGAACAGAGTTAGAGAGAGAAATGTATTCTTTAAATGAATTCTTTGATATAAATGCGTGACATTACTACAGTGCCCATGGCAGTCTCATCTCACTTATTTCCCATACACCATCCTTGTTGTGAGGAAATTATAACTAATACCTGAGAAATATCATGTTCCTTGTGAAAGAGTGTAGCAGAAGTGTGAATTAGGTAAAACTCCTGATAAAATTTGCCTGCTGAGATGTGAGATTAACTCGTGTTTAGGAGTTAGAAAGGAGACTACAGCAAGGACAGAGATATAAATCATTTTTCTCTCCTGTTTCTATATAAACTTCAGTTAGATCCTTGAGCAAGTGGAAGATGATGTTCTTCTCTCTTCAAAGAAAATACACATGCAAAATGAAACAGCATCTCATTAGTGTCAGCTGAAACTCAGATAAATCATTCTCAGAAATGATCCTACTGAGCTTACTACAAATATCCCATTACTGAGGCAGAAGCATGTGTGCAGCTGTCCAGACTCTTTCTCTCCCTCTTCTTACCTTTCTTGTCTTCACTGGCACATTACTAGAAGCTTTTAGTTGTTCTTGGACTGGGAAAGCATTTTCATGTTCCCTATCATATTTCATAGCTGAGCCTCTGCTATATGCAGGCAGCAGTACAAATTCCCTTTGCTGTTTTGGTGTGATTATCCCAAAGCCAGGCAGGAGGGATCCTGGCTCTAGATACTTTAGAACCCTACCAGAGCCTGGAAGCTGCCTTGGAGTCACTCAGGCTTTCAAGCAGATGGGCTTAGCATTGCAGCATGGTCAGGCAAGCTGGGATTTAGTTTTACTCGCTCTTAAACCACACTTTAGAATAATTTATGCAAAAATTCCCTCTAAGCTCATCAAATTCAGCTGTTCCCCCAGCACTGCCAAGGGCACTACAACCCATGTCCCCAAGTGCCACATCCACATAACTGTTAAATCCCTCCAGGGACAGGGACTCCACCAGTGCCCTGGGCAGCTGTGCCAGGGCTGGACATCGCTTTCAATGAAGACATTTTCACTAATATCCAGTCTAAGCCTTGAGGCCATTTCCACTTGTCCACGTTATTCAGCAGTTCTGGAATCCCACAACCAGTTTCACTCAGAGATTGCATGTCAAATGCATTTATCACTCTACTATTAATTGGATGAAACTGAAGATCCACTGCTGTAAAGAATTTACTTCGATTTTCTTTGTTTCTATATAACTAACTAATGCTGAGTGACCTGGAAACAACTTAAGCATTCCCTATGAGGAAGGGGGAGACAGTGTTGCCATCTCAGTGTAACCTGGATTTTTTTGCTGACTCTCTCTTAAACTCTTGGTAAAATTGTAAATGCAGCCTGATATTCCTAAACCTTATTTCCTTTCCGTTGTCAGTTCTGAAAGCGTGAAGCAGAGGAGTGATGTGTTCTACCTGCAGCCTGAGCGCTCCTGTGTTCCCAACAGCCCCATGTGGTATTCCACATTGCCAATAGACCCAGGAACCTTGGACATCATGTTAACACGGATTCTTATGGTGAGGGAGGTACACGAAGAACTTGCCAAAGTCAAATCAGAGGACTCTGATATTGAGTTATCAGACTAACTGCAGTGGGGTATTTTTCTTTGAATACACATCAGAAGCACCAAAATGTGAATACGTCCAGCCTTTGGAAAATGTGTATCAGATAAGCCAAGATGATGTCACCTACAGGCAGATTTTGTACCACATTGGATGTACAAACTGGAACTGGAAGGAAGCAAGCTGTGTAAGCTGCAACTCCCAACGTCCTGTAGCACCGATCAATCCTCAGAACAAATCCAAGTGGAACTCACCTATTGGATCGGTGCATAAATCCTTTATCTGTTTAGGATTTTTAAAAGTTGTGAGATATTTTTAAGAAAAATGCTTGTGTAAAACCTACCCTCACACTGTTGGGCATGGAGAGCTAGACTGTGGCTCAGGTGACTTCCCAGCCTGCTGGCTGGCAGCCCTTGCTGCCAAGGAACACGTGAAGATCCTCGAGCTCTTCCAGAGGATACAAGAGAAAGGGGTGAGGTTTAGACAAACAGACACCTTCCGTTATAAATACACCTACACATACACTTCTGTAATTTTTTTTTTTTTTTTAATTTTTTTTTTTTAACTGGGATCAAATGTTGGGAAGGCAGGAGCCACTGGCCATCCCAGTGGACAACTCTGGCTGCTGTTAACTGATCACACAAGGCCAGACACCCGCTCCAGGCTCACACCAACTCTCACTCTGTTGGAAGAGGTGCTGTAGGTCAAACTTCCTAGTGACCTTTTGGGGAATGTCCAGGGGGGGATGTCCTGTGCAGAATCCCTTGCCCAGCCCAGTAGCTCTGCAGCCTGTCCATATAACCCAGCAAATACTGTGGTGTGCGGAAAGGTTATTTCCCTTAAGGCAGCTTTCCTTTCTCCTCTTTCCCTACTCCTATGGTTTTGATTATTTTGTAAGGCAAATCTAGAGAGGACTTTGTCATTTCAAACAGAAATACACACACACTTTCTCTTTCCACCTTTGCAATGCAGGCAGTGTTGTACAAAGGATGCAGTATTACTTCTGAGAACAGAACTGTGGTAGAAAATGACCATGTGTGTTTTTATCCCACCCCACCCAAAGAGATTTAGTCATAGTGTTGGAAATTGAAAGAGATTTTTTTTTTTTAAGACTTGGCTGTTACTGAGTCTTTTGGAAGAGAAAAGCTCCCATGTGATGTTTAGAGGACAGGACATTATCAGAGACTGTATGTCTGTTTTCTCAAGCTCTAGGTGTGTGTTTCTGATGACCAGTGGTCACAAATTCATTGGAAACCCAAACTATTTTTAAAGAGGAGAATTGTATGGTTTTTATCGAGCTCTGGTCAGTTATCCATCTTCTGTAACAGGGGTCTGATATTTGAGCTTGTCACTAAAACTTAAAGAGATGAAAATCAACAGCCTTGAATAATATTTCAGATTTTTTGTTTTGTTTTGGTTGGTTGGTTGTTTTTTTTTAAATATTTTTTTAGCAGTTACAAAAGTAATTTAACAAAAATAAAATCAGAAAGTAGTCTATTGACGTTGTGTACTCGGTAGTCCTGTCCCTGCCTGTAACAGATTTTACTGATGTATTTTTTAATACAGAAAATTCTGTGAAAAGTAAAACCTGCCCCTGATTCTGTCTGACCAAAGCCCATCTGTGTCTGTCATTTCTGAGCAAAGGTTCTGCTTTCTCCATGGCCTGGCATTTCCAGGGAAGATGTTTTGGCCACTCCTCAGCACAGGCATTCTCCTGCTGGCTCAGTTCTTGTTCCATGAACACCAACCTGCCCCTCCCCATTGTTACATTAAATAGTGAAATTGCAGGCAGAGTGGTTTGCATTGGGAAAGTTCAGAGAAAACAAAGTCATTCTGGAAAGATCAGTTTGTAGGGGATTAAGAATGTCTGAGGGGTGTCTGCTGCACACAGGTGAGCCCAGAGCCTCGGTGGCTGTAACACAGGGGAGACTCCAGGAATTCCTGCGTCTCCTGGGCGGCTGCTGGGGGTGCAGCATGCTGTCCTTGCCTGCTCCTCCTTCCCTGACCCCCCTGGGAATGAGCCTGGCAGCAGTGAGGACAGGCTGTGGGGAGGGCAGGCTTTCCTTGGGTGGGGATGGTGTGAAAAATAATCCCAAAATTGAGTGTTCCTTAACAAACGTTAACAGAAATATTCCCATAGAATAACATAGGGTATTTGTACTTTATGAGAAACACTTTTCTTTCTTTGAACATTCTCACTGTCTCTTGTCTGGGAGCATTTTCTTTGAGGTCAATGTTTTGCAGACACTTAGAATGAAAGATACTTGCCCTTCAGATTCTCTCAGCAAGGCAAGTGATATCACTTTCACTGGCTGAGAGCAGAGTTGTTAAACATTGTGTGAACTCCCTTGACATGGTGGTTGTGACATAAGAAACATTTCATTGCAATTCCATAGTAATAATTAACACAGTAAGTAGTTGTAGTTTCAATTTCACTCCTGCTTGGAGACCCTTTGGCAATGGTCTGCTTTTCCTAGGGTTTACCTGGGCTGTATTTTCCTCTTGAGGGATTTCTTGTCAGCCCAGCTCAAGTTCACACTGATACACAACAAGGATTACCTTAAAGGATTAAAGTATATTTGTAGTTTATACACACAGGCTCCAAGTTCTGAACACAAACTTGTTTGTAATCAACATTTCTGATTGCTAAGCACACAAGATTTATTGAGATATTCTTTTAAACAGAAAAATCATGCTGTGTCCTGCTGAATCCCAGAGTTAACTGGGCTGGAAAAGACCTTTGAGATCATCGAGTCCACCGTGAGGCCCTGACACCAGCTTGTCAACCAGACCATGGCACTGAGTGCCACATCCAATCTTTTCTTAAACTGTAGTTTGTGTGGACAGAGAAGCAATAAAGATGGGTGTGAGAAAAACAGAAAACTTCCTGCCACCAGAGTGGCAGCAGCTCCCAGTGCAGGGGGTGCTCAGCGCAAACCTGCTGCTCCATCCTGGCTTCAGTTCACTGAACAAGGGAACTTGGGGCATGTTGAAAGCCACAAAACTAGGTGCAAAAGGAAGTTATATTACCTTGGGAATTACTCTGTCAACTACTGCTAAAAAAGCCACCCCAGGATTTCTCTGGAGTAGTTTCCAACTCCTCGGAGACTTAAAACAGCAGTAAAGTCCTCATCACATGTCCATAGGTGTGCTGCTGGTTCAGTGCCAGAGCTCACAGAGGTGACTCAGAGGAATGTGCAATAAAGGCTTTTCTTTTTTTTTGTAACAATTTCAGTAACTTCCCAGTCTCCTAAGCAGCAGTTTCACTGTTGCCTTAACAACCAAAGAACCCAGAACAAATGCTTGTGCACTGAATGCTTACTGTGCTTGTAACTGTCTGGCATGGCTGGAGTTTCGCTCCCCTCAGCACTACAGGTTGCTCCCCATTGTTCCTTGACCTGTCATCCATTTTAAACATTCCAGAGGCAAAACAAAGACTTGCTGTCTTCATTAAAGAGCTGCTTCCTAGCAGTACTTCCCCTTGTTGCATCATCAGCCTTGTAAGATGATATGTAAGAAATGTTTTGAGCCGTTGAGCTCCTGAGCATTAACTGTTGTTTTGTTGTTTTTACCTGTATATGAGCACCAAAAGCATGTAAAAATCATGGACCATTGCTGAGGAGAAAGGCTAGAAGGAGTTTTGGGAGCACTGAAATAGGTGTGTTGTGCCTCTGAGAGCTGCAGGTCTTGTCTCACATTGACAGAGCTTCATAACTCAACAGGTGATGTGACAGAAGATCCCCTCCTTTGCCTTACAGGGAAATCCCTTTGGTCCAGCACCACAGCCACAGGGCTGGACAGGTAGGACTGACACTGCTTTTGCATCTTCCCCAGGAGGAAACAACTGGCTTGGAAACAGTGGGGAGGTCAGATGGTTTTGCATATTACTGTACTTGTTATGAAGTTGATCCCAGCCCTTTTTTAGGTGGACTTTTTTAAACTAAGGGAGAAATCCCTCATTTAGTCTGACCACTGACACAAACTTCTTCCAGCAGCAGAGCTATAAGAACTTGCCTTTTTATCTCCAGTTTCCCCACCCAAGGAGTATTCCAGAAGTTTTCTGTTGTGTTGTGCTTTCAGAGGGAACTGTTTTGGACATGCCAGGAAGAGCAAGTGACAGAAGAGGTTGCAAGGTGCTGGGAAGGTGCTTTGGGGAGGCAGGTAATTGATGGTAGATGGCAAAACACTAATATAAAGTCCCTAAGATTCATGGTTTTATATTCAAAACATCTAATTGAGGAGGTCCTTGATGCTCAGCCACTGGCACCGGTGCTGGATCTGCTCCAGGAAGTGCTGCACAGATGCAGAAAGGTTTTTAAAGTCATAAAGGCTCAAAGGAACTCGAGCAGCTCGGATTCCTATAGCCACAGAACTGAAATGTCCATTGGACATCACATTACCTAAGCTGATGGATTTTCAGCAGAGATTCAGCTTTTCTTAAAGAAACAAGATCTGGGATACCTGGCTTTCACCTGCTGGGTGGGAGAAGGCAATTTATGACAATGAAACAATGAAGTTAGACAGAGCTTTGCACCCCAAATCTCAAAATCAATCCCAAGGACATGGTTTTAATCTTGGAAGATCCAAGTGGATGTGGGCAGCACAAGCCACACACCCAAGCTTTGTTGTCTTGATTCTTAGTCAGCCTTTGGATATGTCAACAGAGGGGCTTGGGCCTGCGAGTCCTGGGCTTTTTATCCTCTCTTCTGTATATTTATAGCACAAACAGCCAGAGCAATTTGCAAAGGTCTTTTTGACCTGCTAGGAGCCAGGCTGCAGCTTTGGAGCTTTGGGTGATGTGAGGCACCTGAACTTTCTCCCAAGCTAAGCCACCGACTCATCCCCCAGCCCCAGCACACACTTCCCATCACTCCTGAGGATTGACACCTCATGTCTTGTCCCTTCCAGTCTGTACCTCTGTTGTACCCTCTGTAAATTGGCCAGACTTTCCTACCTCGTTTGGGCATTATGAGGCAGAATTCCGTAGGATGCTTTGCAGCCCCGTGATGAAAGGTGCTATATAACTGCAAAGTGTTACTTCAGAAGATGTAACTCGGTCACCAGTGCATCATAACCTATATTAAACAGACATTTTCTTATATGAGAATTTATAGAGTTCAATGTATGGTATTAATAAGTGAATTATTGAGACCCTCAAAATAGTTTTTGTTTCAATCGTATCTGTATTCTGGAAAAGTGATTAAAAACCTTTAACCTTAATAAAAGAGTGCATCCATCCTCCTTTCCTGTATGATGTTGGAATCTAAAAGCACTTTCCAAAACCAATACACAGTTTAAAAGTAGAATCTCACAGATTTCATATGGGGAGGGCTAAGTAGTTTTTAAGCCATGGTTAAAATTGCAGTTAATCACCTACACAGCAACACCTGGTGATTCCCACGTGGTGTTCCCACTCACACTCGGTTTTGTTCCTCTGTTGTGGGCTGTAACTACACAGCTGCCCCAAATTGAGTGCAGGGGAACTGGGGGCACCATCAAGCGAGTGGGTCAGTCCTGGGGACTGAACATTCCCTGTGCTCTGTCCCCCTCTAATGCCACCATCACCCAAGAGCTACAGCAACACAGAAACACCATCTCTGCTGCAGGAAAAGTGACTTTATTGGCTTCAGGGGACTCATTGCTCAACAGAATCCAAAGCTTTTAAAAGGGGAGGCAAAGTCCTGAGGGGTCTGTGGGGGTTTCCCAGCACCTGCCATTGTGCATTGCAAGGCCTTGGGGTCAGGCACCTGCTTGGCTTCTCTTGGGTTTCTTGTCTGGAGTTGTCTCCTCCTCAGGTTTGTCATCCAAGTTACTTTTTCTTGGGTTTATCACTTGGATTTTTATCCTTTTTTAGGTTTGTAACTTGGAGGGTTCTTCCACTTGGACAGCCAGGCACCGCTTGCTGCACCAACTGAGCTCAGGGCAGATGTCAGACCAACTTTGGCACCAAGAGAAAAACCTGCAGCTCCTGCAAAGACAGATTGAAGCTTGAAGTCCCAGGAGCATCGAGGCTGCCTGCTGAGGGACCAAGCACTGGGCACAGCCAGCCAGGGACTCCTGGGCAGGGACAACCCAGAGAGTTTGGAGCAGTTCAGACCATGAGGAGTTAAAGGGCTGCTTTGGCTCTAGAGCAAGCCCAGGGTACAAGCCTGTGTTCCCTGCCATGGAGATGAAGCCCAGCTTCCCTGCCCTCCCCACTCACCGATGGACTGCAGCACAGCAACGGTGCTGCCGGCGGCCACTCCGCCACCATTGGCAATGGCAGCTGCCGACATCATCTTGGCAGCGATGGAGCCAGCGGCAATGCCGGCTCCTGTGAACCCCAGCGCGCCAATGCACAGCGGGAGGCCAACCAGCGCCACTCCTGCAGGGGGAACAGAGCAGCGTTAGGGTGCTCTCTGTGACCCACATCTCCCCCTGCCACCAGCACCAGCATCAGCCTCCCCAAAAGCACCCAGGGACCAGAGCAGGGAGTGAGGGCTGGGGGTGCAGGGCTGGGAACACCCCATGGGCAGCAGGAGAGGAGCAGTGTGCAGGGCTGCAGCAGTGGGGGCAGGCAGAATTCCAGGCAGTGCCCAGTACTGACCCTCCTGCACTCCAGTTCTCCCCAGCCCAGTCCCCAGGACCACATGGGGCTGGGATTAGGCAGTGAACCCAAGCGCCGCTCATTCAGTGCCAGACGCTCACCTGCTCCCACTGTGGCTCCGATGGCAGCTCCAACAGCTTTCCCTTTGTTCCCTGAGAAAGAAAATGACAGGAGGGAAGAAGGACAGGAATATGGACAGCAAAGCTCCCCTGAGCAGTGCTGAGCACCCTGTGCCAGGCAGAGCAGGATCCCAGAGCCAGCAGCAGTTCCTCCAGCCTCCCCCTGCCTTCATCTGCCTCCAGCCCCTAAAGACCCCTGGGAAGAAGCTTTTGGTGGGGTGGGTCCAAATGCCCCTCCAGGCTGGAAGGAAAAAGGAAAGGGGCACACCCTGGAGTGTGCCACACCCAGGGCACACACCTGCCCTGCCCACAGCACCCACCAACCCGGAACAGCACAGGACACACAGCACATGTCAGCCCAATCTGTCACCTGCCACCAACACAAGATGAATCAGAGTTCATAACGAAATCAACCACTGCCTTGCCAGCCCCTCGCTGCGCAGGGGAGAGGGAGCAGGGCTGGAAACACTGCCCACTGGGATCCCTTTGTGGAGTACAGCAAATCCCAAGACACTTAGCAGGTACTGAGGCCCCAACTGCACATCCACTTTTACTTTCAGGGCACCTATCACTCCAGCACATCCCCAGCTCTTCAAAGGGTGGCCAAGCTGCTGGAGCTTTCCAATGCCTACCAGGATGCCTGGCAGAGATCTTGGGATCAGGCATCTGCTTGGCTTCTCTTGGGAAGTCACAAAAAATGACAGAAGGAACTAGGTTGGAAAAGACCTTTGAGATCATCCAGTTCAACCTAAGACCAAACACCTCCTCAATTAAACCATGGCACTGAGTGCCACGTTCAATCTTTTTATAGACGCATCCAGGGATGGTGCCTCCACCCCTCCCTGAGCAGACTATTCCAGCGCCCACTCAGTCTTTCAGTGAAGAATTTTTTTCTGATGTCTAACCTAAACTTACCCTGCACTTTACCTGGACTATCCTCCTTCTTGGGCTCATCACCAGTATTTGTCTCCCCGGAATCCTCATCTGAAGTTGTCTCCTTCTTGGCCTCATCACCAGTATCTGTCTCCCCGGAATCCTCATCTGAAGTTGTCTCCTTCTTGGCCTCATCACCAGTATTTGTCTCCCCGGAATCCTCATCTGAAGTTGTCTCCTTCTTGGGGTTATCACCAGGAGCTGTCTCCTTCCTAGATTCCTCATCTGAAATTGTCTCCTTCTTAGGTCCCTCATCTGGCATTGGCTTCCTCTTGGAAATCTTGGCAGAGTCTCCTGCACCGAGTGACAGCAGGATATATGACAGCCCAGTTTTGGCACCAAGACAGAAACCTGCAGCTCCAGGCCAGTGCTGCCCCTCCCTCCCTCCCAGCAGCACCCTGAGTCTCTCCAGCCCCAGCACTCGCAGCCCCCAGCCTGGCAGTGAACCCGAGTGCCAGACCTTCACCTGCTCGGGCAACTGCTCCAGTGGCAGCTCCTCTGCCTCTGTGTCTCACGGCTAAGAGGGAAAAAGGCAGGAGGGCAGGAGGGAGAAGAGGAAGATGAAGAGGACAGGGAAGGTGGAAGAGGGAAGGGAGGAGCACTGCCCGCGTTGCCCACCTGCCCGCAGTCTCCGGTGGACTGTAATGGTGCCGATGCTCGCCCCAGGGCTGCCGCGTCCGAGTCACGCCCGGGAAGAACGCAGAAAGGCGGAGCCTGAGTCATTACTCGGCGAGTCAGACACAGCAAGGAGGGCCCAGGGCAGAGGTGGGGGTCCCAGCCGGGTACCAGCGGGGTCACGGGAGACAACTGCGAGGGTCCCGGTGTGTACCGGGGGGGTCACGGCAGCCAAAACAGAGCCCTGTTGGGAGCATTGGTGGCTGTCGTAGCTTAACCCCAGCCAGCCCCACCTCGCAGCCGCTTGCTCATCACCCACACCCCTCCAACCCCCATCGGAACCAGGGAGAGTAAAAGCGAGAAAAGTCATGGGTTGAAGGAAACAGTTCAATAGGGAAAGCAAAAGCCGCACATGCAAGCAAAAGCAAAGCAAAGCTAGGAATTCATTCCCTGCATCCCGTGGGCAGGGAGGGGTTCAGCACCCCTGAGCAGGACCCCTTCACACGGGGCAGAGACTCGGGAAAAAATACGCCATCATTCCCAAAATCTCCTTTGTCCATTCATCTGTGTCACACGGTCTGGGATATCCCATCGGCCAGCTGGGTCACCTGTCCCTGCCCCGTCTCCTCCCACACACACCCAAATCCCCCCCAGCATGGCCCCGTGAGGGGCAGGAAAGGCCTTGGGCTGGGCAAGCTCAGCCCTAATGAAACCCCTCCGTATCATCAACCCCGTGTTCGGCACAAGCCCAAAACACATCCCCAGAGCAGCCCCTGGGAGGAAAATTATCTCTACCCCAGCCCAAAGCAGTACAATGACTGAGAGGAATGACTAGTTTGTCTTTACAAACAAGCTGTGGGTCTGCTGATAAGATGCAGCTATCAGTGAGAGACAACAGAAACAATGGTATGGATTCCACTAAAAGATGAAAGAGGCACTGAAAGAGCACCATGAATTCCACAAAAGTTAAGAATGAAGAAGGGAATATGCACTGGGGTGGTGGGGGGGAAGGTATCGCAGGTATCAGGCCTTCCGGGAAGTCTGTACCTGTCAAGTACCTCAGCCTATGGGGAAAGAGAGAAGGGACAAGCGGCCGAGAATTAGGACAAAAAGGAGGCTGCGTCCTCCAAAAATTTGAGAGACCCCAGGGGAATGCCCCATGGCCTCTCTCTCTTTATTCAAATAAAGAAAAAGGACTCCTCTGTCTCCTTTTTGGACATAAACCTCTGGTGTTTGTGGATTAATTTTCCTGACAATGACCAACAGCTGTGAGGAGAAATCAGACCAGGCCCCCCCAGCTGGGCCGGCCTGAGCCCCACCATCCCCCCTAGCAAGGGAGAACACCCCACAGAGGAGCAGATCCCCCAGATCTCAGCTCCCTGCTGCCATTGGGTGTCCCCACATCCAGGGCAATGCAGGCAGCAGGGCCACATGGGGCTCTCCTGGACCTGGACCCTGCTCCCATGGCCCTGGACATGCTGGCACTGCCCTGGAAAGCCAGAACTCAGGGTGCTGGGGAAACACTTGCTGCCTTGTTTACCAACACTGTTGCATAATGCGACATATTTGAGGTAAATAACAGAGAGAATACAGGAACTGAAACTCAACTGAGTGTGGGGTGAGCCCTGAGGTCACACATGGGGCACAGCACGGGACACACAGTACTTGCCAACCCAGCCTGTCACCTGATTCAAGGTGGCACAAGGTGAATCATAATTCGTAACAAAGCCATCCAATGCCTGGAAGGAGCCGGTGGCCATGGTGAAGCCAGAGGTTGTGCAGGGGCTGTCGGGGCACCTCCTGCCCACCCCCAGTCCCGTCATCGGCCTCTGTCCAGTGCAGCCCAGGCGGACGCACTGCCCAAATGGCCTCTGTGCCCGCAGCCACCCCCGAGCTCCTCGTGTTTGGAGCCGTGGCCAAGCCCTGTGTGCTTTGGAGCCAGAGCCTCTCGGCGGCCGGAGGGTGCTCAGGCTGGTATTTTGGAGGGTTTTGGCCGCCCTTTGTGGGTGATGGGATGCTCCCGGATGCAGCCGAGGCTCAGCAGTTTGGGCTGTGGGGGCAGCTGGGGAGCTGCACCCTGACTGTGCCAGGGAGCTGGCCTGCAGTGAGCTCTGCTTCCTGAGCACACCCAACCCCTTTCCGCTCTCTCTTTCTGCCTCTGGCCACTGCTGCCAGTGGACAAAAAGCAGTTAACCTGCCTGCACAGCCCCAATGCCCTCAGCCCTGACCCTGATCTCACCAGGTCCTGACTCTTCCCAGCACATTGGAGATTTATCCCTTCACCAGATTTCAGTTGGATTCAGGCCAGTGAGGGGTTCAAGGGATGATTTAGTTCTACAAGGAGCCCAGGGAACAGCCCTGTATTCCCTCCCAGCACAGCCCATCTGCCTATCCTCCCCCACTCACCAATGCTGAAACTGAAGCCAAAATACTTGAAATTCCTAGAAAAGTCGATGGTCTCACCCTTTGCCAGTGCTGCAGGGAGGACAGAGCAGTGTTAGGGTGACCCACATCTCCCCCTGCCACCAGCACCAGCATCAGCCTCCCCAAAAGCACCCAGGGACCAGAGCAGGGAGTGAGGGCTGGGGGTGCAGGGCTGGGAACACCCCATGGGCAGCAGGAGAGGAGCAGTGTGCAGGGCTGCAGCAGTGGGGGCAGGCAGAATTCCAGGCAGTGCCCAGTGCTGTCCCTTCCCTCTCTGCAGCTCCCCAAGCAAAGCCAAGCGCTGCTCATCACGTGTCAAACTCTCACCTACAATTACAGCTCCTATGGCGAGTCCCACCAAGAATGCAATGGCAACCGGAAAAACGGCTAAGAAGGAAAATGACAGATGGACAGGAGTGTGGGCACTAAAGCTCCTCCTGGCCGGAGCCCAGCGCCCTGTGCCGGGCAGGGCAGGGGCCCGGTGGCAGCAGCAGCTCTCCCAGTGCTGCTTTCCTCCAGCCCTGCAGACTGTCAGAAGGAGAGAAGGGCCCCATGTCCCCTCTGCAGTCCCACGACAGGGCCCTCCCATGAGCCTCCCAACCTACCCATGGCCTGCTGGGCGGGAGCGAGAGCTGTGTTGGGTCCTCTGTGAGCCTGGTCCTTCTAGAAATGAGAACATGAAGTTTTCCCGAGGGCAGCGGGTGGGGCTGGCAGGACTTTGGTATCCTGCACAATCGTGCCCAGCCACACCTGTGTCACCCAGGAGCCCGGGTCTCCCACACAAGCAGGCATCCCTCAGAGCCTGCCTGGGTTCCTGCCTGGCCCAGGTTTTGGCTGGCACAGTGAGGTGATCAGCCCCCCGTTATTGTCCCCACCCTCAGAGAAAGGGTGCTGTCCTCAAACACCCACTGTGGGGACACAGCAACTCCACACCACTCACCTGTCCTGTGTGTGCTGTGCTCTGAGGGTCAAGGTGTTGCAGGAAAGATCCCAACAGGGAAGGTCAGGATGGGTAATTTACGGGAAATTGCCCAATCACTGAGTTTCCCTTTCATTTTCATCAATTCTCTATGTCACTGTCTCTGCTGGAGCAGGGCTGGGGCTTGCCCATGTCCAGGACATTGGAACCTGGGGCTGTCCCTGCAGAGAGCCTGTCATTTTCCACTGAGGGGAACTGCGAGGAATTCTTTTAAAAATAGATGGTCTGGAAGGAAATAAAGTCAACCGAGACAACAGTGTATCTGAAAACCGTTTATTGGTAACGAAAAAACAAACAAAAAAGAAGTTACCCTACTAAAAAGGTGCTAGAAAAGACAGAGAAGGAGAAAGGAAAATGGGAGAGAGAGGAAGACAGGGACAAAAAGCAGGAGTTAGCAGCAGCAGATGGGGGAGTGCTGTCCATGTGCACCAGGACGTGGTCGCTGCCTGTCTGTGAGCTCCTGCCGGGCAGGCAGAGAGCGAGTGCGGCTTGGGCAGAGGTGCGGGAGCGTGGACGGGAGCACAGCGGGGATCGGGAAGCAGGGTGGGCTGGATCGGAGGCGGGCAGGGTTGGACACAGGTGGATCAGGCAGGCAGGAACGAAGGGATGGAGCAGCAGGGCGTCGGGCAGGGACACAACGGGGCGGGACAGACGCCAGGACGAGCAAGAGCCCGCGGAGGCAAAAGAGCCAAAAGGCAGGCTGGAGCCAGGGCAAAACGACAAGACTCACAGGCCCCCAGACTCAAAATGCCCCAGAGGCACCAAGCCCCAAAAGAAAAAGTACAAAAGAGCCTCATATTCTCACAGCCCTCAGACAAAAAGCGGGTCCCCAGAGCTGGTGGTGCAAGCCATGCTTCTCCCCCAGGATGCCCTGCCATCACCCTAGGAGCTCCCGCATGGCTGGTCCCCAGGGATCCAGCCCTGAGCATCCCAGCCACGGCTCCCAGGACCCAAGACAAGTCCTCAGCCCAGCAGGAGCAGCGGGGCAGAGCGTGTCTGGCAGGACCAGCACCCCTGTCCCACCCCAGATCAAACAGACTGGGTGTCCTGAGCCCGAGGCTGCAGAGATGCACCCACTGAACCCCAGGGCTCTGCGGCCCTGCAGTGCAGAGTGATGCTGCCATGAGGATTTGTTGTAGCAGTGCTGGGGTCCCAGGGACTGCCAGGACTCAGTGGGAGCCAGCCCCTCGCTGTGCAGGGGGACAGGGAGCAAGGCTGGGAACACTGCCTGCTGCAATCCCTTCCTGGAGCAAAGCAAACCCCCAGGTACCTGAGCCACAACGTACAACAAGCATCGCCACACAGACACACTGTCACTGTTCATTTATTGTTTAACATGATTTTATGGTTAAAATGAATCCTAACCATTTGCAGCGGAAGCTGTGGGTGTCATGGGACTTTTTAGCACCTGCCTTTTAAAGACAAATCAGGCTGCTTGGAAGGCAGAAATCTTGCTTTTATTCCCTGGCATGGATCACTGAGAGTTTTTATGCAATTGGCTGCAGCTTGCAGGGCAGAGTCAGGCCAATTTTTTTGCACCTGCAAAGACAGAAGTGTGATGTTCCAGGAGTATTGAGGCCACCTGCTGAGGGATAAACATGAGGCAGGGACAGCCAATGACTTTCCCTGGTCAGGGAGAGGGAAGGATCTCCATGGACTGTGCTAGGGAGTTGGCCTGCAGTGAACTCTGCTCCCTGAGCACACCCAAACCCTTTCTGCTCTCCGTTTCTGCCACTTGCCACTGCTGCCAGTAGACGCAGGAGTTCTTGCTACAGAGCAGACACCTGCCTGCCCAGCCCCTGATGTCCTCAACCTTGACCCCTACCCCAGCATGTCTTGCCTCATCCCACCACATTAGGATTGATCCCTGTCCCACACTTTGAGGAGATTTGAACCAGTGAGGTTTTAAAGAACTGGTTTGGCTATAGAGCAAGCCCAGGGTACAACCCTGTGTTCCTTCCCAGTACAGCCTATCCCCCCTCCCCTTTGCACTCACCAGCCGTGAAAGTGATGGCAAGACCCTTGGTCTTGCTAATCCCCACTGCAGAGAGGGACACCGGCATACCACCTACTGCTGCTGCAGGGAGGACAGAGCAGCGTTAGGGTGCTCTCTGTGACCCACATCTCCCCCTGCCACCAGCACCAGCATCAGCCTCCCCAAAAGCACCCAGGGACCAGAGCAGGGAGTGAGGGCTGGGGGTGCAGGGCTGGGAACACCCCATGGGCAGCAGGAGAGGAGCAGTGTGCAGGGCTGCAGCAGTGGGGGCAGGCAGAATTCCAGGCAGTGCCCAGTGCTGTCCCTTCCCTCTCTGCAGCTCCCCAAGCAAAGCCAAGCGCTGCTTATCCTGTGCCAGACTCTCACCTACAATTGCAGCTCCAATGACAATTCCAACAGCAAATGCAATACCGATGGCTTTGCAATCTAGGAAGGAAAATGACAGATGGACAGGAGTGTGGGCACTAAAGCTCCTCCTGGCTGGAGCCCAGCGCCCTGTGCCGGGCAGGGCAGGGGCCCGGTGGCAGCAGCAGCTCTCTCAGCACCATCCTTCTTCGGCAGATCCCGGGAGGACAGGGGAGAAGGGACAAACTCCAGGGTTCCTGAGACCTGTCTGCACTGTCCCACTGCAGGTCCCCTGCCCCGCACCCCACAAGTCACCCAACCTACCCATGGTCGGCTGGGCGGGAGCGAGAGCTGCGATGAGTCTGCTCTAAACCTGGTTCCTTGGGAAGCAAGAACAACATTTTTTCTGAGTGGCAGGTGGGGTCAGCGGGGCTCTGCTGCCCTGCACGATCGCCCCAAGCCACCCCTCTCCCACCTAGGAGACCCCAGCCACCCCATAAAAGCAGAGACCCCCTCAGCCCCAGCCCAGGCTCCTGCCGGCCCAGGCCCACCTGGCCGTTCCACCAGTGCATGGACTCAGACCAGTAGAGAGTGAAATATGTATTGAAAGGAGCTGTTTTTATAGCCTTCTTCAAGACCTTGTATTTCCTTACATTTTTTTTTCACTAAGCGACTTATCATACATTGCCACATCAGCAACACGCCTTCTGAAAGTCCTTCCGTGGGCTGAGCACATTGCAGTGCCTGGCAGATTCCGACAGGCTTCTCTCCCTAGGGCATCCACCAAGTGGCACTTTGTCCCAAGGTCAGGGGAGATAAGCTTCTTGGTGCTGCCATGGCATTGTGCAGGTCCATCCCACAGCCTCTAACTCAGTTCAATCTTATCTCTCTCTCTCCCCCAGTGCAGCGGGTGTCCTCAAACACCCACCGTGGGGACATAGCAACACTGTGAGGGGACACCACTCACCTGTCCTGTGTGTACTGTGCTCTGAGGGTCAAGGTGTTGCAGGAAAGATCCCAACAGGGAAGGTCAGGATGGGTAATTTATGGGAAATTGCCCAATCACTGAGTCTCCCTTTCATTTTCATCAATTCTTGATGTCGCTGTCTCTGCTGGAGCAGGGCTGGGGCTTGCCCATGTCCAGGACATTGGACCCTGGGGTTGTCCCTGCAGAGAGCCTGTCATTTTCCACTGAGGGAAACTGTGAGCCTGACATTCCTGAGTCTGAAAAGGTTTTCAGCCTGCCAGTGGCTGATTTCTTTCCCAAGGGAAGATTTCTCAGGAGAGTCTTTCTTTCAAGGACAATTTCTGTAAATAACTTATGTTTCTCAAAACAAATCTGTACAGCTGTGCTGACTATGTTTCTCTTGTTCCACCAATGGGACTAGAGAGGTGTCGTTCTCTTTTACCAATCATGTTAAGTCTGTGTCTCAACACCGTATAAAAGGTACTAAAAAGTAGACAATAAAGCCTTCTGAGCGCCTTCTGCCTTTGGAGTCAGGCCTCTTTATTTGGTGTCCAATAGCGACATCTGGTGACCCCGACTTGTAAGTCTACAACAGTGTAACGAGGTACCGTGCTTCATCCCCCGATTTAGCAAAGGGGTTTTTCGGTCCGGCTCGCGGGATTCGCACTCTCCTTTGCTGAGGAGGCCAATTTTGATAGTCGGAACACCTTTCCCAGTGAGCTGCAAGCATGGTAACAGCTATGCTAACTCCAGAGGATTCCCTAGTCCTGGATTTATGGGCGGACGTTTTCCAGCGCTGCAGAGTGGACATTCCTAGAGCCGATTTTGAGGTTTTCTGTCTCTGGGGAAAAAGGCATGTTTTTTTTCCCTAGCACTGAAAAAGCGATGTCGAAAGACTATCGGCAACCCCTAGGCGATGCTTTGTTCCAATTGCTGTTTTCTGGAGACATGGAGGTGGCAAGACTGCTTCTGCCCTGGAAAAAATTTATTACCATGCTTCAGAGCTATGGAGAGAACTCTGACATCTTGACCGAGGAAGAGGTCTCAGAGTGTGGCTCTGAAGAAGGGGCAGAGTCTCACCCAGATGGTGGTCTGGTGGATTTTGAGTCGCCAGAAACAGCAGCAGTTTTTGACAGGGCTGCACTTTTGGGGTTCTCTTTCCTGCCCCAGGGATCCAGCCCTGAGCATCCCAGCCACGGCTCCCAGGACCCAAGACAAGTCCTCAGCCCAGCAGGAGCAGCGGGGCAGAGCGTGTCTGGCAGGACCAGCACCCCTGTCCCACCCCAGATCAAACAGACTGGGTGTCCTGAGCCCGAGGCTGCAGAGATGCACCCACTGAACCCCGGGGCTCTGCGGCCCTGCAGTGCAGAGTGATGCTGCCATGAGGATTTGTTGTAGCAGTGCTGGGGTCCCAGGGACTGCCAGGACTCAGTGGGAGCCAGCCCCTCGCTGTGCAGGGGGACAGGGAGCAAGGCTGGGAACACTGCCTGCTGCAATCCCTTCCTGGAGCACAGCAAACCCCCAGGTGCTGGGCAGGTACCTGAGCCACAACACCCACCAAGCACCGCCACACACAACCACACAATCAATGCACTTTTGTTAAAGCTTTCAAAGCATGTATTGCTCAAAGTAATCCAAATACTGTTAAAGGGGAAGCTGGGGGGGCTTCCCAGTTCCAGCAGTGGGAAGACATTGAATCAGGCTACTTGAAAGGAAGGAAATCTGCTTCTATTCACTGCCATGGTCACCAGGAGTTCTTTTAACAGACAGCACAGTGTATGCTGCTGATGCTTGCAGGGCAGAGTCAGGCCTTTTGTTTTTTCCCTATAAAGAAAGACAGGAGTGTGATGTCACAGAAGTATCAAGGCTGCCTCTTGATGGACAAGCTCCAGTCAGGGACAGCCAGGAATGTCTCTCCAGCAAGTGTCTCTCAGCCTGTGCCAGAGAGTTGGCCTGCAGAAGCTCTGCTTCCTAAGCACATCCAACCCCTTTCTGCTCTCCCTTTCCATCTCTGACCAGAGCTGCCAGTGGACACAGGAGTTCTTGCCACAGAGCAGACACTTTCTTGCACAGCCCCTGATGCCCTCAGCCCTGACCCCTACCCCAGCATGTCCTACCTCTTCCCACCACATTGGAATTGATCCCTGTCCCATAGTTTGGGCACAAACAAAAAAAAAGTGAGGGATTTAAGGGCTGCTTTGGCTTCAGTGTAAGCCCAGGGTACAACCCCGTGTCCCACCCAGCACACCTCAGCTCCTGTCCTCCACGCTCACCCACATGGATACGTGCACCCTCGGCATTTATGGAGAAGTCCATGGTCTTATCATTTGCCAGTGCTGCAGGGAGGACAGAGCAGCGTTAGGGTGCTCTCTGTGACCCACATCTCCCCCTGCCACCAGCACCAGCATCAGCCTCCCCAAAAGCACCCAGGGACCAGAGCAGGGAGTGAGGGCTGGGGGTGCAGGGCTGGGAACACCCCATGGGCAGCAGGAGAGGAGCAGTGTGCAGGGCTGCAGCAGTGGGGGCAGGCAGAATTCCAGGCAGTGCCCAGTGCTGTCCCTTCCCTCTCTGCAGCTCCCCAAGCAAAGCCAAGCGCTGCTCATCACGTGTCAAACTCTCACCTACAATTACAGCTCCTATGGCGAGTCCCACCAAGAATGCAATGGCAACCGGAAAAACGGCTAAGAAGGAAAATGACAGATGGACAGGAGTGTGGGCACTAAAGCTCCTCCTGGCCGGAGCCCAGCGCCCTGTGCCGGGCAGGGCAGGGGCCCGGTGGCAGCAGCAGCTCTCCCAGTGCTGCTTTCCTCCAGCCCTGCAGACACGTGGTGGGAGAAGGGACAAACCCCAGGGTCCCCGTGCCCCCCACGATCGGTTCCACTGCAGGGCCCAGGCCCCACACCCCACAAGTCACCCAACCTACCCATGATCGGCTGGGCGGGAGCGAGAGCGAGAACGGCGATGAGTCTGCTCTAAAACTGGTTCCTTGGGAAGTAAGAACAACATTTTTTCCGCGGGTGGCAGGTGGGGTCACTGGTGTTTTCCGCCCCGCAGGATCGCCCCCAGCCACCCCTCTCCCACCCAGCAAGCCGCCCCTTCCCCTTGAAAGCAGCCCCAGCCCAGGCTCCTGCTCGGCACAGGGCTCGGTGGCTGCTCAGCGAGGTGAGCAGCCCCCCATTACTGTCCCCCCCTCAGAGAAAGGGAGCTGTCCTCAAACACCCACTGCGGGGCCGCGACACCCGATGCCAACTTCTCGGGCGTCTCTTGTGCTCTGACGGGAGGAAAAGATGGCGTCCGGAAAAACTGAGTTAGGTTGTGTCCAGGACGATGATTATCGAGAAGTTTCCGACACTGCTCGTTGAGTTTCACTTTCTCATTTCCTCTTGACGCTGCTGTCTGTGCTGGAGCGGGGCTGGGGCTCTCCTGTCCTCGGGGGTCGGACTCTAGGGGGTCCCCCAGGGAGCCCTTTCGCCCCGAGCGCTTCGGCCGGGAGGTGCGGGAGCTGAGGGGGAAGGACGCGCCGGGCTGGGGCTCCTCGGGCCTGTGCCGGAGTGCTGTGGCTTCACGGGGCCTTTCCCGACCGGTGAAACACCGCGGCTCTAACGAGCACCCACAGCGGTCTGGAGAGCAGACCTGCAGCCGCTCCACCTTTTTCCTCCCCACCGGGCAGCCTCAAAAACCAGCCAAAGCCCCACTCTGTACCCCCCGTTTGTCCCGCTCCCTGCACCCACTCCTCACCCCGGGCCCGCTAAGGACAGCACGGCGGCGGCGGCGAGGGGCAGCAGGTGCCGTAGTTCATGCGCCGCTGCAGCTGGTTGAAGGGGACCAAATCCAGTTGCAAGTTGATCTGGTTCCTTTTTACCAGCCCCAGGGACGCACCGTGTCTCCGGAGGCGCCGTCTGCACCGTGCTGATGATGGGAGCTCCCGGCGTGGGGGTCCCAGCCCAAAAATACATACTTCTTAACATTCCATAACGTCGGTCGGCTCCATATGGGCATATGAAGAAGTATGTAGGGTTGGGAGGGAGAGGCGGACGCCGCGGTTCTGGGGGCGCAGGGCACGGGGCTGTCCCTCTCCCGGCCGTGTCCTCCAGCTCCAGTGAGATCCTGGAAGGAGCCGGTGGCCATGGTGAAGCCAGAGGTTGTGCAGGGGCTGTCGGGGCACCTCCTGCCCACCCCCAGTCCCGTCATCGGCCTCTGTCCAGTGCAGCCCAGGCGGACGCACTGCCCAAATGGCCTCTGTGCCCGCAGCCACCCCCGAGCTCCTCGTGTTTGGAGCCGTGGCCAAGCCCTGTGTGCTTCGGAGCCAGAGCCTCTCGGCGGCCGGAGGGTGCTCAGGCTGGTATTTTGGAGGGTTTTGGCCGCCCTTTGTGGGTGATGGGATGCTCCCAGATGCAGCCGAGGCTCAGCAGTTTGGGCTGTGGGGGGCACCTGGGGAGCTGCACCTGCGAGGAGCTGGCAGCACAGCCAAGCACGGGCCAGCACGGATGGACAGCAGAGGTGGGTGCCTGTGCTTGGAGCCACTTCCACAGGGGGAATCCCAGTCGGCCGTGCCTCTTGGCTTGGTAGGGCTCCCCCCGCTGCTGCTGCTGCTGCTGCTGCTGCTGCTGCTGCTGCTGCTGCTGCTGCTGCTGCTGCTGCTGCTGCTGCTGCTGCACTGGGTCAGGATGCACCAACTCGTTTCCCTCTCCCCCTGCAGCCCCAGAACCCCCAAACACTACATCCCGTCATCTGTCTATGTGCCTGAGCAGTGGTGCAGGCTGGTGCACATGGAGTCAGCATAGGGGAACTCCCACACACCTCCCACACCCCCATGCCCCTGCCCACCTCATTTTGCAGGGCCAGGAGAAGGAGACGGGAGTCAGGGCTACTCCACCCCCCACGTAGCAGCTCTGAACAGGGAAAGCTGGAGGTGGCTTTGCCCATGGGAGGAGGGATTCAGCTGAGAGCTTGGAGGCTTGAGACCCTAAGGGGACTGTAGGGAGGCTTCCCATCCCCAGTGCTGCTTGGCCATGGCAGGGTGACAGAGGGCACGCACCTTGACTTCAGTGACCTTTCCAGCCCTAAATCTGCAGCTGGAATGGGACAATGGCAGGTACAGGGAGTGTTTCTGGGTTCCCAGGGGCTGACCCCTCTCAGGACAGGAGAGCGAGGGGTGTGTGGGGGTCTGGCTGTGAGCAGGAGGGGCTGACCAGGCATGGTGTGGCCGTGACTCAGCAGCAGAAGCTGTGTCCACACGCGCCGCAGCTCCCTGCAAGGAGCCCGTGGGTGCCAAGTACAGCCTCACGTCACCAGCCCAGCTCACATCACCCACAGGCAGCAGTCGCTGCTCAGTGGCCCCCCAAGGCACCAACCATTGCTGTGGGGCACAGCATGACACAGCCATGCTTCCCCCAGGATGCTCTGCCAGCACCCCAGGAGCTCCCGCATGGCTGGTCCCCAGGGATCCAGCCCTGAGCATCCCAGGACCCAGGACAAGTCCCCAGCCCAGCAGGAGCAGCGGGGCAGAGCGTGTCTGGCAGGACCAGCACTCCTGTCCCACCCCAGATCAAACAGACTGGGTGTCCTGAGCCCGAGGCTGCAGAGATGCACCCACTGAACCCCGGGGCTCTGCGGCCCTGCAGTGCAGAGTGATGCTGCCATGAGGATTTGTTGTAGCAGTGCTGGGGTCCCAGGGACTGCCAGGACTGTCAGGGTTCAGTGGGAGCCAAAAACCCCTGGCTGCACCCACCCTGAAACTGCAAAGCCAGGGCACAGCATCCAGGCTCTCACATTGCAGCTGAGTTCATCTCCAGTCACCTCGGCTGACCTTGGGCAGCCTCCCAGGACTGGGTACTAAAGATACCCCAGCCCCAATGGCCCACACAGACCCATCTCATGGCATGGTTCCCACAGCCCTCGGCTGGGCTCCCCCAGTGACCTTGGAGGGCTGCACCCAGCTCCATGGGATGCTCGCTGCTTACAGGGCACCTCGTGTCCCCCAGCTCCAGCCCAGGCACCCCCTGCCTGTTCCCACCACCTCTCCTTGCCTGCCGTGTTCCACAGAGCGGCTTTGCCCCACTGCCCTCTCTGTGCCCAGACATTACCAGTCATCACCACCAACCCCTCTGCAGCCCCGGGCGTGCCAAAGGCATCCCCGAGCCCTCCCCAGTCCCAGCACTGCCTTTGACAGCTGTAGACCCCGAGCAGAAACCCACCAGGGAGATGTGGGCTGGGGCAGCGCCTCTTCCACAAATTCTCCATGCCGTCAGGCCGGCTGTGAGTCCTCGGCCAGGGCAGGCCCCCGTGTTCTCCACCTGCCCCGAGAGCAGCTCCCTGCCCGGGCAGGGTGGTTTGTAGGCACCACACGGCTTTGCAGGGGGAGGCGGAGGAGCCGGGGAGCTGCCGGGCCGGCCGTAGTGGCACCCACGCGCCCGCAGGCACCCAACAACAACCCCAGCTTGGCTATAAAAGGAAGAATCTTTTTTTTTCCCCGGCTTCGCCAGCGCTGCGTCCCTGGCCACGCTCTGCAGCCTCTGCCCCGCAGGGACCTTTTTACAAGTTTTCCCATCCAGCGCTGCCCCCTCCAGCCGGCTTCCCCCGGCTCATCCATCCCCGGCAAACCCACTGCAGCAGCTTCTGAGTGACTTATAAAATACCAAGAGGCCCAGCAAAGAAGAGGGAGGTGGGTGCATGGGGAGCGCTGGCACAGGGTGCCTGGGGAAACACCCTGGCTCCCGTCCTGCCGTCCCTTGGCCCGCGGCATTGCCCATGTCGAGGTGGTGGGCGCATGACCCCGGTGCACCCGGCCGTGGTGGTCAGCACTTTCCCCCGTGCGAGTCCAAAATGCTATGCCGAGGTGCCCAGAAGTTGGGTTTCCCTTCCCACCTTATCCTACAGGCTTAGGGTGTCCCCACTTTGCGTGGCGGAGGGCACCTCGGCTGCTGGGGAGGCGATGGCCGGCCCCGGTGCAGGGGGACACCCGCAGGCAGGAGGGCCGGGTGCTGCCCGCAGAGCCCGAGCACTCAGCACCCAGCACCCCTCTGCAGCCGGGACCTGCCGGGGGGCCCCATTGTACCCCCAGCCACACAGAGACTTGCTGCTACCCCCCACTTCTCCGCCTCCACCTGGGCTGGCCCCAAGCAGGGGGGGGGGGGGCTGCGGTGACCCCCTTCCCACGTTGTCCCCTCCCCGCCCACGCCGAGCCGCTGTCGGCGCCCAGCAGCAGTAGCATCCCCGGCCCCGGAGGGCTCAGCACCGGCCGGGCTCGCTGAAGGTTAAACCTTGGCGGCGGGGAAAGCCCCGCTGCCCCCCGCAGACCCCGCACCCCCCGCCCGCAAGGCCACTCACGGTTCTGGAGGTGACACTGGCCGCAGCAGGCTGGGCTGGCGGCAGCGAGCTGCGGTGACACCCGGCACGAGCACGCTGATTCCCCGCTCGCCTTGACTTTGCCACAGGACTCCTCCAGCTCGTCCGCAGGAGCTTGCAGCATCCTCCAGTTCAGCGGGAGAAGTTCCTCGCCAGGGAGGGAGGGAGGAGGGAGGGATTTAAGGCAGACCCTGCCTGGGATGCAACGTCTACGGGTGCAGTTGAAGACCCCTCACTCTCTGAGCACCCCGAAGCTCTCTCCTCGCTCACCCCATCCTGGACTCGGCGTCCCAGCACATGTGCCCAATTCTGGGGATGCTGTATGAGTGATCTCTGCTGAGAAACCCTCTCTCTCCCGGACCGAGGTGGCCAGGGCTGCCACCAGCACGCAGACAGTCGGCCAGCTTTGCCACCTGCCCCACATCGCCCAGGTGCCTGGCGAAGGTCCCAAAACCTTGTCGTGGTGGGAGCCGGCACACACCACTGGGCCCAGCAGCAGCCCAGGGCAGCTCGAGGGCAAAACGGAGCTTGTGGAGTGCACAGAAGGGTAAAACCTGTAACCATCTCAGCCACAGGAGATCCCCATGGCCAGGGGGACCCCGTGAGGATGGGGATCCCTGAGTTGCCCCAAGCCATCCACTTGAAGTGTCCCCAACACCCACAAAGCAATTGTTCCAGCATCCCCAGCCGCCAAGTTCGGGGGTACAGGGCTGCTCTGCCCACCCGGAGCCCCGGCGGTCCTACCTGCGGAGAGCTGGCGGGGCGAGGAGGACCCCCTGCCCGGGGCAGGATGCTGGGAGACACCTTAGTGTGGTTCCCAAAGGGAAAAACTAGGACCAGCAGCGTGGCATCCCTCCCGCGGCGGTCCCGGCGGCTCCCTCCCTGCCACGACACCCTCCCCACCCCGGGTGCGTTCTGTTTGCCTGCTATTTTTGGCAGCCTCCTAAGAGCTCCTCTCAGGCTATTAATAATGAGAGTGAGAAATTCGTTTGGCCTCTCCTATATAAGGAAAGGTAGAGGCTTAGAGGCAGCTAAATATACTGGCGCATGCGGGAGCGATCGGGGAGCCTTTGGCACCGCGTGTGGAAAAGGGATTGTTTGAACAATGGAAAGACAGACTCACTCGGCACACGGGGCCGACGGAGGGATGGACGGAGGGTGACGGTGCCCGCGGGCCTCCACCGCAGCACCCGCATCGCCCCCGATGCCCCTCGGGGCTCTGCCTCAGCAGAGGGAGCAGCGGGAGAGGGGAGGCAGGAGCAGGGATGCTCCGCAAACTCCAGCCCCGAGCCAGCCACGCTCGCTCCAAAACGCCTGCAGCAATCTTCGCTGGGCCAGCAGCGAGCCGGGGAGCGACTCTGGGTCTGTGCTCGGTCAGGAGGGACGTGAGGGGTGCTGGTGGCGGGGAGCAGGTGGGCTGCGGTGGAGCGACCAGTTCCCACTGGGACATGGCCGGCACAAGGTCGGTCCTCCAGCTGAGCCCCCTGCAAATCCCGGCCTCTCTCAGGGCCAGGATTCTCTGGAACAGCCCCGGGGACATCTCCCGCAGCCGGGAGATGGGTGCCACAATGTGTCTCCAGCTGCACGGAGCCACCAGCACGCTTGCAGTGTGCCCACACCGCGGCACAGAGATCATTTAAGGAGCATAGGGCAGCTCTAATTCTGTCCTCCCCGTGGCTATGGGGGACCCGGGCGAGGTGCGGGAGCTCCTGTCGGTGCCGAGGACAGGGAGAGCCCGGCTAGAAGAAGGAAAGCAGCAGCAATCCAGGGAATCCTAATGACAGGAAAGCGCTGGGGAGCAGCGCCAAATCCACACGGTCGGAGGAAGGACAGCACATGCAGCAGGATGAGTACAAAGAGAGGAAAAACCGTGCTCCTCTGGCTCCAGGAGGAGCCTTTTGTTTTTTTAACTCTTCGTAGCCCCGGCTGCTGTTTAGGGAGGCATAAGTGGTGTAGCTGCGACTGCAACCCCCCGATCTTTCCGGCTGACAGGCGCCTGGTCTTGGCCTCGGCCACGGTGCCTGTGGCCAAATCCCTGCAGTCGCATCCCCCAGGGACTGCGGGGCTTCCCCGGGCTGCTGAACCACCAAAACACCGGGACAGCCGTGCTGGGCAGAGCTCAAACTGCTGCCTTGGCCACCGTCACAGCTGTCTCAGTTCCCTGAGCTGTGAAATTCCAGCAATAAAACCCATTTCACAGACTTCGACCCTGGGGCTGCTCTGAGGCTCCAGCCCAGGCCCTGATCCACTCATGGGGATGTGACATAGATCAGAAACTGCTGGAGATAGGAGCAGCTCTTTGCCCTCAGGGCAGTGAGAAACCCCATTCTTCTCTCCCGGGGCTGCCGTGCCCACAGCCAGGGAGCTCAGCAGATTTGGCTTCCTCTGTCCTTAGGTGACATTGAGGGAAGTGAACTCTGAGGACTTCAGCCCACCCCATGGACCACGTGAACTGTGCATGGACAGAAGGGTAGCTCTGAAGGTGAATCTCCTCCCCTCTCTGAAAAATCCACGTCCTGGGGTACCATCCTGTCCCTCCTGGCTGCCATGGTGCTGAAGTGTGTTCCCTACACAGCCAGCCCCAGCAAGAGCTGGGTGGCCACAGTAATCTCCTTCAAGGACTCCAGTAATTAATAAATGTTCCTCTGCTGCATGAGGAGGTGCTGCTATCCAGGTGTGGGGCAGCTGCTACTTTGCTTTCCTCTGAAATCAAGTCTTTGGTGAGAACTGTCCCACAGCTGAAATTGGAGAAAGAAGCAAAACATCTTCCCATTTGCAAGAAACATTTTCTTGAAGAAAAAATGATTTTTAGTCTTGACCCAAGTAACACTGGAATCACCAAATGTCATTAACCAAAGTGCAGACAGGTTGGGCACCCCCAGCTACACAACAGGATGAGGAAAAGATTTAAGAGCGAACTATTTCAAAACTGGAATTTGCCTCAAACATCTTCACCAGCACTTGAATATGTTACAGGAAACAAAACTGAGTGAAGGTGCTGGTTCATCTGGCAGATGTCTCAGCCTTTAACTTCCACATGTGGGCAACTTGTAGCCAGTGTCTAATTGTGAAATCATAAAGCATAGCAATGCAGAAACCTTCCTGAACAAGCTCACGCTCACAGCGCTCGGGTAACAAACCAGGAGCAGAATCAGTGATGCTGGGGGAGGAGGAAAGCAGAGAAAGGGATTCCAAAACCCCAGGGAAGCTGTGCACACACCTGAAGAGGGCTGTGCTCCTGGGGCACTACAGCAGACAGCCCACCCTGCTCCTACCTTGGGCCAGAAGTTCCCACCTTCAGCCTGGGGGGGTCTCTTTGCCTCTGTTAGCGCCACATGTCCTTCTGCCCCCCAAAGCTGGGGTGCCTCCAGCCTGCCCCCATTCCTGAAGGCTTGGTGGCACTGAGAGCTAACATGTGGAGGGGGAAGAGACTGCACAGCCAGGGAATACTAATGGGAGCTAGGAATCTAATGTGAGCTTGTGCTGTGCTGTCACAATCCTGCACTTGGAGATAGCAAGTGACTATGAGTCACTGGGCATGGAGGGAAGGCCAAAGCCCTCCTCAAAGCCCAACCTTGGGTTGGGGTGCAGCCCCTCAGTACAGCACCCCCACCTGAAGGGCTCCCTGGCGAGAGCGGGAGGAGGAGCCTCCAGGAAGGGGAAGCCTGAGCCTAGCCCCAGCTGTGTGCCAGACAGCCCAGGCAGAGGGTGGCCCATGCTGTGACGCCAGCAAATGCCATGGCCTCAGCACTGGGATAACTGCAAGCTCCAGTGCTGGGCCTGAGGAACAGCTGATTGCCCAAAAAATAAACTCAGCAGCAGCCACAACTACATTCAGTGAGGGAATGTCCCCTCACATTCGATAGTGTTTAATCTTTATCTAGCTCAACACAAATCAGTAGTGCAGCAATATAAATACATCTGAGGAACTTAAAGCCTTTTGGCTTTCATAGCTCAATAAGAAGAGGAAAAAAAAAGCCAATTAAACCAGTCTCCAGTTTTTAAATTAAACACAAAGAAAGGCAATGAACTGCCCACTCATCCCCAGAGAAGCAGTGGCATCCTTCATGCCAGCAGGAGGCTGAGTTCTGCCTGAGGACAGGGTGCAACTCATGACAGCAGCAGTGAGATAAGAGAGTGGGAATGGGAAAGGACCCCCATGCCTGCCCCTGGGCTCAGGCAGCAGGGACACGGTGACACGTTGTGCCACATGCTGCTGGCACTGCCCACTGCTCTCAGGTCCCCAGAATTCCCTTTTCCACCATGGAAGGACACCACGTGTGCTCTTCACACTGTGACAGGAGTACACAGGGCTGTGCAGCCACAACAGCACAAAGGGCTATGCAGCCACAACAGCACAAGGCCAGTGAGCTGCCAGCCTGAGGGAGCAGCCAGCTGGGGACTGCAGAAACCAATCCCGTCCACCTGGGATGTGCAAATTTTAAGGGGAAAAAAACCCAAACCAAAAAAACCACAGTACACAGTGTTCCATAACTGAGATATGGTTAACGTCCAGCCTCATGGACGGCCTGGTGACCAACAGAAGGTGCTGGGGCCACAGAACATGTCACAGCTTTGTAATGAAGCCAGACGTTGGACACAGGTACCAAACGTGTGTGTGTGTCCCCTCACCTCTGGTACCCAGCAGGACTTTGCTGCAGGAGGGGGGTCTCCCAGCCTGGGCAGTAACCCTAGGTCACCTTTTCACACCTGAACAGGCACCAAGTCCCCAACACTCCCCATGAGAGCGGCCTGACAGCAATTTAGAACAGCCACAAACCCCTCTCCTACCTGCAAACTGCCAGAGTGTGACCAGTGTTACATTCCCCCTCCTCTACACTCCAACAGCAGCCAAGTGCATGTGAAAGAACAAGTCTACATTAAAATAGTGCTTAAACCATTAGGGAAGGTGGGAGTAAAGTTGGACAGCACAAGTAGCCAGTGGTAGGCTATGGGAGCCTGAAGGGAGCTCGGAGCACAGCTCAAGGACTTGACCTTCCTTTTCTGAGGAACTCCAAGGCAAGTGAGCTGGAAGTCCAACAGGTGCTCCGTCCACTGCAGTCTGAGGTGGCTTAGGAGGGTCCTGCACATTCACAGTTGCTCCAAGTAGCTCTGTCCTTTTCTGACTCTTCTCCTGGGGTTCACAGTGCCTTCTCCTCCCTTTGATTTCCCTTGAAGTTCAAATTCAAGTACGACCAGTTTTAACTGAATGAAAAGAAACCCACAAAACCAAAGTTGTTTTCTGTGAAACGAATTAGCAGCGTTGTCCTAGTCCAAGTGGCCTCCAAAGGCCCTGGTAGGATAGGGATGGGATTGGCCTTCCCTGCTGAGCTCCAGCCAAGGCTGCCCGAGGGGAGCTATAGGATTTCCTCCCTCTGGTTCTTGGGTTTGAGTGTCAGTTGTCCATTGCGCAAGGAGCCGTTCTGGCTGCGGAGCAGTTTCCCTTTTTCCCGGTCAGGCCATGTGAAGATGGCTTCATCACTGTCCAGCTCGGACTCTGAGTGCATCAGGCTCGTGTTGAGGACTTGGGCTTTCTGTCTGCCACCTCGAAGGAGAAATATTCCCAGGTTAGAAATGCTCTTAACCTTACCTTCCTCCATCCCCTCTAAGTCTCCTTTTCCAATTATGTCTAAGAGGCAGCAGAATCTGACTTTCCTCTGTGTGTCTCTTATTCCCTCTGATGCTGAAGCCAAGGTGATCCTGTCTCAGACACTCTGGCATGTCAGAGGTCACAACAACACTCCACGACAGCGCAAAGCACAACAAGCAGACAGGAAGGCAGTGATGTGACCAGAAGGGGCTGTGAGTACACGAGGGAGTTCTGTTGCCCTGACCTTGCTCGGGGCACTGCCTAGAAAATGCTCAGAGGGCTCACGACTGGAGTAAGAGAATATGCAGGTATGAGGGAAGATCTCTGCCATCTCACTACCCTCTCCCTACTCTCCTCTTTGCTGCTCCTGCCTGCAAGGGAAGAGAGATAAATTAGCAGGACGAATTTAGATTAATGCACAAGGACAGGAGAGAGACTGATATTTTACTGATATTGTCAGCAGAGGAAATATTTAAATTTAGCTTTCCCTTAATGGAGAAATGCAACATTTCCTCTGTTAGCAGAAAGCGCCCTGGATGTATGTAGCAGGGAAAAAGACTTTAGTCAGCAGCCAGCCTCGGAAGCAGCAATATGAGTTGAGTTACCAGAGAGCAAATGGTGAGGCACATTTAGTACATTTATTGCACAGTGAGCTCTGAGATGACAGATGGTCAGACTAAAGCAGAGTTGGGTGCTGAGGGAGGGAAACACACCCAGGTTCCCTACAAGGGTATCCATGTTTGAGCAGTTGGGACAGCCTGGTCTTTGGAGGAACAGCTGATCAGGCTGTCACTGCAATGCCCTCCATACTGCTCTTGGGCACTGCTCACTTTGCAGGAACACCACTAAATGGGATAGTACCGGGATGAGCTGTTACTTTCTGCTAGCAAACAAGGATCAGGGACTCCTTTCTATGCACAGTTAACACATCCCCTTCTCTAAACAAACCAGGACACACATGATATGAAACACACACTCAGCAGCTGCAGAGCTCCCTGGAATTCAGCAGGGTTGTACTTGGCACATCCTTTCTAACATTTCCCTCTTTTCCTGGTCAGTCAGTAGGTGACTCTGGCTTGGTTCATGTATCACATAAAAACACTCCAGCCTGAAATAACTCCCTGATTTTTGCAAAGCACCTGACAAGCACTCTCAGGACAGTAATACAGGCAGGAAAATGCTAGCTAAGAACACAGAAGACAAATCCTGCCTTTCTGGACTGAGCCAACAGACCTGTAGCCACATGGAGCACGGAGGAATTAATGGATTTCCTTCCGAAATTCACCTGCTTACTGGAAAACTAGAGGATGATCTAAAATATGAAATTTCCACAGCCTGATGTGCACAAGAGGAAGAATAAATAAGTTGATGAACCAGTCATTTGTGGTGGGCGAGTAGAAGAGCAGAAATAAACCTAAATCTCCTCAGTACACAAGTGTTTTCAGGTTGTTTTCAGGTGTTGATCAGTTTACTGCCACTGAATTACTGCTTTGCTGTAGAGAATGACCAAAGAATTGCATACGGGCAAGAAGGGAACTACCAGAACCCAGGGGAAAACTTTAGAGCAGGAGAAGTTACAGTCAAGACCCAATTTTGGGCTTCCTGAGTCAGGCTGTTCTGCACAGTTTAATGCATCCACTTCCTACTTCTGAGGTACCTGAAGTGGAGACTTTAGGACAAGGCCAATTTCAGCCTCAATTTCCAAACCTAAGAGTTAGATGATTTTACTCAATACCCCATATACAGATCTGAGATAAGCTCTCACATCTTCTGAGACCCCTCTGTCACATTTGTTTCACTGTGATTTTAAGTCCACCAAGGAGGAGTTCTCAGTCAGCACTCTGGAAATGTTGAGCTCTTCCCTCTCATGTTTTACCTGCTTTGGGATTTGGTTTTAACTCCAGGCTTTCTTGATCCGTTGCATCCAAAATCTTGTATTTGCTTTTTCTTTTGGATTTTCCTTTCCGTCTAAAGGGAAGGAAAAAGAATTAAGAGACAGTCCATTTCCAAAAGAGCAAGAAGAAAACCAACTCTGATCTTCAAAGCGAAAGCACTTGCTATTTCTGATTATGTTCATATTACAAAGTGAAACATTAAAATGTTGCTAAGTTGCATGTTTATAGGTTAATCCAAATTTTGCTTCTTAACATAACCCAGAGTTCTGGGACTACAACATTTAACTTGAAGCATTTAAGTGAGAAAACCCAATATCCCAAGGCTCAGCAGATGATCTGCTGGGACAATGGGTTTGAATCTTTAACCTCCTACTGCAGACACTTGGCTGTGAAACCTGGATACAGCAGGGATTTGGTCTCAGTCCCACCTCTTGCAGCAGCAGATCACCATCCATGACAAGATTCCAAAGGCAACCACAATGACGAAAGATGCAATGATCACATACAGCACACTCCACTCTGCAAGCAAAACCCCAGAGATAAAACGCATTTTTGCACCTCATACAATTGACAGTGCATCTTTTAGGGAACTATTCATGTGGAAGAAAAGGCAAGGCCTGGCCCTTTGCAGAATTAGAGGCCAGCATTCCCCACTGGCAGCACCACCAGATCCCCTTGGGAAGCTTGAGATCAGTGTGTGGACTCACTGGCAGTTTTCAGCATATGTTGGTTTATAAAATTTGCTCTCCTGTAGCAGGAGAGCCTCTGTACAGACATGACAGAAGAGAGCTGTGATTTATACACCCAGAATGGACTCAACTCTTAGTGAGTGTTCATTGGTAGGGTCTGAAGGGGACTCACTCCCCTATCGAACATTTTCTGCCCAGAAGGTGAGACAAAAGAGTGTGTCCTGGTATCAGCATCTCATCAGAGCAACTGGGAGACAGCAGTTGCCTTGTGCTGTGCCCATCATGGGTTTCAAACATGGGTTTCTCTGCCAAGGTGCCCACCACGGGAGGCTCACGTACCGCAGTTGCTTTCGCCGTCTCCCATCTGCACCCTGAGGAAATTCTCCATCCAGAATGGGTCACACACACAGCGCTTGGTGAAGGAGTCACAGCGCCCATGCTCAGAGCAGTTCAGCTGACAGGCTGGGGGCCAAAACCAGCAAGGTGAACTAAATGACTCACAGGTGAGGCAAAAATGGGACAAAATAGTTCAATACAGCCAACCCCTCCTGCAGGCTCTGACCTGAATGCGGCCCCTCTGTAGCTCATTCATAGCTCAGCCATAATCACAAGAGGTGAGAAGTGCAAATGTAAGCACCTGGGCCTCATGCCAAACTGAAACATCCCGCTTCACCAGCAACATACAGTTTGCCTAATAAATCCTCATTTTGATATACAAGCTATGGAATTTGTGTATTTGTCAAGCAAATGTTTTTAAACAAAGTTTTGGTTTTCCAATTCAAACCCCACCTGTGAGACAGACAAGAAACAAAGAGATCCTTTGGAGGGACCAAACAGAACTGAAAAATGGCTCCTGAAGGCCAAAAAATTGTACAAAGCAACGAAAATAATTACTTTACACAATTCTAATTTCAAATCTCTAACTGATCACCAAATGATCCAGGATGGATCTCATGAAAGAAAAACAGTGCTAATGTAAAGATATAAAATAATGATAGAAGGGGTACATTTCCTGCAGTCTGATGTTTGTGTTGCACAGGAAATGAGTGGGTTCACAGCTACCACGATGTGCAGTTTTCAGGATGACACTCATTTCAGTGGTTGTAGTCCATTAACACTATTTTAGTTTCATAAGTATCAATCTGCTTTTGTTTTTGTGAACTCTTATCTTCTCAGCAACACTACAAGTAATTATTTATAAGAAGTTGAATAGTGAAAAGATGGAATTAATTGGTAAATAACTGATTAGTGAATAGTCTAATAGACTTAATTTTCTGTTTCCCATTCATTAACATGAAAGGTCCTGCAGTGAGTGTAAGTGTGTGGGCATGTGGGTGTTTTTAGCACCCTTATTCTGTCAGACAGCTGAAAAGAAAGTAAAAGATGTTCAGTCTGTCCCAAGAGACTCTCACTTACTGACTGTGTTAATCTCCAGTGCCCGGAAGATGAGGAAGTCTGACTGTTGTTTCCTCAGTTCATTCTTCAGCGTCCAGGCCACATCTCGTCCTTTGAATATCTGATGGGGTGGCTGGTTCTGCACAAAGAACACCATCTTCGTGCTGGAAGAAAGGCAAGAATTATTATCTGCTACTTTTCCAAACATTAGGTGGAGAGACACACTCTCCAGTCTGTCACTAGATGTCATTCATTACTCAGAATCCCTAATTTACTTGAAGACCAGACTTTTGGCTGTTTGAAAGCAGTAATGGCAGACCTGGTCCTACAGTAGAAAACCCTTCAGGGTTATCTAATCCATTCATGTTTTCCAAGCTCAGGCTGCACTGTTCTTGAATTTGCACATCAAGCGGATCTTTGCATGTTCACACTAAGCATCAAATCCCCCAAACTTTAAGGTCTCCTCCCTCCTCCCTGTGGAATCCTTAGACTTTACTACACCTGGAACTTGAGGGTCCGTTTACCTGCTTAGCACAGAGCTCCAGTACCAGACAGTGGAAGTTTATGGTTTTTTGCAGAATTGAGTTTGGATGCACCAAGTGCTATAGCCAAAAACAACCCAGGTGTGAAGGATTCTGTATTCTGCAGCTTTTACTGCATTAACTTTAATAGACGAACCTGTTCCTCATGGCTTGCTCATCTTGCAGAGCCCTGTAGATCCTTTAGACTCACAAAAGGATGCATAAATATTTGGGATTTATTATATCTAGTGAACTTATGAGTCAACGGGATATCAGCTAAACACTCAGAGTATGTGTAAAAGAACAAAACCGCAGTCAAAGGAAAAAGCTCATTTTTACACAGCACAAGTTACTTTGATAGTGGAAGCAAAAATGGCATCTTAAGCCATCTGTCAGGAAACAATCTCTGCTCCTTTATAACACTTCCCACTCTTTTGTCTGTTCAACCATATAAACAGATGAAGTATTAATGACAAGAATCCCTTACTCGCCTTACTCAGGGGCGACTGGTTTGCTCATGGCAGAGACAGAGAGCTAATATTACAACAGAAAGTGCTGGCTCCTCAGCTCTCAGCTCTCTAGGTTTGCATGGACAATGAATTCTGATTTTCCTGCTACAGCAGGCCACGTGGACATGAAGGAATCGATACCTCACAGCACTCAGGGAAGTGTAAAATAACAGCAGATTTACTGCTGACTTGCTGCAGGGCTTTAGGCATGTCCCTTAAATCTTCTTCAGTGCTTTAGGTACTTTAAAATTCCCCTTTTAATTATTAATTAATTAATGCAATATTGCATTTATTTCAACAGATTGACACTCATGGCTTGTTGCCACTCTCCAGGCAAGCAACACGACCCTGACCTACAGCCCTGCTCAGCAGCCAACTTCCATGTAATTAGGAAAAATGCAGTTTTCTGTAAGCCAACTAGTAATCAAAATCAAGCTTTTCTATCTCTTCAAACAGACAGTACATCGGCTTTCAAGATGTTTTCATACACTAAGTTGAAGCAGTTGTGTAGGCAATAAAGCTACTGCAGAATTAGTGGAAGGCGTCCCTGCCTGTGGCTGTGTGGTTGGAACTGGATGATCCTTAAGGTCCCTTGTATGAACTACCAATTTGGCATGAAGGTGAGATTTGGCATGACTGTTACACACACCCTGGCGTGTCCTAAGTGTTTCAGCAAACTCCTGCACTAAACCCTGTTACTTCTCCAGTTACAAATCACAGCTGCAGAACATCCCTTCACACAGTTCCCACAACTTTCAAAAAACAAATCAGATTTGTTCTTATTTTACAGGTTTGAGGTGAAAAGCAGCAGCAGTTTTCAAGGGCAATGCACCATCAAGGGGAAAGATACTAAAAATCTGCTTGGCAGCTCTGATCCCATCAGGAATATCAACATTAAGCAACAACTACACAGATTCCAATGATCCAATCTGCTTTCCAAGAGGCCTTGATTTTCCAAACCCTCAGGCAATTCCTCACCGTGTACCCTCCCAGATGAATCCCACCTTTGTTCAGTGTATGGCTGGATCTTTTGCACGGTGATGTCCGAGTCGAGGACCCCCAGCAGCACCCCTATCTGCCGGATGAACATCCCCTTCTGCCGCTCTGTCAGCTGGCTCACATTCACATCCAGAATTATCTCCACCAGGTTATTTTTCCTAGGATCTAGAGAGAATGTAGATAGTACAGATCTTTGGAGTTTCTATTTAACCTGGGCATAAGGCAGGATTTTAGCTATCTTTCCAGGATGTTTCTGATTTGAACACAGAACTACAGAGTGGCACTGTGGGAAGGGACATAAGTATAACTTTCACAGGTAACAGAAGCAGTGAAAGTCAGCCCTCAAAAACCACAGAAAACACAACCATATCCCCCAAAACTTTTGATGTTTACAGATCCAAACTGGACTAGATGACACATTTAATCCCAGTATACTGTAACCAAAGGGCTGCAGGCAAATGTGGTACAGCACAAAACCCAGACTCACCAGGTTTGACCTCCACTGTGGTCCTTTCCACATCACTCTCTCCTTTGGCATCTGTTACTCTGAGGTGAAATGTGTAGGTCCCTTCTACCAGATTGGACAGGAGGAGAACAGGATGATGGTCTGAATTATTTAAGACTTCCTGGAAGGCAGAACAAACTATGAGGAAACAAAGGATCAAAGTAGCACCATGTATCATCATATTTCAGGATACAACAGAGTAACAGCCCAGCAATGAGCTCTGTATTTCCTCAGGACCTGTCAACACTACCTTGCACTGATTTTTGTGATCCTTTACAAAAGAAAGCTCACCCCAGCTGCAGGGCTCCCCTCATCCCGAGTCCACAAGTAGCTGACAATCCCCTTATCATCAGAGGATTTCGATCCATCCAACTCTGCTGTGTTTGTGGGCAAGGTGATGACAACGTTACCAGCAATCTTTGCAACGGGCGGCTTGTTTATCTCTAAATAAACAGAGAGAAAGCACTCAGAGAAAGATCTTCTAATGCCCAATCAAAAATTACTGCATTAGATCTCCACTGTACTCCAAAAATCCCTGTCTAAGTCTAGGGAAGAGAAGGGAAATACTGCAGGATTAAACTGAAGATACTGTTCTTCCAGAAAAGGGCAAACCTCACTTCAAGCCACTTCAGTGCTCTCCACATTGTCTCCCTCCATTCCTTACATTTATTGTGTGTCTGAATACAGATTTTGCTGAACTGCTCAGAGATAACCTGTGACTGAGCAGATCTGCTCGTGGCTGGATGTACCTTCTTTGACAATGACGTTGACAGAACTTTGGCTCTGCAGGTTCCTCTCATCTTTCACTGTCAGAGTGAACTCGTATGTCCCAACCTGGAGGCCTGTGACAGTGGCAATGCTGCTGTTAGCATTCTCCAGCTTCACACCATCTGGACCCCTAAACAATACACAAGGGGATTGGTCAGTTTTTGACCTTTCTCAGGGGTTTTGATCAGTTTAAACTTTGCACAGAGCACTGGAGGCAGCCTCGCTCCAAACAGGAGCCTGGAAATAAGAGTCCATGGTAAAAAGCAAAATTATGTTCTCCAGGTACAGCAAGATAATCTACAGAGTAAGTGCGGGATCCAAAACAAAAAGCATAATTTTTGGCAGTTTAATGTTTTGGTTAATTTTAAACCAGAGGAACACTGATAACAGCATTTAGGTGTTGTTTACAAATAGTGGTACTTTCAGCAAATTGAACTTGGCTTGTGAAATGCACAATGAGCCAATTTTGTAAAAAAAAAAAAAAGGTGCAAAGCAAAAACAGTCCTTCCTTTCTAGGGCTTTGCACAGGTTTTGCATCAGCAAACAGAAAAAGATACTGCAAGTTGCTCATAGGCTTTTCCCTGAATTCCCTAAAGCATTTCAGGGAATTTAGAGTCGGAAGAGAATGCTGCCTCATTTAAACCAACTGCAAAAGCATCAAGTTAGGAGGCCCTGCTGTTGTTTGATTACAAGGGTCAGTCTCTCCATGAGACCAAGACCAAACTCCACTGCTGTGAATGGAAACTCAGCCGAGCCACACCACACTCAGAGTGGGAGTCAGGCCTAGAGATGAAGGCAAAGCTATTTCTCATGCTCAAAGAAAACACCACTTCTTTCCAATCAAACATAAATCCTTGCCTTATTCAGGTCACTGGTAAAGCTTGTCAGGCCCAATGTGATCATGACTAAACACAAGGGAGGTGTGGGGGTGTGACTTGTTTTAAATGAAAGATTTGGATACACAAGAACATGGAAAGTGATACGCACCGTGTTTTTTCCCAAAGAAAGAAGACTATCTTCTGGTCATCCGAGCTCTTGCTGCCATCTAGAGTGGTGCTGTCCACAGGAAGAGTCAATTCTTTATCTGGACCAGCATCTGCCTTTGGGGGCTTGTTGTTCTCTGGAAAAGAATGCAGGATTTCTCATACACACACCATAAAGGTGAAGCTTAGAACAGCACCATTAAGGTTTTCTCCATGATTCCAAATACATCCCTTACCCCACTACCTTGTACTCAGATAAAGTGAGGTTAAAAGCAGTGAAGAATTCCAATGAGCATTTTAATCACATATCTGCAATAACATGAGTCTGAAAACTAGGAGCTCTGATTTTTGCTCTCATTCTCTAAGTACTGCTCCACTTTTTCTGTCCCCATCCCAGGACCCAGTACCATGGACAGACACAGCTGCTTGGAAATACAATCCTGTTTTTATTGTAGGAAAATATCAATTAGGTTACATTGTGTAAAATAAGAGAACAGCCTACAAAGGCAATATTCCTACAAGCTTTCTTTTGCTCATTTATCAGCAATATACCAGCCCAGAATGGTCCTAAATCAGAGCAGCTTTTCTGAAAGTCACCATAAGATCTAGAGGTCGCTGACAGATTGCTCACCTACAACCCCTGGAAGGGAAGCAGCAACAGCAGGTAAAGGCAGCTTACCTGGCTGGACTATCACAGTGACCTCTGCAGTGGACTGATGCCCAGCAGAATCAGTCACTATGAGCTGGTAGGTGTAATCACCTTCCTGCATTGCAGAGAGCTGCAAGACTGGTGTCCTCACACCCTGTGAGAAAAGATATTCATGGATTAAAAACAATCCTCATGCAGATGATGATGGATCAGAAGATTCTGATTCTAAAGTAACTGTTACCAGCACATTCTAGAGGGTTATTAGAAACTCCTGCTATGGGAACAAGACTCTGTGCTACTTCAGCATGCTAAGCTGTTGCAGCTAAATTTATACACACTACAAGGACACTGTTGAGGGACATAACAAGAGTGATGCCATACAAGCAGACCCTTTGGGATTCAGTAGTTTTCAACTTCAGTAAAATCTCTGGGGAGCCCTGTGCAAATCCCACACATTGTGAACCTGATTCATGGACTTACTTATTCTATAAATTTGACAGCAGCAATAATCTTTAAAAGAAAAATGATGACTCAGAAACAAGTTCCAACATTTACTGTTTAGCACCGAGGAGAGTCTGGCCAGCACCAGCAATATTTAGACTCCAAGATTCTGCTCAAAAGTTCCCACCTCTCTCAATCCCCCTTCTTCAGCAGTATTTAAAACTGTATTGCTCAAGAAAGGAACAGGATGCCAGTGGCGAGGCTGGTGCACTAGCTTAGCCACTAAACCAATACCAGCTTCACACATTTAACTTTAAGCAGATACTTCATCATCACACATTTTCTCTGTAGGATTCTAAAAGACATTTGCTAACAGTCCATTAAAACTGGTTTGATTATAGATAAAACCCCAGCTAGTGAGAAATCCAGGTGGAACACTGGAGACCTGCACTGACCTGCATCTCCATCACCTTCCCTTTGCTGTTGGGGCTGAGCAGCCACTCATAGCTGACGATGCTGTGGTCGTCCGTGCTCTGGTTGCCGTAGAGCGTGATGGAATTCTGGGGCAGGGTGATCACCTGGTTTGGGCCAGCATTGGCCACTGGAGGATAATCCACTGCCTTCTTCACAGTTAGGTTGGCAGTGGTGGAGTTGCTGGCACCATCTGAGTCCACGACTGTTAGACTTAAGAGGGAATAAAGAAGTGAAAGCACTGAAGAGTGATGGTGATCACAGCTGAATACAGCCTTTTCTGAATAGAAACTTCTCCCAAATGTCCAATTAGCAGCCTCAAAGTGATGCAAGGAATTCAACAGTCACATCCATCTCTCACTTGAAATCTAACAACCAGGTGAAACACAGAAGTACACTACAAACCCACAAGTGTCCTGGACACAGCGCATCTCCTCAGGTAGGCTGATACCACAAAAAACAACTGCTTTTTGCTAGATCTAGATCTGAATATGGATCTGATTAGTTCATATGCCAACTGCTTAACAAGAAAGAAGTGTTCAGTAAGAGGCACTCCAGTTGATTTTACTTTAAATAGATCTGCTGATGCAGTGATGGACATCACAGCAAAATACAGGCCAAAGGAAAAACACAGGACAAATAGAAAAGTAAAATCAGCTACCACATATTGGCCAGGCTATGCATCAAACCATTAGGCCTCATTCACTTATCTGAGACAAACGCATTGCATTTAAAAACTGGAATTGAAGACTGCATTTCTTCCTAAGCCTTTACTCAAAGAATTTAGATTTGACATTTCAAGAGACATTTTGTAGCACTGACAGACCAGCCACCATCTCAAATAGGGCTACAAGTCAAGAATAAGAAGCAGCTGGACAGCTTATCTCTCCTGAAGTGCAAAGCTATAAAACTACTTGAAAGTAGGAGTGCGAGAGAACATCACAAAATGGAGTTGTCTCCATGTTTTGTGGGTTTTTTTTAACCAGATTAACACTTCAGGAATCTCATACATTTCACTCTTAAGGGATGAGAACTGATGGACTCTCCCAGGTGTGACCTACCTGAATGTGTAATTCCCAGGTACCAGGTTGGTCAGAGTCAGTATGGGAGTATCACTGGAAACCTTCTCCTCCCTCAGGGGACCCTTCAGCTCTTCCCAGTGGTAGCTGATAATTTTATCATCATCAGTGCTTTCTGTTTCAGTAATGGAGGAAAACAAACACAGGAGTTTGAAAAGGCTGCTTCAGAGATTCCAGATGGTCAGTCCCTACTTCTGCCCTGGGCTTAGTGGTCAAAGGTATTTTTGGTCCAAGCCCTAAGTCTCTGTTACGCTCAAGATACCCAAACTGTAACAACTCAGTGCTAGTTGGGGCTAAGACAACCAGAATTTGTTTAAAGGAACTCCTGAGAAGCTCAGTGCAGGCCAGGATCACTGAGGGTGGTGTGTCAGTAACTTATGCGTTTGAAATTTAGCCAAGAGCCCAGTAATTTTGAGTGACAGCAATTATTTTTTGATTCTAAGCAGCAACCTCCAGAGCTTTTCCTTTTTTAGGAGATTGGCTCAGGCCAGTGCCCTTCAAAAGGGAACACAGAGAGGTGCTGTTGTGTGTGTTCTGCTCTCCTGGCCAGAGAGGCTAATTCTTTTCACTGAATTGTGTTTGACAGTATCACTGTTTCTCTTAAACTTTATGCAAAAGGACCAAACACAAACCAGCCCTGCTGGATGCTGCACTTAAACCTGCAGGTACTCACTGCTGCCGTCGATAAGAGTGGAAATGGTTGGCAGGGAGATTTCCTGGAATGGTGGGGACACGATGGCAACAGGAGGCTGATTCACCCGGGGCTCTGTAACAACAAGCCACTGTTACCATGACACTATAGGCAGAAAGCCCTGGCCAAGGAACTGCAAAACTATCAACAGAGATTTGTGCTTCATTCTACACCAGCTACCAAAAGGGGGTTCAAACAGCATGGAGGTGAACAGCCAGCGGACCAGTGTTCTGGGAAGGCTGCACTACATCAGTTTTCCCCTACTGGGTCAAGTACCTACAGCTTTTTGCCACAGCATGGCTGCTGCTTTGAAAAGTGAAGGATTTTGGTGCATGCTGCCAGCTGCAAAATCATTGCTTATAAGGAAATGATCAGCTACAACACCCAGAAGACCAGCCACACACTCTTGCTAATTTAGGGACAGCAAGAGCCTTTCTTTGCCCACTAAGCTTGTATAAGAAGTCTTGCTGAAGACTGCAGAATTATGGGATTTTATTGAAACTTGTGGTTTTCTCTTTATACAGGCCACCTAAAAAGCAAGGCAGTCAGCAAAAGATGCTGTATCTCCACCTGCTCATCTGCAAACCACAATTCCTTACAATAAGGAATGAGATTTGACTTAACCTGCCTGGGGCTGGGAATGATATTCCTTGCTGGACAGGGAAGAAAGGAACCTCCAAAGGAGCTTCAAAGCTCTTTTCAGCTTTTGGTCCTGCTGCTATAAGCTTTTTGTAAGACTGCAGCTAATTTTCAGGGAAGCAGTGGCCTTTGAGGGTGAGGTGTTTGCTGAGCACTTCCCTATCAGGATTACAGGTCTTTTATCAAGTGGTTGGCTTAATGCAGTACAGCAAAAATAGCTGTGTATTAGTAATAGCTTCCCATTGCAGGAAATTATTGAATACATACGAATATATGCATGTGCGTGTTTGTATATACATACATGCCGAAAGTTCACAGCACAATTAATTATGACCACACTAAACCAAATAATCCAACCCCATGGTACAGCTACCTTGGCTTGCCAGAGACAGGTCAAGTCAAGGAAAATCCAATCCCACCACTCACTTGGATTCACTGTTACATTCACATATCCCTCTCCATGCGCATTTTCCCCATCCACAACGACTTTGAACTCATACAGGCCAACAGTAAGCTGGAAACAAACACAAAGGATTATTTACCTACAGGTTGGTGGCACCTTGTCAAGACTTATTGGAAGGTCAAGTTCCTGTGCTTTGGCACAGGCCCACACAAGCAATTGTGCTTCAGCCTCTGCATACACAGCTAAGGATGGTTTCCAGGCCAAAATAGTATTACACATATTTTAGTTTACAATGGCTATGCAGAAACCAAAGACTCGTATTTCTCTCTGCCACAGGATTGTCAGTCAAGCTTTATTTTCCAGCAACAAAAGGCAAACAGAAGAGAGGTAACAGAGATTAGTTCAGGTTGTCTGGCCACAGGAATCTGTACTAGCAGATTGCATTTAAGGTGAGAAAGGCTACACGTAAGAAGAAAATCTCTTCTTGTGTGTTTTTATTAATGCAAAGGTTTCTTCTCGTCCTTTTAGGTGACACAAGCCAGGCAGTCACCTCTTCACCATTCACTGTTAAGCCAAAATGAGAAGGTAAGGGACCCGGTGCTGGATAACAATCTTGATACCCAAAAGGCTGAAGTCCTGACAGAGACTTGCATACTCCCTTCGAAAGTTTTGGCTCTGAATGATATCCTTACTAAAGCCTGTAGATTTTTTTCTGAGTGCAGTAGAATCCAGGCTGCTCAAAGGAATGTCTCAAATACAGGAATTGTATATTCACAGTACTTAGAGTCATTTCCTTGTTAAGAATCCCCACGTGCAGGAACTGGCAACCCTTTTCCTGCTAGAGCTTGTCTAAGAGCAGCAGCCAGGGACATGCCACGAGCTACTGCAGGGCTCTCATTAATGGAAGCAGCAAGTCCCTCTTCCAACAGGCAGTACAAGGCTCAGACCTAAATAGACTACCACACTGTTCCAGGAATATTCCCACCCCTTGTTACTGTTAAATTGTACCATTTGTGCTCCTTGTCACACTGCTTGTAGGCAGCTTGTACCTCCTGAAATCAATTTCTTCTTTCCCTCGTGCCAGATCAATCTCCTTTTTCTAAGAGCCTCAGAAGAGGTCTTGCAGTCTTATGTTGGCTGCCTGCCCATCATGTAATTTCCTATTCATCCTGAAATCCCATACAAGTCTTTCCTGGCTGCTGGGGTCCCCATCTTCTCCTCTTGGTGTTTAATACAACAGGATACAAATGAGCCAAAGCTTTACCTTAGACAATTTCAGGGTCTGGGAGTGCTTCCCTGCCATTTCTCCACTGTAGTCTTTTGGATGAGTTATCAACTCCCACTCATAGGAATATGTGGTTCCTTAAAAAAAAAAAAAAAGGTCCAGATGTTTGTTTTCAAAGCCTGTCTTTCTGCCATGCTAAAGAATTGCAAGGGTATTAAACATTTACAAGGCACATTCTGCTGCACTGTGGAGAAAAAAGACAGCTTGGGCTGCGGCTTTTTGGGAATATATCCAGGAAAAGAGACAATCTGTGCTTCTAAACTCATTTACTCTGGAATCAAAACCCATCTTTCAGCCTCCAAGGCAATAAAGAGCTTTGGAATAATCACAGCTCCAGGATAATATGAGAGAAAAGCCTTATCACATCCTCAGGTCCTGCAGACACAGGAATGACAATTTTTGAGCAAGAATGAATCAATCCCTGCTGCTGCACAACATGGAACACACCTGCCTCTGCAGCTCTCACTGCCACAATGGACAGAGTTAACATAAGAATTTTAAAAATTCCTGCCAACAACCCACATGATGAAATGAGGAGTGTATAGAATGTGTTCCTCAGCAGGCAAATACCCCAATTCAGATTTCGACCACTTGCTAATACACCTCAGTTCCTATCAGTGAATATCAAGAATAGATGCTAAAAATCCAATTCTTCCTTACACACCTTCCTGAGAATGTGCCATCTCTTCCCACAATCTCCCAAATCCATTGGCTTTGTAGCACTTCCCATTTTTTTGTGTCTCACTAATTTCTCTAAGAGGCAGCAGGAAGTAATAGCTGAGTATAAAAATTTTCTACAGGAAAGTGCTGACAAAAGACATTTTCAAGACTGCCCTTATTACATGCCATACATAATGACTGTTGGCCTTTTCACATCCCAAGCCCTTAGCAGAATTGCCAGAGAAGCCTTACGAGGTGGTGGCTCAGGAAGCACAAATGCATTCAGCTGAACTTCATTTTTTGGCAGGGTAACTTCAACGCTATCTCCAGCAGAAACCACCAGCTCCTTCATAGCTGAAAGGGACAAACACAGAATTGGAAGAGGAACGGGGGAAAAAAAAAAAGTACATAAATGTTGCCGCTGAAGATGAATAGATCACACGGACACAGGTCGAGGTGTGGTGAAAAGAAGAGAAAGTTTATTTTTCCTCCCAGGATTTATAGGCTTCTGAACACGGCCAGGGATTGGATGGTCAGGATAACACTTTCTCACTGCACTGGCTATGAGAGATGCCCATCACAAGACGTGTAACAGAAAGAATGTACACATATCTATGTTTACAGTTCCTGTCCTGGGAAAGTCCTTAGAAAACTATGTTAGCAAGCTCAGAAGCTGAGTTTTCAGGGTGACACATAAATCCACCCTGGTTTCAGTTCATGGAATAAACCCCAGTTACAAATGATGATGTATTTTGTAAACATCCTGTTCCTCAACAGACCTCCCATTTCAGGTTTCAATCTCCTTGTCAATACAAAAGCACTAATGGGGCTTTACAATTTTTAGACAAGCCCAAAATTACTCAGTTGCCTCTCTCTTTGCAGATACTATGCTGAAACGTGGCCCTTGGGCCAGGGGAGTCTCTTCAGCCAGGTCCAGCAGGATAGGAAGGGTTTTACTTGACAGCTTTTTGGCAGCTGCAGGTTCATGGCACAGCAAGATAAACACTGTTACTTCCAAACTACAATTCCAGAGCTTCACAAATATATAAAGAATCCACAGAATTTCTTTCCTGAAAAACTGCTTGAAGGCTAAGAGAATTTTTTAGATCTGCATAGCTGCCACACTGGGTATGGAAGCTCAAGATACAAACCTGGCCCTTTTATTTATATTTTCTTTTCCATCCCTGCTCAAGAATTTTCTTGCCATTCCATTTCAAATAAACTGACAAGTTGCTTTTAAAGACTACAGGGTAACCTTGAAAACTATGACCAGAGACATATTTTTGTATGCTTTTTATTAGCATTAATATAACCAGAAAGTTTAACACATTTCTTAAAAACACCTCCTGGCCTCCTCATCTCCCTCTTCCCATTTGCTTTATATTTGTCCTTTTATTATTGGACCTGGGAATTATGCATAGAAAATATTCTTTCTTTAGTCTGACCCTGTCAAAGACAATGTTTCAGAAGTATACAAAAAAAATCCAAGCAAAAAAAGGACTTTAAACATTCAGCTATTTTCCCACTTTTATTATCTATTATTTATCTATCTTCCATTTTTAATATCTAGTGGAATTAACCACCTTTTTTTTCCCTCTCAAATACTCCATCAGTCTTTCACCTGCAAAGAGTTCCAAGGCAAAAAGCAATCAGATCTCACTAGGAAATAATAAAAACAAAACCCAGACAAACAGATAAAAAAAATCTTGGTAAACTTGGTAGCTTAGAAAAACTACTCTTTACATCATCTTTGCATTGGTTAGCAAAACCAGGAGGCCCAAGCTATGTTAGTCTTCCCAGACAAACTAATGAAGATGTTTAAAGCATATTTTCAAGTTCTAGCTGGGGTAAGCCCTTAAAAAAAAAACAAAAAGAAAACCATTAACTTGTCAGCACAAGCAGCCAATGAGCTTCCTGCCAAAAACATCTTTGGATGCAGTGCTTCCCTTACACTTTCCATTTGTTCCCTTGTAAGGGAAAGGAACCCTAAATTCAAAAGAAATTCAGCTGTGAATGCTTCAGCACACTGGATTAACTGAATTCTGAGACACCACATGAACAGTACACACCATTCCCACCCCTACAGGGAGAGCTGCCAGCCTGGCTGAGGGAACAGAGCCGCCAAAGAGCATTTTGGCCTTTATGCATTTTCAACAGTCTGTTTTAGGAAATACCAGTGTGAACAGAAACATCATCATGCTGCAAAGCAAAGCATGGGCTAACAGCCAAGTACACTGTTCTCCACAGCTGAACTGTGCAGTGACACTTCAGGGACAGAACATAATCAGTTACACCCTTTTCTGAGCACACATTAAGATTTCTGCTCAATTTGATGGATAGCAGCATGCCAAGGCTACTGGAAAAACACCTCCTGGGACTCTGTTCCGTATCACATCTCAGCCTTCACTTTGGGAATTAAGATATCCCCATTAGTTCCCAGCTGTCCTCACATGCAATGGTCACATGCAGATTTATGATGCCCCAGTCCCACTCCAGACCTCAGGAGTCATCAGGATCTGACAGCACATGTGCTGACACAGGTGCCTCAGTATTTTCTCCAAGGTACTATACTTAACCCCTGCTTTTCCACACTGCCATGGCTTGAAAAAGCCTGAGCAGGTGACATTTGCTGGAGCCCTGCAAGTCCTCACCTGGCGTGGTGGCAGCAGTGCTTGGGGCTGTGGCAGTGCTGCTCTGGGCTGTAGGAACACTGCCATTTGTGGGGACCCTGCTGGGCACAGAAGTTGCCACCGGTGCCTTTGCTGTGCTTTTCACTGGCGTGGGGCTGGCTGTGGGAAACACCTCAGAGTGAGGAGGGACATCATCAGGCTGCCCAGGCTTCTCAGTCTTCCCTGGAGCTGTCAAGTCCAGTGCCACAGGGCTGGAGAACGTAGCCAGCACTGATGGGTCTGGCGCAGATGTTTCTGTGTGGATCTGTAAAGGAAAAAGTTGTCTCAGTTTGACCTGAACACTGAATGTCAGTTTTAAGTTGCCCTTCTCCTCCTCCACAGTTAGGGAGGCTTAAAAATCCCTGGTTTGTTTTCCAGAAGTAGGAATTTTTACAGCTTTCTCTTCTGAAGTGTTTCTCCATGTTCTTCCTCCACAGCAGACAGGCCATTTCTACCCCAGCTGAACACTAGTTAATGCCAGATTTAGCTACAGCATTTAAGTACCAAGGCTGCTGATGTGGCAAACATAAGATCCAGGTTCAAAAGTGCAGTGAGTGGAGCTAAAAGAACAGAGAGGTGGGATAAGACAGGGACCACTGTCTTTATGAACTGGGGTTCATTTACTTTGGCTGTGATTTCCTTTTCCTGAAGCCATGCAGTTGGCAAACACAAAACAGGATTGCAGTGGCATTTTTATGTAATAACTGAATTGTTGCAGCAAGAGGAAATTCATTTTGGAATCACTCTTCAAAGCAAGGTGAGCTGACACACACAGCTCCCTGCCTGCCTGCCCCAGGACATGCTGCTGAGGCAGGGAGAGGAACTGAAGGGCACAAAGTTTGCTCACATCCACACAGGATGAGCCACTTGATTGAAAATAATCAGAGCAGCAGGAACAATTTCCTTTCTTTCATCAGAAAATTCCTGTTAACTAGCCCTATTCCAGTTCCTAGCCTGCCAGGCCATATTCCAACTTACCTTCCACCATGAAGTCCATGTGTGTAGCACATTTGTTTTTTTTTTTAGCTAACTGTATTTTGAGAACATCTGCTAAATATTTAAAATGGAGCAATTTACTATCTTTGACTCTGAAAGTGCTTTGGAGCTTGGATTTCCCAGTGCTACTCCCTATTAGAGGAGTGATTAAAAGCTCATATAGGAGGAAATATACTCAAGCTTTCAGACCATGCTGTTGGCATTCAGTCCAGGAAACAGGAACTGGGAAAACACTCCAGACCATGGTGGGCAACATCCTTGGCAATAAATGGGCTGTGCTTTAGAAAACACTGAATGTTGGTTGCAAAAATAAAGCTGTGCTGCCCACAGTGAACAACCAGCCAAGCCACGAGCAGTAGTGAAGGCACTGAGGGCTTCTCTGCAAGGTTTTTGTTTCAGCCTTGGGCAAATAATTTCCTCTCACCATATCTCAGCTCACTTTGCTCACAGAATGTAAAACATTTGTTTGATTAATATCTGAGCTTTATGGACCAAAGAATCAAACACTATTTGTTAGTGTTACAGACATAAGCTGTCTTTCTTTATTTGGTTACTTGCTAATGGGCTTACTTAAATAAAAGTATGAAATCTTTGGAATCCATGCAGGAAAAATCTGGCATGCTGCTCTTCCTCAGTGGCCTCAGGAGAGCTGGATGTCCCAAGCTGTATCATCTTCCACCCACTGACAACTGCAAAGGGTACTGACTCCCTTTCCTCAAGATGAAAGTTTGAAATGCTGGCAGGAGAAGGAGGTGAACAGACAGGAATTCAAGTAAGACAGACACTTCAGGAAAGGCACAGGAGCAGAATGATTCCATGACTTCCTACCACTACAGGAAACCACTTTTTGCTTCTCAAGAATCAACCCAGAAGGGTCACAAGAACAAGCACACAGGAAATCCACATTCACCTGCTAGCCACAGCAGAGTCCCCACTCTGCTTGGCAATATTTCCAATGAGCTGAATCCTTTCTTGACTCACTTTTAATTCCTAAAAAAACCCCCACTTTACAGTTAAGAGAGATCCTCTTCCTTCCAAAAATCTTCAGGATAAATTGACAGCCAAATGTCTGTGGAGAGCTTGAATTGGATAAGCTTTGCCTGGGGCAACGTAACAGTCAAAAATGCCTCTAATGCTTGCAAACTGAGACGTTTCTTATCTTTGCTCCATAAGTCTGAATTCTTTAAAGCAAAGAACAGATTATTTCATTCTTGGGGATAAATGACAAGGAGACTAGAAGTTTGCCAGCTGTCCTATCTTATTAGGTTAGAAAATAGAGAGAAGTGACACATTGGCCTGAGTCAACACAGGAGCCTCAAACAATTTTGATTCCAACCCCTAAATATCTTTGGCCTGAGATGAATAACCCTGTGTCCTTGTCTGAGAGTCTGTTAGAGGTACTAGAGTGGCCCTGTGCATCAGAATCCACACCGAACCCAAGCTACTTGACAGAAAAATACCTCTGTCCTAGAATTTATTTTTTTTTCATTTAAGTAGGCCTGGTCTGAATTTACAAAATGGGCTCCTTTCAGCTTAGATGTCCTTGCTGTCTGCAGTAAGTGCCACATCTGTGAAGACTCTTAAGACACTAAAACGTAGGTAATGTCACAAACCATTACAGAGTGCTGGTGGTAGAGAGATATTTCCTTGTTCCTTGTGGATGAAAAGCACCCAGCACTTGCAGGAAGTGTGACAGCAAGAGCCAAACAGTGGGCTTGATGTGAGGGCAGGAACAAGTTCTCTGGCTTTGTTGCAACACTCCCGCTCCAGCCTTTCCCAGTCTGCCTGCAGAGCTGCTGCAGTGCTGCAGCAGCCCTGCATATCAGCAGTGCTGTACTTAAATGCTTCTTCTGACTGGCTATTAAATGTGTTGCTATATTTTAAACTTGACAAGGAGTCCTACAATGAGACGGAAAAAAATGCTATAGGTGCCTAGAAAATGTCACTCACTTTAATGAAAAAGCACCAATCTCCCTTAGTTAAGGGCTGATGGGCAGGATGCACTGTGGTTTATCCTGGTTCCATATCATGGATACAGTAAAATCAGAAATTAATGCTCATTGCACATTAGCAAATGCCAATGCAGATGGCTGTGGAGCCATCAGAACTGCAAGAGGAAAATGAAAACACACAGAGGCAATGTTTTCCCAAAACTGTCATTTTTCTTCTCTCTGAGCCTGCATAAGCAAAGGAAAATATTTGTCTTCCACACATTCAATGCTCAGCAGCAGCAGAGGAGAAAAAGCACTTTGATTTCAAATGTCCTTTCCTACTTCAGGTGTTTGATGCTCTCAGGTATGAACAGCCAGTATGAGCCAGCACTGTCCCCATCTTAAAACCCTTCCTAAAGAACAGCATTAAACACCCAGCCATGTGCTCCAGGGATTGGACCAAATGTAGCCCAGGAGAAAGTCTACTGATTTCAGCACAGGTGTAACTTTATTTTGGTCCATAACCAGCCCAGCTTGGACTACCTCCCTCCTGGGATTTTGCAGATACAGCTGGATGGTTCAATAATCCCAGAATTAGCCCAGGTGGATATTTTAGTTTTTCCTTCTCCTCAAAAACTCCATCCTAACCTCAGAAATGTAAATGCCAGGAATTCCATCATGCTGCTATATTTTAGTAAAAGGTTTTTATTTTTATGAACTTGCATTTCATTAAGAGACATGGACTTTCTTATTAGCAAAAAATTATCAAGGAGAGTAAAAACCTTTCCCCAGACACATCCAACAGTGCACATTAATGACAATGGAAGCACTCCCTAAAGATGAGAAGTCCTGTAGGTGCAGCAACATTCAGAAGCTGATTAATCAGTGTAATTTAATATTTGCAACCAGTTTACTAGACACACATTGGACAGTAATAGCAGGATAAGCTGGAAAGCAAAACTGCAAACAGAACAAGCAGGGAGATGTAAAAGCTCCTGCTTTTACACCGACAGTGACCCCAAAAGCAAGAGAAAGAGTGCAAGCATTTAAGAGTGGCTGCAAAGACATCTGCTCACATGTGTGACAGCTGAGAGAATGGGGTCACTGTGCTCAGCTCAACTGCTAGGAGAAGGAAAGAACAGGGAGGGTGGAACTGCTGCAGCATTGCAGGGGAGAGAGAAAGCTGAGCTCAAGTCAGCCTTGAATGCTGGGGGGGTGGGGAGGGTGGGGGGGCAGGCCTGGAAAATCAAACATTAGTCAAGTTTTAGTGCCTGGTTTCACATGTCACCCTGGCTTCCCGGGAGCTCTTGGCAGTGTCCCTTGGCTGCTTGCCACATCCTGCTCCAGGGTGGTGGCTCAGGCAGTCACAGCCCTACCTGCAACCACCAGGATTTGAAAAATTCAGTCATTTCCAGAACCAGGGGCACCGGTTTTGTAAAATGCCAAATCCCTGAAACATGGCAAAAGCTATTTCAGGAACAGTTTAACAAAGTAGAATTATATTTCACCATCAGGAGTGCAGAAGCATTTTTGAGATAAGGCTCAAAAAATTATTTGCAGATGTAAAAATACAAACATCACTTAACAATTCAAATGTGCCAAATTCTCTGTAACATTAAGATGTACTGGCTTAACTCTGTATGTATTTGGAGTAGAGACTAAACTGATTTAATTCGCCCAGTGCCAAGGTAAGCTTCGGTGGATTTGAGAAACAGGAGCACTCTTCAAAAAAGAGAGCACTTGGCATTAAGATGTCAACTCAAGCAAGTTGACATCGAAGTACATACACTGTGAGCTCTATAAAATAATGTATTTAACTGCCTCGATTCAGCATTTAAATGAAAACAGCTTATTTTATTGTGTGGATCTGAACAGGTACTTTTACAGGTAAGTTTTCAGCTCCCAGACAATTCCCATTGACATGTCACCTTTCCCTCTCATCTGGCAAGCACACTTTGTGATTATACAGAGGATAAGCATTATCACAGACTCCATCCTGCCTCACCTTCCCACTTCAACACATTTTATTCCAGCTAAGAAAAGGAGGAGGAAAAACCTACCCCAAAACCCAAACAAAACCCTAAACTGCTGGCCATGCCTCATTGATAGGAGGCTGAAAACTGGTAGTTTTCATCACTTGGGTGGTTCCAAGTCAAAATCTACCTAAAGCCAGACTGTGGAGGGAAACAGCTGTCCCAGACAGCCCCACTCCAGTCTCAGCAACCACTTACCTGGGGCAAGTCACCATTGGCATCCTGTGACTTGTTCGTGTTATTGCTCTTAAGAGGGAGTGGGCTTCTGGGGTTCTGTTCTCTTGGATTCTGTCCATTTTTCAGCAAGTCTTGCTTTTGATTTTCTTTCTCAGGAGCAGCTCTGTCTGCAACTAAGTGCCTCAGGACCTGATCCTTCAAGAGTTCTGTTTCACTTCGGCTGCTTCTGGAGTTCTCTGCCAGATCCCTTCTCATGAGTTGCACTCTGTTACCTGCCAACCTCCACTTCTGCAATGATCTCTGCAGTCTTTTCTTCCTCTGGAGAGGGATGTCCCAGTCCAACCACTTGTGACTCCAAGTCTTCACATCACCTTCCATATGGAAGTTTAACAAGTGCTCTGTGCTTTTTGATTTCTTTAAAAATACCAAAACAGAATCTGAAAAGCCAGTCTTGTTGGCCTGACATGTGCCAGGCATGGTGCAGTTCACCTGGATGCACATATTTTCCAAGAACCAAAAGGCATCACAGGTGGGGCGCTGGCAGCAAGTGGTCTGACAGGAGCTCAGAGTATGGAACCCTTCCAGAAGCTGCAAATGGTGACCTGCCCACGATCTCAAATGCCTGCCAAGCAGGATTTTCCCCAGCTCGCATTTAGATCCATTCCAGTTTGCATCTGGGAATGAGGAGGGAAGACAAACAGACAATTCTCAATTCTTTCAAGCAGTGGATAATAGATCTTATCATTATTGTCAAGGTGAATTCGGGGCGCAGGAATAAGGCAGGAGAGTGGATATAGGAAAGTAAATCTGACTGCTCAGAATCTCTACCTGGCTTCACTATCCAGTACTTACACAAGATTTTAAGGAACAATCTGCTCTTCCTACCTAAGCCACCACCACCCTTTCCAACATGGATGGAAAAGCAGAAGTAAAGACAGAAATGTTCCTGCTTCAGAGGAGCCCATAATGCCCACACTGAGCAGCTGGACCAAGGTCACACAGCAAGTTCAGAGCCAGAAATTGAACCCTGAAATCCCAAGTGCAGTTCTTTACTCTAACCAGTTAAGGCCTTGCCTCTCTGACCAAAGTCTGCCTAGAGGGAAAACACTGCTAACAGTGGCACTGGCTTGGTGCACAGTACAGAGGCATTCTTAACTCCTTCATGCTGATATTTGACATCAGCTGCTTACTCTGACTAAATCTGCTCCACTTGGGAAGTTGTTAACAGCTTCTAGAAAAGGATTCTGCAAGCCAAAATCTTGCCACCCACCCTGCCATAGTTTTTTTCATTAAAAACCCTCAAACATGTGACATAATTTCTGTTAAGAGACAAGTCACTTCAGGTCTCAGCTCTGCAGTAAAGCAGCAACTGCTTTGCATATGGATTCTTTTTTTCTTAGTATGAAAATTTTGAGTTCTTGCAGGGATCAATGGATTAAAGGCTTCTAAAATTCAGAGCTCTGCAGATTAAGGATTCCCTAAAAATAGCCTAGCGACCTATGGGACTGTTAAACTGTGCTGTGTTCAGCATCCAAGCAATAACAGGTCATTGCAAGATTAATTTACAAACAGTGCTGCTGGACTGGGAGTTGTGCAGCTGGAGAATATGCTCCAGATCTGGCTCCCTCCCTGTCAAAAATGGAGTTCTTGACAACACAAATGGGAAACATTTTTCTCCATTAAAATAAAGCCTGAATTTAAATTACAATATCCTGATCAAGAATGAACTCAAGTTCAGTGACCAAGTAATGGAGGACAGAGCTCCCTGTGGGTGTCTGAACCCACCACTATGCAGAAGGGGGAGAAGCTCTTCACTCAAGCAATGAAATGTGTAAAAGAAGCTCTGCAAATGTTCAACAGCAAGAGAAGTTGACACCAGCACCTTTAAAAACCTCATCACACCTCATCAACACACAGCAATTCCTTGGCGAGAGCAGACAGGGAATCTGTGTGCCCAAGGCAACAGCCAACCTCATCACACCTGAAATGCCTGGACAGCCAGTCCCTGGCACCATTGTCACAGTCACAGGCAGGGACAAGCTCCTGGCACCAACCTGCTGGGGCTGGAATTAGAACAGAATACAGAACATGTGTACGCACCAAACCCACGTGTATGCACATACACGTTCTCCAGACTTGGAGAAACAATAATAAATTGAAGAATTACACCATTCCTGTGAATTTCAACAGGATCTCATCCACTCAGATTTATGTTTTGCTGTAAAATTTCCTTTCTGTTAAAGGTGAATCATGTCCCTAATATATCCTGTGCATGAGGGAAATGTGCTGATTCCCACATTCCTAAAATCCTTCTTCCTCCTCCACCACTGCTCATCCATCTCTCCTCATATGTCAGGCCTGGCTCACACATACCACTCAAATTAAGGTTTGATATGGAAGCAATGAAATTCAGCAGCAGTTTCTAGTACCAGGCTTAGAACCAGGGCACACACAGAATGGGGGACATTTAAGAGAAAAATGTTCCCAGGGAAGTTATCCCTTATGATGAATCACTACATAACACAAGCATTATATTTATTCATCTCAAATATAAATCCTGGATCCCCAGAAACATCTCCTCAGCATGTCAGAGCCCCAACTTAGCCTGGATGACACAACACTACCATGTGGAGATTATTCTGCTTCTCTTTTAACACACTGTTAAAACAAGATTTGAATAGTATTTTGGCTACATTTCATTTCCAGAACTCTGCTAATGGCCACTTGGGACATATTTATGTGAAATTAGCCAGTACGTTCTCCTGAATTACTGTACATGGACAGCTTAAAACTCAGATAACTCTCAGGAATGACAGAAGTGAACAGGCAACTCCCAGCATGCCAGTCCAGCATTCCAGATGTGAATTTTCCACAGAAGCATACTGATTTTCACTTTTCATTTTCAAGCTCCATGGCCACTGGTGGGCATCAAACATTCAGGTAACTCTATGTGCCCTGGGAGAAAAAGGAGTCTACATTTGCATTTCATCTGTGGAAAGCAGGAACATTGCTGAGGATGAGTTCCCTCCTAAGCTCAGCACCACACGAGTCACAAGACACCTGCACAGTGGGTGTGCTTAGTCACTTTTCCATATTGTTTTTGTCACATCAGTGGAGAAAACTGCTCTTCCCAGGAACTCAGAAGTTCCTGTCCCAGGGATGCAGCTCACAGCTTTGCTGAGCAGCAGGGGAATGGAATACACAGGAACAGCTTCTATTAATAACTTCAGGTTTACAGACTTGCCCAGGCAGTTAATACTGCCTGATACCAGATTAATGATTAAAGACTTGACTCTGTGGACTTTTTAAACCTGCCACACGTCAGTCAGTTATGTCAACACAGTCCCCCTTGCTTAACTTCACATGACCACGCTCATTTCTAGGCAGCCATAACTCCTTCTCAGCTTCATGAACTCCGCTGTCCGAGTGACACAAACAAGCCCAAAATAACAAAAACTCTGCAATGGAAAAAACGTCCACATCAGGGTAACTATGTCCATATAATTATATTTATTTCTGCACACACAAAAACCTTAATTTAATGAACTCTTCACTCGTTTTACCATTGGACTTGATGATCTCAGACCTGCACTGTTCCAACCTTAACAATTCTATGAGCCCTGGCTTTAACTCTTCCAAGCAGAGCAGCCCTTAAACACACCAACACTATCTAGAATACCCTCTAGGAGTCTCATAGGATCTCTAACTCTGAACTTCCAAGAAATTACTAAAGCCAGGAAATGCATGCAGGAAGCCCAGATGACAAGGAAACACTCAACCCTTTGCTAGGACCAGGAACACAAACATGTCTTTCCAGGGTTTAAATTAGCTGATTAAGATCACACTGCTCATTAGCTTAATCAAGTCTGCCACTGGGAATTGTCCAGGAAGGTCCAGTAACACAAGAGGAACACTGCAGCTGCCTGGGGAATGTACCCACATAACGGGGAAACAAAATAAACCAACCCCTTCCCAAACCAAACATCACACAATCCATCAGAGGAAAACTTCCATCCAAGCCACTAGCTTGGTTACTTACTTGATCAGGAGGTTGGTTGCTAAAGTTTGAACAGGAAATAATAAAAACAAACATAACCATTGCCTATAGGCAAATAAAGACTTCTGACACACTGCTCTTGGGAAGAGCATTAAACATCTTAGGGCTAAAAAATATTCCTGCCTTTCCAAGTTGCTTTCCTTAAATTAAATTATTTTCCAGATTATCACTTATTCCTTTTGTCAAAAATTAAGATCAGAAAAAGCTCTCTCAGAGACACAAGCTACACTTTTGAGAGCTCATTTAGTAACTGCTAAGGGTGGTGTTTTGTTTGGTTTAAAAAAAAAAAACAACAGCTTTGGTTTGTTAGTTTAAAAAAAATCAATTAAAAAGGAAACAAATAAAAAAACAACCCTACCCTGTCTACCAGCAAATAATTTCACTTTTCTCTCAGAGTATTTTAAACAAATAAGAGGGATAAAGACCATAAAAATCCATACACACAGCCCCAGAGGGAACAGAAGAGTCACCTGCAGAGGAGCACAAGGCACACAGGCAAATGCACAGGTAGAACAGCTGCAGAATTCCCAGCTCCCTTGCAGCTTTTCCCAGGCAATATCGTGACAGGAACTGGGCACTGATGCTGAGCTTGGCTTCCAACCTCTTCTCCATGGCCTTTGTGGGCAGCAGCGGGGTTCTAGAAACACGTAGGGTATGAAACAGAAAACATCCCATGGCAATTGAAATGCTCCTGCACAGATCCAGCAAGAGTGCAGAGTGAACAGAGCATTTGTGGAGGAAAAGAAATGTCTTATCAGCTATGATTAGTCCAGCTGTTGCTAAGGAACTATCAATGTCTGTAATGAATCTGTAATAGCACAGCTCCCAGTGCTGAGTGCAGAGGGCCTTTCCCTTGTGGTTTTCTCCTCCGGACCCCACTTTTCATCTGATATCACAGTAGCTATCCACTGGATTCCAAACAGATATTTAGGAAATTTCAGTTTCAAATATGCCTGAGGATTGGACACCCAGGCAGCAGCACGAGGATAACACAGGCACTGACAACCCCTGCACATCTGCCCAGCGATGTCATCACAGGCACGTCAGTGCTGGCTGGTGCCAGCCAGAAACAGGGAAGCGAGAGCACAGCAACACGGGGAAACTGGGAGCTATCGCCCTGGTTTGCTCCTTCTGCTTCACAGGTCAGGGATCACCAAATTTCTCTGCCTTCCTAATGCCAAAGGTTATTTAATAGCCTCATATACTAATTAAGTGCAAATTATCTCTAGGTGATGCGGTAGGAGAACATTAATTATTTCACATGGAATAAATAGTATCTATTTTAAGGGAGCAATGAAAGCATCATTAGCCGTTTAGCAACGGCATTAAATCTGCCAGTTCTGAAGAATCCAAAGGGAATGCTATTACTGGAAATGTTACAGCCAGATCCAGCAGCGCACCTCAAGCACTCAGGGCTTGTTACACTTCGAGGAATTGCACTCAACCGTCCGCAGCAGAGCAGGAACAGACACTGGAGGAAACCTTCACGGCGGAAGATGTAAACCCGTGCCCGCTCAGCCAACAGGTCCTTAAGGAAACTTTCCACCACCCCAAACCCCGGTTCCCTCACCTGCCCGGCCGGAGCCCCCGCGGCCGGGCCCGGGCCCCGCGCTAGGCGGCAGAGCCGCGTGCCGCCAGCGGGTACGTACCAAGGGCGCATGGCGAGGCTGGGCGGCTCCTCAGCGGCTCCTCGGAGAGCTCAGGCGGGCACTGGGCGCCGGGCACGGCCGGGGCTCCAGCGCGGCGGGCCCGGAGGCACCGCGGCCTCCTGCCCCGCGGCCATGGCGGCGCCCGCGCACGCTCACCCGGAAGCTGAACCGCCGCCTCCCGGCACCAGGGCAGGGTCCGGCCGTATGGGCAGTGCCAGGGCTACCGAGCCGCGGGTCCCCGCCGTTCGCTCCCCCGCCGGTCCCGTTCGCACCGGGCGGGGCGGGCGCGGAGGCCGCGCAGCCACAGGTGATTTGCCCACAGTTCCGCGCGGAGGCGGTGGCTTCGGGCACCGCCCAACAAGGCGGCGCGCGGTTGGCCGGCGGCACGGAGACTGCGCGCGGATTGGCTGGGGGGGCAGGAGGCTCGTGCCCGCAGGCGGAGCGCCGTGAAGGAAGGGGCTGGAGCCATGAGGGGAGGGTCTGAGGGCAGGCTGCCCGTGCTCCTCGCTAGTCGTTCAGCCGCGCTTCCCAGCCATGGCCTCTGACTCCGGGGACAGGTACGCCACGCTGAAGCGGTGCCTCGGTGTGCTCAGAGACGCGAGGAACGACAGCGAACAGTTCGCAGCGCTGCTCCTGGTAAGGAACCGCGGAATCGCCTCAGGAGAGAGCACAGGGGAGGCCAAAGACCACGCTGGACACGGGAGTGCCCGGGGGACGCGGCGGGATGGAAATTGGGAGCTCAGAGCAAGCTGCTTTAGGGCTCCCTTCAGCAAAGCAAAAAAAACTCCCTTTGGCCTGGGTGTGCGGAGAGTCAGTAAGTGGTAAATCTCTGAATTAGCTCTTGGGCCAAGTGCCAGCTCTGTGGGTGCTTCTCTGCACTAATTCAAGTTATTGGAGTTTCTGATTTGCAACAGTTCTGTTGCCATTTGGTTCAATAAACTGTATTAGTTAGCATTAGTTTGACATTAGTAGTAGTTATGCTAAGGCTTGGTAGGCCACATGTAACCTGCAGATGAACTATACGGCAGATATTGCAATGTAAGCAGTGTAACTAGGAGATAATTTAAGAATGTACTTTTGGCAAAATTTAAATGTCAGAGAGATAATCGTACCAGGTAGTGAGAGAGAATTAAGAAATTATGATGATGAAGAAATCGTGTAGAAAACATATAAAAACCCTGTGATTTTTCTGTGAAATGGGGCTCTGTCTTTGGACGCTAGTCCACAGGCTCCCGAGCCCTCAATAAAGCACCGCATAAACGACTTCGGTTGTTTGTGTTTTCTTCGGATCAGGCAACAGTTCCATCCTGTGCGTGTACCAAATCCTTTTGCTATGTTCACGCTCACTCCTATTTTGCCTCATAGGTGACCAAAGCAGTCAGAGCCGGAGAGGTGGATGCCAAGACCCGGCGCCAGATCTTCGACGCGATCGGATTCACATTCCCGACCCGCCTGCTGACCTCCCGGCAGCCCCCAGATGGCTGCCCCCCGCACACCTTCCGTGCCTTCGGCCTCACCCTGCTGGCCTGTTTCTGCACCGACCCAGAGCTAGCTGGGCACTCCCAGATCCTGAATAAAATCCCGACCTTCAATGATATCCTGCTTTCCTCCTGCGATGCGGACAGCACATCCATGGTCGATGACGTGTACCAGTGCCTCAGCAGTGTCCTGGCCACGGCCAGGGGCCCCAAGGAGTTGGTGACCAAAGGGACAGTGTCTGCCCTGTGCCAGGCCTACCTTAATGGTGGCCATGGCTCTGACCGTGCCCTCACACTGCTTGTGGGGCTGTTGGCCATAGTAGAAGCCAAGTGCTGGCAGAGAGATGCTCCACAGCTCTTGGCAGTGCTCAGTAAGCTCTCCAGTGATTTCCTCAAGGCTGAAGACGTGACCAAATTTGAGCTGTGTGAGATTCTGCCTCACTTCATCCCCCTGTCACCTCCTCTCACAGAGAACTCGCAGGGCTCTGAGTGCCTCTGCAGACTTTACAAAGGGCTGGCTGATGTTTTAGGCAGCAAACTCAGCCAGTTGCAGCGGGACCCCGCTCTGAAGCTTGCAGCCAGCCTTGTGCAGGCCTGTGGGGCTGAGTGGATCCCAGCAGGGAGTGCTGGCAGCAAATTCTTGGCCCTGCTAGTGAACTTGGCATGTGTGGAGGTCCGCCTGATCCTGGAGGAGCCAGATCCCACGGTAGTGGAGGGAAAGAAAGAAGTGGTGACAGCCTGCTATGCCCTTATGGAGATGGGGATCCAGGAGTGCCTGAGGGAAGAGAACCCTCTGCTAGAAAATGTACAGAAAATGCAGCTCATGAGGATTATGGAGGAGGCCTTTGGAGCTGTAATATTCTACTTGAGACAGGTAATGCAGGGCTTTTAACAAAGAGCAGGTTGTTGCTTTTGTATGGAGCAAACTCTGCCCCTTAGCCCACTGTGGTTTCCAGGCCTGTGGTAGTTGATGTACAGTGACAATAATGTGTCATTTTGCTTTCTTCACGCAGGTTAAACAGGAGGAGCTGCAAGATCCTTTCATCTTTGCCTCTGTTCGAGTCCTTGGAGCTTGGATGGCAGAAGAAACATCCTCCCTCAAGCAGGAAATCTGTGAGCTTTTGCCTTTCCTTGTTGATTATGCCAGGAAGCTTTTCAAGGAGGGTTGCCCAGCTGTGAGTCTTCCCCAGGCAGAGCTGGTCTGCAATGAGGGCTCTGCCTTCCCCCAGGATGCTCTGAGGTGAGCATTTTAAACACACGTTTGTTGCGTTTTAGCGCAAACCTGCTCAAATATTTTTTCTATTTTTAATCTCCCTGCAGTGCCAGCTCCATGGGGCTTTCTCTCCCAAGACGGACATAAATGCAGGGCTTAGGCCCATTCTACCTCATGTTCCCGGTTTCTTTCCCCTTCCAGATTTCTGCTACCTGGCTTTTGCCATTTGACAGCAGAGGACAGGCCCCGGGACATCCTTATCTCTGAAGGGGCACCAGCACTGCTGTGTGAATACTTCCTGCAGCAGTGGGAGGTTCTGACCTCTGAGTCCACAGCCCCAGCACCCCTGACAAGCACTGAAATGAGTCTTCAGACCACGTGTGGGATTTTCCTTAACCTGGTTGTGACTGCTCCAGACCTGGTCAGGTAACAGAGCTGTGGGAGCTGGCTCTGAGGTTGGCAGTGGGAAGAAAGGGTGCCTTGTGCATCAAGCTTGAGGATCTGTTAACACACTGTGCTGAAAAGGGATGTTTCTTTTTCAGCCCAAATTTCATTGCAGTTTTGGTGCTGTGTTTAACCTTGACATTCTCAGGTGCTTCTGACTCTGCTCAGGAGATGTGTCAAAAACAGTTTATTTTCTCTCTAGGCATGACAAAACCTTTTCCTCCTTGATGGATGTGTTGCTGAAGTCTCTTCCACTTCTGTTGCCCCAGAAGCATCACCTGGTTCTGGCAGCAAACATTTTGACTCTGGGCCTGATGATGGCCAGGATCCTCGTGGGGTCAGCAGGTAAAGGAAATTCCCATTGGCAAAGCCCACGTTGTGCTGCATGGGCAGAGACCAGGAGCTGAGAAGTTGGGCTGGAGAAAGCAAATAGAAGGGAAACTGGTCCAGCGTGTCATTGAAAAAGTGATAAACCAAAAATGTTCAGGAGCAAGGAATACAAGAAACATTCAGCAGGCTGATGTGGTGGGATGAAGAGATTTCTAGGGCTGGAAGATGTTGTCCTGCTCCACACAGCCCCACCACAGGGCCTTTCTTTGTGTGAGCAAACTCTGCATTGTGACATTCATTTCCTTTTTCTTCCAGTCCTTCAGGGAACACAGTCTGCCAAGGAGTTTTTTGGAGCTGCTGTTTGCTTCCTCTCCCAGGCCCACACAACCCAGGCAGACCCCAGCAGCGATGGCCTGGCTGTGGCTGTGTCACCTGCCTACGTGAGAGCCTGGGATGACATCCGTGAGCTCTGGTTCCTGGGAATGCAAGCCTTGGCCAGCTGCATCCCGCTTTTCCCTTGGTTGCCGCACGCCGCTCTCCAGGCGCACTGGCTGCAAGGGCTCTCGCTGTTGCTGTCCTGCGTCACTCCAGCCTCTGTGGATTCTGAGCTTGTCACTGCTTTCCAGGCCGTGCTGGTGGAGCTGGCCAGAGCCAGCGAGCAGTGCAGGGATGTGATCCTGTCCCACCATGGCATGGAGTGGGCCAATCTGTATGGAATGGCAGCTCTGGAACAGTGTCTGGCCAAGCAGGGAGGAGCCAGAAGCACTCTAGGTGGGAAATGAAGCCAGACACCTGCACAAGGTCTGCTCAACACTTCTGCCTTGCTCTTTGCTGCCAGATGGGCACAAAAAAACCCATGTAAATGACCAAACTTTACAAAACTGGAATGATACAGCAGTGCCCAGCATGATCAGCATGGTCCACATTGGTGTACAGAACTGCTGCTGCCTCAGAACATTTCACCATGCACTTGTTTGACCTGTTGTGAGGATTTCTCTGTAAATACAGCCTGTTTTGTTATTAAAGACTTTTTGTCAGTTTGTTTTTCAAACTCCTCAGTGCTGAGATTTTTTTCTGCCCAGGGCCCTGACGGGATCATTGCTCCTCTCATTAATATGGTCATAGTTTTGTCACAGTAAGCCCTGCAGATTTTCACCTTACTTTCTCTGAGTCCTGCACATATTAGTTAATAATTTGGCACTACACACAGAGCCCTGAAAAAGGCAGGAATAGAAAAAGCTTTATTATTTACTGATAGCATTGGGAGTAACTCCTTGTTACTTGAAAAGGCTGTGCTGCCAGATGATCCCCCAGTTCATATCCACCACTGGTACCATCATCCCAAGATGACACCTAGAAAACCTTTCCAGAACCAACTTGCTTTGTCTGTATTGCCCCATAAAACACCTGCACAAAGTACATCCATGGGATTTGCTATCTGCTCCCTCTTGCTGCTGGGATGGGATGTACAGGGAGAATTTTCCACTCTTGCAAGGTGAAGGGCTCAGTCTTCCTCTGTTCCCTTTAGGGTGTGAAAGCCAAAATGAGTCAATTCCCCCTTGCTGATTCCCTGCAGACCAAAGAACATCTTGCGTTACAGAAGAGAAAGGCCACACGTACCATGGAGTAAACTCTTGTAGCACCAGCAGCACCGCATTATCCTGAGGATATTTCCCAGAAAGAGCAGCTGCACAGGGTGGCTGCTGAAGCTGAGGTTCATCCAAGCAGCACTCCCTGCTCCCGTTTTTCCACCAGGTGTCAGCCAAGGAGTTCTCTGGGAGCTGCTGCTTCGCAGGGACTGCTCTGCTGCCAGCCCAAGGCGTTGATCAGAACTCGTTGGAGGGGGCTGTGGAATCATCTGATCAAGGGAAAATCAAGCATGAAGCTGCCTCAAAAGGAGGGCTGGGTCTGAGTGTATTCCTGCTTTACACTGTGTTTTTGGCTCAGTGCTTTATTAGAGCAAGTGCCTTACACAACTGGAGAGGAGGCTGTTGCTCAGGGAAAGTATCTTTAGATCTTTTCAGCTCAGCCCTGAGCAGCCATTGCAAGTTGGAACAAAGGCAGGTTCTCCCAGCAGAGTGGTGTGAGCCAAACAGGTAAATGAGCCTCCTGGTCTCGGAAAAGAGCAGAACTTTGCGGAGCTGGGCTGGGAGAAACTCCTCAGCCAGCTAGGAACACATCCCTGCACTGCAGGGAAACACTAGCAGGAAAAGTTAGGAATACAATGCAGTGTCAGAAAAACCACCCAAACCTTCAAAGCCTTTATCTTCAAGTGTTCTCTGTCCTCTACACTCTCTTGCCTCTGGTCAGGGGTGTGGGCTTCCCATTAATGACAGACACTAATTAGTGCTAATGAGAGACATGACCTGTATCACCAGGAGGATATTCTGCTATCCTCAGTGTGGTGCTGGGCTTGCTGTGGGCAGTTGATCTGGTTTGGCCATGGTTCATTCCTGTGGGCAGTGGTTGGAGCTCCCACAACACCTGACCGGAGATCCAGCCTGGGCCCACAGTTCCAGAACTAGCACAGTAGTAACCCAGGGACCTTTGGTTGCTGGTCTATAATTCCCTGAGAGGTTACCTGGGAGCAAACCAAGAGCCCAGGAAGTCCTCCAGTTTTATCCTTCCTCACATCTTAGGGAGTGGGGTTTGGCCACCAGCAGGTGCCTGGAGAGGAGCATCGGCACCTCATTCTCACACTCTTCAGTGTAAAGTCCCCTCAGGTGTGAACAGGACCATCCCAAAGACCCTGATGTCTTGCCATGTACTTGTTTCTTTGCATGGAACAAAACATGCTCCTTATGAGTTCCTCTCTGCTCCTGAGCTGATAGTGGAAGGGGTGAGACACTCGCCTTGCTCTGGGATGTTACTAGGCTGAATGCCTGTGAAGATGGCAGAGCTCCCTGAGCAGTATCACTGCTCTCTTGTCCCAGGGCACTTTCCAAACATTCTTGGACAGAGCACCCCCCAAAAAGACTGTTTTGCCTCCCTGAGACTGAGCACTAACAGCAGTGAGCACTGCACATTCAGGTGGGGAGGGCATGGGAGATGTTGGAAGCCTCCTGCCACATGGGCATCTCTGTTGGCTCCATGCATGCAAGTCCACAGGCCCCAGCATGCCCGTCTGCCTCAGCCCACGTGAGGGAGATGGTGCTCTGGCAGCCTGGCCAAGGCTTCAAAGGCTGCAGGGTGTCCTCAACCACCCTGAGCTTTGCAAGCCCAACCACAGATTCTGCCCGTAGCAGTTGGCATCTGCGGGCACTGATGATCTGGTGCCAGAGAGGTGGATGTGGCATCATCTAATGTCCCCTCTCTGCCAGTGTTTGAGATCCTAGCACAGAGTGGAAATGCAGCCAGCAACACCCAAAGCAAATTGTGCTTCATTTCCCAGTGCATTTCCAACACCAGGACAAGTTCTCCAGGAGCAAGATGATTGCTCACTGTTCTCTGACAAGATGGACAAGGCTCCAGAGGAGCAGACCCACATTCATTTTTCTTTGACAGCTTAAATGTCATAATGCCATTGCAAACCTGACCATGGTATACGTTATCTTACGGCATTTATTCATCTCGCCCCAAAAGCACTGGCAATAAAATTAAATATTTCATAAGGTTGTTATTTGGCTGCTGTGCTACCAAAACCCAGTGCAGCCTCCTCCCTCCTGCTCCATCTCCCTCCTGTGAGATGTAGCAGTGGTGGTGAGAGTGGAGGCCTGAGGAGGAAGGGAGCTGCCGCACTCCCTGCCCACCCCTCATCAGCATATCTGATCTCCCCAAAGCCCTGCCTGGATCTCCACACCCGTAGCAAGGAGATTCCTTCTGAGAAGCGATGTGGGAATTAATAGGGGCAGCCTGTATTTCCCTGAGGTGTTGATGGAAGCTGAGTTTCTGGAGAGCTGGTTCATCTTTGACTAGGGAAGAACTCTGCTCACATACTTTAGTCTCGGTGCTCTCATCTCCCTGTTCCACCAGTACATTTGTTGCTGACCCCCAGGAGCAAAAGTTCTGCTTCAAGCCCCTAACACACTGTGCTGGGGAACTCCTGGGAAAGAGCTCTGGGACCTTTGATACAAAACTAGATTTTCAGAGATTTCTGGCTTGGGTCCACTTGCAAGAAGTGGTCCCTGGGGTGGAGACCTTGCCCAGACTCACAGCAAATGCTCCCTGCAGCTGGCGGGGGGGTGAAGAGACAGCTCTTGTGTTGAGGTCCTCAGCAGGAACACGACACTTAAGAAACACAAAGAATGTTTGGCAGAGCAAAACACAAGCACAGTTGGACTTGTGGTCCTTAAAGAGGGATGCTAAAAAATAGGTAGTGGGGAGCTGTGTTTGAGGTGCTTCTTGTAGGGCCCTGAGGGTGCTGCTGGGCAGGACCCCAGGGCTAGGAAGCTGCTGATTGTGCTCCCAAAGAAGGTGAGAGCTAGGGCAGGGTAGCTCATGGGAGTTTCACAATGACCAGAGTCTTTTGTGAGGTCCCTTTTCTCCTTCCTGAGCACTGCTGTGCTGTGCTGTGTTGTGCTGGGGAGGGCGACATGCCCCTACAGCCCCATAGCTCCAGGCTGCCCTGGCCCACTGCCCCAGCCTTATGTGTTCCCACGACCTCAGCTGAGGGGCAGCAGGACAGCTCTGTCTTTTGTTTTTCCTTCCCTTTGTCTGTCAGTGTTGCAGATTTCCTCTGTTCTGCCTCATTTTTGGGTGGAAACACAGCTTCCCTCCAAGCTGCTGCAAGGGACCATCCTCCTGCTCGCCTGCCATCCTGTGCAGGCTGACTCACAACCCTTCCCGTCTGGATTTTGCACAGTTTCACCTCTTTCAGATGAATAAAGACTCAACATTATACAGACTAGATGAGCAAGGGATATTAAGAATGAACTGGAACATAACTGCAAAATACAGCATGTCAAATCCAATTTTTCCTAGCAAATGAAATGGATCTGGTGGAAAATAAATACAGAACTTCCAGGAGCAGCGTCCTTGAAGAGCATTTGAGGGGGATGAAGAGATTTGAATGGATCAATCCTCTATACCTCTGCATATCCCTCCTCCTACCATTAAATGCCATCTTTAACAGAAATAAATTAGAATAAACGATCAGCCCTTGCCTCCTAAAGACAGGTGGCAGGGTAATATTAAAAGAAATTAATAAAAATTCATTTAATGAGCATTGTTAATTAAACCTGGAAATCAAAGAGGTCTGAGTTGTGGGAATTCAGAGGAAAAATGAAAATGAACGGAGCTGTAGCTCCGGGCGGGAAGAGTGGAATTAAATTAACTGCAGTGTGGGGTTGTGTTTGTTGATGTCGATCACACAGCACGGCGTGTTACAGCTGGGGGTGAAGCGTTTGTGCTCTGCTCCACGTAAAACACGCGCTGCCAGTGGAACGTCCCGCCCAGCTATGGGCGGCCGGCACCCTGCGGGTGGCACGGTGAGACCGCGGGGACCCGCGGGGACACGCCACCCCACAGCCCGGCCACTGCGCCCGTGGGCCGCGGGGAGCTGTGACTGAGGTGTCCGAGTGCCGCGAGTGTGTGTCGGGGTGTGAGAGCGGGCGAGTGTGTGCATGTGCCCGTGCGGATGGGCATCGCCGCTCCGCCGTGGGATCGGCGTGGCCGTGATATCGGGGAAAGGGGGGGATGTCACTGGGGTCACTCTGCCGCTAGTCATCTGCCCGGTTCGCACCGCTGGTATCCGGTGCCCGGTATCGCGCTTAGGGATCCGGCGTTGCGGGCCCGCCTCATCCTGTCCCGGAGGGAGGGCTCAGAGTGTGAGGGAGGGATGGAGAGGCGGAGGGAGGGATGGAGGAGGGTGAAGAGGCAGGCGTGCTGCCCGTCGGTGCTCCCCGTTTTCCCTTCGCTCTGTTGCACCCGGCGCTCATCCTCCCGCCCATCTCATCGGGCAGGGAGCCAGGCCCGGAGCACCTCCAGACACTTCTCGCTGTGCCCAGTCCGGGATGCAGCTCCCTGGTCCCCGTCGGGGAGGAGGGTGAAGCGCCCCGGGAGGAGCCCCGAGCTCTCCCGGCAGGACCGGCCCCGGGCCCCGCTCCCGCTGAGTTCGCGGAAGGTCGCAGCTGCCGCTGGGGCTCCCGCAGCTCTCCCTGAGAGGCTCCGCACCCGGCTCGGGCTAATAAAGTCAAACCGCAGAGCATCGCCACGGCCCCGCAGCCCGCCCGCCCTCTTGGGCTCTCCCGACCCTCGGGGCTCGCTCTCCGGTGCGGCCCGGGGTGCTCCGCGACAGGACTCTCAGGCGGCTCGGCCCGGGGCAGACGGTCCCTGGGTGGCACCGGGGGGAGGCTGTGCTGTACCGTGCGACAGGGGACCGGGGCCGCCCGAGGGCGCGGGGGTACTACCAGCCCCGCTCCCGGGGGGCGGCGGGTGCCCCTCGCCCCCGCCCCGGCCGCCTCCCGCCGCCGTCCCGCCGCGCCCGCTGCCGGGAGCCTTCGGGGCCCCGCGGGAGCGGGCGGCGCGTCCCCGTCCCCGCGCTCTGACGCGCGCTCCCGGGGCGGCGGGCGCGCCCCCGCCGCTATAACTGGCGTGCATGGGGGCGGGGGCGGCGCAGGGGGGCGGGCGGGGGAGGGGAGACGCCGCCCCGGCGGGATAGAGGGGCGGAGACGGGGGCACCCCCGGGGCCCGGCCCGCCCGGGGCTTGCCGCGGGCCCGCACCGATGCTTGTGCACAGCTACCCGGGCATGGTGAGTGCGGGACGAGCACGGGTGGGGCGGGACGGGACGGGACGGGATGGGATGGGGGGTCGGAGGCTGGGGCCGAGGGTCCGTGCCCGACTCACCGCCGCTGTTTTCGCTGCTGCAGGACCGCGCCGAGGGGCTGCCCGGGGCGCCGGCCGGGGCCCGCCTGCCGCAGCTGCCCTCGCTCAACCAGGCGCCCTATGGCTCGGCGCCGCCGCTCTGCCACACGCCAGCCGCCGACTTCCAGCCTCCCTACTTCCCCCCGCCGTACCCGCAGCCGCCGTTGCCCTACCCGCAGGGCCAGGAGCCCGCTTACCCTCACCTGGCGGACCCGTACGCGGCGCTCAGCCCTCTGCACCAGCATCAGCAGCCGGCTTGGCCCCCGCAGCGCGGCCGGCAGGACGAGCCGGGGCTGCTCTCGCAGACCCACCGGGCCCTGGGGCTCGACCCCCGCCGCGAGTACCCCTCCGTGCCTCGCCTGCTCCACGGGCTGCCCGACGGCGGCCACAGCCTGGCCGACGGCCCGCTGGGCCTCCACGGCCTCGGCCACCACGGCCTCGAGGACATCCAGGTACGAGGGGAGCACCGAGAAGGTGCCCGGAGTGGGTTGGTTGCACGGGGATGGGGCCAGATCCCTCTGCGTGTGCGACCGGGGACTCCCGGCCGGGACGAGTCGAGTCCCACGGCATCCGTACCCCCGGACAAGCAGAAACACCGGGCCGGAGATCCCCATTACTGGGGCTCGCTTGTGCCCTCAGAATTCCTTCTGGTCCGCGGGTGGATCGGGTCGCGGTCTCTGCGCCGCGAGCAGCCGGTGCCGGGAGCCAGCTTAAGGCTCTTTCCTCGGTGCTTTCAGGCCGTGGACGACGGCGGGATGAACCTGCTCGATCAGTCCGTCATCAAGAAAGGTAAGAGCGCGGCGGCTCAGCGGAAAGCGGCACCGGACCGGGCCCCGCTCCTGCCCTCGGGGTTCCCCAGCGTCGGGTCCCCCCGCGTCTGCCGTCCCGCGGGGCTGCCCCCCGCCCGTCGGGAAGGGCTCGCTGCTGTCCCCGGCGAGACTAAAACGAAAGCGGCAGATCCCGGCTGGCCAGCTCGCCGACCTGCCCCCCGGCCCGCTGCTCTCCCTCGGGCGGTACCGCGGCCGCCGCTCCTTCCCGCTACCGAAGGGCCCGGATGGGTGGACCCTGCTGTCGGGGAGCTCCGGGGCCCACCCCGCCGGCGGCCGCGTAGGGTTTGCGTGGAAAGCCCGGGGATGCCCCGACCGCGCTCGGCGACAGCTCCCGGTGCTCCCGGAGCCCCGAGCTCGGAGGAGCGGGAGGCAGCGCGGGCCGCGAATCGCTTCACACCGGCCCGGACGGCGGCGGATCGGGCCCGTTCGGCGGCGCTGGTACCGAGAGGAAGGATGCGTTTAACAGAGACGAGAAGTGGCGCGGCTTTGGGGCCGGTGCTGCCCGTCCTTGCAGCCGGGAGTGTCCCCACCTCGGTAAAACCCGTGTTTGCGGAGACCGCCCCTCTGCCGCTCCAGAACCGGGGTTTCGCTCCGGGACAGGAGGGGAGGAACGGGGCTGTGGGCAGAGGGGTCTCCCGAGTCCGGTTATGCCCCGCACGCTAACCAGTCCCCCACACCCCAAAGAACCGGTGAGTAAAACAGCTCAACCCCCTAATATGTTTCTGTACCAAACCTTCCGCCGGGGCGTTGCGAGAACGAGAAGGGGGCCCCGGGAGCTTCCAGCGCGATGCTCGGGGAGATCCCTACTATGGAATATTCCAGCACTGCTTTTGGCTTCTCCCCGCGATTTTTTACAGAAATATGTGGATGGGAAGGACGCGTTTAACTGCCGACCCTAGGCGCGAACGGAACCGCAGCCACCGGGGCGGGTCGGTAACTTGGGCCGGTGCGTGCTACGGCCCCGCAGTCCCGGTGCTGGTCCCGGCCGTAGCCGATCCCCGATAACTGCACAAAAAACCTCCCGATCGTGAGGTTCTTCCCCAGGTGCCACCGGTGGTTCCACGGGGGAAGCGGCGCTCCCGGTGCGCCGCAGCCCCTTTCCTTAGAAAAGGCTGTTCTAGGAGCACGCGGCTGCCAGCGGGACAGTAATGACCCGCATTAGTTGAGCTTTAATCAGAACGCTAGAGAGGCGTTTCATTAAACATTCTGGTGTGAGGAATGGTTGCAAGAATCTGAGAGGTGCGTGGGCTGGCACCGACCGTACCTTCGCGGCTTGGGCCGGGCAGGAGCACCCCGGAACCCCCGGGAAACACCTTGCAGTGAGGATGTTTGTCTGGAAGTTCGGCTGGAGTTATAGTGGTTCGTTGGGGTTTTTCTCCTTTCCGAAAGCGCCATTACTTGGAATTTTTTTGTCTCCTGTCGGGAGGATTTGTCGTTGTTTAGTGCCTGGTTTTTGCCCTTTGGAGATTCTCTCGTCCTCTAGTCTTGGAAAGGGGAAAAAAACCCAAAAAACAAAAACAGAAAGAAAAACAAAATTAAAATATCTCTTGCTGAAGGTGGGAATGGTGCAAAGAGCTTGACCACAATGCCTGTGCTCACGGACACTTGCTCTTCCACGCCCGTTCTTGTTTGGGAATTTCAAATTTGTTTTAATATTAATATATATTTCCATCCCTGTTTTTTCCTTCTTTTTTATTATTTTAATTTTTTCTATTATTCTTCCTGTGTTTGGAGCGCGAAGCTCCGTGTCCGCTGGAGAAATCGATAAATCCAAAGCCAAGAGTGTGTTTGTGGGGGGAATTGGGCAGCCACACTGGGAGCTGCGGGATGGAGCCAACCGCGGGTTCCTGTAAGCGGCGGCAGCAGCGGGGGCTCCGTCACCCACCCCGCTATCGGGGATCGGGAGAACGGGGACTGGAGCCGATAGCCACACTCCCCTTTCCCTGCCCCTGGAAATTCCCAACCGGGCGAGTTCAGCTCAAAAGAAATGTGAGGAATTATGGAAGCTGCAGCCGGGAATCTCGGATCAAACGCCTCTGCCCTCCACACCGCCCGGGGAATAAATTCCTTTACATTCGGCTTTATTTAATATTTTAGAATGCATAAAACGTGATCGTTCTCGCTCCTGGCTCTGTTAGCTCTGAGCTGTGTTCTGGCAGAGCCGAGCCCGGGTCCCCGCGAGTGAATGACACTCCAGGAAAAATTAAATTAAATTAAAACCATCTGAGGCAGCTCCCGGAGGGTCCCGGGCAGAAAGTGCCGGAGGGGACGGCTGAGCAGCAGGACTCGAGGATCTCCTCTCTGAAGGGAAAGAGGGTAAACCCTAAAAAGAGCAGTTTTGTCCTAAATCGCAGCGAGATCCCAAATACCTATTAATCCTGGAATACCTGACGGAATGGCCGTCGGACAGAAACCTGATAGAAATCTTTGCGTGTGAAAACAGATATATCTCTCCTAATTAGTTGCCGAGACACTGTTGTCCTGGTTCAACAAAATACTAATCACCTGTCCCAAATTCCTAAATCTCCCTTTTAACTCCTGTCCTTGAAGTCGCATTTAGTCCCACGTCAGAAACAGCCCGGACCAGCAGGGAAGTGCCCGCATCCCCGCGCTGTCTCCGCAGCCTGTCCTGTCCCTTATCCCGGTATTTCGGGGCCATCCCCATGGATGGGGGTCACTGCCGATGTCCCCCCGCACGGATGGACCCTGCCGCGGGCGCGGGGAAGATGCTGCTCGGTGCCTCGGAGCGCTATGTGGGAGCATCCCTGACTGCGTGTCTGTTTTCCCTCCTTTTCCTCCTGAAAAAAACTTCCACGGTTCCAGCCGTTAATAAAATTCCGCGTCTCGGAGACGCGGTGCATTGCCACCCTCTCCCCTCCAAGTGTTTTCTAGAGCCCTTAGCGCTCTGTCCCCTTGGCTGCAGGTAACCCCGAATTAAGCAGAGAGGCAAAAGGGGGCATTCGCCTCAGCAAGGGCTGGGGGGACCGCCCCGGGACCCCCATCCCGCAGTCTCGGCGGTGGCTGCGCGGTGCCCGCATCGCTCCGAGGGGAGCCGGGTCCCGGCGGGTTCAGCCCAGGGAAGCAGATCCCGGCTGGAAACAGGCGTTCCGATACCCATTTCCACCGTTGCCTTCGGGACTGGTTCCGGTTCGTTATCGCCGTGGTGATCCCTAGGGCTGGAGGCGCCGAGTGAGGCGGGGTACCGGGAAATCCCCGGTGAGAGGATTCAGTTTGGCTGTGGGGTGCGGTGTGTGAGCTGGGATTTCACTCGGTGCAGGGAGAGATGTGATAGCTCTGAAAAGCAGAGGATGCGTTTTCCCCCCTGCCTCGTGTTGTTGTGACAAACGGGACGATAGATTTTGTTCAGGAATTAAATGGATAAATTTTTGGATAGGGCAGCAGAACATTTATGGATATCTTGGACCTCTGTTTGTTCATTCTCCCTTTTTTTCCCGAAGTATTTCAGAAATTGTTTTCTGTGTCTTTCTTTTGTTGTTGTTTTGTTTGTGGTTTGGTTTTTTTATTATTATTATTATTATTATTATTATTATTATTATTATTATTATTACTTTTCCTTCCAAACATTTATGTAAGACCAGGGATACATTAGACTGGGAAAACATTAAAATTAGCTCTGAAAAAGTTTAGCTGGGGCTCTGGCTGCTTTAGTCTACAGCAGTTCAGGTATTTTCTTCTCCACTCACCTGCTTCCCTGTTGTTTAGATGCCCAGATCAGCTACCAAGGTGTGGCTGTGAGACTCTCCAGACATAAAATTCAGCATAAAAAATTCAGACATAAAACTCAGCAAACCCTGAGCTCCTGGTGCAGGGTGCAACTTTCTGGTTATGAAATCAAGCATTAGGACATTGTGCTCAGTAGCAAAAAATCCTGCAGCTTGATTGTAAAATAAGGAGGGATTTTATTGCTTTCACATCCTTTTGGGATCAGCAGAAAGCTTCTGAGAGAGCCTTTTTATTACAAAAATAAAATACAAATCTCTTTCCCTGCCACCAGGGACACACTGGGGTGCGGGAGCAGCCTGGGGTCCTGCCGGCGGTGGGCTGGAGTGAGCTGGAGCCCTGTGACAGAGGGAGCAGGGTGAGCCACAGGGCCCGGTGCACCCGCTCACGGGCACAAGTTTTGGCTGTGGCATTTTACAACCTGGAGTAGAGACAGAGCAGGGTGTGACCAGCATGGGCTCACACTGGCACCCAGGCGTGCACAGCACACATCGCTGGGCTCTGTACTGGGCCGGTGTGATCTGGTCCTGCCACTGTGCCTTGGGTTTGTGGATCTGGTGCTGCCACTGGTCCCTTGTTTTTGTGGATCTGCCTGCTGTTGCCGTCCCTCGTGTTTGTGACTTGCTCCAATTCCCATCTGAGGCTTTCCAGCTGCTCCAAGGGGCAGTGCTAGCATTTCTGCTCAGGAATGTGGACCTGTTTGGCTGGATACTGGACAGACAGATGGAAAGCTGTGGCTCAGAGCCCACAGTCGGGAATATTGCAAGAAGTAGCTGTCACTACTAAGGAATGCGGCAGAGGAGGGAGATTAAGATTGAGATCCTCAGATCCACTCTGCACCGCACGCAAACTCCAGGTTTTGAAGCTTCTCAGCTTCTTCTCAAGCTGGCGGGACTGGGGCATTGACATGATGGCAGCAGTTCCATTTCTCCTTTGTTTTGGTGCAAGGAGGAATTGAGCTGTAAGAAATGTAATAAGCCAGATGTGGCAGGGAAAAAAAAGAAATCCTGAAAGAATGGTAGATTAGATAAACATAATTTCCTGGGACGAGCAAGGTAATAAATGAGATCATCCTGTAAAACACCTGGGGCTGCAAAGACACAGCTTTTATTGGACTGTCCAGGGCCGTGGGTGGAGGTACTTGGCTTCCAGTCAGCTACAGGGTGCTGGGCTCACTGGGGAGCCCTCCTAGCTCTCTCCAGCTTCATCTGCAGCAGTAGTTTGCCTGAGTAGGAAAAGGGGCTCACCTGGGACAAGCTGAGTCTTGACTGGAAGTTTTGCTCCCTTAGCTGCTCACGAATGCTTTAAAGTTTCGACAAGCCCTTGCACACACAGGGAGATAGAGCAGCCTTCCTCAAAACAGTCACACCTCCCAGTCCCAGCACTTCCCCCTCGCGTGCACAGGGTGCGCAGCAGGAACACCTACTAATCAAACGGAGAAACTTAAGAAGAAAGTTTTCACTCTGAACTGCATCCAGATCACCATTCCTCCATTAAAATTATATTTTTAATGTCCTATAATTACACCAGGATAAGCCCAGGTGTGTGTTCATGTGAGATAACACACGCAGGTACTGGTGAACACACTGGGCTTTGTCTCAGCCTCCCTGGTGCTCCCCAGGCGTGTGTTATCTCCAAGTTTCATGTACCTTGTCATGACTTACTGTTTAATTAGATGTTTTTAAATTAATTTTTTTCTTTGTTAGAAATAAAGAGCAATTCTTAAAGGGTAGGTTCAGGAAAGCCAGCTTGAGTTGTTTCTTGGCATGTGGCTTGAAACAAAGTAGCAGCACCTCTGCTTTGGGAGGGAGACCCCATGGTGAGGCTTCTCCATGGACAGCACTGAGTGAGCAGCACAGACATTTTGGGCTTGCTCTGGAGCACCTTTTCCTTAATTTCGGGGGCTGTGAGGCATTTTTGCAGTTTGATGGCCACTGTCACATCACTACCCTGGCTCCCACAGGGGTTACTTCATCCACAGGTGGATTGGCAGCCAGACAGCCTTGGCCAGGTGACACCTGTTGTGTTTGTCCCTGCAAAGGAAGTGGTGCCAAGATCTTAAACTGTGTGACAGCACAGGTACCTGCCTCACTGGGGTCCATCAGGACACACCCACAGCAGCACAGACAGAGGCAAGACCCATAGGGACCCATCTGTGTCACTCCAGCCCAGGGACACACTAAACCTGCAGCAGAGCAGAGGCAAACACAGACTATTCCTCACAGTTTAATAATATTCCAAGATATATGATCTTAGAAAAAAAAATGTTTTCAATCTCTCTTAATTATTCAAAGAGCCTAAATGAGGTTCTCTGAAGTCCTAGACTAGCACTCTAACCACTAAACCATCCCACCCTTTCCTGTGTGATCCAGGGAATTACTCATTCTTGCTGTCCTTCCATCTGTTTATTTATTTTAATTCTTAATGGAGGAAATAATTAGCAAATCTGGATGTGATGCTTGGAGCTGCTGCGTGCTCAGCTCTCCTCTCCCTGGCCTGTCCCCAACCCAGCTTCGCCGTGCCTGGGTATTGACTTCCCTTTGGTGAGAAGCGTTGTGTTTTGGGTAGAAAGGGCAGAGAAGCACATGGGAGAGAGGGAATTGCTAGAAACGAGCCCAAGGTACCCATTGCAATTAAACAGCCCCAAAACACAGCATGGCAGGAGCTTGGGGTTTGGAGCAGGATGAGGGGAGCTGGGAGCAGGTTCACCTTTGTGGCTTAAAAATCCATCGCAGTGTCTGTGGTGCGTGCTTGGGATTCCAGGCGGGCTGAGTCTCCCCACCCTCTATGTCAGGCATTTATCTGGCATCAGTCACCAGAGTGCCGAGGCGCCAGGGAGTGAGGGATTGGGTCAGGTCCTGTTCCCTCTGGACTGGTCAGACAGGTCCCAGGGAACAAGTGGTGTCCCCAGGGCTCGCTGGGAGCCCCAAAGTGTCCACATACGGGTGAAAGCAGAGCCACCATCCCAGGGCTGGAGAGGTGCAAGCACAGGATCTGATCTTAGGGAGGTTTCCAGCACAAGATCCCACTTAGCAAGAGATGGGGCAGCCAGCCATTGAAAAACCATCACCAGAGGGTTTGTCTCACCAATACACTGGTGTCAGCAACCCAGGGCATCTGAGCAAGGAAAAGGAAAAGCCATTTTTTCTGTGACAGTGGGTGAGCAGTGCCTGTCCCGAGAGTGATCCCTGGACAAGCCGGCAGCTCTGGAGGAGCCGCTGAACTGAGAGATTCGTATTGCTGTGGTCAGTCCCAGACTAAAACCCTGCCAGCTTGGCAGGCTGGCAGTGAGCTCAGTATTAAGGGAATTTTTTTTTCTATTATTATTCATGTCTAATCTTTGCTGAATGGTCTTTTGCCCTTCAACAACCTGAACAGATTTAACAAATGGACAGGAACATCGCAGCAGCTTCCATGGGATTGGCCACCGCAACGTCACAGCTTTGTTCTCCCCTTTCAGCTTATGGAGATTCCAGCCACACAAATTCATCTATAGGGAATACAGGGAAAATCTCTCATGCATATTATTGTGAAATGGATTAAACTGTTTAAACACATAAACATCTCATAGACTGAGTGCCAAAGTGTTTGTGCTGCTAAAGGAGTAAAGTTGGGGTGGTTGATGCTACAGGCAGAGTTGTGGAGTGTGTGGGACTGGGAGCCCTTGCTGCAGAACAGCCAGGGGTGACACTGGATGGGGAACTTCCCTTGGTGACAGCATGGAGCAGTGTGGGTTTCCAATTCCTCTGGCTTAAATCCTCTGGCTCTCTAGCCTCCCGTTTCTAAACCTGCTTGGTTTGTGGTGTGAAACATGAATTCTATACCAGCAGAATTTGAACTGAATTTTAAATAATTATTCAGTAATTGAACTGAAATTGAAATAGTTAATTTTCTAATGTAGATATGGCAGGGCATAGCTGCCGACTCAGAAAAAGTAATTTAGAATGAAGGAGGAGGGAAATAATGTGAATTACCAGACTAAACTGACTTCTCCAAAGAAGTTGCTGCATTGGGGTGGCTTCCAACCAACAGTGCAGGAAATATCTCCAAACACTTAGTCACTCAAAAGCAGAACTCAAATAATTTTCATTCATTCCCTTCAAAGGTTCAGATTACCTGAGTTTTACTGTTTAGGGGGGACATTTTAATCATTGATGTTTGGTGCCTTCCAGTGAAGTGTTTCTGCGGTTACTGCTCAAGCTGTGACATCAGTGTTCCCCAGACAGCAGAATTCACTCCATGAAATGAAGCATGGAAAGGAAAAGTGGGAACTCACCACAAATTAATTGTGAGCAGTTTCCAAAAAACGGAGAAACTATTCTGAACAACAGCGTATCTGAGACTGAGTCATTCCTAAATGGTGAAGCTGGAAAATGCATTATTAATTAAAATTATCAATTGCAAAGCACTTTCTAATCCAAATCCCAAGTCCTGCAGGAGCACAGGGGGTTGAGTAAATTTTAATATTATATCAGCTGGCCATTCCTATCAAGGCACAACGTACTCAGCAGGGACCATGTTAACCACACCATTGTACCCATGAATTTGGGGTAGTCTGAACCTTCTTGCTCCACTGATCCATCCCAAAGCTCCTCAGGAGATACCTGCAGTGATACATGGTTGGGGTTTCACTGGGTCAAACAGAGGTACAGAATGAAAAATGGAATTAATATCACATGGCAACTTCATATTTCTTTCCCAACCCGGTGAATGGATTTGCATGGGAAACAAAATGTTAAATATAGGAGTTTTGCATAGGCATGGGACCTCTCCTGATCCTAGTTTTCTCATGGGAATAGTTTGAGGTTTTATACCTGCTCTCTTCCAAGGGTCCGAGATTCATTTCCCTATCAGAACTCAGCGATCTCGAAAATCCACAGACAAAACCAAGATTCTTTCCATCCTTCCATTTGAAAAGGCCAATGATGGTGGTTCCTAGAGAGGCTCTTTGACAAGGGGACTTGGTTCAGGTTGTGCGTTCAAGATAAAGAGAGTACCTGTATAATCCCCTCTGGGAAGAGAGGATAATTACAGAGTGCGCGTTTGAAATACAGCTGATGGCTCTGACCTCCTTTCCTGGACCACCAATAAATACCTCTCTGCTGAAACATCAGGAAATTGGAGCAGCTGAACTCTGCAGTACCTTCTCCCTGAAAAGGGCTTTTAAAGGGACGGCGGGAGCAGCTGCCCCTGGCTCATACCCACATCCAGATATATTTTTTTATATACATATGTATCTCCATCTTATAATTTACATCAGAGACATTCAAATGAAGGTTGGATGAGCTCACTGACAGCTCTTCCTGGAAGACAACAGCAATCCCTCAGCTTTCTGCAGCACTTTCATCAGGGGCTGCACACCGACATCCATCATCAGCCCGAGCTTCTCCCCGCTGCCGGCCCGAGGCGGCTCAAATCAGCGGGACCCCCGGCCAGGGAACAAACCGCGGGGTTTGGGGCTGTCATCGCTGCACCTGCAGAGTCATGGAACCAAAATCTCGGCACCTGAGGCAGGTTTGGAGGGTGCAGGTGTCCCCTTGCCGGGCAGCACGGCTCAGGTCTCTGCCCCGCAGCGACGCCCGAGGCAGCCGAGGTGACCGGGGCAAGGTCCTGGAGAGGGGCGGGGCTGAGAGGCTTTGGTGGGGGACTGGAGACAGCGCTGTTGTGCCTGAAGATGAGCGATTGCTTTGTCCCAGGTTGTCTCCTAAGGCGATTCACTGATACCTCTTTAAAATGCAACCTCAACAGTAGAGCACTCCCACTTTTAAAGGGATGTCGCAATAAAAGCTCCGATATCCAGGGATTCCGCCTTACGGAAGAAGAGAATTTACCTGTAGTTTATCTGGGGAGAGAAGAAAACAGACTTGTAAGACGGGCAGCGATTTGCATGTTCCCTCTGGACCTGTTTTTCCCCTCACAGCACACCGAGCTCCAGCTGGAAATGGAACAGAACAAATAACACCACGATAAGCAACTCAGTTCCCAAGTACCACAAATTTTCCTGCTTACAAATCATTTTGCAAGCAGGCAGCACATTTCTCCCATGGAAACGAGTAAATACTTCGTATTTTTCTCTTCTTGTAGGCAAAATTTCTTTTCCCTTAGACCCAAAAGTCGCTGGTTTGCTGCCAGCCCTGAGCACGGACACCGGCTCCCGCAGCTCCCGGCAATCCCCGCACCAAAGACTCAGCCGGGCTGCAGCTGCACCTTCCTCACCGAATATTTACATATCAAAGTGTCCATTGCCAGGAATCACAATGGTGATTTCACCCACAAACTTTGGTGAACAAAGATGAGGAAGGAGAAGGAATGCAGGAGCTAAGGGATGGAGCATCCTCAGCCCGGACCATGCGGGAGAGGGAGGATGAGGAAGCAGAGGCGCAGGGCTGCCGTTCGGTTCATGCTGGATTTCACTGGGCAAAAGTAGGAAATCCTCCAAGGTTTTCCAGGTAGAAGCCTTTGAAGAATGGGTTTGTTTTGCTCCTTCCTCGAACTTAAAAGCCACAGGATCTACCTCAGCAAGCCGGAACAGAAGTGGCAGAAACTTGGTGCTTTCTTTTGGGACACTTTGAAGGCATGAGGCTCCTTATTCCATTCACTGGAATCACAGCCGAGCAATTCATTCAGCCGTGTTTATATCTTTCTCCCAGCTGTCTCCTGGAAGGCCCTCTGGGAGACAAGGCTGTGACATCCCATCCCACCTGCAGCATCGCTGGAGGTATCAGGACTCCTGTTGTTCATGGGAATTGTCTTTCCATTGACTGTCTGCTCCAAGGGGCATCATCACATCCTGTGCTCAGGTGCTGGACCAACTCCTCCTGGCTGCATTCAACACCCAAGTACTTCTCTCCTGGAGAAATCTCTCACCAGAGATTACTTGGCAAGTTTTAATTTGGTATCACAGCATTCTTCCCAGGTAAACATTATTATATTATTATCTGCAATTTCTTGCTGGAGACAGTCAATCCCAAACTGGGGTAGTGACTTGTCCTGTGTCATAACACAATTCTGCTCTGGCAGTGCCAGACACAAGGACATAACCCCAGGCTGGCAGGGTGTTCTCCAGCTCAGGAAAGTCCAGGGGTAAAGTGTTTCAGACACCAGGACTAGTTTGAAATCACTCTCCCTCTGCATCAGGGTTTTTATGAGCCACAGCAAACACAGTTGTGGAGGTTCATCATCTGACAGTTACACCAGGGTACGTTAAAAAGGCAAACCAGAGCTGACTCAACACAAAAGGCTCCTCTAATGGGAGATCACAAACTTTGTGGTTCACAGGGAAGATGAAGTCACATGTACCTGCTACAAGCACAGAGGCAAGTGACTTACGTGGGAGTTTGGGTCTCTCCACTGCTGCTTGCACACACCTGGAAGACGATGGATTGCAAGTGGTACCTGCCCTGTGAGGTTCAAGGCTGGAGTGAGAGGCTGAGTCCAATGAAAACACCTCCTGTGAGGTGTACAGAAGAAATTAGGATCATTTTCCTTACCACACTCAGCAAGATTCTGCTGTATGCCTGTTACTGCCATGCTGACCTTCTCCAAATCACCACAGCACCAGGAGCCAAGATGATGTGACAAACAGCTTGATTTCACAGCTTCTTACAGAAAATCTGGAGCTATGGAAACAGAGGCTGTACATAGTCAGCCTGCAGCACAGCACCTCCCAACTGGGCAATAGCTGAAACCCTGGATTGCTTAGAAAGGCATTCCCACAGACTGGAATTGCACATACACAGATCATGCCCATGTACCTGAGCTGTGGTAAATCATTTAACTTGCTCTGTGCCTCAATTTTCCCCAGCTGCACTAAGGAGCTGGCTTGAGTCAGGAGTGAGTTAATGGCTTTGGTGGCTGGTGCTGTACCAGCACTGGGCTGAGGATCAGCAACTCGTGAAGCCCTTTGAGGTCTGCCAGCATAACTTTATTCCAAAATCTGTTTTCCCTTTCAGATCTGACCCCTCTGACCCATGCCAGTGCTTACCTGTGTCCAGCCCACCTGCAGCATCCCCAAGGCAGGTTAAAATGCTTCACAGGGGCTTTAGTTTTTGAAATCTGCAGCCAAGCTCACCTGGATTTGCTGATTTAGAAGTAGCAGGGTTAATCTGAATAAACAACACTTCCATGGGAAAAAACCCTCTCAGGAATGCCAGGCAGTTTAGGAAAAGAGAAAAAAAAACCCCAAAAATCTTTAGGAGGACAGAGTGAAGCAATCAAGCATCAATAAATAATAACTGATAAATAACAAGAACAGATAACAAAGAGGACTTGCACTCCCCAGGAGTGCTCTGAGCACCTATTAAAGGTCTGAGGTCTCCTTCTACCCCTTTCTTTGGCTGAATCAACCCAAACTCCCATTTGTGCCCTGCCATTTATAGCTTCCTGGGGTGGGCCGGGGTGACCCAGGGGTACCCCATCCCACGCACCAGGCAGGGCTGGAGGGGCGCTTGTTTGGGCACCAGCATCCAACCCTTCCTCACCAGCCTTTGTAGTGTGTTGGTCTGTCACTGTATGCACGAGCACCTCTGGGATGAGTTTCTGCTGAGAAGCCCATCTTCCATGGTCAGGGGTGGAACCTGAGCCTGCCCAGGCTCCTGCCAGGGGGACGAGCTAGGGGAGAGCTGGGTCACTGCGGGAAAGGTGATATCCTACTCTGCCAAAAATGAGTGTCAAATGAGTGCAGTGACGTGATGTGGCGTTTCTATCCCCAGCTGCAAAGCACCACATGGGTATCAGGTCCTTCGCTTGGGCACAATGACACTGCAGGCCCCCCACTCACGTTGGGGCTGTTCAGCACCTCAAACCTCATCCTGCAGACCCATCACTGCTCCAAAGGGTTGCTGCTCTGCGCCGTAGCAGGGATGAGCCCTCGGCACGAGGCAGCGGGAGCAGCACCAAGTGCTTCCTGGCTGGGCTTGGAAGGGCGCAGGGGGTCGGCGCTGGGGCATTGGGCTGTCGGCCGCGTGCTGGGCGCCCGCACTGCTCTCATGCTTCCTTCTTGTCTGCAGGCTGGCTCAGGTGCTCCGATCACCTGCTGCTTGCGGGAACAGGAAAGCAGCAACTGAAGATCGAGGGGGACTTTTGGTTTACTCAGATGACAAGAGACAATTTTGGTTCCCCAAAAGCCAAGGAAACAAAGCTGTCAGGCTTTAATGGTAGCTTGTCTCCCTCCTGCAGCATGTTTATGGGCAAACAAGCTGCAGATCAGACCAGGCAAACAGCAGCAGGTGAGGCTCAATAACAATAATTCATGATTAATGGCGAATGTGGCTTTGTTTATTCTTGTTGTATTGAGGCAACGCTGTCTAATGGATGAAGCACTGCTGCAGGACTCCGGGGCCCGGCTCAGCTCCCAGCACTGCCGCCTGCTCGGTCCCTCCCTCCCATCCTGTGTGCCCCTTGAGGGCACAAACTCTACGTGACACAGGAGCCCTTTTCCACACCTGCATGTGCCCAAAGTGATGGGGTTGTGGCCTTGGCTGAGGCTTCGAGGCAGAAGAGCAATGCCAAAATCCATGCTCAGTGCTGGTGCCTGCCTGGTTTTCTTGTTGCACAGAACTGGGCTGACCCAGATGTGCTGGGCTTTACCCTTCGCAGCAGTGGGCTGCAGGGCACAGCTTTCCAGGGCTTTGTTTCTGACAGCATCATTCCTAAAACCTCCAGTATGCGTTTGCCAAGTGTTGTGTCTCCATGTCGCACATCAACACCATCCTTGCCTCCCTGACACTGCCTATGGGGTGACTGGCTAGCACAGAGTTATGTCCAACCATTCTCCAGCCCAGCTTTCCATAGGCTCTGGTGTTAAGTCACACTGGTACCAGCTGGGTTTTCCTCCTCCCCAGCTGCCGTGTGCCATGGATGTGTGGTGAGGCATGATCCCTCTCCCTGCATGGCTCTGCTGTCCCTCGGGTGCACAGGTTCCCAGCCATGCATGCGGCTTGAGCACAGCCACAGCATGAATGCAGGCATGCACAGATGTATCCAAATATAATCCAGTTTACAGAGCACAGCAGTTGTGATACTACAAGCAACACCTGCTCTCCAGGGATGTCTGGTTTGGGGGTGGCCCTTCCTGCAGCAGAACCCAGTCGCTGGGACCCTTCAGGGCCTCCCACCTCAGCAGCTCTGCACGGATATTTGCAAACCATGCTCTGACTTTTGATTTTAAGGGATCCCCTAGAGACTAACCTAACCTGTTCTGGGACTGCGGAAGAAAGCTTTGAAGTTGCTCCTTCCTGGAAATAAATCTGGTTTCCTATGTCTCAGGGGGATGTTCCTGTGTGTGTTCTGCCCTGAACCAACCTCAGTCATGGCAAACACTGACCACAGGCTCCAGCAGGGCACTGGTGCATCCTACCCTTTGCTCCCTGACTTTGTACAAGTTTTGTGCTGGGAGGAAACTCCATGTCTTTCAGCTCCTTTCCATTCATCCCTTAGTCTTAAAACATGAGTCATTTTTATGTAGCATGTGCTGATTTTTATTGCCATGCTAGCAAGTCGTTGAGCTGGATTTACAATATGCCGATTGTAAACACCCCCTCATAGGTCCAGTCCATGTATCCTCCCTGATTAATCCTGGGGCTTCTGTTTCATTTTGGGCATATGTATTTCCTTTATAAACCATGGCATTCACTGCTGCATTACTTGCAGGAACCATCTGACTGTGGAACAGACATTCCTGAGGAAGCACAAAGAATGCCAGGGCTGAAATGATCTTTGGATTCTTTCAAAACCTGTTTTTTTTCCCCCTGAGTTAAATTGGTTATTAATTTCAGAGCATAAAAGCCAAAGAGATTTGGCACAAGTCTCAGCCATAATTTTAACTTATAAACCTTTATTGTATCTAAGAACATTTCTTATGGAATGACAAATGGGAAAACTGAGCCACTTTGTCCCGGTGTGATGCCGTAGGCCCAATGAGATGCTGCAGTAACCAGTGCCTGCATAACCTTGTGTTAATTGACTTTTTCCCATTAAGCAAAGGGAAGTTTGTGCTGGATTAATTGGGTTTGATCTTCTCAAGCTTCCTTTAAGCCAGGGATGATGAAAGTTTAGGGCTGTGGCTATTTGTGGGGCTAATCCCAGAACTGAAGGCAAAGAAACTCTTTCCCCTGGTTCCCATGGGCATATCATGAAAGCACAGCTCTCAGCCAGCCCAGCAGCTCCTGGGTTTGGGACAGGGAATGGTGGTGTTGGCTCAGGTGGTTGATTTCTGCCCGGTGGGATGCAGCATGTGCTGGCACAGAGCTGCAGCTGAAATCCCTGGAGAGGATCGGCATCCTTGTCAGCAGGACCAGCCACGTTTTGCCTGGCCACCCACCTCCACAGAGCACCCAGAGGGGACAGGGAGGGCAGCTGGTCACATGTCCAGCCAGTGATGCTGCAGACAATCCTCAGCCTTCCAGAAGACCAGCCCAAACCTTGGCTTTAATTACAGCTGGGCTGGGAGGTGTGGGCAGTGTACAGGCTTCTTCCTTTCCTTTAACCTTTATTTAGTTTGGTTTCATCACCCCACCTCGCTTCTCTCATTGAGGAAAATAAGGAACTAATTAGACATCCCAGCATCTGTGCTGCTGCCTGGAGAGTCTGGTCTCTCAGCCATGGTCTCCTCTTCTCTCCCTCTTCCTTGTCTCCAGTGCCCATCCCCTCGAAGGCCAATGGCACCACCATCTCCACGCTGTCCATGAACAAAGATGGCCTGATTGGAGGGGTCACGAACCCCAATGAGGTTTTCTGCTCCGTGCCTGGGCGCCTCTCTCTCCTCAGCTCCACTTCCAAGTACAAGGTGACGGTCGGGGAGGTGCAGAGGAGGCTCTCGCCCCCCGAGTGTCTCAACGCCTCTCTCCTTGGCGGGGTGCTCCGCAGGTAAGCTGCCCCAAGAGCCCCAAGATCTGTGTTCAGCAGCAGCTCTTACCTCAGATAAAGAGATGAGAAATTCTGGTGTGTGGTACATTAAGGAATAGTATTTTTACTGCTTTTTCTTCTTTCCTTTCAAACTTCAAACCTTAAACTAGGATTATGGTTATTTTAACATGGATTACATGGAAATTTATTTTCCTTCTTTGTTTTCTCTTTTCAGAGCTAAATCAAAAAATGGAGGCCGGTGTTTAAGGGAAAGGTTAGAGAAAATTGGACTAAATCTACCTGCAGGAAGGCGCAAAGCTGCCAACGTCACCCTGCTCACATCCCTTGTGGAAGGTAACAGTCTCTCCCTGTTCCCATGGAGGGTGGAGTGCTGAAACTTCCAACCCCTTAATTTCCAGCTTTCCACAAACCAGAACACTTAAAATATGGAGTGGTCATCACTGAATGAGCATGTCAATGTCCCTGGGTAAGTCTCCACATTGATTCAAGGATGTGTCCTCTTAAAGAGCAGACTCTTGGGAAGGCAGTGAGCAGAATGCAAATGAAACAAAGACAGCAAATGTCCAAGAAAATGTCCAAGCATGGCTGCCCTGCCTAAGGTAGGAGGTTGGAATTGCATGATCCCTAAGGTCTCTTCCAACCCAAACCATTCTAGAACTCTATGCTTCCATGTCTGTTTTCCAAAATTCAGCCATTTCTGTTCGATCAGATGTGGCCCATGGAAAAGGCATCCTCATGGATGCCAAGCAGGACTGTGAACATCCTTCTGGCTGGAGCTCAGGTATCCCTCATTTCTTTGAGCTGGTTTTAATAGTTGGGTCACAGACACCAAACACAAAACATAGCCTGAATAAAGCTGCCAAGAATTTCCCAGCTGCTCTGCATCCCCGTGAGGCCACCTATGGCACAGCGGAGCTTTCGACCACACCACCCTCGGGCAGCATCCCAAGCTCAGGTCCGTGTCATGGCGCCTGTAAGAAGGAAATGCCCCATATGTAAGTCCTTCCCTCCTCCAGGAAATGAGTGAGACACCATGGAGATGTCAAACTGCTCTGAAGTTTTGCAGGTGGAGCTCAGGTGTGTAGCAGCCACCCTCAGAGCTATGGAAAAGGTGCTGCCCTGGCAGGCAGAGCCCTGCCCAGACATGTGAGGTGCCCCTGCCTAACTCAGTTACTTCCTCCCCTCCTACTTCTCTCCACCATGGAAATGATGATGTTGCCTCTGCATCCTGGGAGAAAAGCACACGGGGATGTAAACAAATGGAATGACAGCTCTGCCCCCTCTGAGCTCAGGAATCCATTGTGTCTGTGCCGCGTGGTGCAGGCAGCTGCCTGCGGATCCTGAATAGAAAATCATCTCCATTGTCGCCAGCAAATTAAATGACCTGCTTCATTAGGCGGAGGTTGTTACTCAGGGCAGTTGGTTCGTGCTGAATGAAAGGCTGATTTCCATGAAAATAAAAGAAAGAAAAGAATGAAGGAAAGAAAGGAAGGAAGAAATGTACAGTTTGATTTCAAGTGGCTGCTGATGTTTTGGTTTCTGCTTCCTGGTCATAGCAAATAGGAGTGATACCATGTGTGTTTGATGGATATAATTTCCTCCTGCTTGTAAGCATGATGGAAGCAGGGGATGTTCCACCCAGAGCAATGTGGCACACACAAACTGGCTTGTGCCCCTCTGGCCCAAACACACTCTCTCCTGAACATTTGCTGACTTGGCTTAATTTGTTTTCTCCCCTCTGCCTTCCTAAGGTCTAATTATTTAAAAGAACCAGTGTCTGTGTCTGAGTGCTAATGGAATACTTTTTTTTACACCAACCCACAGCCACTCATACAGAAGGGGAGGATGTTCCTGGAGAACCCAGGGAGCACCAGGTAGAAACAGCTCCCTTGGGAGTCCTCACCACGTATACCAGGCACTCACCCTCCCTTGGGAAAGACAGCACCTCCAGCCTGGACCCAGGGGAGCAGCAGGGCTGTATTTCCTCTCCAGAAACATCCCTAAGCTCTTGGAAGGAGGTTTGCCCTCAGACAGGCTCTTGCTGCCCCTCTGCCCACCATGGCCCTCTGTGCAATCTCCTGCAGCCTCTCCTCCTCAAGATCTGGCTCAATTTAACACTAAAGCCAGAGTGCCCTGTCCCCCCTGGCACCTCTGTAATCCAGCATCCAAATTGCCTTTAAAAAACATTAAAATGTGCAGCCACTCACACACTCATGGAAGAAATATATCCTGGCTCCAGCCCTGGCTCTGATCATGAGGTCACTCAGCTCTTTATTATTATCCCAGTGTCAGTTTTTCAGCAGTTATTCCTTTCTGACTGTTTTTTTAATGCACAAACAACTGCAATTCTGATACTTTGGGTTTACCTTATTTGCTCTTTCTCTGGAGGAGGAGATGAAGTGGGAAGTACTGTTGTTATGTGGGAAGCAGGGACACTTTCCTATAACAGGGCTCCACAGACTGAGCTCCAGGAGCCAGGCAGGCTGGGATGGGATCTGGGTTAATGCTATTAGGATGGATGGCCTAATACGTGTGAGCAGCAGGGGGGCAAGGCAAATTAGCTCTGCCTGCCCGACTGGGATTTCGGGTGTTGGGCATGATCAATTGCCATCAGCTCTGATTATTTCCACGGGGATGCCTGGAGATGGATCAATTCCATCAATGGGTGGGCATTTCCACGGGGTGATGGATACGCTGCCTCCACGTCCAGCCTGAGGGCCCCTGGGCACTGTGGGGGATGTAACCCCCTTCCTCCTGCCCCTTCCTCCTGCCCTGCCTTGTCCAGCAGTCACGGGGCTGAGGTCACTCTTTGACCCTCCAGTCTCCCTTTCAATCTCTTCTCAGTTTGGAGAGGCCAAGCAGGAAATTTGTGAAGAAGTAGGGAAAGATTCAGCAGGGGATGTTCCCAAGTAGGGAAAGATTCAGCAGGGGATGTTCCCAAGTAAGAAACACCTCTGCTATTCTTCGTTTTGCAGAAGGTGCCCAGAGTCACACCTCATCCTGCTCCAAGGCCAGCAGTGTCTTGATGTTTTTGTAAAAGGTAGTAAAGGAAGGACCCAGATGCTGTTTAGAGCTGACACTGGCTCACTTGGCCCACACAGACTAATTACCTTACAGATAAGAATAAGAAACTCAGTGGTGTTTCTGCAGCAAGAGATGAAGGTGGGGAGAGCTCTTGGGTGGCCACTGAGACAGGGAAGGGCCCTAGTCCTACCAGAACTGAGTCCCAACAGTGAGATGGCTAAAGCTCTGCAGAGGTTCACAGTTCCCTGTCACACTGATGTTGGCACAGTGCTGATGTTCCTCTGTCCTCTCACAGGTGAAGCTATTCACCTGGCTCGGGATTTTGGCTACGTCTGTGAAACCGAGTTTCCGGCCAAGGCAGCGGCAGAGTACCTGTGCCGGCAGCACTCCGACCCCACGGAGCTCCACACCAGGAAAAACATGCTGCTGGCTACCAAGTGAGTACAGAGGGCAACGAGCCACTGGTGCATTCGGTATCTGCAGCCCGGGAGGGCAGCATTAGCCCCCAAACTTTGCTCTTCTGTGGGGAAGAAATGGGCTCACACTGCAGGAAGGTGTCCAGCAGGAGTAATGGCCTGCACAGATTGAAGGGTTTGTTCCTGCATGGGAGAGGGTAACCCAGCCTTGGGGAGCGTTTTGGTACTGCCTCATGTGCCCTTTCAAAGCTGGAGCAGCAGCAGTGGCTCCAGTTCTGCACTCAGGGGCTTTTGCCAGCCTAAAGCCAAAAAACTCCCAGTGGAGAGGTGGCTGCTCAGGCAGGAAGCAGGAAAGGAACCCCAAAATACACCCAGAGAAGTTGTGGATGCCCCATGCCTGAAAGTGTTTAATGCTGGGTTGGATGAAGTTCTGAGCAACCTGGTGTCCACACCAGAGGGTTTGGAACTGGATGATCTTTTAGCTCCCTTCCAACCCAAACTGTTCTATGATTCCATGACTGTGTCCTGCAGCTCTCCACATATATACTAGTGACCAAACCTCTTTTTCAGGCAAATTTGCAAGGAGTTTGCAGACCTGATAGCCCAGGATCGCTCTCCGCTGGGGAACAGCCGCCCCTCGCTCATCCTGGAGCCTGGAGTCCAGAGCTGTTTGACTCATTTCAGCCTGATAACCCATGGCTTCGGGGGCCCGGCCATCTGTGCCGCCCTCACTGCCTTCCAGAACTACCTGGTAGAGTCCCTCAAAGGGCTGGATAAAATATTCATGAACAGCACAGGGAACGGACACACGACCGGGGACTCCAAAGCGTCAGACAAAGAGGTGAAGCATCGGAAATAACAGCGCTGCCTCCCCCGGTGGGAGCTTTCCCTGGGCAGCAGCGATGGCTCCAGGGGAAAGGATGACCCAGTGCACCGTTTTCTAAACTGCTGACTTCGAACGTGTGAGGAAACTCGTAAAGCAAACAAAGAAAAGACAGGAAAAAAGAAGACTTAAAGAATTTAAGAAGAAAACAGTGCTAATGAACGTAGTGAGATTGAGAGAAGCCAGGCTAATGGCTTTGGGGTTTTGCTTTTTTTTTTTTTTTTTTTTTTTGTAACATGGATGGAGGAAGCCAAGTCATGTGCAATTTGATTTTATTTTGCTTTTAAAGAAACCCATAGTGAAATCCTTCTGTGCTCGAGGAATTTGTTCCAACTGAAAAACTGAGAGGAAAGAGCAAAAGCCTCATCAGTGCAAGACCCAGAGCAGGAGGAGCAGAAGCAGCCAAGGGCAGGGGGACGGAACCCTGGCTCTACCTGGATTTATCTGCTGGTTTTGAGGCAAACACAGAGAAAACCTTCCCATTTCCCCACCCACAGCCCAGCCCTGATGCCAGGCCAAGGAAAATTGCTGGCAGAACTGCTGTGGATTTAAAGCAGATCCAGGCTTTGTTTACAGCTTCAAACTGAGACTCACTGTGGATTTTCCCGTGGGCTGAGGAGCCCCAAGACACAGCACGAGGCAGGAACAACCACACAGCTGATGAGTCCCAGGGCAGGACTGAGGGGAGTCCCCCTGACTGCTGCCCTCCTGGCTGGGGATAAGGCAGGTGAAGTTAAACCCAGGACTAAATAAAACTCCACAACCTACAGATAACAGCATACAAGTTTCTAAAATTAGATATAATAATAGTAAATAAAGCACAAGGAGCAGAACTTGAACTAGGCCAAACTGAACTGCTTAATCTGTATATATTTATTTATGTGTAATTAAAATCTGAAAGTTTTAAAATGTCCAGTGCAAGTTATTTATATCAAATTGAGTTGGGTTTTTTGTTTTGCCTTTTTTTTGTTTGTTTGTTTTGGGTTGGGTTTTTTTCTTTTGAAAGATGAAAATCTTTGGATTTTTTGCCATTAGAAATGGGAATGAAGTTTTGGATCCACCAAACTGTAGCATGGACAAGCTAGGCTGTGATGATGATAACTCTAGAAGTTTTGCAGGATTTTGTACTTGCTGTTGTTTCTCTTAATGCTGCAATAGATGTACAACACCCACACTACAATGTCATTCTCATTCTCTTAATAAACCTCTTTTTATTTGAAGAAAGCACCTCCATCATCTTTGTGAGAAGGATCCTTCGCCTCTGTGGTTGTATCTTAAAAGGGATTAAATAGTTTGTTACATGGAAATTATATAAAATTGCATAGATTTAAGAAAGAATTCTCCAGTTTCATGGCTGGGGGTTGAGTGCTGCCACAAACAGAGCTCAGGAGCTGGTGTTCCTGCCCAGAGTCCCCAGCCCTCATGCTGAGCCAACTGGCGCCAGTGGAGATGAATGAGTTTGCTGATGCTTCAGAACTACTCAGGGTAGTCAAATCTAAACCTGTCTGTGAGGAGCTGCAGAAGGACCTCATGGTATCAGTGATAAAACAGAAGATAAAACAGCCCCACTGATCTCCAGGAAATGAAGTTCCAAATTAGTTGTGTTCGTGGCGTCACCATGAGCAGGAGTCTGCAGCAGCACCTCGTACTCCCAGAGCTTAGAAATAAACACAATGGGAATGGTCAGAAAAAGGATTAACAAAGCAAAAACCAGATTATGTCACATGACATCTGTGTGCTTGCCCTGTATTGCTCTGTCCTGAATGGCACTTACAGATCTTGTAAAATCCAGCTGGTAAATCCATGGGGAACTCAGGTGGGAGCAACTCCCATGCAAGGCAGGACCAAGGGCTGGACCAAGGAGGAAGCACATGTGCAGGATGTGACAGAGGTGTGGAAAACAATGGGATAAAAGAACACAAACAGGGAAAGATGACACCAAACCAAGAGACTGGACACCCATGGTCAGAAAGAAATGGTCAGAAAGCAGGTTTAAGTAAGTCTTACCTGCCTCAGGTAAGAAGCTGTGACTTTTCATGGGAACAGATGTAAAAAAAACAGACGTAAATTTTGACACAATGGAAGAGGGTGATTTTAGGGAGCCTCCTTGCTGTCTTCACTACACATCCTTGCTCCTCACAAAGGGGCAGATGGAGGGACTGAGCTATGGCAGCACTCCCTGCATTGGACTCTTCTCAGAGCTGCACCCCACAGGTTTCTCTGGAGGTGCAGAAAAGGCTGATGGTAATAGAGGGAGAACCTCAAACAGTCCCGAAAGAGACCACAGGAGGTTTGAAACACAAACCTCCATTTCAGGAAAGTGTGAAAGGAAACATTTAATGTCCTAATAGAATCTGTGGGGATGGCTCAGCATCAGAAACTGGCATCTAAATATTCCCTTCAAAGCTTAGAGAGGCATTAAAATATGGAAACGGATTGGAAACATCCCTTGGTATGAGGTTTGTGAAAGGAAAGACCTAAATGACGGGCTCTGCAGGTCTGGTTTTGCTCTGGACCTTCCCAAAGAAAGAACCAAGAAACAAGGAGGAGTCGGGGAGCAGAATGGAAATACTACACATCACATCAGAGGCTTGTTTACACTTCAAAGTCAGTTTGGATAATGCAGGGTGTGAGCCAAAAGCACAAAAATTATTCCTATTTAAAATTATTCCAAAGTAGGAGCACCCTGTTCTGCATCAGCATAATCCACATTTAAATAGATTATGATAAAGGAGAGTAAGGTGCTTTTGTGCTACAATACAGGTTTCCCTACATAGAGTTATTTAGGATAACTATCCTGAAATGATTCCATTTGCAGACATCCTCTGGTGCACGGTATCAGAGCAGAGCAAGTGACGCTCCAACACGGGATGAAAGTGTGTGTGCGTGCACTGCAATATCCAGGCATGAAATATCATTTCCTAATTTAATCACATTATGCAAACCTGGCTTGGCTGGGGCACTTTGAATATCAAGGAATTCTTAGACACAGCACGGATGAGCAATGCAGACAGAGTATCAGGATCTGCCTCCAGTAATTACATACTACATCCATGGGGTGGAAAATACCTCCCTCCTCATTTTCCTTCTTGGGTACCTGCGAGTCTTTGGAATGTTTTATGAGGAAAAGTCTGGTGCCTGAAAGGCCAGGACATCTTCAATGACCTGTGAGTGGGAGGAAGTTGCATGATTTGGATTCACTTGTTGATCAGATGCTCAAGATGAGTAACGGACACACCACATAGGAGCAATTTTCTAAAACATCAAGACTTCCCAAAATTTTGGACACCCTCATTCCTGCAGGCCCACAGAGACACTTCAGAAGAGTCAGGGGTCGTGGAAGGCCAATTCTTGTCTGTACTGGAGTCCCCTCCCAGCTCACTGTCAAACAAGACCATCCCCTGACATGTCCTCTCCCTTTCCATCCTAAGAGAAAAAAAACATTTTACACAATTCCAGGCTCAACCCTGGTATAAATTCCCATGCTGATTACAAATCTCATTGTGGGAAAATACATAGGATTGTGTCAACAAATAAAAATAGATCCAGACTCAGGGTTTCTATGGTTGTTACAAAACACGCTGGAATTTCAATTCTAAAGGGGAATGAAACAAAAAAAAAATACCTTTTTTGGATTAATTTAGAATGAATGACAAATCTAGGGAAACCACATACTAATCCTTGACAAGTGAAAAAGAGAGAAACTCTTCAATCCCTAAGAGTCAGCTGTCCCAAGGGCAAACCAAGGGTAACATGGAGCTTGACTGTGCTGCATCATTAATGCCAGGGAGCAGAGGCTGTGTTGGAATTCCAAGCGGCTTTGGACAGACTAAATAATTACCTTTAAACAGGCACCTTAAAAGCAACAGGGTAATAACAGCTCTCGGTGTGAAACAACCCAATAACCAGAGTTTGCTGACCTGTAGTTAATGCATTCCTTCCTATAGGAGAGTCCATTAAATTCCCAACTTTACATGTGGAATCCAAGGAGCCACACAGCCAGTGAGCAAGGGAAGTTTTTCCTGGTGGTGCAACTGAATCAAAGCACCCACACTGGAAACATTTTCAAGTCACACAGTAAAATAAATGTTTTTTGTGAGGGTGACATGATGGTCCTGAGATTATTGGTGTAGACTCTGCTCTCCCTGTCCATCTGCAGGATGTAGAGCCTTCATGATCCAAACAGAGTTGGCAGAAAGAGTCTGACCTAGCCATCAACCAGAATGTGGCCATGCTGAGCCACAAGTTATCACTTTGGTCTTCCCACCTCAGCTCCTTTATATGGAAAAGAATTCCCACTGTGGCTATCTGAGCATTTCCAATAGGATACCATAAATAGCAAATATAATTCCAGAAATTGAACATGATCATGGTGCTGAAGCATCCCAGAATTTTTCCAAGGCAGGAAATATTATGACAGTGAAGTCCTGGATGGTTCCTTTGTATGTTTTTATACTGACATCTTCAGATGCTTCTAATTTGATTATTTTCAGCAGAGAAAAAGCTAAAATTCCTGAGATCCAGAAGGATTTCTCATCAGGATACCTTTGTTTTAGTAGCAAAGGTTATATCCAAAGAAAATGTTAAATGGAGACAACTCAGCTTTTTTTGGGGTGTGAAATGAGTTCAGAGAAAGATCAATTAATTGCTCCAAGCCAAGAAGTTCTGCAGCACCTCAAGATGTGTCTGGATGCTGCAGCTTCTCACTTGACAATGTCTCTGCTGCGCAAAAGTGCCTTAAATTCTTATTGAGTTTTTCCACATTTAGAACCTTACATTCACTAAAAAAATCCCCAAGACTCAGCATTCTTTTCACAACTGAGAAGTTTCAGCTAATTCTGCAACAACATCTTGGATTTATCCTTAAACACATGCTATAAGTAAATCACACATTCTTCCCACAGGACATTCAAGGTCTTCCAGTCAAACTTTTCCTTTGTCACACGCCTGATCAAAGTGGATCCATGGATTCTTTTATTGGATGAGATTCAGAATATCAGTGGCTGAAATGCTGAGTGCCTTTATTCAGGAATTATGAGAGTTTCACCATATGTTGAAGACCTCATTGGCAGCTACATGGCATTATGACCAGATTTTTGTGCAGACTGGGTATTCCAGGGATATTGCTTTTTCAGAGAGATTTTTTTTTTTTCTCAGCATGCAGCAAAAACTTTCAAAAAAAAGGAGCAATTCCTATGGAAACATTTTATCCAATCCAAATATCTGTCTCTGTTTCAGGAGGGTTATGTTTATGTTCCCACAGTACCTTGTGCCATCAAACATCAAATCCTCATTGTATTAGACTCTGTGCTGAAATGTCTTACCTGCAAATTTCTGTTTCAGTAGGTAAGTTAACAAAGGAAACAGTTACCTGCACCTCACTGAAAACAGATGTGACATAAAGAGCTGAAGGGATGCGGGGAGTTTAGGAAACAGTTTGGATTCAACCACAGATAAATCAACTCGAGCATCATAACTACAAAAATCCCCCAAAATTTGTTTCAACAGTCTGTTTTAAAGATATAATCAGTATGTTTATAATTTTATTTCCAGTGATAAAAAACTCTCTCCTTTCAGAATCTCTGTTCTACTTCACTACCTGCAAAAACATTCCAGAAGGGAGGCGGGACACATAGGATGCAGGCACTGCTGAGGAGGAGAACGCTAGTGGCAGGGCCAGTTTGCTCAGTTTGGACCATGAAAACAACCTTTCTTACACCCTCTTGGTAATGTGCTGCTGTTTTGCCTCTTAAATGGACCCTGGCACCACAGGGAATTATTTCAGCCCAGGCCTCCCACTCCTGACCCATTTTCATTTCATTTCCTCTCCCAGCCCTGTCATATGGCAGCAGCACATTATGTATTATATATTACAGATTATGGCTTTTGGAGTTTCCTGCTAATTTGGTCATCACAGAGATCCTCCAGGAGCACACAGTAATCATCATGAGAGATGAGACCAGTCCTGTAGCACAGACAGCCCTGACTTGGCCCCATTCAGGTTCTCTTTGTGAGGAAGATGAGATTTGGAACAAAACTTCTTGAAAAAAAACTTCTCCAAAGTTCTCCAGAGCAAAAACGGGCACAGGGCATCCACAGCCCATCCTTGCCTTGTCAGAGCACAGGGCAAATGGGAAAGTTTCAGACAAACTGAAGCATTCAGCTCTCCCCAGGAAAGTGAGGAAGGCCCAAGAGATGGGAAAACCCAACGGATCATCTTTCAGAACATTTGGCATATGGACCATTTAGAGAATACAAAGGTCTTACCTGGTAAAGCAGAAAACTTAGCTGAAATGCTAAAAAAATTAAGGAACATTCCTGTTCTAAAGCATTCCTAAAAAAAAGTTGTCAGTGCCTTTGAACCAGCTGAGCCAAGGAGTAATTCAGAAAATCTTGTGAGGAAAAATAGCTCTGTTCAGCTCAGCTTGGGGCAAAAATGTTTTCTACCAATTCCACGTGTTAATAAGCTTTTTCACAGCTTTTGAACATAAAGAATCTTTTGCTTTAGTACCCTGTAAATTTTGATGCAAACATGTAAACCAAAACCGTAACTGTGTGGCTTCACAGCTCCTAAACACATCAGGAAGGGTCAACCTCAAATCCTTTCCTGGCTTATGTGAACAGGGGACACGGAGCTCACACAACCAGCCTTCCCCCGGTTGATCACAGCACATCAATCCCAAGGCAAAAACCAACACAAAAACCTTGGACTATCGGATATGCCCAAGCAAAGCCCCCAGCATGACGCCCTGGGCAGGTTTCTCATGTACGTTGAGTGAACACTGTAAGACAAATTAAATTAAACCCCTCTTTTAATTCTTTTCTTCTTGAAGGTGCCCACTAAGAATTATGTGAGTTTAAGGATTATTAAAAAAAAAAAAAAAATAAAAAGAAAAAAGAAAAGAAAAGAAAAGAGAAACAGGTTTGAACTGTATAATTTTAAATCAGAGAAAGTAAGGAATAAGTAAACCCTGGAAATCCTTTCATATCCCAAACTCAGCCTTGCCCAGTAACAAAATTTTCAAATATACAAGAAACTGCTGTCCAAAAACAGGAAAACCACCAAATGAGCTGACAGCTTTGGAAATGTTTTTTTTTTCATTTCTCATGTCAGAGTCTGGCTATGTACTTGAAAGTTTCTGATTCCCATATAATCCAATTAGGGGCATTTTAATTACACAGACAAGTGCATTTTCTGCTCCAGCCAGGCCCATAATACCACCCTTGAGCCACAGCCTCTGCACACTGCAGGCTTGTTGGGAGGGAGCAAATGAATGGGTTGTGATATCCCACTTTCCAGACCATTGCAGACTTTGCCTGATTTTTTTTTCTTCAGCAAATTTTCTGTGGGATCACAGAAAGTCCTTTGAAAACAGTACCGTGTGGTGCAGGAGCTTTTCCTCCCTGGCACAGCTGCTGATAAAATCTTGTGGGCATCCTCACTGCAAGCACAGAGCAGTAAATGTCCAGAGTAGCTCTGCAAGGGAGAATTGTAATATCCTAAAAAACCGGAAGATTTATCTTAACTTCACATCCCTGCTTGTCAGTGCTTGGACAAACTAGGACAGGATGGATTCCAGCTGTTCTGGAAGCTGTTGGGTTTTTGGCAAGTCACTGGCTATCTTCCTTTCTGAAAATATGGATAATTACCTGTTTCACGGCACAACTGCCCAACATTTGTGAAAAATAAAGTAAGAATCTTTCAAGGGAAGGAACAACCCTTACATCCCCCACCTGCCTGCTGGACAAGGCTCTGGTCCTCTCTCCTTGAGTTCTGTGACCACCAGCTGATCTGCAAGGCAGGAAGAGGACAAACCAGTTTGGGAGAAGGCAGCAGCATGCGAGATCACTGCCCTCTGCTGAATCCAGAGCTGGGGAGACACACAGGTGTTCCCTACTACCCAAAAACTCTGGGAGCAGGGAATGGCATCGGCCACGTTCCCAGAGCAACATCTAGCAAGAGATCAAGCATCACTGAGGCCCACGGGTGTTTTGGTGGTACAGCAGCAGGATATTGTCAATAATCCTCAAAATACTGACACAAAAAATTATGCAATTTTCTTTGTCTGCTGCAAATTAACTCAAGGAGATCCACAATTTTCATGTTTGTGCATAAACAGGAGAAATATTTAACAACATCAAGGAAACCTCTACTAAGCAAAAAAGTAATTTAACCAAATCAAAACACACCCAACCAAGAAATCACTTCAGAGGATTCAGTGATTAGGTTGGCCCCACCTTGGAGGGTGGGGTTAGAGTTGATTTATAGATCAAAAATTATACCACACTTGCTGGCATTCAGATAGAGCCATATTTTGATTTTCTCTCTAAAGATTTGATCAGCAGAATTTAGTTTTTCATAAATCTTGCTAACTTCACTGTATTACACAGGAAAAAATACCATCCTGGCAGTTCTGAAACAGATCCTTTTAGACACCCTCTCCCCATGCCCCAGCAGTGAAGAGTTTTCTTTGCCTTCCACAGCTGTCTCGAGTTAAACTATATGAATCAGCTTATTGGATAACAACCTAATTGCAGATTAGCACAGAAACAAAACACTTAAACTGTCACTTTACATTTTCAAGACAACTAACTTATTTTTTAACATAGTCCTCAGCCAGTCAGAGATCTAAACCAACATAGTCAAGGGCATGGAAAATAGACAAGTTGAATATTTTAATTCCACCATTTAGCTTGGTCACTGAAAATTTCCTGCACTAAATTACTGTTGATGGCTGATAACAACACATGGAAACTCTATGTAAGGTTAAAGCCTGAAAGAATTTTAAATAGCTTAAAGGATAGACTTTTTACAAGTAGGATAAATTAATTTTTCCTTAAATATATCCAGTGCTTCACAGGTAGCAAACAGGTTTTTTCCTTCCTTAAATGCCAAGTTATTTAATACAAAAGGAATATTCTGTCCCTGCTTCAGATGGGAAAATGGACTCAACCAAATCCTATGAGCATAACCCTTAATGTCAGCCCTGGCATGGGCTGCCTCTTGGAGGAGCCTACTGTCAAAATTAGAGACAGGAGCAAAGGAAAACACATCCTTGGGAGAGCTCAGCCTGATCTCTCCCTTCTGCTCCCACATCTTGACTATGGGAAGTGAAAGCTCCATTTGGTGACAATGTTTCTGCCAGTGACTGATCACCATGAACAGAAGTCAAACTCAGGAACTGTCGAGAATGTGCTGTAGGATTGATCACACACACTTTGTTTCTATTTATTATTATTATTATTATTATTATTATTATTATTACTGGGCAGTCTCACTAATTTCAGGTTTGCACTGAAACCCATCCTTGCTTGAGGCCATTCACCTCCCCAGGGCTGGAGCATTTCTTGGTATAACAAACAGGGCCATGGATTTCTTGAAGAAATTCTGGGGAAAGTTAGGTGAATCAGCCTGGGGAGCTCCCCCTCAGCAGCAGCTCTCCATAAAAGTGAATACAGCAGGATGGGAGACAGCTTCACCTTCCAGGCATTTCAGTTTTTGATTGATGTCTCTTCTTGGCTGTCACTTCACTCAAGACAACTTTCAAGTCATGGAGTCACTTTTAGGCAGCAGAACTGTCCTGGCACCATTACAAATTTGTGTGAAACCAATTCCACAAGGCAGCTGAGCTCTGATGGCTCCTCTGGGCCAATGCTTCTGGTCACAGGGAAGTCTATCCCAAAACACAGATTTTCTTCCATGGTAAGGTATAATTAACACCAAGAAAAAGCCCTGTGAGCACTGCACCTACGTTCACATTCCTCTTCCAGCAAAGCACAAAACAACCCGATGTGGCCTAAGGCACAGAGAATATGTAAACTGATCTTGGAGCTAACTCCAAGCTCTGGAGAGATGAGCTGGTGATGATCTGCTCCCCAGGAAAAGACCATCCTTAAACAGGAAACCCAACATGAGAAAAAGGGTCTTAACTCTTTGGGCCCTGAGGCTTTGAGAGCAAAACACATGTTCAGAATTACCAGGCAAGGCAAGGCAGAGCAGCTCACCGTGGCCACAGTGCCCGAGGAACAGGGTACCTTGACGACTACATTCATTTCTCATAATATGAGCCACAAAAATTAGTACAAAGCAGTATTTTCTTGCAGTGATCAATTATTTCAGAGATTTCTTATGAAAGAGAGGCCTGTCATGACAAATACAAATTCTTTTGAAAAGGGATTCCTGGTTTTCAGAGGCTTTAGGGCTAAACTTGAAGCAGGTAAGAAGTTTTTTATTTTCACTAACTTAAATATTGATTGTTAAAAAATATTCAATGTAATATTGTCAAAAATGAAAACTAGTTTCTGAATTTGAATATCAGCATGGTAGACATTTTAAAAAATAAGTTATACAGCAGTGTATCACATTTTCCTTAAAAAGTATGAATTCTTGGAAAGTCCTCAAAAATATCTCCTTTGTTAGAGGCTACAGTCCAATCTTATCATGGGCCAGTTCTTTTGTTCCTAGTTTGGAATCAAGGGCTGTATTTATTCATTCCTCAAGGTTGCCGCTCAATTGGCTTCAGATGCAACCCCTTGGATCTTCCTTTCCATGGGGGATTCAGATCCTGGGCCCTGCCCTTGGGCAAAACATATGTTCCACTCCAACCTGGATCCAACCAGAGAATAATTGTTTTATGTTTATTAATCACCTGCATTCAAATAGGTGCCAATAAAAACTCCAGGCAGATTCTCTGCCAGGCTCACATCACCCAAGAGCTCCACACCCCAGTTCAGTGTCTGAACAATGAATCCTTCCAATGAAGAGGCATCACTGCTTCAATATGCAGTGACAAAAATATCATATCAGCTCAGCCCCTCTGCAGTGATGAGTTTGAAATGAGACAAGAAACCTGCAAAAACATTCAACATCAGTGGTAAAATAAATTAAGAGATACTGCATTAAGCTAAACAAGTACATTAATGCAACACAAAAGGGTGAGATTTTGGTGGTAGAACAACAACACTCTGACTCTGCTTGTGTTAAATGTGACCTGCCAAGAGGAAATTGTCAGGCTGGGAACTGCTAAGCGAAAAAGTTTAAAAGGTTTTCAAGAGATAAAGTGAGTTTCAGCAAAATGTTTCAGAGTTTTGTGTCACTGGCCTTAAAGAAAAGCCATTGCAGCCATTGCAGCAAAACCAGCTGTAATTAAACTCATTCTGGGAAGAATTAAACTACAAAGCCTGAGGAGACTCCAGGGAAGAATTAGATTTAAGTAAGAGGCAGGGTGAGTTAAGGCACTGGAGCTGCAAATTTCTTCCGTGTCATAAAGCAAGTCTTAGTCTCATCCAGTTCTCATCCATTCCAGATGACAGGAATACTTTGACTGACAACTTTGGTTTTGGGAAGGAAAGAACCTTCTCAAACACATCACTGAGATAAGACCAAAAAGCCTGGACAAATTAACAGTTAAGTCTGTCACTCACCTTTTCCAGCTGAGAACTTGGGTGTCATGCCACAATACACAACTATCAGTCTGCACACAATCCAGTATGCATCTACCTTATTTCCAAGATTCTTCTTCTAAGCTTATACAAACATAAAATAAGTACTCAGAGCAATTTTAATGCCAATTCAAGTAGGGTAGGAGTCACACCAAAAACTGTTCTCAGAAGAATCACTTCTGGGCAGACCACAAGTATCAGCCTCATGATAATTATCTGAGGCTGTTCTATGAATGGGGGTTTTATGAGGAAGCAGCATCTTGAGCCTGGATGGATCATCAGGGACTACTCTCAAGAAAACAAAGCTCTAGTTAGCTGAGTAGTTCAAAGATTTATGAGTAGTGCTGCAGTTTCTCACTGAACTGCTATCATGTACTTATAAATGTACAGACACATCAATTAAGAGAAATCACACAATCAATATATTAGTTTCTATTTAAAATGCTATTTAAATTCTATTTAATGTAGCTATGAACCCACTGTGCCAGCAGAACTCACTTTCCCAGTAACAGAACCATTCCCAGGTGAGTTAAAAGTGTATTTTAAAATCCATTCTACTTGAAAACCTTTGTATCAATATAATTCAAATGAAAAAAAAAAACAAACAACTATATCAAAAGCAAATTAGGTCTTTGAAAACCTGATTATTATTTTATACAGCAAAGAGTGATAACATCTTTGAAAATATAATGTAGATGCTGTATGTTTGGCATGGACCACTTGTCTGGGGGTTGCTGAACTTTAGTGATGAGAGGGATGACAACAATGTCATCTAGAAAATACAGTTTTCCCACAAATAAGAAATTTGGAGAGCAGTAAAATCTCAGAAGAGGAAAGATAAATAACCTGAATGTGCTCCCATGAACAGTAAATCAAGTTTCACCTTCACTCTGGAGCAATTTACTGAAATCCTCCCAGGAAGGATCAGTGGAATAAAAAGATAAAACTGGCTATATAAATGTTAGGCTTTATTCGAGCTCCCACTGCAGTACATTATTCGTGTGCTTCAAATGAATAGAAAAGAAAACAAAACCCAAGACAGAACAGAACAAGAAGACTGCTGAAGAAAGATCTCGGGGGTTAGGACTCCACTTTGGCAAGGGGTATATTCTCCACTTCGTGGATGCCCTCCTTGTCAATGAACCGGGCTTTGAAAGAGGGCAGGTTGAGGATGAAGCGCTTCTGAAGCTGTTCAGCAAAGACAAAAAGAGAAGAAATAAGATTCACTCAAAGCTTAAATAAAAGAGGAGAGTATACTTTAAATTTCCATCCTGGCTCTAGTGACCTGAAATATTAGGAACTAGAGTGGGGTTTTTCTCACTGCTCAGGAGTGAATTAGTGGGAGTTTGTTGTAAGATGATCCACATTAGACAAGCCTTGGGAAGAGATGAAAAATAGCCAGGCCTTTTAACATTTAGCATTTAAAAACATTTAAAAACATTTAAGCAGGAAAAGTAGAGTTTTTCTCTATTCTCTATATCCAAACTAAATTTTGGACACAAAGCACACATATCACAAATATAGTTCAATCAGGACCTCTTCAGAGCACTTCTTGATGTTACATTCAAATCCATCTCTTTAAAACAAAGATAAAGACTATTTTCCTACAATAAAAATCTTGGTGTCTGAAATGTCTGGAGTCTAATGTTTACACTAAAATTGGTCATGAACTTTAAGGTCAAGGCTTTACCTCTGTCTCACTTCATCACAAGATGGAAAAGAATTAGTATATACTTCTAAGAGTTCTTAGGTGTAACACAAGTGACAAGGATGCTGCAGTATGTTTAGAAGAAACATAAGAGGAAAAAGTCTTGATCAATATTATGTTAAGCATGCAAAAAGCAGAAGTAAAGCAAAGCGATTAAGCTCCAAGTTTATGTTCTGGAGGACATGAACCGTGCAAAGGCAACGCAACTGCCCGTAAATCCTTTTCCTCAGTAGCTATTCCACATCTGGCCAGTGCCTTTATTACCCTTCTGGCAAAGGCAGCAAGAAACACAAGAGGAAAAGGAACGTATCAGCAAATGAATGCAAACAAACATTCCTTTCTCAGGAGCATCATGGCCTGAGTTCAGCAACTCACCTCCTCTAGACATTTTTTTAAGAGCTCCATAGCTTCCTCACGTGTGATACCTGAAAGAGAAAACATCCACAGATTGATTTCATTAGAGGCCATCTCTCTCCACAGAAACTTTTATTAAATTTAAACAACTTTTCAGCTGAGCACCAAAACCTCTCCTTCCCAGCTCACAGAAAACACTTTCCAGATGTCCCGAGGATGCCCTGCACCACAGTGCTCACACCGCAACAAGCCATTGAGAATCAATTTGTTACAGGGAATGGGAAGCATGACGGAATTCTGCCTCCCATGGCCAGGGCCTGGCTCGGAGAAGCTCAGCCACCTCCCTCTCCTACAGTTCATTGCAGCTCTAAATCAGCTCCAGCTGCCCCGACTGGCTGTGAGTCCAGGGCAGGAGGTGGAGCTGGGTTTAGCATGATGTTCCTGCTGGGTATGAGCTCAATAAAGGGCAAGGCACATGTGGGATGCTCCCGCTATTCTCACACTTCAGGATAAAATCCAGCACTCTATAGGGGTGACAAGCCATGACAATGAAGTTCATTATTTTCCTCTGTTCCACAAGTAATGGTGCAAATGGAACAATAGATTGTTAAGGGACATGACTAGAAAACAAACAGGGTCTGTGGGTCTAAAACTTCTTTCTAGGCTTTGTTCCAGACCTGCATCCACAGTTCAGGCAAGTTAAATGAAAATGATCAGTTCATAGCTACATTTCTTGAAGGAGGTAGATGAAAGGATTTCTAATCTCAGAGCAGAGATAATAACTTAAACTCAGCTTTGCACACAGGAGGCAAATAGTTTGTAGCTAAAGCCAAAGATGTCAGATTAACAATACTCCATGCTTTGCACATTGCCTTATCTACACGGGGGGATGGGGCCGTGTTTATTCCTTGGCAGTGGATTATGATTCTAAAACTAAAAGTTTAGACAGGCACAAACATGTACAAGAGTTATGATGAGCAGCTGCCAAGTGCACAGAACTGTGAATCAGTCTAAAATCTCTCTGTTGCCCAGAGAAGCTGTGGCTGCTCCTGGGTCCCTGGAAGTGTCCATGGCCAGGCTGGCCACAGCTTGGAGCAGCCTGGGATAGTGGAAGGTGTCCCCGCCCATGGCAGGGGGTGAAATGAGATGAGTTTTAAGGTGGCTTCCAAACCAAACCATTCCATACTCTGTGATTCATCACCACCACTTCAGAGTGCTGGAGATGATCTTGCTAGGAATATCTTTTTGCTTGAATGTTTTTAACTTATCACACACAAAACCAATCCAAGACATGGAGCAACAGGACCTGGGACTGGCCTCTGAGTATTGATACTCTGGGAAAATGTACATGTCAGAGCCAACAGACAAGCAAGAAGATAAAGCTGTCAAACTGTTATTTGTCAAAAGCAGACTACCAGCTGCCTGGAAAAGTCCTGGAAAATGGTCCTGGAAAGTCTGATCATGTTCTAGAATAACTGAAACATCCTTTACTCCCAGTCTGTTATGCTGCAAACAGGGAAAAAGTACTAAGGAGTTGACTAGTTTTCTGTTACCATGCTAGCAAAACCAAAGGCAACCTTTTGAGCTCCATTTATCAAACAAAAAGTCAAGTTCCAATCTGTTGCACCACAGCAATGCCACCTGATTCAGCCAATGTATCACTGGTTAATAAACTCAAGGCCTAAATAGAAGCAGGAGAATTCTCCTGTCCAGTGGCTCCATTCACCTGGCTTGTAATAGCGGTCAAGGATGCTGAGGGTAAGGAATGCTCCATATCCATGTGCTGCAAAAGGGGCTTTAGCCAGAGCTGCCAGGTAATCCATGTAGTACAGGGCAGGGCCCTCGTGGTCATCGTAGCCAGCCAGGAGAAGGTTCACATGGTAAGGGGTCTGCCAAGAGAAATTATGTTTTTGTTAGAGCACTCACACCAAATCCTTGAATCCTGATTCCCTGTGCACCAGGAAACAGCAGCAGAGCTGATTACCCAATTTTTATCATAAAATGCTACATCAATCCTGTCTGCAGCACACTGTGGGTCTCAAGCTAAAACTGATCAGGTCTTCTGTTAGCATGGACTGCACAAGCAAGTAAAAACATAGAACTCTTATTCTCTTGAAAACCAGTGTGTTTGGGTTTTTTTTTTACAGCTTTCACAGCACACTCAAACTTTGAAAAACTTGAATGCAGTTTTCATGCCAGATTCTTTCACCTCAACATAAAACTTGTGGATTTTTACTGCTGACACGTGAGCACAACGTGAACATTTTGCAGTTTCTAAGAACTCTTTGTTCATTTAAGATGCTCTTTGCTCTCTTCCCAGTCCCCCTCCCAGTGAGCACGGCCCGTCTCAGCACATATGAAAGCTCTCACACAGTGCAGTTACACACAGTGTCCTGTTCACTGGCAATTTGGATTTTATTGCATGTACCAAGTTTAATATTTGGCAGTTTGCTCCATGTTCTGGGTTTAGTGTTCCACCATCATGAATAAATCAGATATCTCTTCTTCTCCTACATCTCCTTCCAAGATCTGTACTTTGTAAGACCATGAAACACGCACACTGTATTATTTTTAAATGACATGATCAGAAAAAATTTGGGCATTGTATGTATTTTTAAAACCAGCTTTTATATATTTCCAATATTTCCATATCTACACAGTGTTTCATATTATATTAATAGTACTAACAAGATATCTCCAAACTGCTGGAAAGCCTGGATCAACAAAGCAACAAAATGAGAAAAAAAAATTATGATGCAACTACCAGATTAAAAAAGCAAACAAAATTTCACCCTAAAGCCAAAACATTAACTGCATCATAGGAAAAGTTCATTTTGATACTCAATACAGTAAATTTCCACACACAACAACAAAAAAATCACACACCACTATATTGTTTTTTTCAGACAATATAAAAGAATCAAGCAGGCTACAGTTATATATAAAATATTATTATATTTTATACAGTTATATATAAAATATATTAAATTGTGTGTTTAATCTTCAAAGCATCCAAGAATATTTGGAAAGAAGTTACCATGCAGCTGTATTGGTTTAATTAAGCTGTATTTCATCATTTATTTATTCTGAAACATCACACAAGTTGAGCCATGACACAAGATCACTCAAATTACTGTGTGACTTGGAATTACCAACATTGGCATATGTGACATACTCAACCATAAATAAATGGTGTTATACAGACTTAAACCCATCTGTAAACTCATTTTCAGTTTTAAGTTCTCCTGCTAATGGTCTCTGAGACTTCTTAAAACTCAAATGTAAATATTTATCCCCCATGCCTTATTATTCTAGAAAGACAGAATTTAAACATTAGCAAATATACATGATCTATTTACTACTTCCATGATTATAAATTAAATTTGCAGTGTAACACCTCGATGCTGGGACTGGAATTCCGTGTACATCTCAATCCCTTAGTCCATTCCAAAGGCAGCCTTCCTTCAGTTCTGTAACTCAGTCCATGCCAACAACTCTCAACTCTTTAAAAGGCTGGTGTGGTTAAAGGGTCATACAATGAGTGATGACTGATACTCCAGGACATTATTTTTAGCCCTAACTTCCCTTCCTACAGAAGCACCATTTCTTATCCCAAGTAGCTTTGCACTTGGTGCTGTTTGATTTAAAATAACGACAGCAATTAGAAGATGTGTGAAATTGTTCAGAATTTACAGCTGAAGAGCACAGTTGTGCTAAACAGCCCAGCCCCAGCTCAGTGGCAACACAGCCCTGTGACATCTGGCGGAAGCCAAAGTCACAGCAAGGGGGAAAAGGTGGGAGCAAGGACGCTTCCTGCCAAGTGTGGACATGGGGAGAGGAGCTGAAAGCTGCCTTTGGAATCCAGCCAGACCCTGTCACCTACAATTAAACAGCATCACAACCAGAGACTGAACTTCATCACCTTTGGAGGACAGGGGCTTGTTTTTCCTATTCCCACACACACACACAACCTTGGCAGTGACTTCAATGTACTAAACCCTGCACTGCATTCAGCAGGTGAATCAGATGAGGTGCTGGAATAGGTAACAACAGAATCCTGGAATGGTTGGGTTGAAAGGGACCTTAAGGGACCATCCCATTCCACCCCCTGCCATGGGCGGGGACACCTCCCACTGTCCCAGGCTGCTCCAAGCCCCATCCAACCTGGCCCTGGACACTTCCAGGGACCCAGGGGCAGCCACAGCTTTTCTGGGTAACCTGTGCCAGGACCTCCCCACCCTCCCAGGGAACAATTCCTTCCCAATATCCCATCTAACCCTGCTCTCCTTCAGCTTAAGGCCATTCGCCCTTGTCCTGTCACTACACACTACAGCACCGCTCACCTCCATGAAAGCCAAAGCACCTTCCAGGTTTGCCTTAATCATTTGCCTTAATCACAATATATAAACAGAAATCACAAAGATTCTTTTCAGATTCTGCTTTGGAGCAGAAATCTTCTGTTTTAAAAAGAGAAATGTCATGAAAAAACACATAGTGACTATCAAGTAGAAGCAAAGACACCCGTGATGTAATGGCCTTAAGATACAAGCCCAGTGTATCTTAATACACTTGATACTTTCCACCAGAAGAAGAACTTCAAGGCACTGCCTTATGAACCATCCCCAAGATATCAAGAAGCTGGACTACAAGAGTCACAAGAATCCTAAATTAAATCAAACTGGATAATAGGGAGGAACTCAGATGGTGATGAACACTGCAGAACAAGCTCTATTTTGATCTTGGCCACAAGAAGAGTCTAAATGTCTGAGGAAGTCCTGCTGCAATTTAACCTTTCCTTTCATACACCTTCTGGCCTCCTATAACAGCTTCATACAGTGAGTACCAATAAAGCAACAAATTACCTTTTCCCCACCAAACTTTTTACTTCTCAACTATTTTCCCACTCTGAACAGGAGGCGCTGGCATGTTTTGCGTTTTAATTTTTATTTTCATGATCCACATGTTTACATTAGAAGCCTCTAGGAATCCCTATGCAGGTTCAACAGATACCAAGCACTAGTGTTAATCCTTCTGGTACCCCACATATTATGATGAAAATGTATCAAAATTCACAGGAAAATAAACAACTCTGATAGCAAGGCTTGTATTGTCAAATTCTAAATGCCACAAACAAACCATTAAGTGCTACGGTTAAAGAAAAAAGGTTCTGCCTGCAATGTGGAGATCAGTGTAGTGTGACAGCAGTGTCAGAGAGCGCTGTGCGCCCTGGGGCGTTGCCATCTGCACCAGAGCAGCACTTCATCTCTGGTAAATAAACACATCTGCCTCTGCCAGTGTCCTCCCCACACTGCTGCCCATCTGGAGCAGGTGAGCTGGAAGACAGGCATGGGCTCAGGAAGGATCAGAGCCACAGGGAGGATCAGGCCTCAAGGGATGTGGCACAGAGGAAGACAAAGGTGCCATATCAGTGCCACCTCCTGATGGGCAGGTTTACCAAAAAAGCCTGTTAAAGGTATTTTAAATCATGTGTGAGAAATAGCTGCCTCTGATGAAAGGGGACAGGACACTCAGACTCATCTGTGCAGGTCAGATATCCCCGAGATGAGCCATCAGCACCAGGGCCAGGCCCCAACATCGTCACTGCTTCACAACAGCCTTGAGAACTGCACAGGAATGCACAGAACACACACAGGCCTTCCAAATCACACCTTAACACAAGCTAAAGTAAACAGCACCACTGCAAACCAACACCTGCCAGCCATGCAGTTGGATAAAGCCATTTAAACCACAGTAGTGTGGAATCACAGAATATCCTGAGCTGGAAGCAACCCACAAGGAAAAATTGCTACTTGCAGCTGTGATTCATGTCAGAAAGGAGAACAATAATCTCTGGCTCTTTCTGTGGATGAGTTCTGGAAGAACTCTCACTCCACATGTGTAGTTCTCAACCATACAGCTCTGAGGTTAATACTGGCCTTTATTTGCTACTGTAAAACCTGATTGCAGGCCTGAGGAGGCACTTTTAGAATAGCAACACAATTTAACCCACACTCTACCCTGATCAATTTCATTCTCAACATCCTCTTTCTTCCTGTTTTCTTTCATATAGCACATTAACATTCTTCTCAATTAAATGCTTCCTAACCTTGGATCATTAAAGGTTTGTTTGACCCCTCACAGCAGCTTTTCATACTTTGATAAAAATCACTCTGGGAAACATTGGCAATTGCAGTTCAGTAACTTGAAAACAACCCCAACTTGGATGTGGTATTTACCAAACACCTCATGCTGCTGTTTAAAAAAAGCACTTGTTTTCCTAAATACATCAAACAGCTTTGCTCTATGAAATCATTTTCCAAGAAGATTAAACGGATTTGGTGCATTTGCATGAAAACCCACAATCTTATCTCAATGTTGAAGAAGTTTAATTCACTTCACGTCTGCAGTGTGTGACAAAGTGTTTATTGGGCCCAAGGCTGGAATTTTAAGTCTACGGTTGTACCACTTATTGATAAGTGATGTGATAAGCTCTTTAAATAAGCCAATCAAGTTCTATTTTACTAAGATATTATTTCAGCAACATGAACTCACAGAATCTCAGAATCACTGATGTTGGAGAAGACCTCAAAGATCATCGAGTCCAACCTGTGACTGACCCATCAACCTCTTCTAATCCAGATCAGAGCACTGAATGCCAAGTAGTTCCTTGAGCCCACTACGTCCCTGAGCAGCCAGTTCCAAATTCATCACTAAAGACAGCAGCTCCCACCTTTTCCAGACTCCATTATCTGAGAATGGAAATGTTCCCTGGAAGCCTTTACCAAAATCTCTCAGCTATTACTCACTCGACTCCGGAGATAGTCTGCAAGGTTTCGCCGGGTGAAGTTTGCAGCTGCAGTGGGAGACAACTCATAACCTGGAGAAGAAATGTGACTATTCATTTGGTAACAGCCCAAATCATTCACGTTTCACCTCCCACCTTCCCATTCCTGTTTTGAAATAACAAAATGTTCTTTAGTGACAAAATGTAGTGCCTTTTGTCTAATTCCATTTTATTCTGAAAGCTACTAGCATAAACAGAGCCCTCAGACTTTGGGTAGTTCATATCTGTGTGGACCATAGAAATACATGGCTTCAAAAAATTAAAGTATTAAGGACATGTAGCTTGACTTTTTTGTCCAATATATCAGAAAAACTGGTAACAGTTGGCATGCAATGGACATATTAAGAGAATAATAAGTCTGTTCGTAAAATATATGTGTTAAAATAAGTCTGTTAGTAAAATATTTCCTATCTATATAGGAAAGAAGTTTGCTGGGATTTGAATAAACCATTTAATTTATACTGTACAATCCAGACTCTATTTCTGCATCCTGCCTGATCATCTTTGCTGAACACTAAAAATACAGAAATCTTTTACACAAGGTTTGAGAACAGCACTTTCCACCAACATTCACCTGGAAACCACCCTTAGTTCTGCTCCCAACCCTCATGGCCTGTCCTGCTTCACTCACCATTTCTCATTTTGTAGAGCTGAACATTCTTCTGGATGTATTCTGCAAACTGCACTGTGTCTCCAGGCTCCCCAACACACAGCAGTAAGATCTTTTCACTCATCTTAAACATTTTCTCATGGTCTAGGCAAAGAAAATAAACATTGAGTGCCACGGTCATGAGGAAGAATAAACTATTTTGCCAAGATCCTGACGCATCAGGACTTGACAGAAGCAAGAAAGAGATTTGGATAACTGCATCATGACCTGGAGGACCACTAAAAAGCCTTTCTGAGCAAACACTGGCATTTGGTGCCTCACAGCTGGTGACACAGAACACAAGAGTTGTTAAAGAGAAACAAAGCCCTTCAGGAAGGGAGGCATTCCAGAAATATACAGTATTTCCTACCTTAGAAGCAAGGTAGGAAGGAATAAAGCTTCACACAGAATATTGTGTTCAAAGTGTAAGAATTTTGCTCAGTGACTATAAAAATTTATTCAAATATTCTGCAACAGAAGCAAATAATTTAATATAAAGCCAAAATATCAATGCATTGAGCAAAAGCAATCTTAGGAAATCCAGAAACAAATTCCACATCAAATGATGCCCTTTTCCTTATACCCAGCAGTCCCAAAAACCAAAAGTTTATGTGAAAGAGGCTTTTCTAGAAACATTTCTTTTGCTTGTCATTTTTTATGGAAAAACACAAACCAAACAACCAATGAGAATGAAAATTAAAGTAACAAGGAACAGTAATCCATATTTTCAGTTGTAACTGCAGTTTAAAACAGTTTTAAGTTTGTGCGTGTTTGAGGAGATCCAAATTGTTGCAATGACAGTGCTGAAGACAATCCTGTGCTCACAGAGTCTCCTCTCACCAGAGCAGGTACCCGGCACTTGGATATCCCAGAGATATCCTGAGAAGCTGTTGGAGTGAAGGGAAAATCCCTTCTCTCCACTGAGCCTCCACCTCTGAGCTTCCCTTCCAGCTCACTAAATGGTGCTGAACAATCTCCGCTGCAAGACAGGCACAAAGTGTCACAATCCTCTAAAACAATGTCAAAAGTTATCACAGCACTGCAGCTGCTGTCTGGAGCTCAGGGAAAGCCACTGACACCAAACAGCCCGTGCAATCCCAGACTGGTTTAGGTTGGAAGGGAGCTTAAAGCCCATCCCCCGCCACGGGCAGGGACACCTTCCACTGTCCCAGGCTGCTCCAAGCCCTGCCCAAGCTGGCCTTGGACACCTCCAGGGATGGGGCAGCCACAGCTGCTCTGGGCACCCTGTACCAGGGCCTCCCCACCCTCACTGGGAACAATTTCTTTCCAATATCCCATCTAACCCTGCCCTCTGGCAGTGGGAAGCCATTCCCTCTCTCCTGTCGTTCCAGACCCTTGTAAATTGTCTCTCTCCATCTTTCCTGTAGGCTCTCTTCAGGTACTGGAAAGGGCAATTAGGTCACTTCAAAACTTCTCCAGGCTGAAATTAATTTACAAATAAATATTCTAAATATAGATCTCAAATTTATGGGTTACACCCCCCCCCCCCCCTTCCCCCCAGCAAAAGCAACCAAATCCTATGTTCAAAGTACATTTTCCTTAAAACTTGTGAACAAACCTATTTGGAGCCAACATTAAGTTAGAAAACATTATTTAAAGTGATACAATTTTTATTTTGTTCAGCTTTCACAGCCTCTAACACTGTTCCAATTGTCTATCACAGACTTGAAGTGAAACATTTGAGGTAAAAGCAGTACTATAACATTTTTATATAGATTTCATTATATTCATTTATATGGACCTAGTAATCCTCTACTCTACAACTTTTTTCTAAAAGAGCTACTAAAGCACAGTCTTCAGAATAGAACAAGCCTCAGTCTAGGTCATTGCAACAGCAGGAAGAGAAATTGATATTAGAGAATTACAGAGACTTGGTGACACCCTAGATTTTTTAGCACACAAAAAAACCAAAAGCCGTGTTTCAGTCTGGTTCCTGCACTCTGTGCTACGAATTTCACCAATACTTTTAGTCCCCAGCATCTCTTTTCTACAATGAATTAAGTTTTACCAGTGAGTTAGGCACAAGTGAGCACCTCCTGTCACACATCGTTATCTCTGTGCGGCTTTTTAACACTTTTACGTTGCTGTGCAGAGCGAGGTTTGGGGTCACAAACCAACGCTCACCTGAATAGGTAAATTAAGCTGACGACCCAACACACAGCGGTCATACTCGGTCAGGACTGAGGACTTTACCCGGAGCAAGCGGCGATTTAAGCCCCACTTTGGCTCCGCGCTCCAGAGGCCGCCCGGCATTTCCGACAGCGACTCCACCTCCCCTAAAGAGCCGGGCAGCGCTCAAACCGAGAAACCTCCTCCCTTGTGAACAGCCTCCCCTCAGCCCGAGCAGTGGGCCCGCAGCACCCCGACCGTGCACACCGCGGTCACGCCCGTGGCCCTGGACCACCCCAGCGGGGCAGGGCTTAGCAGGGGGCCCCGGCATCCCACAGAGTCTCACCGTGCTTCATCTGGATGATGCTGGTGGCCGCCACGGTGTCCGCGGCCACCAGGACGTAATCGGGGCCCTGGATGCCGATCAGGTACTCCATGGCCGTGACACAGCGCGGCCCGGCCCGGCCCGGCCCACTGCGCCTGCGCGCCGGCGCGCCCCGATTACGTCACCGCTCGCGAGAGCCACTGCCCGCGCGGGGCCCTGGAGCCGTGAGGGGAGCGAGGGCAGGGGAGCGGGAAACTGAGGGGGTCGAGGTCCATCCCTTTGGACTCACGGCGTGTTTAAAGATGGAAGGGAGCCCCACGAATCTGAGGGGGCGGCGTTACATCCATTTGGAATCACGGGATGATTAAAGATGGAAAAAAGGACAGGGGGGGCTCGAATATGAGGGGGTCAGGTTCCAGCCCTTTGGAATCACGGGGTGGTTAAAGGTAAAAAGATCGCAGAGAAACAGGATAGCTGAATGAGGCACTGAGGTTGGAAAAGACCTCCAAGGTCACCCTCAGCCCAGTGCCACCACCATGTCCTCCACTAAACTGTGTCCCCAAGTTTTGCATCCACGTAAAATTTTCACAGAATCATCAAAGCTGGATTTAAGATCATGCAGTCCTTCAACCAGCACTGCCTCTGGAGCCACATCTCCCAGCTCCCCTCAGACACCTCCAGGGGCAGTGACCACCACATCCCCAGGCAGTCTGTTCCAATGTGTGACCATGCGAACAGTGAAATTTTTTTTCAATATCTAATGTGAATCTTCTCTGTCTCAGCTTGAGGCCATTTCTTCTTGTCCTTCACTGAGCTCACTCTTCTCATAGTAGGCAAGATGACCCCACCTCACCTATCCATCTGTCAGGGAGTTATGGAGAGCCAGAAGGTCCCACCTGAGCCTTCTTTTCTCCAGTCTGAGCCCCTCCAGCTCCATCAGCCATTCCTGGTACTCCAGACCCTTCCCCAGCTCTGTTCCCTTCTCTGGACACACTCCAGCCCCTCAATGTCTTGGAGGTCTTGTCATGAAGGGCCCAGAACTGTCCCAGCAGTGCCCAGATGTGCAGCCCAAGCAGTGCCAGCACAGGGGGATGGTCAGTGTCCATGCACCTCAAAAACACTGAAGTTGGTTCCCTGCAGCCAAAGGGACAATCCCAAGCCTGGCTCACCCATTGAGCCAATATAGGATTTTTTTCCCAGAGCTGCAGATGACCCTGTGGATTTTCCTATCAGTGTGATGGCTTCAGAGCTCTTCCATGAGCTCAGGTAGAGACCTTGGGTGGTGTCTGTGGTTCATCACCTGGCTGGACATGGGTTCTAGCAGTTGCTGAGCAGTGAATGTTATTCTCTATTTCTTTCCCACCCCAGTCTCAATCTACTTAAATTTCTCAGGGAAAAAAAAGTGCCTTCTTGCACAGAAATCCTGTATGGTTTGGGCTGGAAGAGATCTTCAGGATCACCCAGTCCCATCCCCTGCCATGGGCAGAGATGCCTTCTCCATGACCAGGTTGCTCCAAGTCTCTTCCAATCTTGGACACTTCCATCCAGAGGCTTCCAGGTATGCCTGTAATGTGGATAATTAATAACAAGAAAAAAAAAAAAAAAAAAAAGAAAACCAAGCTGGAATTGCCTGGACATTGTCTCACTGAGGTGACTCCAACTGGCCCTTGTTTTATGCCCCTGCCTGAGCCCCAGCAAGATTCAATGACTCTATGATTAACATGTTCTCTGAATGCAGCTCCACAAATCCAAGAGCCACCAAAGCATCCAAAATCTGTGGGTTTGAGGCAGCCCCAGGAGAGAAAACTCAGGATGCTCCAGCATATGGCAAACACCCAGTCATTGGGAGAACCAGACATAACCTTTGTGTGGTTTAAAAAATACTAAACATGCCAAAAAGCAGCAGCAGATTGTCTCCAAGAAACAGTATAAATGTGTGCAAGCAGCAAATTCACCATTTTGACTGTTTTCCAATGGCCTGTGGCTACACTTGTTCAATCGAGTGCTGCGTGTGGAAATCAAAAGAGGGTGATTTCTTCTACTGAAGGATTTTCTGTGTGGATCCAGCCTGAGGTTTTGTATTTTCCTCCTGTAAGATCTCCACACATATTCCACACGTACAACCAGCACTTCTCACTCAGTGTTATTTTTTGAGACCTTTCCAAGAGAAGGTTATTGAAAAATCCACAACTACCATCCTGGTTGATTTTTTTGGGGCCCTGGGGTACAGTTAAGTGTGAAAGTTGTATGTTATCATATGACCAGTGTGGGGCTGTGGTGTGACCCAGGATGGTGAGATGGGAGGAATTTGTCCTTCCAGGGATCGTTTGAGCAGTGCTTGCACCAGCTTTTGTCATTTGTTTTCTCTCAATATGATATTAGTAAAGATGATGTTACAGTTACTGGAATGCCTGGATGAAGTTTCCTGCAGGAGCTCCTGCTTGCCGGAGAAGAAAAGAACCCACATGTTCTTGCTGTTTCAGGTGCAGGAAATGAAGGTGCAGAGAGGAGAAGTGATTTAGGAGATGACAGGGCAGGGTAACAGAGTTGATGGGAATAGAAATGTCTTGATTCACTGAGCTTCTCTCCGGCTGCCGGAGTGTGCAGTTCAGATCACCAGCCCCAAAATGAACCCTGCAAGGCTTATGCGGGGCTTTGCTCCTAATCTCCCTGTCTGCACTCCACAGAGCTCCTGGAACTGACTTTCTATAGGCTTAAACATGGTGTCTTTTAACAGATTCCCCTCAGGGATAGGCAGGGACAAGCCTTGCCTTGTTTCTCCCATGCCCAGGCTGTGGCAATCATGGTGCCAAGTCTGGCTCTGTCCTTCCCGCCACAGTGCCTCGGAGTCCCTGGAGAGCAGCTCTTGCTGAAATTTTAGCGAGCAAAGCTACAGAATCTCTTTCAAATGTTTGTTTTGACAGTGTTAGACTCTACATGGATGGAGGTGTTTGTCAGTGGGATTTAAATCCTGTGCCTAGCTCTCCCAGCATGCAAAGCAGGCTGTCAGCATCTCCCTTCAATGCTTGCTTTTAGGGGCACAGCAGCATTGCAGAGGGATTGTTCTGACCTTGGGATGCCCCATTTGCCTCCAGACATTTCCCAGGCTAACATCAGCGTAGAGGGACTGTCCTCCTTGCCCACCACCAGCAAAACTCCTAAGGGTCCTCATTCTTGGCAAACGTGTCAAGGGAATGTCAGCACCTGATTCTGTGAATCCTACAGGCATCTCTCTGCCTCCCAGAGCTGCTCTGCTCCTCACTCCCAGGCCTACTGCAGAATGTTTCCCCTCCACCTGTGATGGCGAGAACAGGGCATCCATCAGAGTGTGCAGGTGAAAATGGGTTGTAACCTGCTCTGCCAACAGCTGATTAACATTTGTGTCTCTGGCAGGATTGATCTTGCAGGTGAGAGAATTCCAGAGTCCAGCTGGGGCCCTGCTCCTCAGCCAGATTCTCCTTCCCTGTGCATCTGCCATAGTCAGCATTGTTTGCTTGGGGTGGGGAAGAAGATTATCCACTGTGAGCAGCTGGGATGGCCAAGGACAGGGTGTTATTTCCCAGTTTTTTGCATTTCTTCCTCTCCAGCAGTGCAGACCGTCTTCCCATTTCAGTAACTTTGGTTTCCCTCTCCCAGTCTGATTTGTCACTCAGACCTCAGTGAGGAGCGGAAGCAGCAGGCAGTGCAGGCTCTGCTACACAAACCCAGGCTGGTGACTTCAAAGTGATGTCCAGCTTTGAGTTGTGTGTGACTCATAACTATGCATAACAGCAGGACAATTCATTTCACGATTGTTGCTAATTATAAAATCAAACCATAAAAGTAAAAGCTGCTTCAAATCATGAATATTTTTTTTTTTCTCCTGTGTGGAGGCACAAATCAAGAAATCTAAATATTTAGCCAGAGATTTCTGCAGTGCTGTGGGGGATTTACTGACAGCCACATCTAGTTAAAGCTTCCCCCAGCTCCTCTAGCTCTGTATATTTGAATTCCTGCTGGTCACTGAATTATTTTTTTTCTTACTGTTTCCTGTGCTTTAAAAGTGAGGAAAGCACAATCAAATTATCGTCATGCTCATTTGGTTAATCACCCATTTAGTTACTTATTCAGTTCATTAACAAGACGCTGGCTAGTGTCAGCATGGAGGAAATTCAGAGAGGCAGGCAGTTAGGAGACAGGATATAAGAGAAATAGGCCATTACTCCAGCCCAGTGAATAGCAATTTCTATCCCTCTTTTCTGCTACGTCACTTCAGTGCACAGTTTGTTCTGGATTTAAAAAAGCAGCCAGAAAACATGAAGAAAGCATTCTGCTGCATATCACCATTGTTTGTTAAGATTCCATTTAAGTTCAATCCAAAGCTGTGCAGAAGACCAAACCACCTATTTTAGGACTCCTTTTTTTTCAGTTGAAAAAAATGTGCTGCTCCACAGGTCATAAGATGCCTGTAATTATGACCCTGAATGGATAGAAATGTTGCTTCTTGAGACAAATTCTATCTGACAGTTTTTACAGTACGTTCGTTCAGAGCAGAATGCCCTGTCCCCTGTCACCCGGATTGAAATTATTAAGGAAGACAGACATTTCACTGACAACTCTAGCCTCAGGGGGGAAAATATTCCTTCTGTTCCCCTCTGAAGGTCAGAGCTCACATAATGCAAAACACTTAGAACACGCGCATACACATGCTCACGCACATGTGGATGAAACTTTCTTTTCAGCAGAGCTCTGGATGGGTTTGATGGAAAATAGGAACCCGCTGTACAGGAAACTCGGGGAGTTTAGGCCAAAAGAGATGGGCCTTGCATTTCTTCAGTGTTAATTCTCATTGTCTTGTAAGTAATCTCTTTCTCCTCTGCATGTAAATCACATCAGGAGATGGTCATGTGTACTCACATGTTTGTACTTCCCCTCACATGATACGTGCCCAGACATGGCACATCAGACACTGGCAACTCCTCCAACAATGTGGAATCTGTGGGATAGTCACACTTCCCTGGTACCCTTTTATTGTTTCAAAACATTTTGTGCCTTCTTTTCCATGCTGTTAAAAGCCCACTTGCAACCTGTATGTCCCATTTCTCACTTAGGCTGCATTGCCAGATGTAATTTGGCCCAGCCTGTCACCCAGCAGTGTCCCCATGCTGGGGATGTGCAGGTCCTCTCTTGTCAGAACACCGACTCTGGCTGCTCCAGAGCTTTCTCGTGCTGGTGGAAGGGTAAAGCCTGGCCCTTCAGTGCTTCCCCAGCCCCGGCCGGACGTGTGAACACAGCAGTGCAGCCATAGATGAGCTGTCAGTCACCATGTCGTCCGTGTGGATCACCAACCTCACTTAATCTAGGCCTGAAAATTGGACCTGAGCCAAGGTGACCGGAGGTGCAAAACCAGCCCACAGCTCATTAACCTCTTCCCATTGCACAAACACTGTCTTCCCCAGCTTCCCAGCGATTTGGGTGGCATCACGCTCATGCTAGGTCCCTGCTGACCACACACGTGTCCTGGTGTCATTTGCACCGAATTTCCCTGGCAGGACATGGCTCACAAGCAGTGGCCCTGCTTTTCCAACCTGTCCTGGAAACACTTCCCAGAGTGTTAATGGGCAGCTGATTTGCAGCTGCCCTCCCAGCACCCCAGGATTGAACCCTTCACAGATGCTGGTCCGCGCATCTTCCGGAAACTCCTGGATTAATGCCACCACTTGCAGGACCTGAAGGACCTGCCCAGACCAGCTCATTCCCATGGCAAGGATGTTCTCAAGTGCATGCTGGTACCAGTGACAGAATGGGAAACAGATCTGGGAAGCCTTTGTGCTGCATTTACTCACAGATAAAGGATGGAAATCCCAAATCCTGCTCTGTACTGCCTATTCCATGCATCCCACCCCACTGTGCTCCGACCAGGTGGGAACACAGCCCTGTTCTGCCCCAGCTCCTGCCCCTGTCCTGGCTGCCCTTCCCAGAGGGACACCAGCTCCTGCATAGCATCTTCCCTCAGATCTGCAAGAATCTCCAAACTTTTCTTTCTTCTTTCTCTCACTCCCTCTTTTCCTAAGTTTAATTCTGAACAGCCGGCTGCGTTCAGCCTGACTGGTTTGTTATGGCTTATAATTTGTGTTAGGATTAATTAACTAATTACCGACAAATGTCCGTTGGCAAGATTCTGCTTCTGCTTGTCAACTTGAAGTATTTAATTATTTTAATCATTTACTTTCATCTTCAGAATTTATGCTCTTCCAAGAGCGTTTCTAGGCATCTTTTAATTATTATTCTGATTTTTTTTCAGCTGGGGGGAGAGAGCTGGGGGATGGGATCAGTCCTCATTAACTATTTCAGTGAGGAAATTTCCTTGGAAAGCCATCTCTGGTTTCCAGCCACTGGTGCATGGAAGGGACAGTCTGGAATGCAGGTGTGTGGGAATGCACAGAGAGGGATGGGCTGGGCTCTCACTTCCCAGTAAGAGTCCTCCCTTTCCCCAAAGTATTTCAGGGATGCAGACTGGGGATGCCATGAATCCTGTTCCTTGGTCTAGGGGTCAAGAAGGTGTTGATTTACACAGATGCTTCATCTACCAAGAATAACCCCTAAATCCAGGGGTGTGCTCAGGACACCCTATAAGGCACAAAAGAGTCTCGGCAGGATGAAAATTGAAGTGGACTCACAGCCAGCAAATAAATAAAACAGGATCATAGGGAAGCATCCATTTATATAGGTTTTTTATCTTTAAAAGATCATGAATTGCTGAAAACTCACAAACTGAATTCTGCTTTGAGCATCCCATGAGTTTGAACATGGAAAGTGGGAGTGCATCAAAATAGATTTTGCTGGGATCCTGTCCTGGGGCTGTGGGCATGTACAGAAATTACCTGTCCTACAGCTGTGGACATGCACAGGAACTCCAGACCCTGGATGTGCTGCCAGCCATGGGACAGGAGGGCAGCAGGTAAGTGGGACAGTGGAGAATCCAGTCAAGGGCAGCTTCTTTTACAGGATGTGGGTACCCCAGACAAGATCCCATCTGAGCACACACTGAATGAAAAGTCAATTTGCTCAGAAAAACAATGAATGACCTGAAAATATATAGTATAAATAATTATATTGTATAAATAATTCAATGTATGAATTTAATTCCTCCCTTCCAAACACACTGGCCTTGCTGTTCCTTCCCAGTTTTGATCTCCACGTGGGGCAGGGCACCACAGTGATGTGAAGGTTATGCACTTTTGATCTGCACCTGCTGACAAACTATGATCCAAGACTCTGAGTGCCTTTCCTATTTTTCCTTCATACACCAAAGCTGCAGCACTTGTGTGGGATTAAAACACAAGGAAGTGTAAGAAGCTGATAAAAGACAGTGAAACTCAGAGTCTTTCACTGATACTTTCCAGCATTCTTCCAGGCTTTTTTCCCCTGCCAAATGCTTTATGCTGCCAAGAAACTAAATTCCAAGGGGCTTGTAAAATCTTCCTGTGGTGGGCACTGCCCTGACAGGCACAGCCCCACATCCTCCAGCAGGACACACAGACCCCACTGACTTCAGCAGGACTCTCTCCAGAAAAGACTAATGAAGGATTTAGCCCCAAGAATATTTCTTTCCTGAGACAAATGAATCCCTTGGACTGGAGCACTGAGGAGAGTGTGCTATTTAAAAGGTTTCTTGAGGGTACATAATTATACAGAAAATAATTATGGGCAAGGCATCAGTATTATTACTACTTATCATATCACTCTAAAGTTAATCCAGACTGATCTTTGGGAATGCATTGGGAATGCAGAGGATGGACCTTTCCTGAACAAGATGGCTCCATAATGTTGCTGGTTTTGGGCTGACCTGGGAGACTAGTTTCTCCTTGGGAGTTATCTGCGGGGACAGCAGCTTTGTCTTGGAAGGGAATGGAGAGCCCAGGAAGGCTGAAGCATGGCCCTGAAGTCTGTGGAGTCTGGACTTCCATGCTGGTCCTTTGGTCCATTGGATAAACATGCTCCAGGACCTGGCAGCCTTTAAGGTGACACCCCAAACCCTTTCCTGAAGACACAACAGCCCCTGGGGTGTGATTTGTGAGGTGAGCAGAGGCTCCTGAGGAGCCCAGGGAAGCAGCATTGCCCTTGTGAGCATTCATGGAGAGATCTAAATGAGATTGTTTTAATTAACTTCAGAACCCTGTTAATTAGAAGCCTCTCTGCATTAAAAATTGCTCCAGAGACCAGACCAAGTCGTGGCTACACATGAAGGCAGAGGAAGAGGCAGGTCAGGCATGGATGGATCACACTCAGGACTTGTTTGGAGCAGAGGCTGGCAAATGTCAGGGTTAAAAATCCAGCTGGGGCCCCAAGGCTGCTCAGGAGGCCCAGCTGAGAATCCCAGGGCAGGTCATGACATGGCAGGAGGAGAGCAGGAGTTTTTGGAGAGGCTGAGAGCTACCTTGGGACCTTGGGAGACAGGAGACATGATCAAAGACCCAGGAGAGCTGGGCTGGAGGGTCTGGGAGAGCCTGCAGCCAGGGAAACTAAGGCATGGAGGGGAGCACAGGGACAGGGGAAGCTGCTGTAAAGCTGTGTACAGCTCCTGGGGTGGGTTGTATGTTCCCCAAGAAATCATCCCTGTGGAGAGCACAGGGGCTTGGAGAGCTCTCCAGTGGAAGGGGAGCAGCTCTGGGGTCGCAGAGGAGCAGGAGCTGGGCTGGGGCTAAAGGTATGGATGGGCCCTTGTGGGAAGGAGAGCCTTGTCCTATTGAGGGCTGACAGAATGAACTTCAGTTTATGCCCCTGGCAGTTTTTTACAGCTCAGCTATTCCATTTAGGGTTTGGGAGCCAGTGGAAGGAAGCTTGGATCGCTTCACTGACCAGCCATAACATCCAGCCAGTACATTAACTGCCCTGCTGCCCTGATCTGATGTGGTTTTACAGACAATAGCTACTGGCTATTTAGGCAATGTATAAATTAACATATTCTGCACAAACTAGAAGCATATTTAAATTAAAGGAAAGTGCCCTTTATTTGTCAATCCAACATCCACATTTTTACATTCCTTTAAAAAGACAATTTCAGCTATCTTAATCCTACCTCAAACTGTTCATCTTTGCAAGGAAAAAATGTTGTTTGATTGCTCGAGTGTTGCTCTGCTCCCTTCCCCTGCCTCTTTCCTTTAATTAAAACAATCCAAATCTGCTCCCCTGGAATTTCTTTCCCAGATTGGCTCAGTAACTTGTGACCTTCATTTCTGCCCAGGCTGGAATCTGCTGGCACGCAGTGTCAGAGATGAGGAGATAACAGATTCACCCCACAGGGAGCCAACAGAACATGGGTACACAGAAGTGTTCGGGGTGTTGCAACAGCAAACTTTATCTGCTGCTGTTTCGATATTGATGCCTGACATGGCAGTAAAGGGGAAATGGGTATTGGGGAAGTGTTGGATTTGACAAAATCATGCTCAAAGGGTGAAAAATATGACCTGAGTGGTATTTTCCAAACTGTAGCAGCCTGAGTCATTCTACTCTCAGGTGCCATTTCCAGTAATTTTAAGACCTACATGATGCTGGTGAAAAACATTTCCAAGAAGCTCGGGTTTCCTTGGAGCTCGACAGCTCTTGCAGATGTGAATTGCCACAGCTCAGCAAATTATCAAAGGGATTTTCTCTTGACAGCAGCTCTCGGCAGTGGTGCACCTTTCCCTGCTTGATGGTCTGATCAGGCACCAGCGAAATCTGGTAGCTCTTAGCAGCATAATTCTGTTTGAATATTTGAACTCTATTTTTCTGTCTACAGAAGACATAAGTTAAAGGACTAAAATGCAAAAAGAGAAAAACTGTTCTGAAACCTTCCTGTCTTCGCTATCCCAGCTTCTGCCCGGCTCCCATGGCATAGTGCTGAGAGAAGGGAAATAAATTGCAAAAAAGGAAAATATTGCTAAGAAATGCCCATTTGGCAAAGTTTGCCTCTCTCTGCCTGTCAGCCAGATGCTGGCACCTCACTCTTCCCAGCAAACCAGGGCTAGTGTGTTTATTTAAGACCCAAATCGTCATTGATCAGGGTCTGTCAGTCACTATCCCAGAATAAAGTGCCAGGGTCTGGAGCTTGGACGGTAATGGATACACGCTCCAATGAGCTTGCAGCCATCCCATCACATGCCCCAAGGCTGGAATTATTTTATTATTACTATTATTATTCAGAAAATAAACATTTTGTTTGTTAAGAATCTGTATTTAAGGTGCTGAAATGGAGCTGTCTTTAGCACAGAGGGGCCTTTCCTATAACTGTCACCTATGTAAGGTGTTTGGATAAGTTGTCTGGGTGCTGAGCCTGGAGTGTGGGGCAGCCTCAGCTCATCCTGCAGTGATCACAAGGGATGAAGAGGAGGAGAGCTGTTTCAGCAGGCAGCATGGATCCTGGATAGTCTGAGCATCATCGTGCTGGCTGGGTAATCAGGCTGTGAATAACGTCTGAGAGGTGTGAACGCTGCAGCGTGCAGGAGCCTCCAAATTATAACAACTCACCAAGGGAAGACCACCTCAACAGCCTTCAATATGGAATTGCCTCCTCCCTGTTCCCCTCCTCCTCCCACCTGCCTTTCATTTTTCCTCATGCGTGGAAGGTATTAATTACCCACCGTGCTTTAATGGCTCGCAGGAAGTGCCCTGCAGCAATCCTGGTGCAGAGTGAGCTTTGCCTGGTACATGGCCAAGGAAGAAGAGCATGGTGTGACGCTGCTGGGGCACGAGGTGTTTCCTGTGGTCCTGTAGAAGGGACGCCATTTTTCTGAGTCTTCCAAGCAGCTCTTTTATCTCTGGTGTTCAGCTAAAGTAGCTCCTGTGCCCTTAGGGTGGCTGTGCAGGATTTGTTAACCTCTGGGACAGGCAAACCGTGACATCTCTCCTCCTGGGAATGAGCACAGCCGCTTTTTCCTGCTCACTGACATTTGCTGCTGCTGAGCTCTGCCTAACCTGGCTGAACTGTGCCTAACCTGGCTGAGCTGTGCCTAACCCTGTTAACCTGTGGGGTGAAGCCAAAGGAGCATGGCCAGGTAACCCACCTCACTATGGGAGAGCAGATGGGGACACACTCCACCTGCATTCCCCAGGAAGGTGTTCATCCTGCAGCTGAATGCAGTGTTGAAATCAGCAAATGCTGGGTTCCAAGACTCCCCTTTCCTGCTTCCAGCTCTGTGCTGCAGCTGTCAGAGGAGGAGTTTGGGCACCAGGCTTGTGTCTGGCATGAGGAACTCAGCAGTACTGTCTTGCTTGCAAGGACTGCAGGAACCTCCTGCAAAATTATGTTTGTACTAGCAATTTTAATAAAGAATTTAGAAAATAAGCATCTGGAGCAGCAGGGCACAGGGAATTTTTAAACCCAGCAACCTCTGTCTCAGCAGTGAAACCTGGGATGCCATGCCCTGGGGAGGCCCTTGGAGCTTGAATCTGGACTGTCTCCTGCTCCTAGATCCTGCTTTCATTGCACCAGTCTAAAACTAAGAGCAAAGTATTCATGAGATTGATCTACAAGGAGGTGGATATGGGGCAGTTCCAGCCTGTCCAAGGCTGTATGAGGCAGGAACCAGGTCTGAGTCTCAGCCCTGGGATTCCTGAAATATGCTGGCCCTTGACAGACACAGTGCTCTGAAGCTCTGGGAAAAAAGGTGATAAAAACCCTCTCCCGAGAGCAGACATTAATCCACAGACTATCATGGCCAAAGACGAGCCCTTGGTTTTGCTCTGCCCTTCCTTTTCCCACCACTGCCAGCTCCATCCCTGCTTTCAGCACCAGAAGAATTGAGCACTATCCCTTCAAAGCCAAGTGCCTGGTGCCCGCCAGTGTGGGACCTGCCAAGGCAGCAGGGCTGAGCAAGGGGAGCATGGAACAGAACAGCGGCGCACGGGAGCAGAAAGGCATTAATCACCTCGCTGTGATTAGGGGCTCAGTGAGCACAGGCTGCCTCGGGGCCTTTCTGCTCCCTCTGAATGCCCCAGTTTGCTGCGCTCTCTGACAGATGCAGCCTGGCTTCATGCACCAGCCCCGGTGGCTCCAGCTCCTGTCCATCCTGTGCCAGTGCTGCTGGAGGTTGTGTTGCCAGGATGGAAATGGCCATTTAATTGCTTTTAGTGCTTTGCTGCAGACAGGTAAAAACCGAGCGTGCCTCCCACTGTACTCCAGCTCCCGGCTGTGAGTCGCCTTTGTTGTTGGAACTGGAGTCTTTGGTCCATTCCTTGTGGAGAAATGAGGTGGCAGCAAGGACAGGATGGCCAAGGGTTGTCTGGGAGCTGAAGCCCAGGAGGGGCCATCAGGAGCACATGAGGGCAGGAGAGCTGCTGGAGGAGATGTGTGGAAAGCAGGAAGAAGGGGACACAATGCTCTACTAAGGGAGAGTGTGGCCTGGGCCACATTGTCCTGGGGAACAGCACCCACCTCACCAAGTCAAGTGTCAGGAGATGCAGAGATGGTTTTTCCCCATCTAGAAATACACAACTTTATTCACTCGGAGCTATCCTTTCATTGCAGAGAGATGGATGTGGCCACACACATTATTTTAACTTCACGGCTCTCCCATCCGTACATAAAACAGCCCAGGGAACTGGAGTTGATTCATCTGTTTGCCACAGAAGATGGATCAGTTAGCAAATTATTTTATTGACCCGCAGCGCCGCTCAAGGTCATTTGTTTCAGTGGACAAGCAGCATGCCTGGCATGCAAATGGGGCTGAGAGGGAACCTCCATATGCAATTGGCATATTCCAGCCCCTGACCTCGGTGTGGAACCCTCGGCATCAGGCTGGAGCCCTCGCAGCCCGGCTGTGCTCATCGGATAAGCTCAGCATTTGGGCTGTGATGCTGTATCTTGTTCAGCTGTCTCCAGGCTTTTATTCCTGGCTGAAAATCCATCCTTCTTTATCAGAATGTGGTTTGGAATCTTTTTGCTTTGTTCTTAAAGGGCAACAAAAACCATTTATGGTGAGGAAGGGAAGAAAAGGAATTAAGTATCTCAGTCCTCATCCAGACATAGTCCAGGTCTGTAGATTGTAAGGATGAGACATGCACTGAAAATCACACTGTAGAAAATCCAGGCCCTTCCCAGGATGCTGATCTCCCAAAATCAGGCAGGGAGAAAAACATATAATTTCTTACAAAAACGGGGGTGCCTCTGCTGGTTTGGTGAGCATCCCTCCTGCCCCAGACCATTTTGAGGTCCCACCAAGTGCAGAGACCCCTGGCTGCCCCAGCACATTTCACCCTGTGAACCTGAACCTCCCACTGTTCTCCGTAAACTTCCCGTTGAGCTGGGGCCTTGCTAACCTTCATTGACTTGCCTAAACATTTATTAATTGATCGCTGCAGGGTTACCACAGGCTTCTGCTCGCATTCGGGGGAGATGGGATGTCCACGGAGTATCCTCGCATGAACTCCCGCTGTACCTCCGGCTCCATGTGCTCTGTTCTGCATCTGCTGCTCTTGCTGAGCAGCTTTTAACCAAAGACATATGGGACCCATTAACACGGTTTTGCTTGTTTGCGGAGTCTGATCTTGGGAAGAACTGGCTGGTTTCAGCAGACAGTTAAAAATCTCAAGCCTTGGTGATGCAGGAGTAGAGCTGGAGCCAGCCCTGCAGCTGGCTGTCAGCACACGGGGGTTCATCAAGCTCAGGATGAACGAGGGTGAAATCTGAGATGGACACAGACTAGATTAATTATATCAAAGCCACGGATATCTCCTTCTGCCCACCTTAATGCTGAGTCCTTCCTAGGTTTCATTCCACTTGTGGCCTGTGTGGATGGAGGGGAGGGGAACTGGGAGGAAGGCCCAGGCTACTGGGATGTGCAAGGAAACAATCCTGATCCAAAGTACTTAAGAACACCTCTGTCCTGCACTTCTGCCTCAAGAAATTAATCTAAAGTCAAAGCTGGGCTTTCTCCATCTGTTGCTCCACCCTAATCTTCACACTTTTTTTTAACTTTACAAATGTGCCAGATTTTTAAAAAAAGGAAAGAAAACCAAAAAGGGAAAGTAGCACATCCCTTTGTGCAAGGCTTTCTTCCAGTCCCTGTTAAGTTCCTGTACATGCTGACAGTTTTACAATTTACATGACAGCTGGCTTGCTTGGAGGAGATCTCTGTTAATTAAAATAACACAAAGGGAAAGAAGCGAAATCGTGTCAGTGGATAATTAATTCGGAGCAGGGCACCAGGCTGTGCGCTGATCCCGCTAACAAAACTCTGCAGGAATTCACAGCTTTACAGTCCCAGTCCTGCTGAGCCTCTTGGAGCCACTCGCTGCTCAGCCCCTTCTCCACACCAGGCTGTCCCCTTCCCGCCTGACACACTGCCCTGCCCTGGGTGCAAGCACTGCATCCCAGAGAGAGCTGTGATTCAGGCACATGTTTTCCTGAGGTGCTGGGTCCAGCCCCAGTCCTTCTGCCCTTCTCCTCATTGCCAGGGCTCTGCCTCTACCAAAGGGATCCTTTCTGCTCCTGCCCCTTTGTCCTGAACCCACAGGCAGAGGCTATGGAGAGCATCTCATCCCCCACCACCTCCACTGCGCAGTGCTGGGGCTTCCAGGGCTGAGAGCAGTCAGCAGGTATTCGGCCAGGGGCCAGCACAGTGGAGGCCAAATCCTTCCTGGCGGCAGCTGGGTGGGTTATCTCTTTCCTCCAGCCCCATTCAGCATCAGAAGCTGATCCAGAGGCAGTTGCTGGAGATGGGCTCTGTCCCTCTTGGCCAAGCAGCAAATCTGTGGCAAGATGAGCCATTGGTGCCTCCCTGTCAGAATGGGACTTACAGGACAGGCAAGGAATGGGTGCATGAAGATGGGTCTTGGGAAGATTTGGGGAACCCAGGAGGGCCTGGGGAGCAGGGAAAGCATTCCTGCATGGAGTAACAGGATTTAGTGGGAGCGAGCCAAGCCCTTGGCTGCCAGCCGCAGTCCTGGGGCGCTGGCTGGGTGCAGGCTGTGCTGTCACCACGCTCATGTCCCTCCATGACACCCCAGTGCCAGCGGTGGCACCTCACAGTGCCCTGGTGCTCCCTGTCCATGAGCAGGGACAGTGGGTGCCCCCAGCACCCTCCCCAAAACCAGCCACTCAGCACCTCACCAGTGGAGTTGTGCTTCGTTAACGATTCTGCAGCTCACTCTTGCTGCCTTAGTGTGCTGATCAGGCGGGCTCAGAGATGGGGAACAGAAAAAAAGCATGGAAAGAAAAGAGAAAGAGCAGCCCAGGGCTCCAAAGCAGCTGAGGTGTCAAAGACAGAGATTTAATGAATGTGCCTGCGGTTCACCTGAACAGATGAGCATGAGCTAGAAGGAGAGAAGGAAGAAAATGGAAAAAAGGAAGGATCATTTTTCAGATTGGCAGCACCCCTCCCAGACATCTTTTAACAAGAGAGGGAAAAAAAGTCTTTAAAGGGCCAGCCAGCTGCTTCCCTGCATCCTGGTGGGAACCTGGGTGCTCTGCACCCATTACAGGGGTCAGGCTGGGTTGAGGCTGTGACTCCCAGCCCCTCATGTCCCCTCGGCTGCCCAGGTGCTGCAGGATCTGGGTGCTGTGGGACCATGGCAGAGAGAAGAAAGGGGAGCAACTGCTGAAAAGGGGTGAGAGGAGGCAAAGTTGCTGGCTCACCCATCCCTGCACCAGCCCCATGGAAAGGCAGCAGTGTCTGCCTGCAGAGCCACTCTGTGCCCTGAACATGGCAATAAATGGGGGGTTGGCAAGGGCCAGCCCAGGACAGCAGCTCTCCTGTGCCCAGAGCAGCCAGCACACCTGGGCATCCCTTGGCCCTCAATACTCCATGACTGGAGTTCCCTCTGCTCCATTGCTTCTTCCAGAAGTTGCTCTGGGAGCCTGGAAGGGCCTCAGTTCCAGAGTTTCTTTGAAGTTTTCCAAAAGAGAGACATTTTTTCTCCAGAGCATCTCCTTTTCTGTAACCATTTGCCCTGCATAAACCAACAGTCTGTGTCCAAGCAGTTGGCCAATGTTCCAATTATCCAATGTTTCTCTTTCAAATGTCTAGTAGGAACAATATTAATAAAATACTGTATTTATATAATAAATATTAATGCAATTTCATTTAATACAATTGTATTAAGTGCAATGTGTGACATGTCCCAAGCCAGCAGCTTCCTTCTGCTCCTTCACATGAGGACCCACACCATGGTTCTCATTCAGACATCACTGCTGAGCTACATGGGCCTGTGGGAGCAGGGACAGGAGTACTCCAAAAATAAAACCACCAAGGCCAGCATATCCCCACTGTGTTCCTGCCCCTCTCAGCTGGGTGCTGGGACCTCTGGGTCCCCCTGCAGCCCGTCCCCCACTCCAGCACTGTGCCAAGTGCTGCGCACGGCTGCCGCAATTAGGGCGATCTGGGTTTCTTCGTAGCTGCAGGACAACATTTTTGAAGGCAGGACTTTGATCTTATTTCCTAAGAGTTTCTCTTTCCCTTCCTTTTCATGTGTATTTTCCCTGGGTTTTGTCTCATTACTCAGGTGAAGGCTGATGTTCCCCACGGCGGCTGTGCCGGAGACATGGTCCCCATTCACCCCCCGCCGTGAGGACCTGCGGGCTCGGGGACGGGCAACCTCACATCCTGAAGCAAGTTTGTCCATGGGCCTCTCCTGGGCAGAGGCTGCCAATTATGCTTAGTGTGCTGAGCTCTGTCACATTGGGTTCTTGTCAGGGAAAACACGGCACTGGGGTCCTCCTTTCCCCAGCTTTTTTTGTCTGTGGTTGCTTTTTTCTTGATATTTTTAATGATTTTGCAAAGGAGCCCTAACGATGGAGATGAGGGCACTGCCCACGTGCTGCTCTGGGGAGTCTGGGGCTGTCACCCCCTGGCAGGAGAGGATGGGGATAGGGACAGCCCTGCAGCCTAGGTAAGTGCCACCAAAGTCCAGGCAGCCACAGGGAAGCTGTCAGTCTCTCGAGATGTGCTGTTGGCTCAGGCCTGAATATCAAAGTCATCCTGGATAGATAAATAAATAAGTAAATCTTGTCCCCTGAACATTTCTTCTTAAAACAGGCCCAGCCTTCTTGCAGCCATAATCCTACCCAACACCAATCTCCAATTAAAACTCCGGTTCTGAGCGAGTTGTAATTCTCAGCACCTCAGGACCATTTTATTATTATCATTATTATTTTTTACCCATTAAAATCTGTTTCCTCTAAATGAAATAAAATAGAGGCAGCGATAACAAAACTCATTGCATTTTTGCTTTTTCATATATATATATATAAAGAAAGAAACATTTTGCATTAAAAAAAAGTTAATAAATGGCCAAGCCCCAACAGATGGGGGTGTGTGTGGAATTTGCATTTTTCAGATTAACATGCACGAGCGAAGATAGAAAATGCACTTGCCTGGGGGAAATAATTTGAGAAATCTTTGCATATTTTATTTAAAAGCATGCCACGTTAGGCAGGGTAATAATGCAGAGCGATGGTGATTAGGTTAGGCCTGGAGGGATTGCAGCCTGGGACCCTCCCTCCTCTTGATCCAGCTCATCCTTTCGCTGAGCCCCCCTCAAACCCTTGGTGTTACAGCCCAGAAACCCATCCCAAAATCCAGGCCTGTTGGGGTATGGTGGGTTTAACTCCATGGATTTGGGGCAGCTCCTGACATGTAGTCCATGAGCTGCTTCTCTCCTCACTTCCAGGCAAGAAAAAGATGCCAGTTTAGTTTCATCCCAAGCTCCCGAGCCATGGGATCCCCACATGTGCTGCTAGTGGGAGGGAATCCCTGCTCTGGGTTCAGCCCTCTCACAGGTGAGGTGTCTCCCTGGGGCTCTGCAGATCCTCTGGGATTTACAGCATTCCACAGGAGCGGTCAAGGGTCCCAACACCCCAGTCCCTCAGGATGCTTGGGAAATCACAGAGGTGGAGTTCAGGTGTGGCAGCACCAAGGTCCCACTTCTGCCAAAGCATTTGTGCCATTGTCTCCTGTTTGAAGCCAGGGAGTAAATCAGGGCTTATCCCTAAAAGCGCTGGGGACACTGCACATGGAATGTGCTTTAAAAATTCATGGACTTCCATGAAGGATTCAGGCAGCTTGAGAGAAATTGGGTGATCTCTCATACCCTCTAACAGCCTGCTGATGGCGTTTATGGAGCCCCACACCTCTGAGCTGAAATGTGTTTTTTCTCTCATCTACAGTGAGGAAGAGGAAGGTGAAACATGCCCAGCTCCGGGTGTCAGTGGCCCTTCAAGACACGCTTCCCCCAGACAGCAGGAATGGGCAGCCTGTGCTCTACTCCAGAGTCACAACCCCACAGCCATCAGCTCTCAGGGACTGTGCTTCAATTCCACCGAAAACACTGACACCAGGGCTAGGATGCTGCTTTGGCCTTGAAAATATTATTCTCCTTTTTAATGTCAGCCTCTCCATTCTGGTTTTTAAAGCTGAAGATCTTGTTTGCCAGGTATCTTTCAAGGTGATGAGATCTTGCCATCATTCAAGAGATTCTTCAGCTGGGGGCTGCAGGGAAGACAGTCCTGTGCAGGGGAGCAGAGCTTGGAGCAGCTCCCAAGGAGCCAAACCAGTGGTGGGCACTGCCCATCCCTTCCCAGCCATATCTGGGGAGTCCCAGGTGCTCAGTAGCCGGTGCCCCTCAGAGTCACCACCAGCACCTCCAGATCCAGCTGGAAATATGGCAAAAGCCCTCCTCCCTGGCAAAACCTGGCCCTTGGAAAGCTCCTGCCACTTCCCTGGCTTTGAAATCTGACCCAGAGCCTGACTCTCTCCCTGTCTGCTCCTATTATTAATAAACTTTGAAGGGCTCCCTTCTGTCCTTAATGAGATTAGTGTTATTTTCATGCATTGCTGCAGGGCAAAGGACTGAAAAAGTGGCTGATCTGTAAACTAAAGGGTGCTAATCTATAGAGGGTGGGTCCCCCATTCTCATGGCCTCGAGGGCTGGGTGAGAGTAATCAATTAAAAGAGGGGATTAGAGGTGCCGTGGTCACCTACTTTATTGAGGTCACCCTGACACACTTCCAGCACAGGCGGCAGTGGGCACACGAGGGTCCAACTCGGTCATTGAGGCTCTTAGAATTAAAAAAGCCTTAATCACCAGCCCCTGTTCAGGCTCCGGACCCAAAGGAACAGCAGGGAAAATCTGTTGTTAATATATTAATGGGCAGAATTTGCTTAGTGGGTCTGTCTGGGCTTTGTAAATTAATGCTAATTTAAAGCTCAACCTCACTGTCTTGTTTTTTGGGGTTTTTTTTCAATTTTATTCAAGTGCCTTCTTTTTGCCAGGAACTTGGAGAGGAAAAAATACTCGACCTGGCCAAATAGGGAGTTGCCTCTGCTGTGGTTTCATAGATGTTTTAAAGGCAGATTGCTTAGGGAAGGAAAGGGTGGCTTTGTGCAGACTGAGCATGTGTCCAAACACAGCTTCAGTGGCCATAGTTGTGGAGAGAAGAGACTTTCTCTCTGAGGATTTCCTTACCAGAAATGCCTTGGGCAGCTTTGGGCAGGGATTGAGTTGCTGCCCCTGTGCCCCATTATCTGTTGGTTAAAAACCAGCTGCACTGTGCATGCTGTACTCCTGGGATTTCTGTCCTTCCCTTTGGATCACAAATCTGTGCCTGAAAATGGCCCAAAACCCTGACCTGCCCCTGGCCCACCTTTGGGGAGAGGAAAGAGCAGTTTGCTGCAGGACTCAGGCACTGACAGTAATTAAAAGCCTCTTTGCAACAAGCAGAAGCCTCAGAGCATCCAGCGAGCACTGCAGCACATCCGAGCTCTGAGTGGGATGCAGCACACCCCTCACCTGTCCTCTAATGTCCTTCCCCTGGGATGTCCCACCCACCTCGGGAACACCCAGGGCATCTCCCAACACTGAGCCCAGCATTGTCCCCACAGACAAGCTGTGTCCCAGCATGGTGGGCATGGGAAGCAGGGCAGGGCCGCAGTCAGTGCCAGTTAGGGGTGCCACCGCTGTCACCCTTAGACGCGGCTCGGTGGCACTGCGCTGACACTCATTCGCCCTGAGCCACTGGGACTTGTCGCTGCCACCGTGACACTTCCCCCAACACCCATGGGGTCCCAGCGAGGACCCTCCTGTGCATCTCTCCTCAGTTCCATGTGTGAAAGGGTTGTCAGTTTGGTTTTATTCCGAGCCCTGTTGCCGTCTGAGTGATAGTTCTGGAGTGCTAAAGGGATTAGCAGCCGTCTGCTGAGCCAGGCACAGCGCCTGGCTCGGGCTCATAACGCAGAGACTGTGAAAATAATTGCCTTAATTTCAAGACCAACTTTAGACAGAGGAGAAAACTTATGCTCCCTTTCTGGATTCTGGGGAAATATCAGGCCCAGAGGAATGAGTTTTCCATAAATTGAGGATAAGCAGCATGTGCCAGGAGCCAAGACTGGCATTTGGGATGTGCAGGATAAAGAGGTGTGAGCATCCTCAGTCACCAGTCCTGGTGGTTGGTTTTACCACCACTGCTGGTTTTACATGATGGCCCGCCCCATCCCTGCCCCAGAGGGGGGGATTCCCCCTGTACAGAGCCTTATATTGGGAATGTGGGCGCCTGCTCCTGGCACGGAGCTGAGTTGGGAGCTTGGAGACAGCAGCCGTTAGGGAAAAGCTACTGGTCCAGTGACTCATGGCACAGCTTTGGAAGGCCTCAGGCTGGGCAACTTAAGAGCTGTCATTTGCTATGAACACTTTCTGGAATTTTGTGTAAGAGCAAGGAGGAATAAAGGGTTTCTTTGGGCTGGAGATGCCACTGGGGACACAGAAGCTCTTGCTCCACCCTCAGCATCTCTGCTGAGCCCAACATCAATCAGCTCCCAGCATCCCACCTCCTGCCTCCACAGGATCCACACCAGCCCGAGGACTGGCGCTTCTCCCCGGGATGAGGGGCAGGGTGAACCCACTCTGCTTCCTGCGCCATCCCCCGGAGGGACGGATGCCCCGGAGGGCTCTGGTGGGCCAGGAAGGGGGGACAGCCCTCGACACCCCCCAGCCCAGCCGCTAAACCCCGGCGTTGGCAGTGGGTTTAATCCGCGCAGCCCCGCTCCGGGCTGCATTGCCATGGGCAATGCTGGATTAGGGACCGGCCGCCGCACGCCTTTGTCCTCCCTTTGTGTAGCATTTTGCTCGCCTCTGCCTTAAACCTTGTAACCGTTTTGCTGCCTTTTAAAACCGCCTTGAATAGGGGGTGGGATGGAGAGGGGTGCGGGGGAGAGGGGCCGAGGCTTTGAGGTTGAAGAGAGGCATTCAGGCTGCAGCTGCCCCGTCTCAGCACATTCCCCGTGACCCCCACGGGCACTGCCGCGGCCACCGAGCAGCATTGGTAACGCGGCCGCTCCGGGACAATCCACCTGCTTGCTTGGGACAAGCACTTTCATGCCTATTGGGATTAGAGATTTTAAGTGTCTTTCCAAATTGTGCGGATAAACAGTTTTGTGAAAACTTGTTATCGTGGGGAAACGGCCCCGCCACCACCCTCCGTCCCTGGCCTTTTGTTCGGGCAATTTTTATTGCCGGATTGGATTTGATGAGGTTTAAGGTTTATTCTTAGGACTCCATTGAAGAGCTGATCCTTTGTCTCCCACCGTGGAGAGTGAAGAATATGAAACGTAGGCAAAAATAAATCTGCTTTTCACACATATTAGCCCCTGGTACACGCGGGGACCACCAAACGCAGCTGAGAGCTGCAGCACCCCCGGCCCTCTGCCCCGGCCCCCGGCTGCACGAGGTCACTCTGGCCTCCACAACCTCTCCCCAATTTCCAGTCCTCTCTGAGCAGGGACAGACCTGGGTGTTCACTGGTGACGATCTCCCAGAGCAGTCCCCGCTGCAAGAGCCACCCAGGGCTGCTCTGGTGATATGGATTTAGGAGGTGTCAGGTCTGTAAAGAGCCCAAATGGAAGGCGGGGGGGAACATCCCTCCCTGCCCACCCCCACAAAACCCCAGCCCTACAGGCAGGTCAGTCTCTTAATCGCTTCATTTATCACCGGTGACTTCCAGAGAGATTAATCAGCAGGATAATTCCTGAGGAAAGGTTGCTCCAGAGGCTGCTTTCATTTCAGAGGAGCTCCCTGCAAATTTCACCTTTACTGCAGAAACCTGCTCTGACACGCTCCCAGCAGCACCGGGATGAGCCCATGCCCCAGGCTCCATCCCCACCTTGTCCCCTTGGCCATGGGGCTGCTGCTGAGCATGGGGTAAGGCTCGTGCCCCAGCTTTGAGCTGGTGACTCCTGAGCAGCCTCCAAGGCAGTTTTGGCAGCACCAGGATCCAGCAGCAGGCATCTGGCACAAGTCAAGAGGTTGAGTTTCTGGAAAGTCTGGAGCTGGAGGCAGAAAATCATGCAAAACTTGGTGCATTGGGCTTATTCCAAGCAAAAACAAAAGAAAACAAAAACAACAAAAACAACAAAACAACAAAACAAAAACAAAAACAAAAACAAAACAAAACAAAACAAAACAAAACAAAACAAAACAAAACAAAACTTGCTCAGAGCTGAACCAGAGCAGGGCTGGCCTGGAGGAGCTTGGCTGGTTTCAATCCACATCTCTCCTGGTGGCTCTGACTCCCTGGAGATCTCTGGACCCAACTTCTCCATCTACCACGTCCCACAGCTGGGAGCTGCCACAGCCTCATCCTCCACACATGAGGAAGGTGCAGGCTCTGGCGTGGCAGCACCAGTAGGGATGCAGCCTCCTCTGACAGGGCTTAGAAAGAGCTGGCAAATGAGCAAGATGGGACAAGAGCTTGCCATTCCAAGCATTTAGGATGCTTGGAGGTGGATATCCACTGTCAGGATGGTTGTCCCACCATGATATATCATAGAAGGGGAGGCAGAGGAGGAGTTTGGCTGGGATGCCCACACTGGTGGCATGTCTTCAGGACATTTATTGTCCCCCTGTCCCACCCGGCAGCCCTGGGCAGGGTCTGCATCAGCCTGTCCCCCATCCACCACATTGTTTCCTGCTTTGCATGTAGTGAGATGATTCCCCAGATACCCAGGGATGTTCCAGCTCCTCCTGTTTGGATAAAATATCGATAATTACATGCATGCCTAATTTGAATTATTTCCACAGTGCAATCCTGGCGCTTTGGACCCCACTGAGTAATGTCGCAGGAGACTTCTTCCTCAGCAAGGAGTTGTTGGGTGGTGGCTTCTGGCCTGGGTGACCAGCGTGGCCATCAGGTGACCCCCATGGGGTGCAAACAGCTCATTCCCAGCACCCTGAGGGGGTCTTCCCTCTTCAGCACGTTCCCAAATGTACTTTAGGTGTCCATAAAAATGAGTGGAGAGGGGGATTTGACATCTGCTCTCAGACCTGCCACGGGTGTCCTCATGTTGAAGGTGTGGAGAGTTAATTGCTGTGCCCATGGCCTTTGTTGCCACAGAGCTGACAGATGCTTTCCCAGCCACCATGCTGCTGTCAGAAACTGTGGGGCTGGTGGAGAAGGTTCTGGGTGAGTTTCCTTGGCCCAGGCTGGGTAAAATGTCAAATTTGATTCATGTCATAGTTCCTTCTGGCCCCGCAGTCAATGAGTGAAGAACTGGGGCTGGCTGGGGAGCAAGAACTGGTTCATCAACTGTTGAAGGTTTTAAAACTTGGTTTTCTTCCAGCGTGCAACCAAACCAGGTCTTTTGGAAAGTTTTCCATGGCGAGCTGCCTGCATGTCCCAAGGAGCTGGGAGCAGAGCAGAAATCTCCCATAGCAGTCGGAAGGTTTTGGGGTGCATATTTCAGCCATGAGAATCTCCAGCCCCCCATTCCCTCTCTGCTGCCTGCCCACACTGATCCCTGCTCTGGCAGGTCCCTGCCCACACTGCTGGGCACATTCTCTCTGTATGGTGGGTTTCCCTCAATGCAGGGGTCTCTGCAGCCCCTCACAGCTCCTCACTGTCACATTGCATTATTTGCTCGTGAGAAGTGACTGATGAACATTCTCCCTCTCTTCCCCTGTCTGCAAAATTCCCAGTGACCACCTGGCATTGCCACGGCACCAGAGGGGGATGCTGGAAAGGGGACCCCAGACCTCAGCGCCCATTGCTGCCTCCCACCCACCAGCATCTGCAGTGGGTGGCTCCAGGATTGGAGAGGGGAATTATTTGGGGATTAGGAAGTGACACCTCAGGTGGGATTCATGCCCCGATGCCCTCTGGGCACCCCTTCACTCAGGTTCCCGCCATTCCTGGTTTTGTGGGTGAAGGTCTGGGTAGGGCTGAGCCCCTTGTCCAGGGCACAGCAGCTCCCCCTCCATGTTTCCTCCAATTCTTAATTTGTTCTCCATCATTTTGTCTCCCCCTCCTCCCCCTCTCTGTCTCAGCTGCCTGATGTATGAAGGATGGGTTTTTAAGCCTTTTTTGCCCCCAAGGCCTGCAGCTCTGGCTCGGCTGCTATCACTGGGATAAATGCAGCTTTTGGGCCTGGAGCAGCATCCATTGGAGCTGTGGCCCCCCGCGCCGGGTTATCAATCCCCGCTCAGCATCACCAGTGCCAGGCTGGGTCCTCTCCACTGGGAGCCCTTTTCCTACCCTCTGGCCACAAGAAAGACCAGTCTGACTTAATTCTGCACAGTATCAACACCAAACAGACTTAGCCCAGCACTACTGGCTCTCCTAATTCAGCTTTGTATGCCTCAGTTTTCATGAATTTTTAAAAAGTTTCCATTTCTCCTGGGTTTCGGCAGGTTTTCTGGGGTGTGTGTGCCCCAGTGCCAGCTCCGCATCCTTCTCCTTGACCTCCTGGAGCAAACAAAGGAGACAGAAAGTCAGCTTGGATCTCCCCACCCTGGGAAGTTTTTGGATGATTTAAGAAACCAAGTGTGCCACAGCTCAGGGGATGAAAGGGTCAGCGTGGTGATCGGATCCAGTGCTTGGGTCCTGGCACAGCCATTGTGCCACTCCTCCCTCTGGCAGCACTCAAACGTGAAAATACAGATGGTGCCACTTGCAGGGTAGGGATGGAGACTTGGAGGAAGGAGGCTTTGGGAAGGGAAAACAAAATTAGCCAAGCCCTCAATGGACTGAAAAAACCCAAATGCATTTCTTTGTTGTTCACTTTGTTGTTGGTGCGAAATGCAGCCTCCATCTGTGACTGGAAGCTGGAAGTTGCCTTCTCCCTCTAGCCCTGTCCAGAGAAGAGAAATTAAGCCAGGACAGAGGAAAATGGAAATTCCAAGATGGAAAGCATAGATAGGATCTGTGAATGCAGCCAAGCCAGGCACTTCAGTTTAAATCTAAGCATAGACAAGCTGGAAGCTTCACCCCACCACACCAACCTGAACTTCCATCTGCTTCCAGTAGGCCACAGAGAGCTTGGAGACCAGTCTGGCCATCCCAGAGGCTGAAACCTGTGCCCAATCCGCACCCCAGGGGTTCCTGTCTGCAGAGGTTGGCAGTGGTGACACTGCAGTCCCACCTATGTCCCGGAGCTGGAGCCTGTCTTTGGCAGCTCCCAGCCCTGTCCCAATGTGCAGCAGCCTGTGGGGAATGGTGTCCCCACATCCTGGCCCGGAGGAGCCAGCAGCACCCCCAGTGAGCCCCTGGGGCTGCATAGGGGCTTGCTGGCTGTCCAGGCAGAATCTTTGTTTTCAGCCCTCAATCAAACACTCATGGATAGGCCATGTGTGCAGAGCTTGGATTATTATCGTCTTGAAGGAATAAAATGCAGCATTGGAGCTTTTGGGATTCAAACCAATGCTTCCAGGCCTCCAGATATATTCCAGTGCTGATGCTGGAAACAGGGACGGCATTCCCTCCAGCGAGACAGCCACTACATCACACGGGACCTGCACGAGGAAATAATGATGTACGGCTGGCCTTGGGGCACTCTTTGCAGCTTGATTGGCCTCCCTGGCAGAAGAATAACCGAGAGTTTATTGCCTCTCTTCCAGTGATCTTTACTCCCAGCTGTTTTCTCAGGAGGGCCTGGATCCTCATACCTCATCTGAATAGCCATGGACTGCTGGTGGGGCACGGAGTTGGTTCCTGGGCACTGAGGTGCTGGTTCCTGGGATGGGGCTCTGCTCTCACAGGGGAAATCCTGCCTCACCTCTGTCCAAAGCAGAGGATGATATCTGGGACCCCTTTTCCCCTCCTCCTGCAGGTGCAGTGAGCTCCTGGAGCAGCACCAGCACCCTCAGCCTCAGCACCCAAGCATCCCAAATGGACAGCATCCATGTGCTCGCTCCTTCACACCATGTCCCCTTCCCCAGCACCAAAACACCCAGTGCACCTGTGTCTCAATGCTGCACCTGGGCAAAGCCCCTGCAAGGGGTCCAAGAGGCCACTTCTGACTTAAATCCCATCTGCCTGGGCAGGAAAAAGGGAAAAAGAGCCCCTTCATGCCAAAAGCTGGTGATTCCCAGCTCCTGGTGCTGTTTACAGAGGGCAAAGGTGAGGTTGTGGCAGGTGATTTTTCCCCCTTTCCCTGGCCCTCCTGCAAACAGCCCGATTGCTATGATTCCTCTGTCATTAAAATGTAAATGAAAACAGACACAAAAACAATCTGAATTTCCAGCTGAGTTGCTCTTGCTTAATATTCTACCCCGAAGGGGGATGTGCGGAAGCAACAACATTTCAAAGGGAATCATTAAAGAAGGGAGGCTCAAACTGCGTTTCCATCAGATACCACGGCAGAGCCCAGCACTTGGGGTCCCACCCATCCCAATGCCCCTGGAAAGGATGAGCAGGAAACTGGTCCTGGAAAATGAACCATCAGAGCCAGGGTGAGGAGGATGCTCACACTGAGTGGGGCTGTGCTGGTCATGTCCCAGCATGGTCCAGTTCTGGCTGGGGATGGGCAGTGCTGCTCCAGGTTCATGTTTCTGGCTGCAGTGATCAGGCTGGGATGATGCCCAGATTTTAATGTGTTCCAAGGTTTTAGAAATACCCTGGAAGGGCATCAGGGTTTGCAATGTGTCCTGACACATCAGCAGTGCAAGGTGGGGGGAAGATCCTGGTATTCCAAATCCTGCCTCCTACCTTGTCCACCCTGAGCTCTTGGTGCTGGTGCTGCTCTGCTCTGTTTCAAGCATGAGGTGAATGTATTTCTTCTGTATTTATTCTGCCAGTGTGAGGCAGTTAAAATGAAATATAAAACTTCAGGGAGTGAGAATAGCCAGAAAAATCCTGTGAATGGTGCTTCTGTCCCAGTGGATGCTGCTGGAACAGGAGGGATGCACCAAGGCTCAGGGCCACACATGAAATCCCAGGATCTGCCTCCAACCCACCTTTTCCCACTAGTCAGTGCCTCTTACCCAGGGCTGCAGGAAATGGAGCCTGGATGGACAAGGAAGATCTCTCTGTGGAGAGACTGGAGCAGCAGGACAGAGCCCCCCTGCTGCCCACTACATCTCCTGGACCTCCCAAGCAGTGGCAGGCGCTCCCAGCATGGTGGCACATATGGATCCTATAAGGGCTGAGCTCATCTCTCTGGGCAGCCTCACTCCTCCAGCCTGGGAAGGATGTGAGGTGGGACATGGGGTGCCCAGGGGGGGTGGGACCACCACCAGTGGGTGCTGCCTGGATGTGACGTTTGGGCTGAGGGGAGCAGCTGTGGCTGTGCTCATCTTCCCAGCTGAGAGCAAGGAAAGCCCTTTTCCCACTGCAAACCAAACATGGGATCTGGAAGTCTTTGAGACACAATAAACAAGGGATCCTGGGATGCTTTAACTCTGGATAATGGCCTGAGATGATTAATTTTCTTTTGTACTTTCATTGCATCAGTTACCACATCATTCAATTTTATTTTTAAAGACTTTTTTTAATTCCACAAAATACTGGAAAGGGTTAGAGTGGATTCCAATTTCAACGTAAAATATTTCCCTCCAAAGCTTCATAAATACTTGATTTTGGTTTAAAGCCATTGTTTTAACTTTCAAAGCAAGACAACGTTTGCCAGACCTTGCTTTGTGCAGTAAAATTGACCCAGTGTCACAGGGATTTGATATAATAGTAATAATAAACTTTCAGAGGAGGCCTTGAAACCAGAGGGGCTGTGGGTCAGGCACAGGAATTCAGGCTCAGATGCCATGGAGTCCATATAGATCCCCCTATGCTGGGGGGGAGCCCCAGCGTGGCTCCAGGTCTCTGCTGGGACCAATGGCTGGATCCAGATCCTGCTGGTGGCATTCCCACTGACCTGGGGGTGTTTGGGGCTGGAGCATCTGCCCTGAGAGCCAAGTTAATCCCTCTATGAGGTGAGAACTGAGCCCTTTTATCGAGGTTTGGCAATCCCTGAGAATGGGGAAATCCCTGGCGTGGAGTCCTGGGTCAGACCCCTGTCCCAGCCCCGTGCTGGAGGCTGCCTGTGGCCCCCATCCCACCTGAGCTGCACCCAGAGGGGGCTGAGTATACAGGGTCAGAGTGTCCTGCCCTCCCCCCCCCTCAAGCTGGCCTGGGCTCAACCCTGCAGCTTTTTGTGTCTTTATTGGTTTTCCCCCACAATTGGTCGGGTTTTTAATTACTTCCCAAATCTCATTTGGGGCACGGGAGGTGGGGGTGGAAAAGCTCTGTCTGAAGCTGATTTTGCAAATCAGTTCTGGCCATCTCCAGCCAGGTCCTGAGGCAGGAGCACTGGGCTCCCAATAACCAGGGAGGAAGCCTCTTGTTGCCAGAGCAGATCCACCTCTTTGATGTGTTCCCGCAGTTATTCTTTCATTTCTTGAGCAAATAATCTGGATTTTCACAATATTTACCTTGGAAATAATTATTTGTGTAAAGCATTTGACCAAGATAAACAGAGAATCTCTCAGTCTCACTGCGGGGCTGGGAGGGCTTGTGCTCTCCCAGACCTGCTGGAGCATGGGCTCCATGGAAAGTGGATGAGGTGAGAAACGAGCTCAGAGAGGAGCACTCCACATCCTATGGAACCCCGAGTGCTTGGACAAACCTCCCGGCAGCCCTGGCTGCATGGCACGGATGAAGATGGAAAAATGTGTCCACTCTGCCCTTCACACCTTGTGTGTCTGTACATGGATCCCTGAATTGCATCCCTGGATTCCCACAGACGCGGAGGCTGGAAAGGAGAAGCAGGAAGGGGTGGGGGGAAAGGTGAGGGAGGGTTCAAAGGGCTGTTACAGCCTCGCTTTTTCATCTCTAATTAATCTCTGTGAAGCCTGAGGCAGAGTCACCTTTGGGTCAACACTCAGGTGTTGTTATCTGCCACCTCCATCACCCGGAGCTGCCCCCCATGAGCAAGGCTGCGGGGCTGGGTGCCAGGAATCCTGGAATCCGGTCCCCCAGGTTCCAGCCACGTTCTCCTGGGGCAGAGCTAAATCCCGCACTCAGCTGCACCCCAGAGCCGGCTCCCTGCTGCCCCATGGGAGAGAGGGGAGCAACAGACGGTGCTTTAAAAACCTTTAAAAATTGAGCCTGGATGAATGGCCAGCGCTGGCACAGCATGCCAGCATGCCCAGGGATGCAGGGATGGGAGGAAGGTACCAAGACCTCGGCCTGCCATTCACCCTCAGTCCCACCTGTGCACGCTCAGCCCCCACGGCGAGCACGGGGTGGCTGCTCCCAGCCCAGCAGGCTCGGGAAGAGAAAGAAAGGAAAAAATCCAGCAGAGGCTCAGCTCATTCAGCTCCAAGGCTTTTATTAAGGTGTGCAACATGCCCACAATCACGGGTCTGGGATACGACAGAGGCAGCAGGCGCTGAACACGAATGAGGAGATGGGAGGTGAGGGCAGCATGAGCCTTGCGGGAAGCTGCCAGAATCCCCCAGCGATGGCACAGGTTGCTTTGAGCTGAGTGCACCCTTTGCCACCAAAATGTCCTTTTTGGAAGAGGATTTTTGTGGACCTCCTCACTTCACCCACTGGCAGCAGCCCCAGGGGGAGCAGAGCCTAGATGTGTCCCATGTGGGGCAGGAGGAGGCTGGTACTGCCCCTGGACCTTGAGTCACTGGTGGACTTGGCCATAGTTGTTTATCCACAGTCCAGGAGTATCTGGTGGGTGGTGGGTGCCAGGATCTGACCAGGCTGCCCAATTCTGCTGTTCGCTGGGGTCCTGGTGAAGTGGCTCTGATGGCAGGAGGCAGTTTGGCTGGAAGCAGCATGGCAGCTCTGGAATCCCTCATCACCCTCCTTTGCAGATGATAAATGGAATCAGTGCCCAGCTTTACTTGGCAGCTGGGGCAGGACAGAGAGTGCAGACTCCTCTGTCTGAACCCTCACTGCCCACTGCTGCTCTTCCACATCAGCACTTAAATGGAATATGTGTCCTATGGATATACAGCAAAGCACAGCAAACAAACACAGCAGCTCCTTTTCCATCTCTAGTTAAGACAATTGTTCTTTGGGTTCTGTGTACAGCAAAATGCAGATCCAAAAAAAACATTCTCTTTGCTCTCAAATGATAAATTAATATAAACACCAACACGACAAGTTCATGAGCAGCTTTAGGATCATGCACTGAGTGAGAGTATTGCCCACGGCAGACAGATGTGCACACACACATAGACCTAAATTAACTTTTCTCTAATACTGACATTAAAAATATAAATTGTTGGTGTTGGATCATTTCACTTAAATTTACTTTTCAGCATTCTGAGGTCACTTTTCAGAATGATTTTTTCTCTCTCACAGCCCAGGACACCTCACTCTCACCAACAAGTGACATTTGCCAGGAGCTGGGCTTTGGCTGCAGGTGGATGTGGGAATGAAGCACATGCTGGAAGTGCTCTGCCCAGGGAGGTTTAGAAGCTTCACTGCCCTGGGGCCCTCACTGCCCTGCAGCTCCAGCACAGCCATCCCAGCACTGGTGTGGCTCAGCCAGGCTCAACAATGGACTAGGTTAGGTTTAAAGATGAGCCTGGTCACCTTGGGCTCAGCAAACCCCAGGGTCCTGAGGTCAACACAGCTCAGCGCCACCCTGGACCTGGGTGCAGGACAAAACAAATTCCAGTGCAGAGGGATAATGGAGATGAACTCTTCAGGGACTCTTGGCTGTGTTGGAGAGAGATGAGAAGGGAAGGGTGGGGACCCAGGGGCCCGGTGAGCACTTGGCACAGGATGGAGATGCCACCAGCCAACGCCACAGCGTCCGGAGGGTGGGGGCTGGGCTGGGCTGTGCTGGTGGCACCTCAGGGGCTAGGGGTGGCTGCAGCAGCAAGGCAGGCTGGGCCCTGATGCATGTAGCGGATGAGCTCCTTGCGATTATCCAGGATGGTGTCAAAACTCTCCTGCAACCGGTTCTGCTGGTCCACAACTTTCTGCTGCAGGCCGTGGATCCAGCGCAGCAAGGCCAGACGCCGGTACATCACCAGCTGGATGTGGTGCTTCTCCTTCTCCTGCTCCTTGAAGCGCTCCTTGTCCTGAAGGTGCTGCACAGCCTCTGCCAGCACCGGGAAGAGGGTCCCCAGCTCAGGCTCAGACAGCCCTGCCTCAGGGGGACTCCTGGCTTGAGGGGCAGAGGCGAGAGGGTTCCAGTTGGTGCTGCAGGTGCTCTCGGGGCTGTCGATGCTGAGGGAGCTGCTGGCGTAGCTGTTGTCCTCTGCAGGGGAGCTCAGGGGCTTGACACATCCCCCAGCCACCTCTTTGGCAGTGTTTTGTCCCCCTGCCCCAGTGACCTCTGCTCCCTCAGGGGAGCTGCGCACCCCCTGCTCAGGGTGCGTGTCGCCCAGGCCTGGGGCAGTGTCCCTAAGCTGGCCCTGGACCATCTGTCTCTGCATTAATAACAGCAGATTATCAGACAGATTTGTGGTGTTTTCGCTCCGGCTGGAGCCCTCCTCTGGCAGGGACCCCGGCACTGGCTGGCTCCAGTTCTTGTTGCTGTCACACACCTCTCCCACGAAGTTGGAGTTGGAGTCTTGTCCATGTCCTGCCCCTGGGATGGCTGTGCCCAGCACTGGGCCCCCCTGGCCCTGCCGGAATGGAGCATTTGCTGGGCAGACAGCAAACATTTTTCTGGTGTCCCTCCTGCAAGAGAGACACGGAGCTGTGACACGTCTGTGGGCACCTGGGCTGGCACAACCAGAGCAGCTACAGTGGGGAAAAACATGCTCATAACTTTATTTACCTCTTTAAAGTTACTGGACCTATCATGAGGTCAGTGCTCCCGGCTGTTTGACTAGTGCTCTCAGCATGTTCCCATGCAACATCATGGACTCATAGATTGGACTGGGTCAGGAAAGACCTTAAAGCTCAATTAGTTCCCACCCTTTGCTATAGGCAGGGATGCTACCCATCCAAGGGCATTTTCCCACCTGATGCAGAAACTCAAAGAGCCACCTCCCATCCCATTTGCCTTCCCTGAGAGCTCCAGTCCAAGCCCATGCTCCTGCAGCATCCCTTGGGTTATGCCAAAGGGCATCACGAGGTGCAGGCACGCAGCTCCAAGTGCTGCTGGCAGCATTTGGGCTGTGGCTGATGCAATGAATTCCATGCTGGTAAAGGTGTGCTTGGAAGGAGATGCTTTCCCAACAGCAATAAATGTCTTTCAGCAGCTGAGACTGCCTGGGCTCCTCTAAACAACCTCTGCATCAGGATGGGGGGCTGGCCTCCACCTGCGCCCAAACTGGCGACCCCACTGGCCTTCCTTCTCTGCAGGACCGGGAACAGACTGGCCCAGAAAAGGAAAGGTTACCCAGCCTTCCTTGCCGGGTCACTGGCTGCGAGAGGCGCTCTCCAATCCCTCTCCTACAAGGACGCGCTCACAGGAATCGCAGGAGGGAACCCATCAGGTTTCCCGGTCTGACCCCGGCCAGCAGAGGGGCAGCAGGACGGGTGCAGGAGCCCCTGCCCAGTCCAGGGTGCTGCCAGGAGACCCCGGGACCCCCGCCCCGCAGCTCCCCGCACTGACATCTGCTCGATCCAGGGCTGGGTGACACCGCCATAAAGCCGCTGCACCCCACGAAAGAGCTGCGCCCCATAGGAGCGCTTCCCCCGCAGGCGTGGGGCCGGGCCGCTCTGCCGGGGGGCTGCGCGGGCGGGGGGGACCGAGCCGGCGAGCATCCCTGCCCCGCAGAGCCCCTGCAGAGCTCCCGCAGAGCCCCCCTGAACCCGCAGCCCGGCCAGGGGCGGTCCGCGACCCCCGGGAGCCGCCACTCCGCTCCCACCGCCCGGCCGGCCCCGAGCACTCACCGCCCCCGGTCCAGCCCTGCTCCAGCCCCGGCCCCGGCCCCGGCCCCGGCCCCGGCCCCGGCCCCGGCCCGGGCTCCGGCCGCCGCTGCCGCGGCCGGGGGTGGGAGCGGGAGCGGAAGCGGCCCCGCGTGGGGAGGTGTCACGGGCGCACTTCCGACGGCGCCGGCGGGACTGCTGGGGGGGCACAGTGATGCTGGGGGGGGGACAGAGATGCTGAGGGGGGGCATGGATACTGGGGAGGACAGAGATGCTGGGGGGAACAGGGATGCTGGGAGGAACAGGGATGCTGGGGGGCACAGTGATGTTGAGGGGGATACAGGGATGCTGCTGGGGGAGCACAGGGATGCTGGGGGGGAACAGGGATGTTGGAGGGGATACAGGGATGCTGCTGGGGGACAAGGATGCTGGAAGGGAGTAGGGATACTTGGGAAGAACGAGGATGCTCGGGGGGGGGCGTGTGATGGGGCTCTCAGGGCCGCCCAGTTCTGCCCCCGGCTGCTGTGACTGTGTGTATCCCTATAGGTCCGTGTTCACCCACAGCCTCCCCCGAGAAACTCCCACCTTGTCCTCCAGGGGAAAGGGGAAAACTCCCACCCATGTCAGGGTGGCTGAATTGGGACACTCCTTCCCACCAGCCCCTGGGTCCCGTGAGCCTCAGCAGGTCCCCATGGGGATGGGGATGGAGCTGAGTGCTCAGTGGGTTCTTTATTCCACTCACCCGGAGCCGGGGTGTACGCACTGGGAAAGAAAAAGGCTCAGGAACATCAAACGGTTCCCACGAGCCCCTGCCCGGCTCTGGGGTCACATGAAGCACTGGGAACCTCTCGGAAGATAAAGAGGCTTTGTGGGGCTGGGAGCCACGATGGGGGCAGCCACATACTCCCCAGTCACTCAGAGAGCTGCCCCGGGCAGGGACAGTCCCATCTCCTGCCAGATCGCCCGATGTGGCCTTCCCTGTCATCCTACGTGAGCTCTGGGATAGACATGGCAGGAGCAGAGCACTGGCATCCCAAGCATCTCCAAGCCCAGGCTGGGCTTGGCTCCTCTCACCTACCCTGAGGGAGAGGAAGAAGGGATGGAGATGCTTTCAGGGTGGACAAAGATCCTTCTGAAAGCTCTGGATTTCTGGAGGTGGGATGTAGGGGAAAAACACAGTGAGCAGACATTCCCCCATGACATTGTGAGAGTTCAGAGCAATGGAATATGTGAGCAATAAATAAGTTGTTTTAATTTCTCATCTGTCTGACAGACCCCTTGATGGTGTCCCCTGCTCCTGGCTGCTCCAAAGGCTTCAACAACTCCATGGAGGAGCAGTCAGAGGGGCAGAACCAAGAGCTGTAACTGGGACACTTGGGCTGCAGCTCCAGGGGAAGCCTGAGATTAAAGAAACAAACCCTGTCGGACAGGAAAGGCAGGAGCTGACTCAGGCATCTGGGAACAGGCAGGAGAGAAACAGGAGTTTGGGCGCACAATGGGCTTAGTTCAGCCTTTGCCATCAGCCGAGCCTTTGCTTTGTGCTACTCTGGGCTTCACTCCCATTGTGGCCTGAATTCAAACTGAATGAAATTTTCATCACTGAGAGCACAGAGGGAATTTTGATCAATTCAGGGACCTTCTCCCCTGGTTTACCAAGAGGCATATCCCAAACAGGCCTTTTCCACCTCTGGTTTAGATTTCAATAGTGCAGGAAACCATGAGAGCCACTGGAGTTTAGTTACAGGGCAGAACAGGGTTTGCTCCTCTCTCAGCTTTGCTTGTCCCCACCCCGGGAATCCCTGCAGGCCATGGGGGGCTGGAGCCTACTGCAAACCTGCTGCTCTGGCTCTGGCTTCACTGGTTTGAGGGGTTTGGGGTTGCTCCCCCAAGTGCCAACCATGGTGGGAGCCAGGGAAGGTCTGCGTTCACAGAGGGATCCAGAAGCCGTGTTTTTACGGGTCTGTCTCACTGGGATTTTGCACTGCTGCAGCTCAGGTTCAGCCCAGCCCCTGGGATTGTCTGTGTCTGATGGAGACCAGCAGGATTTGCTGCTTCCTGTGAAAGCAGTTCCATTCCTCTGCAAGCCACTGTTCCCTCAGCCACAGTTGTCCCTCGCTGCAAGGACCTGCCTATGGGAACACTATGGGGAACCCCAGAGCAGGGAGCCCCAGCTTGGGCACAGAGTAGAGGGGACATGGGGACTCCAGGAGGGCTGGTCTGGTCCTTTTGGGGACAGTTGCAAAGGGGTTTGGAAGTGGAAGGGGCTTAGCGATGGACTTCAGAGTAATCTTCCCCTCCCCTTCCCCCACTTTGTTCCAGAAATAAATTAAAAGATCTCTGTCCAGGAAATTAAAAACGATTTAAGAAGGCTGAGCACAGGACTTGATGCGCTGGGGTTTTGGGGCAGGGAAGGGAGAAGGGTGCTGGGGTGACCCACTGGAGCTTCTCCAGGAGGTAGTGGTACCTGAGTACTCCACCAGAGTACTCCACCTGGCACCCAGATGTTGTGCCCTTCCCTGGCCTCAGGGCCTGTCCTAGCTGGGGTAGCCTCTGTGACCTTGTACCAGCAGAGTCCTGGCGCTGTCACAGGGACGTACCAGAGATGGGAGCATGGCATGGGCCATGGTGGAAATCATCCTTCAATCCCAGGACCCAGCTCCCCATTCCCTGCGCTCATCCTGCTCAGGGAAGCCACTGTCTGCTTCTCATCTGCCATGTGTCCCACTAGCCGCTGCAATGTGCCACAGGCTTCAAACCAAATTGGTCCCAGAAGGAGCCCTGGCACTTGGCCCCGTGCCAGCATGACACCAGCTCTGTGTCACGGCCACTCTGACCCCTCTGCCGGGAAGGAGTTCAAAGCTGCTTGGGTGCAAGATGGGCTGGGGATGCACGGCCTTGCTGGGAGCCAGGGCTGCAGGGGCAGGCGAGGGCTGGTGCTGCTGCTCCTCAGGTTCTGCCTGCAAACCACCGGCTCTCTGCACAGAACCACCCTGAGCATCCCACCATGTCCCTGAGAGCATTTTCCAAACACTTCTGGAGCTCTGACAGCCTTGGGGGTGTGACCATTCCCTGGAAAGCCTGTTCAGTGCTCTACCACCTTCTGGTAGAGAACTCTTTCCTGATAGCCAACCTAAACCTCCTAGTGATGCTTGGATGGGCTCATGCTGGCATCTTCAAGCCTTGGGCACTCCAGCACCAGCCCAGGTCACAGCTCACCCAGGAGCCACCATCCCACTCATGGGCTCATCTTGGTGTCCCAGTGCTGAGATGGGCAGCTTGTCCTGAAAGAGTTAAGGGTGAAACATTGCAAATACAGAAAAAAAAAGAAAAAATACAAATAAAAAAGTGCCCTGAACCACATGCGACCTAACCTCCCCAGCGGCTCATCTGAGTTTAATAATGGAGGAGGGAAATCTCCCAAAAAGCTCTCAGAGAAATTAAAGTAAACAGTGTGCTGACCTCCAGCCCGCACTGCCCTGATGCTGACTCGCTGGCCACAGCGCTCTGCGTTCCCTGGCATTCCCTGTAATTGTAAACACATTTGGGTAAATACAAGGGGAAGGGAGCGAGGGGATCCTGGGGAAGCAGCTCTCCCCATAGCTAGCTGCAACTGGGGCTGAGCATTGGGTCAAAGCCATGGGTGACACCTCTGAGCAATGTGGGCATGGATGTCCCTGGCTGTGAGGGGCTTCACAGGGACTGAGGGCCGTGAGGATTGAGGTCCAATGTTGCCAGTGAGAACAGGAGCACTGGGACCACCACGCCGCCCTGTGACTGCAGAGTTGGGGCTGGATAACTTCGTGTTGGGAGCAGTGGCACGTCCTGCAGATGGAGAGAGGAAGACGAGGATGATGCTATTAACAGGTTTGTCCTCTTGGCCTCACAAAATTTAAAAACAACACTCTTATTTTCATAGATCCTGCTCATTTTTTTAGGCTGAGGAAAAGAAAAGCAACCCCAGGCTGTACAAGTGCTGGCATTCCTCTCTGGAGAAGGGCCGGAGAAGCCGCTGGTCTGGAGGGAGGAAGCATCACTGCCAGCCCAGCGCCATCCCTGGCCTTGCTCCATCTTCATCCCCAGCCCCAGCCCTCTCACATACAGCATCCCATGGACTCCATTATTCATAGGATTTTCTGGGGAAAACACCACTTGAAGGCTGGGGAAGGGGCAGAGGGGGCTGGATCTAGGTGACCCCCTCCCCTTATCTGCAGCCCCAGCCCCAGTCCTGCTGCCTGATGTCTACCTGTAACCCGAATTCCTTTTCAATCAGAATTAAAAGCAGTGGCAGATGCACTGCATTTGGTGAAAAATGACAGGAATCTGCAGCCAGATTTGATTTCACAGGAGCTGTGAATCCCACGGAGGCCAGACTGTTTGCAGCAGCCTGGAGGTCAGAGCCTGCTCGCTGCAACAGCTCCCAGCCCCGAGAATCAGCCTTTGGGTAGCACCCGGAGGAGGTGGAGGAAAAGGCTGAGGGGAGGCCGGAGGAGGTGCGACCCTCCCGCCGCAGGGCTGAGCCCCAGTGATGGGGACTTTGGGACACGCAGCTCTGTCACGCAGCGCGGGCACAGACCCCCTTGGCAAAGAACTCATTCTGAGGAGGAAGCCTCCTTACTCTTTGCTTTCCTAAAACCCCTCCAAAAATGGATTTCTCTTGGCCAAGCGAGCAGGGCTCTGCCAGGGCTGGCCCCCGCTGACGTTTCCTCTGCGGTTTATCAGCTGCTGAGCCACAAAAGGGGAATATTGCTGCCGACTCCACCCCTTCCATCGGACCAGGACCCAAAAATCACCATTTCCTCTTGGCCTGTGAATCACTAATAAACTCCAGACAGAAAGGTCTGATTAGGAAATGGTTTGGGAAATGGCAAGGACGGGGGAGGGACGGGCGCTCGCCACAGCCGGTGCTTCTGGCTTTGCCCCTCGGCGTCACCTCCCAGAGCTGCGGGCAGGTCCCTGCCTTGGGCTCCTCAAATCTGCTCCAGCCACGGCCCCAACCCCGTCTGGCTGCAGGCAGAGCTCTCCAGTGGATGAATCTATTTCTCGGCAAGGATTCGGGGATGAAAATCTCAGTATAGATTGAAGTATACGTTTTGTATTTGATCACTGTCCTTTGGCTGTTCCGAGCCCGGCACGCAGGGAAACATTCCCGCAGGATCCTCGCTAGAGTGTCCCTAGAAGGGCTGGTGCCATTAATTGGGAAGGGGATGTGTGACATGTGCTGCAGCCCCCATGGGTCCGTGATGGCCACGCAGCTCTCAGCACCCCCAAAGTGCTGCACACTTGCTCTGACACAGAAAGGCTCCACATTTGGACCTCATAACACAGGAAAAAACGTCAGGATTTTGAAATTTCAGCCTTGGACCCAAATCTGATACATTCCAGAAATGCTTTAATTTATCCCTTTGTCACAACATTCAATAAAAGATTTCATTTCAGTGCGCTGCTTTGATTAATAACTGTAACAGATTCTAACCTGAAGGAATCCTCTGATATTGTGTCCATGGAAATTAAATGTTTGATTGCACATAGTCAGGATTTTCTGATGTGGAAACAGCTCCACTAGAGAACTTTGAACAAGCTCTGATCAAGAAACACTTCGAGTGTTTTCTTTACCTATAACGAGTCAAAACATCTGTTAAAAATTCAATCAATCAGAGCACAACTGGCTAAAAAAATTTAAAATTTTGCGGTGTAAAATGAAATGACTGTCCAGGTTGAACCCATGTGGGATGGCTGGATGTGGACTCAACACTGGTGCCCACGTGGCCAGCACAGGCTGAGGAGCAGGATCCCCATGGCGGGGGTCCCACAGCCCATCCCCTCCTGCCCTGGCATCATCCAGCTGGCACTGTGCTTGTCCCTGTGAGCTCCACACCACCAGCACCTGCCACAGCATCCTGGGGACGGTGGTGATGGTCGCTGAGGCAGGAGGAGCAGCTTGGCATCCCCGCAACACTAAAATTGAGCAGAAGGTGCTTTTTGAGCTGACAAGGATGTTTTCCATATGCTTGAAATCCTCTGTGCTTTAGTAAAAATGAAAATACTGGGATTTCCAATGTCTGAGTACATTTTCCTTTCTTTTTCTTCCACTTCCATGGCATGGCAAGGGGTTCATATATCCTTAAGCCACGCGGATGAGAAGGAAGAGGGAAAATCAAAATCCCACAAGAATTTGTGAACAGGAGCGCTTTTCCACAGGGATCATGGCTGGCAACCACTGCTATCAGCACTGATCCCAGCCACGCTGTGCCACAGGTGCCCCTGTGCCAGCTGGGGAGTGGTGGCACATTTTTGAGGTCAGAAAGCAGAGTTTTCAGCAATTAGAGTGACATGCCAAGTTAAACCCCTGCTTCCTGGTGGATCTGTTCCCAGCAGCCATTGTCCCAGCGAGACAGACCCCGGCGAGGGGCTCTGCTGGCGGGAACAGCCCGGCAAATTCTCTCTGCATGGGTGAAATTCCCTCCGCTACCAAGGTTATTATCTCCCAACAGGAACCAACAATATCCTTTCATTTAGGCACTAATTCAAACAATGTGCACCAGCCGGGGGAGGAAGGGTGCTCGCTGCACCAGAGCCTTCGAAAAATCCAGGCAAGAGTGAAACCAAAGGGAAAACAAAACCCTGGGATGATGCGAATGGCTCAGCAAGGCAGGGCCGGGACCAGAGCTGGTGCTGGCTCCAGCCATGGTGCTGGAAATACAGTGCTGCCAGTGCAGGGCATGGCACAGGGGCATGCAGGGCACCAGGCACCTTTCTCCCAGCTCCTATCCAGGGAATGTCATATTTCAGGCTGTGCTGGAGCCAGGAACCCCATCCATGGGGATTCTGCCCACTGGCAAAGTCACTTTCTTCTCTTAATCAGTGTGTTCAGACTCGCAATTCCAATTCCCATTGGGCAAGAGGGTGCAAGAATTAGAAAGAATTCTAAACTTTTTGTATCACGAAGCTGCACTCGAGGCACCAGGAAGAGCTGAGGTGTGTTAACTGAGAACTGTGAAAACATCCTAATTTCTTTCTCAGGAGCAAACAAGACAAACACAGCAGGGGAAGGGAGCCCCCCGCAACTGGAGCTGTTCCACCACCACTCCCAGCATCCAGGGGCTGGTGGCCGTATCCCATGGGCTGTGCCCACCTTACTCCCTGTGGTATGTGATGGGACCAGTGTGGTTTAGAATTGCTCCTCAACAGGGATCTCTGCTGGCATGTGTCTGGCAGAAGCATCCCCATCCTCATTCTCATCCTGATCCCCACTCCCATCCTATTCCATCTCATTCTTATCTCCATCTCCAACCTCATTCCTGATCTCATCCCCACCTCCATCCCAATCTGAGTGCCTGCTGAGATGCAGCCTCCCATTCCCACTGGCTGTCCCAGTGTTAATCCCTCCTGGGCACACCTCACAGGGGTTTCCAGGGGAATATGGAGGGATTCTCCCATATTTACACTTCGAGTGCTGCTGTTAGGAATATTTACTCCCGTGTGGGGAGAGCAGGCACATTCCCCGACAGGGATATCAGTTAGAACATGATCTAATTGATTACATGGAACTTGCTGCTGGTAGAAAGGGAAGCCCTTGCCTTGCTCTCAGTGAATTAATTTTGCTTTTGCCAATCTTGGCTGTGCTCAATTAATCTTGTTAAAGTGATAAAATTTTAGCTCACACTTCTCTTACAGGGTACGAGGGAGGCTTCTAGAGCCAGGAGGTTGGTTAATCACAGAATAGAATCATGGAATATCCTGAGTTGGAAAAGATCCATAAGGATCATTGAGTCCAACCTCTGGTCCTGCACAGGACACCCCAACAATCCCATCCTGTGCCCGAGAGCGTTGTCCATATGCTCCTGGAGCTCTGGCAGCCCTGGAGCTCTGACCATTCCCTGGGGAGCCTGGGCAGTGCCCAAACACCCTCTATGGGAAGAACCTTCTCCTGATACCCTACCTAACTCTTCCAGTGATGATGGGATGAGCTCAACATGGTGCTTTCGTGGCCACAAGTACTGTGCCACCAGCCCACCCAGGACACAGGTCACACAGGAGCCACGATCCCACCAGAACATGAGGTTCATCCCAGGCCTCCAGCCGGGACTGCGGGGTGCTGTCCCGGCCGGAGGGACCGAGGCCACCGGGATGCAGGATGCTGCTTCGGGAGCCTGGGCTGTCCCCGGCTCCTCGCCGAGACAAAGAGCGGCGGCTCCTGCGGCCCCCGGCAGCTGGCGAGGGGGGACGTAATCCCACAAAAGTCCTGCTCCGGGGGGCTCAGCGGGAGAGGTGAGGGACACGCCGCCGAGCCCCTGCCGCCGCTGCCCCACTATTGACTGCCTAAACAGTTCTTTGGTGATTACAATGTAAATATAGCTTTTCATGGAGTAAAGGCCTTTTATGGGATCCACACACACTTAACCACTTAACCCCGGTGACAAAAAGAGCAGTGAATGAACTGTTTAGAGGCTGCTCGTGCAGAAAAGCGGGGCCTGAATAGGATTTGGGTATCTCTGTGTATCAATTGCTATGCTCTGGGGGCCCTCAATGGGGCTTCAGCGTTCAAGCATGTGCCAAAGGGCTCCGTGGGTACGGATGGGGTGTCAAAAAAAAAAAAAAAAAAAGAAAAGAAAAAGGAGAAGAAAAAAAGCAGCTGCTTCTCTTTAATAAAACAATGATTTATTCATAGCAACTTGGGCAGGGGGACACGAGGACGTGCCAAATTGATGCTCATCCTGCTCCACACTCCATAGAGGCTGAGGGGATGAGCCTGCATGAGGAGCAGGAGGCATGGAAAGTCCCGGAGCAATCCCTAGGGACACCCGGAACAGCCCACAGGGACCCCAGAGCAGCCCAGGTGGCAGAACCAGGTCCTGCTGCAGCCCCAGCCAGGTGATAAAGGTGTCCCTGTGGCTCCGCTTCTTCACCCCAGGCACTTTTGGGAAGTATATGAGCTGGGGGCTTGGGAGCACCTCTCTGCTTTTCCTCTGCCACAAGGGCACCTTTGCAGTTGGTGTCATCCCCACCCCAGGTGCGGCAGTGGGGCCACGCAGGGGCTGCCATGAGGCTCAGCCTGAGATTCCCCATGCCAAGGATTGAGCATTTTGGGCTGGGAGCAGGGAACCGTGCCCAGGGCAAAAGTTAGGGGTGCAGGCACCCCTGAACAGCCACTTGGCATCTGTGGCAGGGAAGTGGCATCTGAGAGACACTGGTAGGTCCTGTCCCCATCTTGTCAGGCCACAAATGGAATCATACCAAAATCCTGACAGGCTGATGAGGCACAGACCAAGTCTGGCCATGGCCCTATTTTTAGGCCTGTGCAGATGGAGGGATGAAAGCATAGGGGGAGGCAGGGCAGGAATGGGAATGAAAGACAAACAAACACCAAGCAGATGTTGGGAGCAGGGTTCTTCCCCTTGCAGGATGTGTGTGTGGCTCCCGGCAATGCTGGCTCAGCCAGTGCCGACCCCAGAGCTGGGGGACCATGGGGGACCAGGGCAGAGCAGAGAGCAATGTCCCCTCCTGGATGTCCCCCATTGCTGGGGATCAAGCTGGCCCCCCAGGGCAGTGAGACCATCAGCCCCATGCCCTCAATAGTGGCCCTGGCAAAATTTGTGTGAGGATTTTGCTGTAAGGTGCTGCACTTTGAATTAAAAACACCCCATGGCCATTGTGGCACAGCACTTTGGGATGAAGACGTGGCTTTAGGGAGTGGATCCAATGCCTGGCTCACCTGCTAGCCCACCAGCTCCAGCCTCACCAGACTGGGGTCATCACCAGCACCACAATGGGATTTGGTTTGGCATCTCCAGTTTCCATTCCAGCTGGAGACTCCAGCAATGTCACTCACAGCCTTTTACCAGAAGCCATGGGCAAGGCCCAGCCACTGGGATAAATCCCAACCCTAAAGACTTGAGGGGTACCAAACCCAGCTTCTCCAGCCCTGCCTTTGCCCCTGCAGATGTTCAGGGGCCTTTGCCAACCACATTGATGCCATCTAATCTCTTCCTTTTTTTTTCCCTTTGCAGCGTAGGGGATGGAATGGAGTGACCGCTGTGGGTCGGGCTGGGGGCTGGCTGCAGTTACACCTTGGGAGATGTTATCACACTTTGGGGCTCATGTCATCCCAACTCCAAAGATTACACACCCTCAGCAAATCTGTAGGTGGAGAAAAGGACACCAAAACCAGCCCAGTGCTGCCTGTGAGCTCATCCCGGATACCTCACTTGGAGATTTGCACCACGAGCATCACCCTCAAGTCATGCAAAATGGGGACCACATGGAGGGTTTAATTGCCTGTTGATTTAATTATCTTCTTACAGCAGTGGCTGGATGGGTTGGTGCTGGTTTTGGTTGGAGGGTGTGTGCTGGCACTGGCAGAGCTGGGATATGCATTTGCATCCCACCACAACATCCCGCAGGGAATGCTGGCTGTGCTTAGCACAGCTCTGCCACAAAGCTCAGATGGGATGGGATGAAGGTATCTTGGGTGGCAAAAAACTCTCTGTGGGTCCTTGACTGGGAGGTTGCTGAGAGGCTCATTGAGGCACCTTGAGGCACCCCAACACTTCCAGCCAGGGGGCTCAGGGTGTCTCAGTGAACCACAGCAATGTCCCTTTCCAACACAGTGCCAGCCTGGAGCTGGGACTGGGAAAAAGCCAGCCCAAGTGGCAGCTCCTGAGTTTCACATTCCCAGGCACAATTAGGCACCTCTGTCCCATCCACGCTCACTAAAGAGCAGGAGGAAGGAAGGAGAAGATGTTCTTTCTCTAATCTGGTGGTTATTTGGGAAAGGTTGAGGGTTTCCTTCAGGCTTCATGTAAAGTAGGAATGTGGAAATGCCACCTCTGGATCCTGAGCCACCAGAAAGGTGGCATGAGAGCCTGGGTGGTTAATTATTCTGCCTGCACAGAAACGAGTGTCTGTGAAGTGGCAGCTAGAAACTGGGCAGTGCAGGAAGATGCTTCAGGGCTGGCCTGTGTCCCCCTGCAGCTGGGACCTCAGGCACAGCAGTCACAGCCAGCCATGCCAGGATGGAGTGGGACCTCTGGGCTCTGCAGCATCCCCATGGCAAAGGTGAGGGCTGGATACCACAGGTGGTTTTTAGGGCATAAGGGCACACGTGACCATGCCCCTGGGATACTGACCCCTGTGGCCATGGGAATAAACACCATCAAATATTGAAAATCAACAGGCCACTGCGAGGGAAGCAGCACAGAGTGTGTTGCATGAAAGCAGCCCTGAGGAGCAGAGAAGAAAATTAGCTAAAAATAAAATTAATCTCTTGCAAATCTGTAAGATTTGCTGATCCCCCTCCCCCCACCCACCCTGAAATCTTTTATGTTGTTTTCTTTAATTACAGCTGGTTTAGATATCTGCTGCCTGGAGAAGCAGAGCTGGAATCAGCCCTAAATTTGGCTTCTGGATGATACAAGAGAAAATAACAACCCCCAAGGACTGAACATCTGTCTGCACGGAGCACGCGCAGCACTGGAATTAATATTAATGACTAATACATAATACAGAGTGAAACTTCTGCTTCACAGGTCACTCACTAAACCCTGCAGGTCTCACAGAGCTGTTTTCTGTGTCACAAGATTGTCTGGACTCTGCACAGTCAGGAGCCATACGCCCTGGCTGCCAGGGTCCTGCCCTGGGGCACAGGAGGGAAGGTCAGTGACAGGGGGCTGCTGCGGGCTCAGCTCTTGGGAATACAGCAGCAATCAGGGTGTCCAGCCCATTAGTAACATAGGGCTCTTGCTTTTATTATATTTCTTTTTTATTTTGTATTTCTTGCATTATCTATTCCCTTTCAGCCATCCTTGCTGCTCTCCATCTCCTGTTTTTCCTTTTCCAACAAGAAAACCCAAAGGACAAAAAAAAACAGGCACCAAAAACTGTCACCTGCTCTGCTCCTAAACCCAACTAAAACATTTCTTTAGGCCCAAACCCCACCCCCATCTATCCCTGGGGAAGGGATGCACCAGTCAATGACTGGAGTGAAAGCCAGGGAGGGTAAATAATTATGACATGGCTGCTCTGGAAGACAGCCCCGTGAATGCCTGGGGGTCTTTTTGTCCTTTAACCTGATAATGGATCTGGGACAACTGATTAGGGGCCCAGGACAGATGAGGTGTAGAACTCACATGGTGAGTGCTTACCAAACCTGCTCCATGGTGCTTTTCATGTGTCCACTCCAACATAATTTTTCACATGTTAGAAATACAGATGATTTTAGCCTGGGTCCATCTGGTTTCCCAAATAACCTGTCTATTTGATAAATAACATAAATTAAATTAGACAAGACAAACAAATAGGTTTTTTTTCTTTTCCCTTTTCAGTCTCTTGGCAAAAAAGGGAAAGAAAACATAATTCAGTGAGTGCCTTGAGCCCTGAGGAGCTGTGCGGCGGCAGGAGCTGGGATTATAAACGTGTCTGTAATGTCAACTTTCACCACGCACCTAGGGCTGCTCCTCCCTCTGCTTTTAAGTCCTTTTTAAAAAATTCTCCATTATCATTTGGGTTCCCAAAAGCTGATTCTCTTTGCAAACTCAGCAGATAATGTTGTGTATTAACAGCACTGCTCTTATCAAGGCTCCTGTGGTGCAGTCAAGGATCAGGAACTCAAGGCCCATAGGCTTTTTATTCCTGCTTTTTATTCCTTTTTTTTCTGTTTTGGACAGGGAAACTGAGGCACAGACAGGTGGTATTATTAGAGCAACCCAACTCAGATGAAAAATCTCAGGCTGCATACTCCACTTCTCTCACCAAAGTCAAACCCAAACATCACTGATTAGAACTCTCAGCTGTAGCTCCCTGGAGTTATCCCAGGGCAGCTAAGAGAGAAAAAAGGGATAGAAGTGGAAGAAGTGGAATCAGCTCTTCCTTCAGCCCAGAACAGCCCTGCAGACTCCATTTCACAGAATCACTGAGGTTGGAAAAGATCTCCAGGGTCACCAAGTCCAACCTTTAATGCACTTCTGCTCAGGCTGAGCTGCAGCAGTGCCTGGATGCAGGACCCTCATCCCTACCCCTCACCACCCTGAGCCTCTCCCTCATTCCCAGCCCATTCTTGGCAATTCCAGCAACAGGGAGGATTTTTCTCCCCATTAGCACAGCGGCCTCATGTCTGTGCCAGGAGGGGGGAGCTGAATCAATACCTGAAAATGAGAAGGCAACACTGAGTTAATGTGCCAGACAGGAGCAGGGGGCAGCCCTGGAAAAGCTGGAGCCAGGAGATGGATGGGAGCAGGGCAGGGCAAGGGTGGGAGCACAGGTGAGGGTCAGGCCCAAGCCCCCAACTCTGGGGATGGTCTGGCACAATGAGAACAGCAGCGTCTCAGCACATGGCTCAACTCTCCCACTGATATTCCAGCTCCCACAGAACCTGTCCCTGGCCTCTTCCCACTGCTTCCACTCACTGGCATGGAATATGCTCCCAGGCAAGAATTTTTAGGGTGCAATGCAGAGCTTCCAGCAGCAACTCACAAACCCTGAACTACTGTGAAGTTGTTGTGGGGTAAATGCAGCCAGAAACCTTCCCATTCCATGTATTCCAGTTTATAAGCTTTTCAGGCTCAGCGGTATTTTTCTACCCTTGGCTCTGGAACAAGGAAAATGTATTTTAAAGGGAAAATTCTACAGGGAAAGCAAAATAAAAGCCATAATTATGGCTAGTAGCATGTGCTGAGGAGAAGCCAGGAAACCACCAGGATTCAGCCAACAGTCTAAAGGTGCTCTTCAAGCTACCGCTTTCTAATGCAAAAATATAGCAATTATAGGTCTCTATAAATTTAATCCCTTGCACTGCCTGAGCATGGAAAACTGCAAGAATTTCCCCTGGAATCAAGACACAGTTTAAGCTTTCATGATTTTACCTTGCCCCAGTGCCAAAGCAAGTGCATTCTCTTGCTGCCCTCTAGTGGCAGAGTAGGAGCAAATTTCAGGGAAAATGCCCAGGTTTGGCGCTTGAATGTTTACCCAACAAACCTGTGCTGAGTTAGTAGAACTTTCCTATCAGTGAAACACTGATAAAGAATGAAGTGGGTGTTCAGAAATCTTTAAGTTACATGGTCCTTCAAGAAAAGTCTGATCATGAAGGAAGAAGGTCATGCCTCTTCCCTATACCTCCCATCCCAAATCCAGGTACACTAATCATTAGAATTGCTGCAGTGAACTGAAATAGACACTTCTTAAGACAAGGATAAAGGAAGTCTTGTCTAGGAACTAAAAAATCCAGAACTATTGAAGCAAGAAAATAACATTCTTCAGGCCAAGGATTTTATGCAAACCCAAGTGGAAGACTTGAGGAGTTGAAAATCCACACTCCAATAAACACAAAGGGTTGTTTTTGTTGTATTCCAATATTATTGCAGCTGTTCCTAGTGAAGGGCTGAGTTGTGGCTACAAAAAAAAAAAAAGGCAGCACTTAAAAAATAGACATAAACAAAAAACATTGGGGGGAAAAAACCCCAAGACATGTATACAACTGAGTGAAATCCTTTAAATTAATTCTAACTGACAAACCACCACACTCCAAAATTAAAACCATGTTTTATTGTAAAGTTGCACTTCAATCAGTACCATAATTCCTTATAACATACTGTACAATAAAATATTTTACACACAGCACATGGGGTATGTGCTCAAGATGTTACAAAATTTACAGCTCAGACACTTCTCTGACAGCATCAGCACCTCAAATATATGGCATCCAGTCCCAGAGATGTTTAGTCTTAGAGCAGGACCCTGTGCTACCATTATCTGCTCTCCAAAACATTCAACATGTGATCAGAAATATTAGGAATGCTGGACACTCTGGCTCAAGTTTCTTTTACACTTTAGAACAGCTGTGAATGACAGTTCCTTATAAATTCCCTCATTCTAGAGCAGCCTTTTCCTTACTGGCTGCTCAGCAATGGATGGTTTCTCTTAGATGAGTGCAGTTTCCATGAAAACAACAGAATGGATGGTTAAAGATAGCCATAAGTTGGGCAAATCAAAGCAACCCCAGCAACTTCCCCCACCAATGCAAATAAAACCCCCTAAACCCCCTTTTCCTCACCCACACCTTACTCACATTCTTCCCTCTCCACACACACATCCAGCTGCAAATTTAAGGACATCAACAGTACTAAAAACTTGGAAAGAAACCCTTCTCATATTGCCTCAGAAGAGGCTGGGACCTTTCCCACAAAGTAAACATTTCAAGGATAAATTAGAGCTTTTAAAAGGCAGAACTTAATAAATGCTCAACATTAAAGAAAATAAGACGCTCAAGGGAGCCACAGCTAAAACTTTGTGCTGCAAGTGTAAACGAGTGTCTCCTGCCACGGCCAACACTGCTTCATTCTCTCCCAGAGCTGTAGAAATTCCTCCCTTATTGTGCTTTCAGCTACCTGGTATCTCCTTGTCACACTCATGGCATTTCCAGGTGGAAGTGATACCTCTGCAGCAGCTGTGAAGACAGCCCACAGCAGTAGAAGTTTCTTTAATGCTTGGGAAAGACCAGATCAGCATTTCATTCCAAACCAGGAATGGATTTTGTGCTCCCATTTGCCACAGAGGACTGAGAAAACACAAAACCACAGCCTGGAAATTACTGGAACTTGTGAATGAGGTGGCACCCATTTGTTGCCCTGCCTGGTGATTTCTGGCAGATTGGCAAAATAAACTGCAGCTGGCAAAGAGGAGACACAAACTGCAGTTGGCCCCAAACAGGAATATTCAGTTCTCCAAGTACTGGAAAATGCTTCGGCTTTGACTGGTTTCCTCTGAGCTTTCTATCCTGGGCCGCTTTGCTGCTGATGTTATTGCTGCAGAAGGGCCTCTCTTCTTCACCTAAGGGCAGTCAAATACATTAGAATACACAACATGTCCAAAAAAAAAAGTTTAAATTCTGAATTATGAGAGAAATATTTGGCACAAGAGCACATAGGGTTATTTAAGACACCAGTGCTCTTAACTGCTTGGCAGATTTCAGTGCCTGTATATTCAAATAATCTTCACAACTGGCAGCACCTGTTACCCAAATCTTTACCTGAGGTTTTGATTTCTCCTTTGCCTCTTCATTCTTCTCTGGTGAAAGTGTATGAAAGACAAAATTCCTGGAATTTCGAGGGGCATTTGGATTAAGATCTGACATTGCTGCGAGCTTCTGAAGGACAGCTTTAGGTCTGTTCAAGAGTGACCCATTTTTTACCTGAAAGGCAAAGAGAAGCTGCATCAAACCACTCTCAGGATACAAAGCAGGTTGCTTAGTAAGTTACTCTTTAGAGAAAATCTACTCTGTACTCACATGTTACAACACCACAAACCAGGAGTGCCCAGAATTCAGGGGCAGCTGACTTGGCTGTGTTGGGAAATGCCACTTTTCAGGACTGGTACCCACCTGGATGTCACTGGCAGGTCTGAAGGCTTCAAACGGGTTCCTGGGTAACAGAGTTGTGTCTTGTATCACAACTGCTGGGCTGGCTGGCAGAGACATGGGGGAAAGATCAGTTTGTGAACATTCTTCTTTTTTTGTAACTCTAATAAAAATCAAGCTCACCTTTCTTCTGCAGGGACTTAGCAGTCACTTTTTTTGCCAGCTTCATGAATTCGCTGTTTCCACCAATTTCTTCCTCCTCCTCCTCCTGCTCTTTACTTTTTTCCTTCTGTAGTGGAGAGAAGACAATTGAAAAATTGTGTATTACAAATGGACATTTCATTCAGTATTTTAAGTAATTATTTTCCTTACGTAAATTAATTTTTAGTTACTTTCTATGTAAGAGGTTACTGCAATTTTTTAGACACTTCATCATCCTTGTTCTGTTAATGAACAGCATCACGTTCAGCTGAGAAATCTGACTTAATACTGAAGCTTAACTTGAGGAATAAAAAATTTCACATCCAGCAATAATACAGAGATGAGAAAGCCTTTTCTAGCAGCTCATCAGTACCTGCTCACGAAACCACTGCTCTCGCTCAAATCGCTCCTTTCTCCACTTCACTTCTGTCTCATCAAACTCTTCATTCTCCTCCTCATTATCTGAATCTCCCTGAAACAAGTCCATCTGTGAAGCAAAATCTAGGCAACAAAATAAGATAGTCAGCTATCAATTTTGAAAATGGAGGCTACTAAAAAACAACAAAAAAGACCCCAAACCAATCAAACAAACCACAAGGCAAAAAAAACCCAACCAAACAAAAAACCCAGCATCATCCTCCCCCGATTTACTCCTGAAATACTTTATTGAGGACCACTAAGTGCTAGTTCACACACACACACAAGCTCTGTTTTCAATCTTTCTCCCCCTCTATTAACTCTAGATCATAGGTCACCTATGTTTTTCCATCTGAACCTCCTGGTCCTGCCCGGGCCATCACTGTGCAGGTCCCCATCCAGCAGATACCTCTCCTGGTACAGGCGGAGCTGGCGCTTGTCATCATCCAGCATCGCCTTCCTGCCAGCACAGGAGACAGGGACAGGTTAGTCCAGGTTCTGTCCCAAAGCCAGGGCCTCACTCAACCAAAGATCTACTGATAATGGCACTAACATATGGAATTTCTGTATTTGGTTCTCTAATTCCGCTTCATTTGGGAGCTCCTCATCGATAATCTCTTCTTCATATTCATTCAGGTCTTCGCCATCATACTCATCCTCACTTCCCACATCGCTCCCTGACAGCTCTGCCTCCTCTTCCATGAAATCTTGCAGTTTCCTATGAAAAAAAAGTTGAAAGAGTTCAGTCTGGGAACATAACAGCCATCACACAAATCTTCTGAAAGCAAGATTTATCTTTTGACATAAAATGAACACATTTCCTAAGGACATATTGTAATTTCTCATGTAATTTTTGGAAAGACCAAGCCTTGAGTTCTTGCACATTTACACACATGTACCACCCCAAATCATTGTCATCCACCAGATTCCAAAGATGACAGCAATAACTGTCAACTCTGTGTTTTACTTGCTAGAACAAATAAGATCTTCAGACATGAGGAATGACAATACTCTTGCATCCTTTTTTTGGTCAAAAAAAATGTTGCACTGCTTTTATTGTGGCTTTTTGATTTCCATCTATAATGAAAATTATAACGGAAATTATCTATAACCCACAAGCAACACAGTTAAATTCATGCAACATGATGGCACCAAAGTAAAAAAACAGACCATAACACCTGCTGGAGAGGGAATAATTCCAAACTAAATTTCTGGTGCTATTAATAGTCTATTCTGTCTAGTAATTAAGACTTTAAAAAATAATTACAGTTTTTTCTTCGAGCCTGGTCTATGTCTTAGCAGTTCTTCTTCATCACTCATTTCTGCTTCTTCAGCAACACTATCTTCACCTTTTTCATCCTGTCAAAGAGAAAGTTTTCAGAAATAAGGAATTTCTGAGAGTGGATTTCGCTGTAATGACAGATTTGTCTGTTCTTCAATTAACAAGACACTAAAACATCAGGCATATTTCAGAGGATTTGCATTTTTCTGTATCATTATATTAAAGAGATCTTTTAAATGATCCAAAATTTGCTCTGAAAAATGTTTCAGTAGCTTATTATGGAAGTTGTGGTACTTTGCATTGATGAATACATTAAAAACCTAGGAAGATAAATGGAATTATCCATTTTATCCAGCAGCTGCCTGGCTCTCATCAGTTCACACCTCTTCACTTGCAAAGGCCTCATCATCTGTTAAAAGCTGAAAACCACCAAGTTGTTCTTGTTCCTCCTCTTCTTCCTCTTCCCTAGGGAAAACATAAATGAGAGAAAGGCATTTTCATTTTACTTCCAGGAAATTAAGGCAAAATTTCAACACCCACCTCAGCTGCTATCAGGCAATTGAGTGCTCAGAGTGAGTGCTGTGCTGTGCTCAGAGCTACAATCTGCCAGCAGCATCTAGCTATTAATGCTCCAAATCCCCATTAGAGTTGATGTTTTAAGACTTCGGGTCTTCATTTGCAGAAACCATGGGACAGCATAATTTCCAACTGTTTTCCCCCTCTCAAATTCCCCTTGAATCCCCTTAACATTCCCAGTTATTAAGCCTCACTATCCTTTTGTCAGGCAGCCATACACTTTCTACTTTAATCTATAAAAAAACTCCAAGTATCCAACTTTACATTTGGTTACAGCAGTTTGGCAACAGCCCACAAGAGACTCCAAAAGTCCCACTTTTAAACATCTTTTCTCAGTTTAATGAAAGTACTTCACTGTTTCTTTCACTATCAGTGAAAGACAAAGAAGTTCCCTTCACAATTGCTGTGAGAAACAGCTTATGCTGCCAATTAGAGTGTAATTGCTGAGCAATTTGCAATATTCCTCCCCTTCACCTCCAAAACAAAGCACACTTTCACTGACAGCAAATTAATGTTAAACAAGAAAACACTTCTAAGAATGAAACAAGACAGTTACCAGAATTAACTTCTATAAATTTTAGGAGAGCAATGCTAACCTGTCTGTGGGAAAGGAGCCTGAACAGAGCTCCAGAGCCTCTGCCATTGGATCTTCTATGTCACTGTCTTTTTCTGCCTTGGAAGACACTGAAGAAGCCCATGGTGGAGAACCTGCTACAGAAAGCAGTAAGATGGTAACTTATTTCTGCTCTTAAAGAGTCAGAGAACACACTAGAAATAAAACAGCATATGCTGCCAATAAGACGAAATTCCACATGTGGCACCAGTGCCCAGACCTGAAGTTACCTCAGAGAAAAATTTCTAAATCAAGTAACCAGCAAAGCTGAACAGAGAATTCAGGACATACTCTGAGACATGAATTTTCCTGAACAAAGATTGAGTAGTTCCTCCATGTTCTGCTTTTTGGTGTTGCTGGCGTTTGGCACATGCTCAGCTTGGCTGCTGAACTGTCCAGAACACAGGTCCAGTAACTCATCCATGTTGGCATCCATGGCATTCTCATCCATGCTAGCCAGTGGCAGCTGAGGCTTTGAGGACTGGTATTTATTCCTGTGCTGCCCAACGTTCAAGAACCTGAAAGAAAGGCTGTAATTAGAAAAATCTTGCTGTGGTCTGCATATCCTATGCACAAAACACCATCCTTTACACCCATCACTCACCCATCTGCATCAAGCAGCTGGCTTTGAGTGTCATCTTCCACAGAAAATTGAAACCTTGACTCCCCAGCCCCTGGAAATAAACTCTTGGGCTCAGGAGAGGCATTATACAGGTCCTGGGAATCTTCTATGGGAAGAGAAGGCTCAGAGGTCTTTCCTGAGCTCTAGTCAAGGGAATACAAAAATATATGTTATTTAACAACCCTAAATTTAAATGCAAAGGGCATTGGAACAGACTTCCCAGAGAAGCCGTTGCTACACCATCCCTGAAAATGTTCCTGGCCAGGCTGGCCAGGGCTTGGAGCACTCTGGGACAGTGGAAGGTGTCCCTGCCCATATCAGGGGATGGGGTGAGAAGAGCTTAGAGATTCCTTTTAACCCAAACCATGCAGTAGTCAAATTATGTCCATGCTGCTTCAATACACACATGAGTTCAATATCAGATGTTGTGCAGCCCATGTAAGCATTCATAAAAACCATATTTATGATGCACATATTTTATATATAAAATCCAGATTATAGCATCTTTTCTGTGGTGCTATAGAATATAAGTTTTATAATGTCATTTTTATCCATTCCAATGTGTACACAAACCCAAGGGGCTGTTTGTTCTTCTGAAATCTTACTGATACAAATTTGTCTGATTTGATTCTATTAATAGATCTGACCATCAGGATAAAATATACTTATTTACTTTCCACTGTGTTAGTATAAGACCTGACCAGGACTGAGAATCTCACCTTGGAAGCAGAGCTGATAAAACTTGTTTTGAAGAAACCTGGGGAGGGTGACCTCAACCCCCCTGCTGCAGGTAAGGAGCTCCCTCCTCTAGAGGCCTGCTTGTTACAGGGCTGGTAGGATGGGATCATGGAGCCAATGAACTCAAAGCTGCTGTTGTGGCTGTTCTCCTTTGCCAGTGTTGGTAGAGAAAATGAATCATCATCCTCTGGATATGAAAAAAAAACAGTGCTTAATTTTTGCAACACCTTGCTGAAAGTCCATTTTGTGGTCATGCTGGATTTCCTTCTTCTTACAAGAGGCATATTACACTTTTTTACTTCTCTTATTGATTTCTGACATTTCATATTTCTTCCAGTATTATTCTGAACATTTTTTCCCTCTAGTTTTTTCAAGCCCACCCATTTTTTCATCAATCTAAACTTGGAAAAATCATACTGTATAACTATATACAGGTGACGAAATAACAGAAATACTGAATACTAATCTTTAATAGAAACTTTTACACGTACTAAGTAAAAAAAAAAAAAAAAGGAAAAAAAAATAAAAAAAGCAATTATCTAGAATAATAATTCTACTTTACCTAACTTGGTAGGTCGTTTGTCTACAGTTTCTTCCATTTCCAGTTTTTCATCAGGAAGAGAATATCTGCAATTCATAAAAGGTATTTGCTAATAAATTTAGAATGAACTGCAAAAAAACCAAGGTAACACAAAAATATTTATAAAAAGCACTTTAAATAAAAAAATCTACACATGCTGATCAAATTTAAAATTTTTCAGTCACCATTTTTAAGGCTTGGATTACTTACCCCATTTTTGAGGAGCTGTCCTTAAAAAGCATCAATGTAGACTCTGTTGAAGGATGTTTTAAAACAGAATCACCATGTTCAGATTTCTCCAGCTTTTCTCCATTGATTGATTCTTTGTCAGTTTCTTTATCACCATCTTCGATGTGTTTCTCTTCTGTATCTTCATTATCTTCCTCTGCTTCATCAAGCACAAATTCTGAATTCTAAGAAACATCCCCAAACAGAGCACAGATATAATGCTTATTATCATGGCAAACCCTACTCCAGATGAGGCATGCAACCTTTTAGGCCCAGCCAGAAATGAGCCAAGGATTTATAAAAAGAGGAAGTGGCATCAAAATCTTTTAAACATTTCTATTTGGTTTTAATAGTGTTAAGACAAATAAAGAAAATACTCATGAATTCAAGGTTAGACAATCCAAACCCTGAACAGGGCAGCTATAGCAATTTTTTAGCTTTTAGGAAGAATTCTTAGCAATTTCCCCAATTAGTAGTGTACAAAAGTCCTATTCCACTGGGGAGAAGCAGCAGAACGGAGAAGCTGATGAGGTGGAAAAATGTTGCATACAGACCTCGTGATCACCTTCTTCTTCTTCCTCCTCAGACTCATCTGTCATCTCCTCTTCCTCTTCCTCATCTTCCTCCAGCATTTCCTCATTGTCCAGCTTAAATAGCGCTTGTCGTTTCTGACGCTCCTCGGTCCTGCGGAGCTTCATGGCCTCCTGGAGCTTGGCCTTCAGGGCCCGGAGCTTTTCACCTGCACAGGAAAAGATTCAGGGAAGGGTTTGGGTTGGAAAAGACCTTAAAGTTTACCCAGTTCCATCACCCAGTTCCACCACCATCCACTAGACCAGGTTGCTCCAAGCTCCATCCAACCTGGGCTCGGACACTTCCAGAGATGGGGACAGCATCTCATGGAAGCATGAAAAATCTAAGGAACCAATCACAAAGATCTGACTGAGGCTGTCCTACACAGACCACTGCTATTTAAGTGGTCTACCAAGAATTTTTTAATTAAAACAAGGCTATCCATTAGGGGGAACATACACAGTAATCTTACAGATGAAGATCCCTTCACCTGTATTTTGTAGGACAGCATTGGGAAACAGAGCATGAGACAGGAAAATAAAGACAAGTGTTTTCCAACTCAATCCTCATCTCTTCTTCTCCCCCACCAACCTGGCTTTGTGTGGACTGTTTCCTGCAGGCTGTCTGCAGCCAAAACTGCTGGCACTACGTCTGCTCTCAGTTCCTCTTTCCCATCAGATGTCGTTTCCTTACAGATAATGTTCATGGTTATGGCCCGTTCTGCTTTGGATTTCAGTGTCTGGAGAGTGTGCTTCAAGAAACGTGCTTTCAGGTCTTCTAGTTCTTTAAATACATATTAATTAAATCAATGTAAAAGTACTGATTGTTAAAAGTTGCAGTAAGAGTATGTCTTGAGCTTTTTTTGCTCCCAAAGTTTCGTTTAAAGCTAAGTTTAAAAAAGAATAAGTTTAAAATCTAGTTTAAAAGCTAAATCTTGAATACTATAATATTTGCAAAACCATTTTATTTGACTAATAATAAACCAACACAGCATATATTTGCTGTAGCTTGTATTTAATTTGCTTTAGGCAATATTAAGTTATCTTGCCATTGACTACCATTTGTCCACAAGAACTGAATTCAATTCCAGCCCAGCCTCCCAGCCATCAGGCAATTCTAAATTTCTGTTAACATGTCTCAAAAAGAATCCACACTAGTAAGTGGATGTGCCTGACTGTTCTATCACCTAAATATTTCTGAATTTTCCAGCCAAGATCAGATCAACACTGCTTTGGACTACAACACAAGTAATACCTTTATTTGAATCAGCTTCATCAAGGTTTATGAAGGATTCATTGTCAGAGCAGATTCTTGGCTGGATGGACAGATCTATTCCCAGTTCACGAAGTTTATCCAGCTTGGATTTCCTCACTTTTTCAGGCTGTGCCACCAGTCCAGGCTCCCCTTGTTGACTGTTTGTTTCACCTTGTACACCTGGTGCTGCTTCCTCTATTTTCATGAGAGCATCTCCAGATACTGAAGGAATTTCACTCTCCTTTTGCTCATCACAGTCAGTGCTCAGGCAGTTGGAGAGCTGCTGTTCCCCTGTGTTATCACCAGTTACAGTCCCTGTAACTGCACGAGAATCCTCCCTGTCCTGCCTGGGCTGCTCAGCACAGTCCTCTGGTAAATTCCTCCCTTCAGCAGCAAGAGGTTCAGTCACAGAAGCATCAACATCTCTGCCCATGCTCATTTCTGGTTCAGTAACTGCTGATTGATCACCTTCCATTGGCCCATCTTTGCAATCATTGTTCAAGTTCCCAATGGCTGCAGATTCCTCATTTAGGGGCAGCTGGTATTTAGAGGACCTAACAAAGGCAGAAAGAAACGTACCAACCATGGTTAGTGTGAAAGGGAAATAAGGCTGAGGACAAACTGAAAGGAAAGAAACATTTTCTAATTATTGTCAATGTGTAGGAAGAGGTGAAGGACAGAAATCTGGAAAACTTCATTGTGAGAACTTAAGGAAGTGTAAAAGCTTTGTACTGGTTACAGCATCACACTATGAAATGCCTTCATTTTGTGACTAATGTAGCTTCAGTATTTTACTACACATTACTCAGAGAAGAAACAGCCCAAGTAAAATATTGGTGTTCAGCCTAAATCCCATTAAAGTAACTCTGCATCAGCAAGTTCCTTCATATGAGTTACTCCTGCCCCTGATCACTTCTATAGTACGACTCTGTCGGGAAAGCAACATTGCCTAATGTTAGCAATGACATTCTCCTAATTTCCTACTTTTATGGATTTAAAGGAGCCCAAGAAAATCTGGTTAACCTCAAAATAAAAGCTAGAGATGCCTAAATTTTATGAAAAAATTGGATGAGGAAGGTTTAAATCCTTACTTCAGCAGGGCCATGGCATTTCCTTGACATGCTGGTCGAGGTCTGTACTTGAAGAAGTCATGAACAGTTTTGGCCTCAGGCACATGATATGGGAGAGACACAGATGATTCTGCCAGGGAAAGATGGTGAGAGAAGATTTAAAACATCATCTGAGCCCTTTATTTGATAACTAGTATTTTTATCTTCATTAGTTACAAAAATACCTTTAACAGGTCCTTCAATAAAAATGGTCTTGCAGCCTTCAACCCTCAGTAAGTCATGTTAGATCAAAGAAGGCTCTAACCTTAGTGAATTCTTTTAATTTCTCCTCTGAATCTCTGAACAGTTTATACCCCTTTACATATAAAGAACTTAAGTTTTACCTCTAAGAAGTCGTTGTGTTTCACTGTGTAGTTGTTTAATGGCTTCTTTACTTAACTTTGCTGCTTTCCGCTCCTTAAGGGGAGAAAAGAAAGGCTTCTGAAGTCAGGAAACAAAACATGGGGCTCTTTCTCTACTTCTTAAATAGCTTATTTTTCCCTTTCAAACAGAAAAGAGTCAGACTAAAACATCCAGTTAAAAAAAATAACTAACTAAAACCACACTGTGCATACAAAAACATGTTAGTCATGACACGCAACAATACAGAACTTTAAAAAAATATGAAGATTTCACCTTCCTTTTTGGCTCCTTTAATACAGGCTCCTCATTCTCCTCATCAAATACATGTTTGTAGCCTTCACTGTCCAGAAAATGTTCTTTGTTCTATGGGGCATAAAAAGAAATTAAACTATTTCTGTCTATATACTGGCACTATCAAGGGCAAAAACATCACAAATAACTGTACAGAATGACCACTGGTCAGCAAAGCCAGCAAGTGTACTCATAAATCAGCACAAACCCCACACAAGGGCAGAATCCAGAGCTCCTACTCCAGCATTATCTTTTTAATTTGCCAGGAGAATATTCTTCCATCTTTAAAAACAAAAACCAGAAGGCTCTCCTCTCTTCTGCCACAGCAGTACAACTTCACCATGGTCAAAGAGTTTTAGAACCTGCTCAGGTACAAATTCCTACTAAATCCAATAATCATGGAATGATTTGGATTACAAAAGACCTTAAAGATCATCCCATTCCACCCTCTGCCATGGGAAGGGACACCTTCCACTATCCTGGGTTGCTCCGAGCCCCATCCAATCTGGCCTTGGACACTTTCAGGGATGTGGCAACCACAGCTTCTCTAGGCACCCTGTGCGGGGTCCTCCTCACCCTCAAAGAGAACAATTTCTTGCCAATATCTAACCTTAACTTATTCTCTATCACTTTGAAAGTACATTAATTTTGTATCGTAGTCAACTGTTACCTTGTATTGTTTTATTTTGTTTTTCACAGCTGCTCGTATGGATTCTAGGGACTCTTCATCCTCAGGGGGCTGATCATTCTCCTCTTCCAAGCCATTATCAAAGAGTTCCTTGTCATCCAGAAGACATCCACTATCATTGAAGGGAAACCGCTCACCATCCACCTGTTTCCAGGAGAATAAATTATTCGTGTGATTCCTTTCAGAATGTCCCTTTGGTTCTTTGACATTAATTTAAAATGGCATTCAATCATCAGGCATTAGGTTTTGTACTACCTTAAACTGCAAATTAAATGCAATTTAATTGAAATGAATCTGCAGACGTTGCAGTTTAGACTTGTATGGTGTAACATAAATCCCTGTGGATCCCAAACCTGCTGCAGGAATGTGGACACGACACTGAAGCTTTGGAACAGAATAACCACAAGCAATAATAAATTTAACTTAGTCGAGAAATTATCTGAGGTTTTCTGCCAAAACACCCACCTCAGCCACGGGCTTCTTTGTTTTTGTCAGTTGTTTAATGGACTCCATTATTTTCTCCTTCTTCCTTCTTCTCAATTTTGCTACAGTTTCTTTTGCTGGCTCCTCTTCAACACTGCGTTTATGTTTATGTTTTCTGTACTTTTTCCCAGATTTTAGGGGTCTCTCCTCTTCCAGCTCACCCTCAAGCAAGCCAGATGTCCTGCCTGTTTCAAGGTTTTCAATCTGCAACTGGTCACCAGTGTCACTGTCATCACTGTCCAGTACAGCTGGGTGGACCCGACGGGATTTCTTATTCTTTTCAGCAGCAACATTCTCCTTTTCCTCCCCATTTTCCTTGTCTCCACCCAAATTATCTTCCTGCACAGATGAGCCTCCATCCTCCCCCTCTTCACACTCACTGTCCTGAAGCACCTTCTGGAATTTTGCTTTTTTATGCACAAAAATTTCTTCTTCAGAATCTGGCAAAACACACAAACATAAAAAAAGGAAAGTGCCACAAGTTAATTAACAAACAACCAAATCTACATCCATTAAATTTGACATATATCACCATTTACAGCAAATAAGCTTGAACTCAACTTTTCAAAATCCCCAGAGAACAGTATTTAATTAACCCAAATTGATGTTAAAGGTTTTTAAACTTAAAAAAAAAGGCAAAGCTGAAATCCCTTCACTGGTAGTGTCTTGCCTTGAAATAGTAAGAAAAATCACACTACACAGATGAAACAAAACAAGAAAGAAAGTGAATAACTAAATTAGACACATTCCACTCAGTCTTTTTCTTTCTGTAACTCAAAAAACACTCTTCAGAGGTTTAAAGATGCTTGCCCACATTCTGAGCAACAACAAGAGTTTGGATTCCAACAGGTCAAACAGTGACAACCTCCTAAAAGGTATTTATGAAACAAAAAATGCAATGTTGGAGAAAAACAATTCATGGAAATGTTACAGACTTCTGTCCTCAAAGGATGCTGTGCCCTTGCCAAGGGGACCTGGGGAGGCCGTCTCACAGCTGCCCTGGCCGCTGTCAGAGTCGCTGTCCAGGGGTTTCTGCAAGTCTGGGTTCAAATCCGACAGTGGAAGCTACAAAGCAAAATACAGTTTTTCTTAATGTGGAAAATATTGTTTAGGTAGTCCTGAGTGCTTGCATCCAAATTCATTCCAAAACCTTAGCTAAGCCCTTACACACAATTAAATCCACATGCAGTCTTTTTATAGCCTAACGATCAATGTTGATATTTACATATTTAGTAATATTATAACTATTGATATTTACCATATTCATCAAGACAAATGGTTATTCACATATAGGGTAATATATGTGCTAGTTTGCACAGCAAAAACACAAAATTGACATTGACTGATATGACTGTATTCAGAATGAACGACTTTTACTCGTTATTTCATTACTCATTTATTTTTATTCAGACCCGTCACCGCGCGCCTACCAGCCCTCCCGGCATGCACCGCGCCCGCGGACACCGGCTGAGCGTAGCCTTCCCAGCGTGCCCTGCGGCCGGCAGGGAGGGCGCGGGGCATGCTGGGAGCTGTAGTCTGCCAGGAAGGGCGAGGCAGGTGACGGCGCGGGACCGCCCGCGATCAAGGGCGGCGGGTAGGGGTGGCTGGTGGCTACTGACACCGCCACCGGCACTGCTACCGGAAAGGGCACCCTACCGGAACGGTTACTGGAACCACCACCTCCCTCGCTGTCCCTCTCGGGCCTTCCACCTCGCCACAGCCTGAGGAACGGCAAGGCCGCAGGCAGCCACCAGCTGCCTCCGCCGTCAATAGCCGGCCGACCATGCCGAAGGGAGAGGAACGGCAGGACTCACCTCAACGGGACCCTCCGTTGTTACTGGTACCGCCGCCATGGCCCACCCGCGCTCCCGCCGCCCGGGGACCGCTTCGAGCCTTCGCGCGCTGCCGTGACCCCGCCCCGGCCCGGGACCATCCAATGGCTATCCAGAACAGCCCCATGAGCCCCGCCCCTTCCCGCCTTGTTGGGCGGGCTTCCTTGAGGCCCCGCCCCCTCCGCATGGACCAATCGTGGCTCCCGCCAGTGTACACTATTGCGCCACCTGGAGAGGGGGGGCGCTCCTCGCGCCCGGCCTGAGGCGGGACCGTGCGTGCCCCTGAGGGACCGTGAGGGGACATGAGGAACCGTGAAGGGACATGAGGGACCGTGAGAGGCCGAGACGGGACGAAAAGGGATGTGAGGGGCCGAGGGGGGCCGAGAGGGACGTGAGGGCTGAGACAGAACGAGAGGGGACGTAGGGGGATGTGGGGGACTGAGAGGAATCGTGAGGGCACGAGAGGTGACTTGAGGGACCAAGAGCGTTTGTGAGGGACCGGGAGGGGACGTGAGAAAAAGTGAGGGGCTGGGAGGGACCGTGAAGGTCCCCGGGATTTTCAGCTCTGCCAGTTATCGACATTGTGGGGACGGGGCTGTGTTGCAAAATATTTCACGTTGTTTTATGGGTTAAACAGAGGCTATGTTTCATTTTGATCTTCGGGGTATGGTACATGTCGTGTCTCCGGGTGACCGTGTGGGTGAGAGCACACGAGTCGAGCTCATAGATATTAGATACACGCAGCTACTACTGTCAGCAGTGCCCTATTTACAGAATAAAATACATGCATTTTCCATTTGCTGCTGTACAGACATACTCTGAGCCAACCTACTCATGTTAGGTGAATGAAGGCTCAAACCTTTTGGGTAAATTCTTGAACTTTCTTTCAGTTTATCTCTTGAATTTCTGAATATTCCCTCTACATATAGAGGATTTAAGTTTTACCTCTCGTAAGTCATCAAGTCTCATTATGTAGGTTTAACGACTTCTTTACTGACCTTGCTGCTTAGTGCTCCTTAAGGGAAGAAAAGAAAGGCTTCTGAAGCCAGAAAAATTTACTGAAATCACATAAGTCAATGAAGAACTACTCAACAGATGCAAATAACTTCATACTTCACAGATTTCACAGAATATTCTAAGTTGGAAGGGACCCACAAGGATCATCAAGTCCAGCTGGAAGGTGAATGGCCTGTACAGGGATATTCTAGTACAGAGTCAATCCAAGTGTGAAAATATTCTACCTTATCCATTTTTGCTACTTCAAGTTCTGTAGTTATTTTGTGAGTAGCTGGAGGGAGAGCCCTGAGCTGGGGTGAGTGTCAAAGACCCCGTTCTGATCTACAATTGGGAATATACTGTTACATTTCCTTCCAAGTCAACCAGTGGGAGTCGGCTATCACTGAAGGCAAGCCTATGGGAAAAAAAAATAAAAAAAAGGTGTTTTGGGGTGTTCGGTCAATTTTGGGGGTGTTCGCTACCAGCTATAGTTTCGTTAGGGACAGGGAGCAGACGGACTGATCTACCATGGCAGTTCACATAGAGCCAACAAACCTGAGAACAGAGGAAATGACAAAAGCAAATGTCCATGAAAACCACCACAATTACCACAGTTCTGCTTTTCTCTAGCTGCTGCAGGAGCTACAGTAATTAATTGAATACTTAGTATTTAGTAATGGGGGACACATGCTGGCTCTGCACAAGCACCTCCCTAGGGCTGTGCTCTCATTGCTGCATCAGGATGAGAGTCAGAGTCAGCTGACAAGAAAAAGGTGGCAAAAAGATTGGCCTTATTATGTAATTTCTGATCCTGGGTTGTTACTCATACCTGGCACACAGAGGCAGCCATGGAACAGGTAAAATGTTTGCCACTAAGAATATTCTAAATGTAACACAGATTTTTAGCACTGGATCAAGCCCCATATTAAGATATTTATATTATAAAAGCTAATTTAGGAATCTGTGTTTTGCTAAACAACTGCTTCCTCAACTTGTAGCAGATGATGCGTTTAGAAGGAAATCCTCAGAACCAATCCTGTCATAACTCTGATCTGTCATTCCCAAATCCAGTCTTGCCCCTGGAAATGTGGCTCTTTTCAATATAAGAGTGGGTTAACAGAGAAGTAGGTTTCTGACTGCTGTAGCAGTTGGAATGTGTCAATATGTCTGTAATATTTATCAAGTTAATTTAATTTATAATGCAGCGAGTAAAGGCTTTAGTTATCACACTCAGCATCTTACAGGACTGAGCCTTTGTGTCCTGCAGATTTCTTGAGTCAGAGATTGTATCTTTGGTGTTTTGTTGTTTTTAAAGTACTATTTTTGTAGACCTACATATGTGTTTTTTATACATTGATATGCTGAATAATAGCATGGAAATGTTGCCAGACGCTGTGGACTTTGTTACTGGTCTGGTAAAACTGGTTTTTTCCTCAGTGTCCTGGGTTGATTATGATGTTAAATTGTATCCCCATTTGTCCACCTAACCCAGACACAGGTTTTGTATTCTTAAAATTCCATCTAAGAGTAAAAGTGAGTGGAAAAGAAGCACCGAGTCTGTTATCAGAGATTGTACTTGCTCCCCCCGCATCGGGAGTTTTGACTACAGCACAGACAGACAACAAGAGACAGATCGCCTTGGCTTTCCAACTAGCCAGAGCAGAGAGGTCTTCCTGGACTGTTTTCTTTCCCTTTTTCTGAAACGAATCGAACCTGCTCTGAACTGGGGACTCAGGGGAGCACCGGGAGCTTGCACCCGTGGACTACCGGGAGCCCAGCCTGGGCAGCGGCATTTTCCAGCGCCAGAGGGACTGATAACAGAGCAAACACCCACAGGAAAGAGACCCTCTGAAGTTTGTCATCTTTTCTGAACGGCGAGAGGTTTTGTAATTTGATATCGTTCATTTTTGTGCTGGGTAGTGCTGTGCCTGTGAAATAAACAGGTTTTTTCCACTTCTCTCAGAGAAATCTCTTCCCAAACCGGTTGGGGGGTGGGAGAAAAGGGCCACGTGGGTTTGCTTCCCGGGGGGGGGCCCCATTGGAGGTTTTCTCCCAAATTTGCCCTAAACCAGGACACTCAGGTGTTCATCAGCTGCTGTCAGGAAATTATGAGAGAATCTCAGATCTATGTGAGAATCCCAGATTTCATTTCATTTAAAAATAGATTTTGATGTTTCAACTAGAAAAAATATCAGCCCCACAGGTTAAAAAAGGCAAATAAAGTGGACTCAGCATTTATTATTTATAAAATGTTTTGACTTCTGATTGTCTGGTGAGTCAGCAGAGAGCTGTTGGTTAAACAGAACCCAGGGGGTGCACAAGGGAGCAACTCACTAAAATAGCACAAACTGCTTAAAAAAGCAAAAAGTCCCTAGGCCCTTTATTTAATGGCACATGGATGGAAGTGTTGTCTCTTTAACAGAGGATAAATTTATTGTCTGTGAAGATAAGAGGACATGGCCATGGCAAGGTTCACCCCAGGAGCTGAACACCCTGGTCAGTGGAACACAGCGGGTTCCCACCGCTGATGGTTCCCAGGTAGCTCCTGGGTGATGTCCATGATGATGGTCACCATGAGGTGCCAGTGACTCATGGATGTCCAGCCCTCATGGATCATCAGCCACTCTGTCCACAGAGCCCTTCATGGGCTGGTGGTCACAACCCTGAGAGATTCAGTGCTGTGGCTCACCTGACCTATACAAATCTTGTTTTGTCAGGTGTTTTAAACCCTGCTGAGGCTGTTTAGCTGGTACTGTGAGTTATTCAGCGTGTCATTAATTGAGCAGGGAGAATTCCCTGGTTTTGGGGAGCAGTGGAGGACTGGTGAAGCTGGAGCTGCACCACTGTGGGTGGGCAGGCACCATTAGTGTAGCTGTCATGCTGGAGCTCTGGGTTAATTATTAAACCTGCAAACAGGTGTCTTTTGGGACAGAACAGGAGAGGTATAGACAATTCCCTCCTTCCTGGTACCCGAGGGGCAGTGGCTCTCACCCCTACTGAGGTAGCTCTGGAAGGGCCACATGCATGAGATGCACCCTGGGAAGAGCCAGCAGGTCAGGGAGGGTATCCTGGCACCCAGCCCTAGTGAGAGACAGCTGGAGTGCTGTGTCCAGTTCTGGGCTCCTCAGGACAAGAAAGACAAGGAGATGCTGGAGGGGGTCCAGCAGAGGCCACAGAGATTATTTGAGGTCTGGAGCATCTGCATCCCATCAATCCATACCAAGATCTCAAAGGCAGATGCCAAGAGAATAGTGCCAGACTCTTTTCACCGAATCACAAAATTGTTGGGGTTGGAGGGGGCCTCTGCAGATCATCCAGTCCAGTTTCCCTGCCAAGGCACAGTCACCCAGAGCAGGTGACACAGGAAAGTTTCTAGGTGAGTTTGGAACCTCTCTGGATGGGGAGATGATCTCCCTGGGCATCCTGTTCCATAATGCTTGGCCTTATGGAAAGTTCATCCTCATGCTGAGGTAGTGTTTTAGTTTATGGCCATTGCTCCTCACCCTGTTGCTGGGCACCAGTGTAAAGGGTCTTTTCGGTGGTGCTCAGCAACTGGATGAGGAGCAATGGCCATAAACAAAACCACAGTGTTTCACCGTAACATGAGGAAGAACTTCTTCATGTTGAGGGTGACCGAGCACTGGAACAGGTGGCCAGGGCGGGTGTGGAGTCTCCTTAGCTGGAGACATTCCAAACCCACCTGGACGCGCTCCTGTCACCTGCTCCGGTGACCCTGCCTTGGCAGGGGAGTTGGACTGGATGATCTCCAGAGATCCTTTCATTCAATACCTAAATATTCTGGGATTCCGTGATTCAGAGCCGTCACCTGTTGCGGCCGCGGGGTCGCGCGGCCGGCGGGCGCGCTCCCGCGGGTGGGGGGGGGGGGCGCCGCGCGTGCGCGAGCCGGCGGCGCCGGGCAGCGCGGAGCGGCCTCTTCCTCCGTCCCTTCTCCTCCTCATCCCCGTCCCGGGAGCGCGCTCGGGCGCGTGCTGGCGGCGGCGGGGGCGCGCGCGGGCTCGGCGGGGGCGCAGCGCGGGGATTGTTCGCGCCGCCGCTCGGGGAAACGGAACGCGGGGAGCGCTCCCCGCCGCGCCCCCGCTGCCTCCTCCTCGTCCTCCTCTTCGGCCGCCGCCGCCTCCCGCCCCGCCGCCCCCGTGTCCGCGCCGGACCCCCCCCCCCCCCCCAATATTCCCGAGATCAAGCGCTACGCGGCGGCGGCGGGGCCGGCGGCGGGGCCCGGGGCGGGGGGCGGGGCCGGCGGCGAGAGCAGCGAGGCCGGCACTGCCGCCATGGGGGCGCTGGGACCCGGTGGGAGGCGCGGGGGGGGGGCACGGGGGCCGCGGCCTGCGGGGCCGTGACAGCGGGGGAAGGAGGCCGCGGGCCCGGCGGGGCTCCCCGGCAGCACCGGGGCCCGCTTGGAGCCGCCGGCGCTTCCCGATGCGGAGAAGCCGCAGCGGGTCGCGAAACTTTGCGCAGGGGTTGCGGATGTCCTCGCGGCCCTACTGCTGCCGGGGCTACTGGGGGTACGCGTCTCGCCCTCCCCGGGGTGAACGGGACGGGGCTGAGAGCGGGACAGCGACAGCGAGGGGACAGGCAGGGCTGTAGTGTCACAGCGATGAGCGCCCTGCAGCCTGTGCAGTGATAAGTTTTATATTTGACATTGAGCCATTTCTGAGAGTTTAAGGTGATACTGTCTGAAAATACGGCTGTTTGTTTCTGTAACAAACTTCGTTTAAATATTGGTGGGTTTTTGCATGTGGTGCTTTCCTGCTTGTATCTTATTCCATGATTATTCTCCCATCAAATGCCCGCAGGATGTATTACTAGTCCTCAGTGGCCTGTACACCTGACCCATCAAGTTCCCATTCAAACGATTGGTATAAGTGAAGTGATGCTAATTTTGGTGTGATAGGAAACGTTTATTGACACAAAGGTGCAATTCCAGAAGAATCCAGAGTTTGAGGTAGTGAGGGCTGACTCAGAGCCTGCTGGTATGTATGTGATGTATCGTGGTCTCCCTGAGTTCCAGCTGGAGAAGCAGATCCTCTTTCAGTTTTGAAAACTGCTTCCTGTCTGAAGCAATTCGGTTGAGGTGCTTAGTACATAATGGTTGGGGGGTAAGAGAAATTAAAATATAAGAGTACATACAACCCTAGTCAGGCTGATAAGATAAAAATCCTGTGATGCCAGGGCAGCCTGGCTTCAAATGGAAAGCAGCTTTTAGCTGATGCTGTAGAATCCTTTGAGAAATAACTTTAGGAAGGTGGAGATGTAAGTTTTATCTCCTTGGGTCAGAAGAGAGGGCAGTGTTACTGTGCATTTTTGCAGAACTTGTCAATACCAAGGAAGGAAAATGCGTAAATATAGTTGTCATTTAATCTCTTGCAGGAGGTCAGTGCCTGCACTTCCTTCAGACTAATTAGCATGGGATTAATGGATCATCTCTCATATCCAAATAAGCACAGCAAACTTTGATTGCCCTCAATGATTCATGCTTGTTGAGACAGCTGTAGTTTTTTTAAACATTAACTGTACCCCACAACTGGTCTGACTGTGATGGAGCATGATCTGTCAGGCCAGTGTGGAGCCAGGAACGTGTCCTGTGGGGTGTCTGTCCCCAACAGTCCCCTGCCACTGCAGCTTTGCAGAGCTGACTCGGCAGTGGGCTTCAGCTGCTTACATGCTCTGTGTTCCTTCTGCTTAAAAATATTCCAGGGCTGGTGTCCTCAGGTTGGTAATTTTATTTGGTAATGCAGTAGCCAATGGATAGCTTTTAAATCCAGTATGAATCCCCTGGGATTTGGTCCTGGGTTTAGTTTATGGCTGTGTTAAAGTTTATTGCTGCACCCTGAAGTGTACCCAAATAGGAGTTGCCTACCTCGCCTCTCTCCTGGTACAAACTCTGAGACTTCATCTTACATGGATGCTGTCAGGTTATAATGCTAAAATTGCCCTAAGTTTTATGATAGGTTTTTTATTGCATTCTAGTGAGTCTGCTTGTCCTCTCCTTTGCTACTCTACAACAGAGGGAAGACACTTTGATCACACTGAGCCCTTCTCAGATATAGACAAACCCGTGAAAATTTACCAATGTCATTTGCTTTATGTGCAGTGTCAGCTGAGGCTCTGATTGATTTAAAAAATAGTCAGTTTAATCTCGTTAACATGGTATCTCAGATCTTAACACTTTGAGGAGGGTAACTAAAGGCTTCCCTAGTGACCAGCTTGCATGTGAGTAATGCTTCCAGGCCTCTAACAATTTCCTCCTTAGATCTGTTCCTGAAGCTCTCCTTTTGTCCCAATGAAATATCTCTTCCATGCCTGTAGGAGTCCATACCTATCTAAGGGTTTCTCCCTTATCCTTCTACTTAGAGAGCCTAAACCTTCCCTCACTCCTGTCTTTATGTTGGAATTTTAAATTGGATCACTGACATCTGAACTTGAAGCCTTTAGTGAAAACAATGACAAAGTGTGGCTTTTGTGGCTGTTGGTTTGTTTTAGAAATGGAGGTAGGGATGTATTTATCTTTGCATTACATGAAAATACATAATATCTGTATGGTTGCATTCTCTCTCAGGACTCTGTGAAGTTTTAACCACGGTCATGAATAAATTCCACTAAAACTTTAAGAATGATTTATGGCACCTACCTATACATCTTTAGGGAACATGTTTTTTACCTTGAAGTTCTGAGCAGCTGGAAAACTGAGCCTCTTTGAATGCCTCTGTTTGAAACCTCAGAAAGCTTAAGATTTCTTCCTGCCCAGTCAAAAAATCACCCATAGCATGAGAGATTCATGGAGTGGGCCATCACATCTCATACATATTATCTGACTTTCCTAGGGCCCCCAACAAGCCTTTTCCAGCCGCCCCGTCGCCCAGGCCTGGGCACTGTTGGGAAACCCATCCGGCTCCTGGCCAATCACTTCCAGGTTCAGATCCCTAAGATTGATGTTTATCACTATGATGTAGATATCAAACCAGAGAAACGCCCCCGAAGAGTCAACAGGTAGGAGTTACTTAATAAAGGTTTATTGATTTAAATTAAGTGTATATACCTGAATGTAGGAAAGCTGTGCATCTTAGGAATTCTCCATCTGCTAAAGGTCTGTTTGTATTTGTACTTTGATCAGCAGTTGTTTTTCAGTGAACTATAATATTCTTGCAGTTGGCCTGTAATCTGGAAGGCTCTGGGAAATGTACTGAGCATTGACCTCCAGTGGTTTTATTTTACAGTCTGCAAGTCAATGTCCCTGGTAATTGTTCCACAGCCTGTTACACAAATGTGTAGCAGCTGAGGGGAGGCATTTCAGGTTGTAGATTTTGGAGTCCGCACGTGGATCATTCCACAGAGCGCTCCCACCAACCCCAAGGCAGGTGCTTGTGTCTGCTTCTGTGTGTGAACATCCCTCCAGGTTCCTCTGCTTGTTTTGGCTGTAGCTCTGCTGACAGCCACCTGATAGACTGCTGTACAGACACCTGTACAAATACCTGTGTGTGCCACTTGGGTGTCTTAACCTGGAGGTGACATTCACAGCTTTCTGGTGTGACCTGGGGGTGCTTTCTTGCATTATTGGTTTTCATATCTTGCTCCATTGAGAAAAAGTGAAAAAAAAAAGAATTTTAAATTGTGTAAGCTCATTACTGATTTTTCTGTTCTTCCACTTAATTCAATGAATCACTGCCTAGGGAGGTGGTGGATACGATGGTGAGGCACTTCAAGATGCAGATATTTGGGGATCGGCAGCCTGGGTATGATGGGAAGCGGAACATGTACACTGCACACCCCTTACCCATTGGCAGGGACAGAGTAAGTGTTGCTTTAAGTTTCCATGGGAAAACTATTACAGTGTTATTTGAAAAGTGTTCTTTTATTGACATAAACCCAAAACACTATCACACCTATTGGTGTAGTCTGGGAAGTGACAGGCAGGACCAGTCAGGGTCTCTAGGAGCTCACTGGTGTTTTACTGAAGTTTGTGGTTTTGGGTTTCTGATTCTCAGTTCTTCAGCTACAGAATATCATGAGCCTTGAGAACTACATTGTGCTCTTATAGCTGTAAGGAGAGTATTTTTCTTTCACCCTGATGGGAACTTCCCTTTTCCCTGTTCTGACCCTCCTTCTGCTGCTGAATGATAAAGTCATTGTAGGTGACAACGACTCTGGCTGGGTTTAGTTGTGCTGTGGAGATACATCCTCCTGTTCCATGGGAACAACCGGATCAGCTGTTCCTGCGTTGCACAGGGACCCCAGCTCTAAAGAAAACTTCAGCCCATCTGCTGATCTCTCAAGGGATCCCAAGGGATCTGGTCATTGCTATGCCTTGGGGGATGTCGAGGATGAGTTCACAGTCACCCTCTAGGCTGTGAGAATCATTCCAAGTGCTGTGCCAAAACTCTGAGATCTGTGTTTCCCAGTGAGTCTCCTTTTTGACCAAAAGTTTTTCTTGCCTTCCCATTTGATTCACAAAACATCCTTTTATTAATTGTCTGACTTAAAAAAGTGACTCACCATTCTCCAGAGCTTTGATGTCACCATACTAATTACTGCTTAAAATTTACATTTAAAGATACTTCAGTGCAGTTTCTTATGAATAAATGACAAACTGTCAAAGTCCTGAGAGAACCATTTGTAATGTTTTAAGGTCATTACACAAACTAATAATCAAAAATACAGATTCAAAGGACACCTAGGAGAAAACTGTATTGTTGCTGAGTGTTGTGTCTGTCTGCAATCCATAACAAAAGCTTCTGCTTAATTTTCTGGTGCCTGTGGCAGGTGGATATGGAGGTTACACTTCCAGGAGAGGGGAAGGACCAGACATTTAAGGTTTCCATTCAGTGGGTGTCAGTCGTCAGCCTTCAGATGCTGCTCGAAGCTCTGGCAGGGCACTTGAATGAAGTTCCTGAAGATTCTGTACAGGCACTGGACGTAATCACACGGCACCTTCCCTCCATGAGGTAGGGTACCATGAGGTACTTGTAGAGCCTTCCTGACTGGATTTATCTTCTATCCATCTTAACATTTGTGTTCGTTATTCCTTGCTGCTGATCTGCTTCCCGTTACAATCCTGTGGTAGAAGGGATGAGGGATACAGCCATGTAATTCAACACCTGCCTTACAAATTTGCACTAGAATAGGGAAATGTGATCTGAACTAAGGCCTTGTGTCTGCTGGTCATGTTTCTAACAGGAATTTGCTGTACCCTTTCCAGCTGCACTGTCACAAAACGCTTTGTGTGCTTGCCATAAGTCAGCTCTGACGGTTATAACATGCTGTAGAAAGGTGTTTTAAACACTATAGGTGTGAATGTAAAAAGTATATAAAAAAATGATCAGAGTTTTAATTTTCTTATTTTTTCAGGTACACCCCTGTGGGTCGCTCCTTTTTCTCCCCTCCTGAAGGTTATTATCACCCCCTGGGAGGGGGCAGGGAGGTCTGGTTTGGCTTCCACCAGTCGGTCCGTCCTGCCATGTGGAACATGATGCTCAATATTGATGGTGTGTAGGAGATTCTGCCTCACTCATGCAACAGAGTTCTTTGTGCTTCCCAGTTAATTTTCCTGTCTTTTTATCTTAGTGTCAGCGACTGCTTTCTATCGTGCCCAGCCTATCATTGAGTTCATGTGTGAGGTCTTGGACATCCAGAACATCAGTGAACAAAGCAAACCTCTGACAGACTCCCAGCGCGTCAAGTTTACCAAAGAAATCAGAGGTAAAAGCTTGTCCTAAAGCTGCTGCAAGAAAATACTGAAACCTGCTCGTACTATGTTGTAATAAAAATTTGCAAGGCGCATGGAGAACTGGGCTGTTCCTTTTTGCCTTCATCCTCTTCAAAGGTGATTCCTGTCCCTGAATTTATTTTCTGTTGGGTTTTCAGGTCTAAAAGTAGAGGTTACCCACTGTGGCCAGATGAAGAGAAAATACCGAGTTTGCAATGTTACCCGGCGACCAGCCAGTCACCAGACGTATGTATCAAGCACAGCCTGGCAGTTCTTAAAATCTTCAACCTATTAAATATATCTGGAATATATTTGGTATATTGTTTATGCAGGCATAGTTGATTCTGGAGGTGAAGCAGCTGTGTGGCTTTACAGGAATGTTAAGTCTTAGTGGAGCAGAGGAATAGTGTGGGTTTTGACTACTGCCTTACTTCCTTCAGCTCAGGAAAACTGAACTATATCCTGGCTTTAAAAAACAGTTATCAAAAGCTCCTATTTTAAAAATAGGTAAAATACTATTAAATCAGTATATAGTCTAAAATCTTTTCATAAAGAAGAGATCCAGTAACTGAGGAAAATAAGAGATTTGCTAAAGGTAGTCTGGAATAGTTTTTTCATACCATTTTTTCCTTTAAAAGAATCTGACGAAGTCTAACCAGAACAAATATAATTTCCAGGTTCCCTCTGCAGCTGGAGAACGGGCAGGCCATGGAGTGCACAGTAGCTCAGTATTTTAAGCAGAAGTACAGTCTACAGCTGAAATACCCTCATCTGCCCTGTCTGCAAGTGGGACAGGAGCAGAAGCACACGTACCTGCCACTGGAGGTAAGGATCCGAGTCCTGCACTGTGGGGTGTCCTCTGTCAAATGGTGTCACAGCACCTCTCCCTGCCCCTGTGCAGGTGTGTAACATCGTGGCAGGCCAGCGGTGTATCAAGAAGCTCACAGACAATCAGACCTCAACCATGATAAAAGCAACAGCCAGGTCTGCCCCAGACAGGCAGGAGGAGATCAGCAGACTGGTGAGTATTTTTGCAGCTGCACAGTGTGTGTTTGTCACTTCTCATGGCTTTTCCATAGCATTGGAGCAGGTGATGTTGAGCAGCATGACCAAGAGGGAAGTCTGGAAGAAGAAAAGTCTGTCTTGGTTAAAACAAATCCTTCTAAACAGAAAGGCTGTTGATGACAAAGAGGGCGGAGTCACCTGAAACTTTAGTGTAATGACATCAGTACTTGTCCTGTCCCCAGGTGAAAAGTAACAGTATGGTTGGTGGGCCTGATCCATATCTGAAGGAGTTTGGAATTGTTGTCCATAATGAAATGACAGAGCTGACAGGCAGAGTTCTGCCAGCCCCAATGCTGCAGTATGGAGGCAGGGTGAGTTTCCATGTCTTGTAAAACTCCTTATCCTGAGGTTATTGAAATTCATGAGGTGTTTTTTTGTATCTTCTCATGAGGCTTCCTCTGGTGGGCTACAGTCAAAATGGAGCAGCACTTGATTTCTAATTTGCCTTTGGTTTTTACCTAGAACAAGACTGTGGCCACACCAAACCAAGGTGTGTGGGACATGAGAGGGAAACAGTTCTATGCTGGCATTGAGATTAAAGTTTGGGCTGTTGCCTGTTTTGCTCCTCAGAAACAATGCAGGGAAGACTTGCTGAAGTAAGTATTTCCTATTTATTCAGGATTCTATCTCAAGATATATTTTTCTCATGTCTCTGAAAGGTAATGTGTGGTATAGATTGATTTTCCCCTGCCCTTCAAATTACTCTACAGAATCCTAAAGAAAGATGTTTTGTGAACCACTGATTGGTAAAAATCATGGTTGCAATAATGCTCAGATAAATTAGTGAAAATTTACCAGAGCATCAGTATTAGTTTGGGAGTCTGCCTCAGGATGTTCATCTCAAATGTCTGTTTCTGTAAGGCTTGTAAAATCACAGAAGCTGATGACCTTCCTCAGAGAGGATTAGAGTAATATTAGTGAGTTCTTGATGGGGGTAGAATTGCTAAAAAATAATTACTGTAGTGCTGTGAAATAGCAGAAACAGCATAGATCTGGTTGGTAAAACTGATGAGTGAACCATAGTGAAAAGGCCAGAACAAATCCACTTCTATTTCAGGAGTTTCACAGACCAGCTGCGCAAGATCTCCAAGGACGCCGGGATGCCAATCCAGGGCCAGCCCTGCTTCTGCAAGTATGCCCAGGGTGCAGACAGCGTGGAGCCCATGTTCAAACACTTAAAGCTGACTTATGTTGGCCTGCAGCTGATCGTGGTGATTCTGCCTGGGAAGACGCCTGTGTACGGTATGGAGAAGGGGCTGTAAAGTGATCAGGAGTTTTACTGCAAATGGGTGGCAGGAAGGAGGCAGAGGAGGCAATGGGTTCTCTTTAAAAGAGTGTTTTGGAGCTGGTTTGTCAGGCCTGGTTGGAGAAGTTGTGTATTACCAAAGAGCAAACTGAACCTTTGTCAGTGAAGTTTCAAGGATCTGAATTACAGTAACATTTGAAAAAAATAAGAGCAAGCAGGAACCACTGCCTTATTTTCTGTCACAGCTGAAGTCAAGCGGGTTGGAGATACTCTTCTAGGCATGGCCACGCAGTGTGTTCAGGTAAAGAATGTGGTCAAAACCTCACCACAAACGCTGTCCAACCTGTGTCTGAAGATCAATGCTAAGCTCGGAGGAATCAACAATGTGCTGGTACCTCATCAAAGGTGAGATTCAATCAAAAGCTCTTTGTAATGTCTGCATTGTCAAGGAAAATGGTGTTGTTTTGTTGTGTTTGCTAAAATGATACTTTTCAAAATAAAACACACTTTAGAAATTCCCACAGTCTGGAGTGGACAGTGGAGGATATGTCTGCATTTGGAGTGTTCCCAGTAAACCCTGAGCCAAGGGGAGTCAGAGCCATCCAGCAGTCAGAGCCACCAAACTCACCAAGGTTTTTTTCCTGTCTCTTTCCTGCCTTTGGATTCGCTCAATGTACCTTTTCCTCGTGCCACCTCCAAAAGCATCCCGTGTTTGTGTGCAAATTGAAAGAGAAGGAATGAGGAGGAGTGACTTGGAATCAATGCTTGTAACTTGGTCTGCCTTTGATCCTGTCCTTGTCACTTTCTGTTCTTTCTGGACTGTAAGTGCTGGAGGCAGAAAATGTTGCCCTTAAAGACTCACAGGTTTCAGTTCTGTTTAGCGCTTTGGATGCACCTTCCTCAGCTGTAATTTTTCTTTATTCCTGTCCCTCTTTCTTTTTGCTGTTCTTACTTATTATTATGAGTTGATAAGAGGCTACCTCTCCTGTCAAGTCAGGATGAGGATTTTTTTAAAATATAATAAATTAATTATTTGGGTTATTTAGCCTGGAGAAGACAAGGCTGTGTGGAAACCTCACAGTACCTTCCAGTATCTGAAGGGGCTGACAAGGAGGCCAGAGAGGGAGAGGTAGTAATAGCTTCAAACTGAAAGAGAGTATGTCTAGATTAGAAATTAGCAAGGATTTGTTCCCTGTGAGGGTGGTGATGCCCTGGCACAGGTTGCCCAGAGAAGCTGTGGCTGCCCCATCTCTGGAAGTGTTCAAAGCCAGGTTGGACAGGGCTTGGAGCAACTTGGGATAGTGCAAGGTGTCCTTGCCCAGGGCAGGGGGTGGAACTGGCTGGGCTTTAAGGTCTTTTCCAACCCAAACCCTTCTGGAATTCTGTGATTCTAACTAATAAACCTTAATCTTATCAAACAGGCCCTCAGTATTCCAGCAGCCAGTGATCTTTTTGGGAGCAGATGTCACTCACCCTCCAGCCGGGGATGGGAAGAAGCCATCCATCGCGGCTGTGGTAGGCAGCATGGATGGGCATCCCAGCCGCTACTGTGCCACGGTGCGCGTGCAGACCTCGCGCCAGGAGACCTCCCAGGAGCTACTCTACAGCCAGGAGGTGATCCAGGACCTGACCAACATGGTGCGGGAGCTGTTGATCCAGTTCTACAAATCCACTCGTTTCAAGCCCACGAGGATCATTTACTACAGAGGGGGAGTGTCGGAAGGACAGATGAAACAGGTATTGTCTGATAATTTTTTGTTACTCATGAAAAGGGATTGATATATAGTTACGTGGATTATAAGGGATTGGCCCTTGAAAAAATATGTTTATTTATGTGGATTATATTTGTTATTGGAAAAATTAAGTTTCCTTGAATTGTCCTGGGCAAACACAATGTACAGTTACCAGTCTGATCATGTCCCTGACAATGTGGCATTTGTAGACAGGTAAAAAAATAATCAAATACCTACTGAATTCATCACACAGTAGTTAAATCTTCTGCTTATAGGTAGCTTGGCCAGAGTTGATTGCCATCCGGAAGGCCTGCATTAGTTTGGAAGAAGATTATAGACCTGGAATAACCTACATTGTTGTGCAGAAAAGGCATCACACCAGGCTGTTCTGTGCTGACAAAACTGAAAGGGCAAGTACTGACTCCATGAGGGGGAGGTGATGGCACAGGAAAGTGGCATTGTTTGATTCAATGGGGTGGGATCTGTCTTGCCCACTAAAGCTGCAAAGCAGTAGCAGTACTGGCTGGTAACAGGCTTTCTCTACCAAAATAACCAGTTCCTCCCTTTTTTATTGCTCTACATCAGATAGAACAGCTTGTTCCCCCTTTTGAAATAGGTGTGCTCAGTATCCTGGTATTTGTATACCTGGAGACGTGTCCTGGGTTTTTCTACTCCAGGATTCCTGATGATGAGCTGACCTGGCTGTTCACTCTGTTCCCTGTCTCCAGGTGTATCTAAGATGTGCCTGTGGCAGAAGTCCACAGGCCAGCTGAGGAACCTTCTTTAGGGAAGAGATTGATCTGAGGTTTGCTTAAAAACCCAGATCTCTGGGGTGTGAGAGCAAACAAGGGTACGAAATAAATTTATCTCAGGAATCTGCATTTTCAGATCCTGAATTACTTGTGTAGGCTTTATCCTACTCTGCAGTTTTAATGGTGCTGGCAAGGGTTTTATTTTCCTCTGATGACACACCAGCTGGATTTGGTGAAGTTTCTAAAAATGAATTCACAGAGAACATTTTCATTCCTCCTGTGTAAACGACCTTAATATATTTTCACCTTTTTGAGCAGTAAATTCTCCAGCAGCTTTCAATAGAAGCTACCTTTGAAAGCATTTTGGAGTCACATCCAAAAAAGCCCATGGACTAATAATAAACCTTTCTCACTAGGTGGGTAAAAGTGGCAACGTACCAGCAGGCACTACTGTGGACAGCACCATCACACATCCCTCTGAATTTGACTTTTACCTCTGTAGCCATGCAGGAATTCAGGTAATGTCAGCTCCGCTGTGCTCAGGCTGTGCAACTAAATCCTTGTAGCTGTCCCCATGGGAAATGTCACTTCTGTTTGTCGTTTGGCAGACTCAGAGTGTGTCGGTGCCTGCTTGGCACTGACTCCTCAGTGCCTGCTGGAAGGTGCAGCCTGCAGGTACCACCTCTGTCCTTGCTGTTGCTCTCCAACTCACTGCTCACCTGTTCTCTGCAGGGAACCAGCCGGCCCTCCCACTACCAGGTGTTGTGGGATGACAACTGTTTCACAGCAGATGAGTTGCAGCTACTGACGTACCAGCTGTGCCACACATACGTGCGCTGCACCCGCTCCGTCTCCATCCCCGCGCCTGCCTACTATGCCAGGCTGGTGGCTTTTCGGGCCAGGTACCATCTTGTGGATAAGGATCATGACAGGTAAGGAATGGCCTCATCATCCTGTTAAGCAGATAGAGAAGCTGAGCTATGCTGCTTGTCCCAGTTGTTCATGGGTGTGTGTCTGCTCACAGCGCTGAGGGCAGCCACGTGTCGGGGCAGAGCAACGGCCGCGATCCGCAGGCGCTGGCCAAGGCTGTGCAGATCCACCATGACACCCAGCACACCATGTATTTTGCTTGAGAGCACCTGGGAAGATGAGGCAAAGCAACAACCCATGCAGTCCTGAAGTGTTTGGAAGCCTCCTGCTCTATCCAGGGCCAGGGGATTTCGGACTGCCCACTACCAGCAGCTCCGGACAGTCGCACTGAATCTGTTCTTCACTGCAACGTCTGATGCACCAACACAATTGAGCCATTTGTTTCATTGTTTTCTGTACTAGAAATCCATAGACTTGTCTTTTCTGATGCATTGGACTGAATTTTTACCTCAAAGCGCAAAGGCTGATCATCCTGAAATTTTTCAAGGACTTCGCACGAAAGGTTTCTATCAAATCTTTTGCTAGCTGTGGTTTTTCAGTTCTCCTCATCCCATGAGCTGACGGTGACTGCTGCTCTGTCTCCGTGCCCTGCTTTGTGAGTATGATGTGATGGCAAAATGTTTTATCCAGCTCGCTGTAATCCTTCTGTCGTGTGGGGCCATAGATTTTTTAATGGAGATTTTAGACTTCACTACTGTAAATGCCTTTTAACGAACATAACTTTCACGGTATTGCAGTTTTTTGTCAGTTTTACTAATTATCTTTTTAATCTCTGCAGACTTGGGCTGCAAAGCAATTGCACTATACTGCGAGTTAATAGGTGGTTCTTGTTCTGTGAATGTGTAATATAACCAATAGTGATGCCTGTCAGTAGATTTTGATGATAATGGTTATAAATAATACTGCCATGGTATCATAACAAGTACTGAACCATCATTTCCCCCTCTAAAAATGATAAAACAAAAAAAAAATTTAGCTTTTAGGTATTTTGCAAACTTTTACAAAAGTGCCCACTTTATGCTGCTGTGTGGTTTGATAAATCTAAGTGATTTTAAAACTTTTTTCTCATAGAAGGTTTAACTTTGGCAATAAATCTTTGTTTTTTAAGCCCCCCTAAACAGTGTAATTTTCTAGCTGAGGATTGTGCATGACTTTAACCAACATTCTCGTGTCGTTTTCTGAACACACAATTTGGCAATTTCTGAAACAAATTAGAAAAGACGCATTTCCATGCTTTTTTTAAGAATTATTTTTAACTGTTTTGTATTCACTGTTGGTGTCCTGTCTACGACATTTTTTATAAGCTTGGAAACTGGGTGTTCCATGTAGGAAAGGCCAACGTGTGCAGTTGAAATGTGTTGTGTGACAGGCAACCTGAGGACTTGTACCAGCATTTTTAACTGTTTTTTTTCCTGGGAATCTGGGTTGCCCACACAACTGCATATACAGCATGTTGAACCCGTGTGAGTCTCAAATGCTGATTCTGTCCCAGCCTAGAAATTAGGGTTTTTAATCTGCTTGGCTTTTTTCAGCTGCAACCTGTAATCCAGAACAGGGACCTGGTTTCCCTGGTATTCCTGTAATCCATGAACATTGTAATTTAAGACTAGATTCCTTACTGTATACCTGAGTTAGTGCAGATTAAAGTTTATTCCTAAACTGAGGAGGAGTTTGAGAAGCCCAAGGATTGCACTGTGGTCTCTGATACTTGTGTGGGGTTTGCTGCTAAGTTGTCTGCTGTCCCAAAGCTTAGGAACCAGCCCCCTCCAAATTTCAGCAATAGGAAATGCTGTTTCCTTCAGTCTTTAAGCTTGTAAATAAATGAAAGTTTACATTTCTAAATGCTGTTGTTTTCAGTTGTACCAGAGTACACTGAACATCTTCAAACAGTTTTATAACCTCCTTGCCAGTAGAACGTCTCATAAATTAAGTTTAACTTCTTTTCATTTCTGTTGAAAATGGGACTGAAGTGAACCCTGCTCCTGGCACGTGCCAGGACAGGTTTAGATTGAAAAAACTAAAAGATTCTTTTAAGTTTTTTAACTTTTCTTTTAAAGAATACCTCACTTGTGTAATAAAATCAGGACATGTGGGTGGGAGACTGACCGCTGCTTTTCTCAGTACTCGTTCAGGGAGAAGATACAGAAACCCTTTTTAGAGTGAACTCTGACTGACCCAACACACACGGAGAACTTTGGCACCTTGAAAAGCACCTGAGCACCTGTTGGAGGTGGTAGGATCCAAGATCCCTAATTTGAGTTTGTGCACTAGGAATGGGGCTGGTTTAACAGGGGTGCATAAGAAATGAACTTTATCACCAATTAGTTGTCCAGTGCCAAGCATTCCTGGTTGAGACTGAGGGAAGGAAGAGCCTCTCCTTGGTTTGCCTGTGACTGGATATTTGACCGGGTGGACCACTGGCCCCTGGTGAGCCCTGGGCCAGCACCCGAGCAGGGCTGGTGTGAGCCCACTCCGGGCACAGGGCTGGAGTTTTGGTGGGAAAGCACTGAAGTTCAGGATCCAAGTTGCAGCAGTGCTGCCCTAGGCAGGTCTGAGCCCAAGTCTGGAGGACTTGAGGACCTGGGTGAGCCCTGTGGGCCTGAGTGACTCGTTCTGCATGTGTCAATCAATGGGAAGATGTGCATTCTGTAGCTGTAGTTTTAGGGTGTTTTTTGTTTTTTGGGTTTTTTTTTTATAAACAAAGCCTGTTGGCCACTGTTTAGCTCTGTGGTGTGAAAGATTTTAAATGTAGCGAAGTTCAAAGAGTTCGGGAAGGGGGTGGTTGATATATCTAAAAATATATATATATAAAAAAAGGGGGGGGGAGGGGGCAGAAATCCTGTTTTCCACCCGATTCTGCTTGCTTTGTCCCTGCTGAGTTCTGAACAAGCTCTGGCAATCCCTAGTTAGCCTGTCTCCACCAGTCTGGCTGTTGTTGTCTGTCAGTTACCCAGGCTTGTGCCTGGAGCTACATCCAAAGGGTGCAGAGGTCAGTGCACGGGATGTCCGGTGTCCACCCTCGCTCAGCCCTTTGGATGGGGAAGGGCCCTGGTTCAGAGCTGGTGTCTGACAGCACCGACCCCCAACCCCTTTGTGGATGTGCTGTAGGAGTTTTCTGGCTCAATAGCGAGGGAGTGACTCTGCTTTCATTTTCAGAAGGCAGGGCCAGAGGGCATTGATCCATCCCCATCCTGATCCACTGCGAGGCTCTTTCCCTGTGCACTGGAGGAAAGATCTTGCACTAAATATCACTTAGAGATTTTCTTAGACCTTGCTATTGACATTTTCATATTTCTATGTCTAGAGGCTGCAACTTCAATGTAAAATGTTTGCATTTGTTCAGTTTGACTTCTGATGTAATTTTTTTGTTTCTATATTGTTAGACTTGTAATGTTTCAAATGGTATTTTATTAACTTTGGACTGGATGTATGTCTCTAGCAATACGAGGTACTTTCTAAACTGTCCTGGGGCTCACAGCCCCATGTTGAGGTAAGATGCTGGTCGTGTACAATTGCAATGTATTTTTTTTTTAGCCTGCAGGGGTATTTTGTGTTCATGTGTCCAAAAATAATAATAAAAAAAAATTGGCATTCTCGTGCCAAATGTTCTGTTTTTCCTTATTGGTGTCCAATAAATGCAATGTACAGAATGAGCAACCAACACTGTTGCCTGTAAACAAATGTCTTAAACTATTTAACTTTTAATTAAAACTTGTACACAATCTGTCACCTGTGGAACTCATTACCACAATATATGTATTTCTGATGCATTAAGAGTTAGGAAGTTAAAGAAATACCTATGGGTGACATCTCCCAAGATCCTAAAGGAAGCTGAAATTGCAAATCCTAGGGGTGGGGTTCAGAATGGGCCCGTTTTTATAATATTTGGGAAATTACAGAGAAAATTTGGTGTTCATGGTCTGTACCTGCCTGGAGAGGGGATTCTATATCTGAGAGCTTCATCTTCTCTATGTGAGGTTAGGGTTTATCTCCTCAGACAGCTGCACTGCACTATAAATAATGCAGGAAGAACAGGAAAAGCTTTTGGAGGAGACCGGAGCATGGGAACTGTGACCGAAACCAGGACAGGATTGTCTGAAATGCCAATACCTTTTGCAGCCCTGCATTAGGTGTCAGTTCTGTTTGCAGGGCAAGTCCTGGGGCTTTGGCACTGAGGTTGTTCAGCCTCATGGAAACCTGGAGGTTTCCCCAAGGTTTGCTCATCCTGGTGTCTTCCAAACATGATGTCAAGGCCTCTTGGACCAAACCTCAGGAACCCAGAACTGAGTGATGCATAGGATTGAGTGCCACAGGCTTGCTGTCTGTGCAGCTCTGACTCCAAAATCCCAGCTGGGTCCTGCTCCAGCCACTCCCTCGGGACAGCAGGAGCTGCTGTCTAGCAAAAGGCAGGAATGCTTTGACAGCATGAAATCCTGTGGCTTTTCCACAGGTTTCCTGGAATGGCCCAGCCAGGAACACACACCTGGGCTCGTTTTGGGAATGACGCTCCTGGGGTTTATGATGTTATTGACAACGTCAAGGCACAGGATCGGGAATTGCATTTCCTGGGAAGGACAGGTCTGGGAGGTGGTGGGAAACGGGATGGAAAAGGGACGCTCTACCCGGTTCTATTGATTTAGATAGAGCAGGACCACGGGGAATTCCTGCCTTGCTGCTGGCCTGGCGAGGTTCAGGGCACTGCAGGAATGACCATACACCGGCCGATGCAAGAAGTACCGCTTCCTCGGCCCGCCCGCACAAAATGACTAAAAAAATAATAAAAAAAAAAGTAAAAAAAAACCCACCAAAACAAACAAACAAACAAAAAAACCAAACACACCCACACCCACAAAAAAAAAAAAAAAAAAAGGAAAAACCACGAAATAAATAATTGTGGCAACGGCGCAGCCGGAGGCCCGGGGGGCGGCGGCCGGGCAGCGCTCCTCCGGCTGCAGCGAGGTCCCGGCTGGGCACTCCCCGTGGTCCTGAGCAGAACCCTCAGGTCCCCTAGGTCCCTCCGCTCCCCGCGGGCCCCAAGATGGCGGCAGGGCCGGCGGGCGCCGCCTTTGTGGCGCGCGGGGCCGGGCGGCGGCGGCGCGTGCGCGCGGCGTGAGGGGCGTGAGGCGGCTGCGGCACCGGCCCCGGCCCTGCCCGGCCCCGGCCCCCGGCACGGCCCTGCCCCGGCCCCCGGCTCGGAGCGGCGCCCGCGTGGATGGGATGGAAGCGGGACCCTCGGGAGCAGGTACCGCCGGCGGGGATGGAGGGGTGGGAGCGCTGCGCACCGTGGAGCGCCGAGAGGGCGACGGGGGGCGAAAGGGATGGAGGCCGGGGGGCGGGTGTGCGGCGGGGGCCAGGGGGCCTATACCGGGTGGGGATCGGGGCGGGGGGTGGGGGAGCGCGGTGGAGGGTGTGCGGAGGGCAGCGCGGCGGGTGGTGATGGATGTGGCGGCTGCGCGGGATGTGCTGGGGCGATACCGGGGATCGGGGGCTGTCGGAGGCGCGCGGGGGTCTGAGCAGTGGGGATGTGGGGGCGGCTGCGGGGCTGCAGGGCAGGCACGTCCCCCTGGTGCCCCGAAAACAGCAGCGGTGCGGGCGCAGGGGAAGGGGCGATGGAGAGACTCGCAGAAACCTCTCAGGAGGGGGCACAGGGCCGGGGTCACGTCCAGCCGCAGGTCCCCACAGCGCGGAGCGAGCCCTGCTCAAGGGGAATGTTCTGTACAAAGCAACAGGAGCAGCAGCCCCCCAGCTCCCCATCCTTTCCCCCAGCTTCCATTCCATTCCCCCTGCCTACCACCGCCATCCATTCCCCCGGCTGCCATTCCACCACCCTCCACTCTCCCTGCCATTCCACAGACCCCCCCCCCCCCCATCCCCAGCTGCCATTTTATCCCCCCCAGCTTCCATTTCATCCCCCTGCTTCCCATCCATCCCCCAGTTCCCCGTTCCCCGAGTTCAGGGAGCGAGGCGCAGGCTGGAGCTGGCGCGAGGCCGGCGACGCCGTGTGCCGTGACAGCACGGAGCGTCTCCTCTGCCCGTGCCAGGGCATGCGCGGAGCCGGGACTGAGCATGGCCCCGCGGGGCCGAGCTCCAGAGCCACCCTGTACCCCCGTGTCCCCTGCCACAACCTCCGTGCGCCCGGCTGGCGATGGGAGCAGCCGGGCAGCTCCGCAGGGGTTTGGAGATTGTTCCCACGCCGTCTCATCGGCTGCCGCTCGCTCCTGTGCCTGGCCTGAGCATCGTCAACTTGCGATCCTGAGTCGCAGAAGGATTTTGGTGCCTAAAATAAAGCTGAAGGAGGGATGGGGTGATGGCCATGCAGGTCACTGTCCTTCTGAGGCACGGGGTGATGGGGATGGGGAGCTGCTGCCCTTTTGAGGGACAGGGCAGTGGGATCAGCAGTTGCTGCCCTGCCATCTCTCTTGCGCTGGTGGGTTTGCCACCCACCATAACACATCATCCTAGTGAGATTTTGACATAAACCTGCTGAGTGTTTGTAAACTTCAGTCCTTTCTTAGGATATTTACTTTAAGTGTGGCACAGAAATCTCCCTGTGCCTGTGTTACCTTCTGGCTTCTGGTGCTTTGTGTTTGGGCTGATTTATGGCCTCTGGAAGCTGTGATTTGGTGGCACTGCTGGCTCTGCTGGCGCCTTGGGGCGATAGCAGTGCTGCTGCCTCAGAGCCACGCAGATAACGCTGCCGGGCACCCTTCTACCCCAGCCCGAAACAATGCTCTTAAGGTGCTTTAAAAGAATCTCTTGGATTGGGATGGGGATGCACTCAGTGGACAGGTTTGGGTTTCAGTCCCTGGGCCTGTGAGGGCTGCACTGGGAGCAGGGCTCTGCTGCTGCACCCTTGGGAGTTTCCCCTTCTGTCCCCAAATTTGGCTAAAGGATATCTGCTCCCACCCAGATTCACCCCTTGGGCAGGGGACTCATGAACCCCATGTTGGCAGAGGTGCTGTGAATCCTGCCCTGCTGTGGCTCCCCTGGGTATAGGCTGAGCCTTGCATGTAAGCTCTGGTGGTGCTGTGGCTTATCAGAGCAATAAAGCAGAAACTGGTGTATGCCTGGATGTGCCCAACATGGAGATGCTTGGAAAGGCAGTGGGAAAACCCAGGACATCTGACCCACAGGCAGCACTCAGGGAGGTACACACATGCAGTGGTTTTAAAAATTAAACTTATTTTCCCACAACTTTCAGTTTTCTTTATCCCTTACAAACTTCCTAAAGGCTGTTAATCTCAACTGTTGTCTTCCTGTGCTGAACCTTGCGAAAACCCCAAAGCTGCTCCATCTGTTGGGGCTCTTTATCTTCAGGAAACACAAAATTGCGTATGCCTGGTTCTGGGACAGGATTAGACTGAGAAACAAAGCCAGAAGAAGCACCTTGCCTGGAGAAACAGTACGGATGGTTTATCTCTAAACACTCTTTGCAGCCTCTCCCTAAACCCTGGGAAGAACAAAACACAGACAAATTATTAAGATGGCAGACGCAAGGAGGAAGCCAAATCAGGCAGGGAAGCTGCTCCTTAGGCAGGGTGATCTGCACGGAGCCACAGGCAGGTTCAGCCTCCGCTCTGGGAGCTGGTGGCACTGTGGGGTCGTGGTGGGACATGGAGAGGAGCTGGCGTCACTTTTGTCCTGTCCCTCCAGCACTGGGGGCCGCCTTTGTCTGCGACTCCCGGCACTGCCTGGGCAGTGCAGGTGCAGCGGGAGACCTCGCAGTCTCCCAGGCCTAGGCGCCATTAGCAGGGACCCCATATGGGGTCACTGTGCAGAGTGCATAGCCTGGATATGCCACCCGGTGTGCTCAGCAGGGGTGCTGGCACTTGCTGTGCCGGTGCTTCTCAAACCCCATCAGAGGGATGGAAAAGAGAGCTGCTGGACAGTTGAGGCCAGCTTGGCAGGACCCTCTGGGGTCGGCTCATGGTTGAGCCGTGTTTGAACCACCAGCATCACACCTCTGGCATCACCATGCTGCCCTCCAGAGCCAGAGCAACTGGAGTACAGCTCCTGCATGCAGGTGTGATGGAGTTGGCACCACTCTTGCTGCTGTTCCTTGTGCTCTGTTGCAGCACCTGCAGCTTCACACTCTTGCCCAGTTCAACCTGTGTGACTGCACGTCCCAGGGTGCAGGGACACCCATTTGGCCAGGCAGGTTTATAGCTTGCACTTTAGTGTGTCACCCGTGATTTCCAGGTGGGAAGCACAGCAGTGTCCTTTGCAATGTTTTGTGTGAGGATACAAAGAGCTCAGCAGCTTTCAGATGTCAGTCTGTAGTAAAACGGTTTAGAGCCTGTTTTGGCTCATTTTTTTGCCTGCAACCACCCCAGTGCAGGACAGGAGCAGAGTTTGGGCAGTTCAGCCTTGCCTGTAGCAGCCAGGCTCTGGTGCATAGACAGGTTTAATGCTGAGCTCTGATGGCTGCAGATGGAGCCTCTGTCCCGTATATGCATCACCTGCTGAAACTCAGTTTGCTGTCAAACCAAAAAGCACCCACAGGTGCAAGACCCTGGCAGTGCTCAGGTCACTCAGGAAGGAACAGGCAGTGATGTCTGGGTTGGCAGAGCTGAGATGGGGCTTTTTGAAGTTTGGGCTCTGTGAAATGGCGTTGGTTGCTGCTTAGAGCCAGTGGTTTTGAAGGTGTCGAGCCTGGAGATTGGGAATGCCAATTGCTCACCCTCCCCAGCAGCTGCCTTTCCCACTGCCTTTCCCCTTGCTTTGCTCCCCGACATGGATTTCGCTTCCGGGGGTAGGGGGTACGTGTTGTTTCTGGTGTGGTTTAGGATGGGAGATGTCTCGGGGTGAGGATGGACCACGCTGCATGTCTGGTGGCATTTTTTGTGCCGCGACCCCGTCTGCACATCTCTGATTCCCTGTATTTTGGCGGGTGGATGTGCGGAGAGGGGGCCGGCGCGGACCCGCCGCCGCCGCAATAAAACTCTCTTTTGTCTGGGCCCCGTTCCCGCGGCCCCTCGGCTGAATGCGGCGCTGGAGAGGATTTCAATGACATGGTAATTGCATGCTGTCCCACCGGCGGCTTCGCCCGGCGCAGGCAGCTGTTGGGCAGCGGGTCGTGTTCCCCAGCTGTTACAATAAATAACAGAAACAAAACGTATTCCAGCGCTAATTACCTCAAACTTGCTTTCACTTCGGTGGCTTTGCCCTCGCCGCCGTCTCTGCCCGCGGTACCCGGCGCAAGGGCGTCGATACTCCGCCACCGGCGCGTCCCCAAGGCACGGCTTTGTGTGCGAAAGTCTGTGATTCCTCCCGGGCCTCGGAATTTCTAATGGCAGCGGATTTCATCCCGCTCACTGGCCGCATTGTGCTGCAGGAACAACACTCGCCCTGCAGCCCCCGGCCCCGGCGCCCGCATTTACATGACAAAGTGGGAGCCTGTGCAGCTCCCATGGAGAGCCGAGGTATGCAGGACCCCCCTGTGTGCTGGAAGCCCCCCTGTTTCCATGCACTCTGGGTAGCTTTTTAACGGGGCTTCTTCCTTCTGGCTTCTTTTCTGCTGCCCTGAGCCGGCTTCAGGCATGAAGTGCCTGGGGATGACAGTCGAGCTGTCCGGGATTCTCTGGCAGCATCTTCTGAGCCAGGAGAAGGGTGGCTTTCACTGAAGCAAATCATGGAGGGACCCTGAGTGCTCCAGGGCAGGAATGTGGCATGTGAAAGGATGAGCCAAGCTTGCATGTTCACCAAAGGGTTTTGGGGTCTCTCCCACCTGGCTGAAGCAGCCAAGGCTGGGTGAGAGCTTGGCTCATGTGCTGGAGGTGCTGCCTGGTCAGCTGCTTTGGCTTGTCACATTCCAGGACCATGTGTTATGGTCACCAAAATAAAACTCTCTTTTAAGTCAGCCCAGGGCTGAACTTGCCCATCCTCGATGCTGGTCATGGTCCTTCCCTGGTCTTTGCAGAGCATCTCCTGTGCCATCAGGTGCTGCTCCCTTTGGCCACTCTGCCCATTTATCTTACCCTGCATTTGCTGTATCTTCTGTGTCCCATCAAAATTCTGAGCCAACTTTTGTTTTGCTGGAGGCTGGCTCCTTCCTTCACCTGTGATTCATGAGCCTAATTGCAGGGTGTTATGTTCATTAAGCATTTGGGGATCCTCTGGCAAAAGGGTTTGCATGGTAAAGCCTGGAGTGACCAAAGCAGTGCCAAGTGTGGGATTGATGTGGGGCGAATTGGTCACATCTCTGCAACTCCTGCCAGCCCCTAACTGGCTTCAGGTCCACTTGGGCACCCAAGTGCCACTGAGCAGCTGGCCAGCTGTGGCCACTGCCCTGTGTTCCCTGCATCTGTGGGGTTACTATGGGCACATAGTGTGCAGTCCTGCTTACACACGGCTGCCAGGATTGTCTGGGGGGTGAGATGATCCAGAGGAGGAGAAGCTATGGATGCTGGGCTTGATGTGGCTATAGCAGAGAGCTGCTGTCCCCTGACAGATAATGCAGGTGGGTGGTATGGTTCCTCACTCAAAATCAGGGACTGGAGGCTGCAGCAGCACTGGAGGCAAATACCTCTTTGCTTGTGAGCCATGATTTAAAAATGCATGAGCTCGCAGCCAGGGAGCTGGCCACTGCCAAGAAATGTTAATCATGTGGAGACATGACTTACACCAGGAGCAGCTCATCTGAAAATCAGTTCCTTCAAATGAGCTGCTTCTGAAGTGCAGCACAGATGTTTTTTGGGGGGTGGCTGGCAGTGACCCTGTCCTGGGGCAGCTGTGGGTGCCAACATAGTCTGAGCCCCACAGTGGACTCAGGGATCCCCACCTTGCTCCAAGTCTTGTGCTGTCTTGTCTGAGGAGGTGCTGGGGCCAGGTGAACCCAGGCTTGGGTCTCCCAGCAGATTTTGAATCTCTTGAGCTCCTGTTGCAGGGCAGAAGCAGGAGCAGAGGTTGGCTTTGGAGAATTAACTTCTGCAGTTCAGCCCGTGGATGCTCACAAGAGTTCTCCCATCCCCTAGGTGTCCTGCAGCACTGGTGGCCTTCCATGGGCAGGAAAAGTCTTGTGAAGTTTGGGTCCAAAAGTAAAAGGCAAATTTGAAGCTTAGTTTGCTGCTGTACTGTTTTTCTGCTTCTGATATTTTTAGCCTGGAATGGAAATCTGGATTTAAAAAGAAAGTGGATGGGAGAAAGGGGTGCTGAAAGCACCATGTGTTCCAGAGCTTGAATTGGAGCTGGTTGCTTTGCGGGCCAATGTGGACAGTTGGCCGCGCAGATGGAGCTCTCTGAATACCCCCACACTCGATCCCCACACCATCCCAGCTGGCTCGGACCTTGTGGTGTTTGAGGAACAAACAGAAGGTGCAGACTGAGAAGGGTGGAGATAGGCAAAGTGGGAATGGGGCAGGAAGGGCTGAGCTCACCTCAGAGAGTAGCGGGGTGGAATAATTCTGTGGCAATATTTTAAGGTACATTTGAGTGCAAGGGTGCTGTTGATTTAGAAATGCAGCTCAGTCCTGTAGCCATGTACTGGTGCCATCATGCATCTCCAGAACTTCATAAGTGAGTCTGTGTAATGGGAATTGTGGAAAAACTGGTATTTCCCTCTTTATAGGTCCCCACACTGCTTCAGGTGGGGATTTGGGATTGGTTTGGATTTTTTGTTGTTGTTTGTGGTTTGTTTTTGGGGTTTTTTGGGTTTTTTGTTGTTGTTTTTTGGGGTTTTTTTTGCAAAACCCAGCAGTTCAACAATTGTGTAGTGCAGATGGAATAATGTGTTTCCTGTTTCTCGTGGCATCCTCCCTCCAGCAGTAAGTCGGAATTTGCTGCGGAATGGAGGGGAAATATATGTGTTGTGTCCCTGTTGACAGATTATCCAGGGAATTGCACCCCCTTGGAAAGGGCCACTGTGACAGTGGAGCTGATGCTGCTCTCCCATAGCAGGTGGCAGTGCTGGAGCCTGTGCCAAGGGAGTTGGTGGGGACGCTGTGCCCTGGCACTGCACTTCAACAGCTCGGCTGGCACCAGTGTTCCCCAGATGGTGCCCAGGGAAGCTGCTTCCTGGTGTGCTGCTCTGAATTCTGCCACTGCCACCTCCTGCCAGGAGGAGGGGTAGTGGGAGACCTACCTTCCTGTTCAGGATGTGGTGATGGAGAGCACTGTGACTCTGTGAGATCTGTCTGTCTGTCTGAGTATGGGGTCCCTGGCAGCCCTTCTGACCTGTGCTCTCTTCCACAGCTGCAGGCGCATACCTGCCCCCCTTGCAGCAGGTTTTTCAAGCACCACGTCGGCCTGGGATAGGAACTGTTGGGAAGCCCATCAAGCTCCTGGCCAACTACTTTGAAGTGGACATTCCCAAGATCGATGTGTATCATTATGAAGTGGATATCAAACCCGATAAATGTCCACGCAGAGTCAACAGGTAAGGCAAGTATTAGAGGTTTGGCACTTGCTCCCTGCTTCAAGTTTCCTAGTGGAGGCTCTATAAGTGCCTGTCTTAGGGTTATGGCAGGGGTCACAGCAGTGGCAGGGATCATGGCACTGCACGATACCCACAGGTGGCTGGACTCCCCAGCCATGTTTGTGCAGCAGTGCTGCTTCCTGGCCTGGGAGTGTCAGGGGTCCAGAGCCTCAGCACAGTCCCTGCTGCTCCAAAGCAGCTGTGCTATTTTGGCAACAATCCCTGATTTAAAAATAGCAACTCCAGACCTCGGGCCATCATGTACTTTGTTTGTCTTTTTGATGTGCTCTTCACTGCCTGACCCCTCCTGCCCTCAAAGCCTGTAGAGCTCTGTGCCCCGAGGGCCGGTGAGCAGATGCTTCATGTGCTTTCGGCAGCGAGTCATAACTGCAGCAGCTCCAGCCACTGTGTGTTCCCCTGTTCCCCTGTGCCATGTCAACTCCTTCTTCCCCCCAGTGCCATGTACACTCCTGCCAAAGCCAATGTACCAAGCTGTAGGACAAGGCATGTGGCTGCTTGTCCAGGGGCTTTCCTGCCCCAGGGGTCTCAGCTCTGCTCTCAGCTGCCCCAGGGAGGAAGACTGGACAGGTTGCAAAAGGCTGTAAAGAAAATGACAAAGCAAACCTCTCCCTTCTCTCCTCCTGCCCCCTCTGTCTTGCCTGTGTAGGGAAGTCGTGGAGTACATGGTGCAGCACTTCAAACCACAGATCTTTGGTGACCGAAAACCAGTCTATGATGGGAAGAAGAACATCTACACTGTCACGGCCTTACCCATTGGGAATGAGCGGGTAAGAGGGGGCAGCAAGCCCCATGTGTGCACTGAGACCTCCCTCCTGCCTGGGAAAGACCAGCAGAAAATGACCCAGACTCGTCCCTGCAGGGATGCCATGGTCACTGTCCCTTCCCTCCTGCACCCAGGTTGACTTTGAGGTGACAATCCCAGGGGAAGGCAAGGACAGGATATTTAAGGTCTCTATCAAATGGATGGCCATCGTGAGCTGGCGCATGCTGCATGAGGCCCTGGTCAGCGGGCAGATCCCTGTCCCACTGGAGTCCGTCCAGGCACTGGATGTTGCCATGAGGCACCTGGCTTCCATGAGGTACCTGCACTGAGGGACAATGGGGCTGTGCCAGGGAGGGGAGGGCACTGCTGCCCTTGGCAGGCTGCTGTGGCTGAGACTGGCCTTGACAGTCATTGTAGGAGGTAGCTGTGCCAGCCTTGTCCTTGGGTGCTCCTGCAAAAGAAATAGAGGGGGTGATGCAGCTGGCAGGGTGCCAGCTTGGGCATCTGGGGGTGCTGCTGTGGGCCCAGTGTGTGTGCCATTGACACGGTTTGCCCTGGTTCACAGGTACACTCCTGTTGGCCGCTCCTTCTTCTCCCCCCCTGAAGGCTACTACCACCCCCTGGGAGGGGGTAGGGAGGTCTGGTTTGGCTTCCACCAGTCAGTCCGGCCTGCCATGTGGAAGATGATGCTCAACATTGATGGTGACGTTATTTCTCATGCAGGGGAGCTGCAGTGGGAGGGCTTAGATGTATTTGGGAAGGCGGGTTGAGAGCAGAGACACATGGTGGTGTCTGTCCCACAGTGTCGGCCACTGCCTTCTACAAAGCCCAGCCTGTCATCGAGTTCATGTGTGAGGTGCTGGACATCCGGAACATCGATGAGCAGCCCAAGCCCCTGACGGACTCACAGAGAGTGCGTTTCACCAAGGAGATCAAAGGTAGAGCCCCCAGGGAGCTCTGGAACCTGTCCCCTGACACTGGCTGTGGCTTGTGTCCCACCTAGCCCCTGCAGTGAGGTGGGGTTGCACATTTTGATTCTGGGACACCACTGCCTCCCTCATGCTATTGTTGGAGAATCTTCAAGCAGGAAATTAGTTAAGGAAACTGTTGGCAGTGTCCTGGGAAAGTTGAGCAAAGGGGAATTGCTCCCATCTTCATCATGACTGTGCTGTGTCTCCCTGTTTCACTTCAGGTCTGAAGGTGGAGGTGACCCACTGTGGGCAGATGAAGAGGAAATACCGTGTGTGTAACGTTACCCGACGGCCAGCCAGCCACCAGACGTAAGGCGGGTGGGCAGATGCCCTTGGAAAAATCTGGGCTGTTCTCTTTGTTAACAGCTGCTGGTGTCATTAGGGAGAACTGAACAGGAAGCTCCAGCCTTTGATGGCAAAAGGAGACGTGTCAGGGGCTCCGCAGCCCTGTGCCATGTGTGGAGTGGGATGCAGGGTGATGGGAGTGCAGAGGATGCTGTGTCTGGCAGGCGGAGCATGGTGGGGGGCGGGAGCCGATAGGCCAGGAATTGTCCTAGTTTTCACCTCTGGGTTTGTTTTTTTTCATTCTTAAAATAGTCACTGCCAGAGCAGAGACTTTGTCAGGGGCTAACAGAAGTGTCTGCTGTGGAATTTTTTGTGCGTGCCTGGGAGCAGCCTGGCCCTGGGCACTCCTTGGTGTCTCCTGTGCACCAGCATCCTTGGGTTGCAGCCTTGGGGCTTAGTGAGAGCAGGAGGAACATGGCACCTCGCTGATGTAGTCAGCCTGGTTCTCCTGTAATTTTGGTTCTCTACAGAATATCAGGTCAATTCTGAATTTTCATGGAGCTCTTTATGGAGCTGGGAGCAGCTGGTGCTGGCTGAGGATGGGTACTGCGCTCCAGCTGCAGGTGTCATGGCACATCTCAGCTCTGCAGCCAGGAAGTTTGGGCTTTTTTTTCCCCTCTATTTTTGAGGGGAAATGTTCCCCTCCTGCCTCCCTCTGCCCACCCTGCAACTGCTGTCCTGTACCTGGAGAGGCCAGTTAGCCTTTCCCAGTTCAACTCCCAGGGAGGACACCAGGCACAGAAACCCTCCGGAGTGCCGGTGTGCTTTATTTTTTTTGCCCAGCCATGGCATGTGTGGCATGTCTTGCAATAAACATTTGCCCTGATTAACTGGATTAGTGAGGAAGAGTTTTATTTAGGGACCTCACTCCCACACTGGGGTAAGAGTATTCCTGACTCCATTTCTGAAAATATCTTGTGCTTTTTATTTTGTTATATGGCAGCTCAGGGTGGGAGCCCAGCAGCTCCCTCTGCCCAGCCACAGTACATAGTGCCTGAGTTCTGGAAGTGTCTGTTCTGAGTAGGTGCATCTTTCATGTCCTGCCTCTTCCAGGTTCCCGCTGCAGCTGGAGAGTGGTCAGACAGTGGAGTGCACAGTGGCTCAGTACTTCAAGCAGAAATACAACCTGCAGCTGAAATACCCTCACCTGCCCTGTCTCCAGGTTGGCCAGGAACAGAAACACACGTACCTTCCCTTGGAGGTGAGTGTTGGCAGCTGTTGTTTGGGGCTGTGCTCAACTGTGGTCCCCTTGTGTCTTACCTGTCCCCAACACATGGCTGCTGTCTGTCCCCTCCCCGTGCAGGTGTGTAACATCGTGGCAGGCCAGCGGTGCATCAAGAAGCTCACGGACAATCAAACGTCAACCATGATAAAAGCAACAGCCAGGTCTGCCCCAGACAGACAGGAGGAAATCAGTCGCCTGGTACGTGACACAGGTCCCTGGGGGGGCAGGATTGGGGCTTGGCACTGATAGCAGGTTATGGTGTTGTGTCTGTGTTGGACATTGCCATGGTCCTGCTCCTCAGCTGCTCTGTGGTGGAGAGCTGTGACCCACTGAGAAGGTGTTGGTGAGCTTAATGGTGGGGCTTTATCCCCCTCTTCCCACTGAATCCCTGTGCAGAGGTATCTGTGTGTATGTAATGGATACTGGCACAGGGGAGCCTGGCTCAAAGAGACCATGCAAATGCACATACAGCAAATTCACACCCTTGCACTGATGGAACCTGACCCAAAGGGAGCTGGAACTAAAAATGGGAAACAGATTAGAGACACACTCCTGGCTGTGGGTGTTAGTGGGGCTATGTGGTGGGGCTGCAGTACAGGAACTCTGTCCGTGCCTGGTCACTGGTTAACGGGGCTGTTGCTCCCCAAATGTGTACATTTGTACATATGTGCATGGCTTTTGAAGCCAGGGACATTTGGTATTCCTTCTGGAACTCTTGTTAAGTTTCTTGCCAGTCTGAACTTTCCTGTTGAAATCTTAAATTTCAGGAGCAGGCTGTGCTGTTAGTTGCATTGTTTAGTATGTTTCAAAATTAGGTCCCCCTGGGTCAGTTTGCAGGAGAGGGTTTGAGCCTCAGTGTTGATCTGCTTGCCCTCCCCTGTCAGAGCTGCTCCATGTGCAGCTCTGTGGAGCACAGGGCTTCAGGTGCCCACATTTGCTGGCCAGCTGCAGCTGCCTGGGATGCAGCAGTTGGTCTTAGTCCTTCCTGTGGCCCTTCCTGCTCTCTGCAGATGAAGAATGCCAGCTACAACCTGGATCCATACATTCAGGAGTTTGGGATCAAGGTGAAGGATGATATGACTGAGGTGACAGGGCGGGTCCTGCCTGCTCCCATCCTGCAGTATGGAGGCCGGGTAAGTGGGGCTGCCTGGGTTGGGCTGCACTGTGCAGGGAGATGCTGTCAACACCTGGAAACACTGTTTCTTAGCAAAAGTTGTGTTACCTTCATGTTAGAGCTGGAATGTTTTATCAAAGTGCCTTAGCTTTGTGGTTTTTGAGTTTTTTGTAATGTAACTGGTTCTGAAAGTTGTAGCCAAGAGTCATTGGTGATGAGGAGAGGGGTGCTCAGCATAGGGCAGCTTGGGTGAATTTTCTGTCACTGCTGAGGAGCTGAGGCTGTGGATTGCCCATCGCCAGGGAATCAGCTCCAGCACTGGGACAGGGAGCAAAGCCCCAGCCCACGCAGGGGCTCTGGGGCTGCGGGGCTGGGCAGGCTGCGGCCGCGCTCTGACCCTCTGTTTGCCTTGCAGAACCGGGCCATTGCAACTCCCAACCAGGGCGTGTGGGACATGCGAGGGAAGCAGTTCTACAACGGCATTGAGATCAAAGTCTGGGCCATTGCCTGCTTTGCCCCGCAGAAGCAGTGTCGAGAGGAGGTGCTGAAGTAAGGAAAGGGGCAGCCCATGTGGGTGGGGGAAGCCAGAGGGGCCGTGGCTCCAGAGGTGGCCACACTGCTGCTCACAGCTGGGGACTGTGTGTCTGGCATCACCAGTGCTGGAGCTGCAGGAAGCTCCACTGCTTGTGGTACCAGTCTAATGTGGGGTGTCCAGTTCCTGCTGCTCTTGGTTTATCCAGGGAGCCTAACTGTTTGTCCCGGCTGCAAATGGTCCCTAAGCCATCACAAAGCTGCTAGGTTGGAGTACCTGTGAGCTGTCAGTCAAGCTCTCCTCGATCTGCTCTTTGTATCAGAGAGCTGCAGTATTCAGAGATGAAACTGCCAGCTTTGAAGCTGTATTGAACTCTTCTAGACTGAATCTCCTCAGAGAGAAGGGGTTCTGAGGATTAAAAGTTTCTCCAATAATCTGAAATTATGTAATTCATGTAGGAAGCATCCTAACTTTCCATGGGTTATTACAGAGAAGTTTTGGGCTTTCTGAAAAGCTTTAGTAATTTAGAGAATATGTTTCTGTAGCAAAGTGACACAGAGCAGGAACAGTTTATTTGACTTAGGGAAATGGTCACTTTGGTTTTGGATTCTTCTGGGGCTTCAGGTTTCTCCTGACTGAGAGTGGATGCATTGAGGTGAGTGCTTTGTGTGTCTCTTCTGGGTGTTTGGCATGGTCAGTGTTTGAGGTTTGGAGGAGCTCAGTGTCCATGTTTGCAGTACCTGGGTGCAGGTGGCAGTGACACCACATTCCTTCCCGTGATCCCTTTGCAGCAGAGCTGTGAGCCCTGTGTTCCCTCTGGCTCTCGCCGCATCAAATCAATCCTTCGCATTCCAAAAATCCAGAGTATGGCTGAATTATGGTAAGTGCAGGGTGACATTAGCTTTGCAGTCACCTGGAAATCAGCTGTGGCAGGCAGCAGGTTTGTTCTCCACTGCTCCAGCTTCCTAAGGGAGAAGGGCTCAGCTCCATTGCATTAAGAAAGAGTCAGTACGTGGGTAAGACGGCACCAAGAGGGGATAGTTTAACCCTGACATGTGCTGGTCTTGTGTTTCCTGTGCCATGCATGTGCTGGGTGCCATAGAGCCACCAATAGGTGATGTGCTGGCCCTGTCTCTGTCCCGTGCTGCAGCACTCAGCTGTGGCGCTCTGTGCTTGGTAGCACATCTGTCCTGCAGGAGGGCTCAGGGCTCACGGCTTCTCCTCCTGGCACAGGAACTTCACAGACCAGCTGCGCAAGATCTCCAAGGATGCTGGGATGCCGATCCAGGGCCAGCCCTGCTTCTGCAAGTATGCCCAGGGTGCAGACAGCGTGGAGCCCATGTTCCGACACCTCAAGAACACCTATTCAGGGCTTCAGCTCATCATTGTCATCCTGCCAGGGAAGACGCCTGTGTATGGTGCGTCTGGGGCGAGCACAGAAAGAAGGGCTTTGGGCTGGCTCTGCAGGACTGGCTCCTGCAGAGTTCTCTCTCCCCATTCCCAAGGGTGTTGCTGGAAGTGGTGCAGGGCTGATTGCCTGTATGCTTACCTGCTTACCTGCTTCCTCTGCCCACAGCCGAAGTGAAGCGTGTTGGGGACACTCTCCTGGGAATGGCTACGCAGTGTGTCCAGGTCAAGAATGTGGTGAAAACCTCCCCACAGACTCTTTCCAACCTCTGCCTCAAGATCAACGTCAAGCTTGGCGGGATCAACAACATCCTTGTGCCTCACCAACGGTTTGTACTGCTACTGCCTCGCATAGTTTCGGGGTTGTACCTCAAGTCCCTTGTGGTGCTGTCTGCCTGGCTTTACATAGAGAAGAGAGGGCCTTCATAAAGTACCTCTTTGAAATGGGGGTTTGTAACTTGTTTCACCTTGTTGATAACAAGCTGTTGATGTGTCCAGGCCAGAGTTGGAGGTCGGGAGATATCCTTGATACCATCTGCTCATCTCCATTGGGTTGTACATCACCCTGAGATGGCCCCAAAGACTGACAGCTTGTTTTCTCTTCTCTCCTCTCCCACCAGCTCTGCCGTCTTTCAGCAGCCAGTGATCTTCCTTGGGGCTGATGTCACTCACCCGCCAGCAGGAGATGGGAAGAAACCCTCCATAACTGCTGTAAGTTCACAGCTTGGTGTCCAAAAACCCTGCAGGATGCAGGAGCTGGAATGGGACTTGTGTCCATATGTTATTGCTGTCCCCATGGTGACACTTCTCAGGGTGGGCCCGTACCCTGTCAAGTGTTCTTATCCCAGTCCTGGGAAGTTGCATCCCAATCCCTTCCTGCCTCTGTGCAGGGAAGCTGTAGTTTTTGGGAACTGCAGGGAGACTGGTAGCTGCCACCAGATGGGGCTCATGATGTGCCAGCCCCATGATGGCCTTGGAGAATGCCAGGAGCTTAGTGCTGCATGGAGTCATCCTGGGGCATCCCTGTCCAGCTGCAGCCCTTCAGGGACCTTCCCCCTGCTGGAGAGCTGGGGTCTGGGACATGGGGAAAACTGGAGTGACTGGGCTTCTAAGCCCTTTGTGGAGGAGGATTTGCCTCTTCTCAAATGAATAATGAGCATCCATGGAGCAAAGTTCTGCTCAGTGCCAGCAGGGCCAGGGACAGCTTGTGCCCTCCATTGGGCTGGGAGACTCTCCCCTGTGCTCGTTGCCATGCAAGATAAGCACATCAAAATTTTCCTATTAAGTTCTTAACTTTCCAAGACTCACAACTCAGGTTTTCCTTGGCATGCAAATGTGTCTTTGGAGGAATGTTTTTTTTCTTAATTAGAAGGGGTTGGGAAAGGCTTTGGGTTGTTTGCTGTAGGTGTGGGTGGGACAGAACAGGCTGTTTCCTGGCAGCAGAGCTTCCCCTCCGAAAATATCTTTTGTGGTTTGTGCAAGACCACTGGGGCTTTTTTCTTAATTTTTGTGAAAGCTTTTTTGAAGCTGCAGGGGAGGAGAAGGGCAAAGCCTCTGGAGCAACTTGACCGTGTCCTTGGTGTGTTGCTGATTGGACAATAGTAGTGGGTCTGTGGCTGTGAAACTATAGGAACAGTTTTTATTGTACACATTGGCTCCAGTGGGGGAGCCCCAGCCCCAGAGCTCTGTTTGCAAAGCGAAAGTGGAAGTGTTGGGGCAGCAGATTCACACTGCTGAGGATGTGGAGTCTGTGGTGCTTCTCCTCTGCTCAGGGGACATGGGGCACATGGCACAGTTGCTGCTGAGTGTGGGGAGTGAGGCAGCTGGGTGTCTGTTCCCCAGCATGGGCCGGCACTTGATTCACGCTGTTCCCCCAGCCCTGTGTCACAGCCAAGCCAAGCTGCCCTTGACCTGTTGCTCTGACATGTCTGAGATCTGCCTGCACTGCAGTGGGAACTCCCTGCTCAGTGATTGCCATGCAGTGACTCGACCCACCATGTCCAGGGGCAGCCCCACTTCCTCTCACTGCTGGGAAGGAGAAGTGAAGCAGGGGCAAAGCAGCAGCAGTCCCCCACAGCCACAGCATTCAGTGGCACCAACCAAAGTTGTCTCACTGGAAATTCCCACAAATGTTTAAAAGGGCATGGCAGAGTGTGAGATCAGCATGTGGCCATGACCATGGATGTCCCGTCTGGGCACTGATTGCCTGTACAGTATTTGCTGTCCCATCTGATCTGTGAGTTCAGGTGCTCTGCCCATGGCCAGCTGTGTGTTTGGGAAGCAGGTGGAGGCTGGGAACGTCCCACATCCCCTCTGTCCTTTCTGGTGTAAGACATGGGCCTGGCCTGTCTGTCACTGCAGGTTGTGGGCAGCATGGATGCCCACCCGAGCCGGTACTGTGCCACGGTGCGTGTGCAGCGTCCTCGCCAAGAGATCATTGAGGATTTGTCCTACATGGTGAGGGAGCTCCTCATCCAGTTCTATAAATCTACACGCTTCAAACCCACCAGGATCATCTTCTATCGCGATGGTGTTCCTGAGGGGCAGCTCCCACAGGTGAGGAACCCTCAGATCCCTGTTGGCCAGCGGGGCTGCACCAGCTCCCGTAAGGTTCCTTAAGGGTGCCCAGAGACAGCTGGGTGCTAGTGTGTTCCCTCATTCTGTGTGCCCTTGTCTCTCCAGATCCTTCACTATGAGCTCCTGGCAATCCGAGATGCCTGCATCAAGCTGGAGAAGGATTACCAGCCTGGCATCACCTACATCGTCGTCCAGAAGAGGCATCACACCCGGCTCTTCTGTGCAGACAAGAATGAGAGGGTGAGTGCTGCAGGGTGCCAGGGCTGGAGGCGGCTGATTCATCCCTGTCTGATGGAAGAGCCAGCCCTGGCTTTGCCAAGGGGAAATCTCACCACTGGCAGGGAGAGTTCATTCTGAATGAAACGTGCTGCTCAGTGAATGCCTACAGCCACATGGATTAGTCTGCTTCTAGAACCCCAGCCAGCTGTTTGCTGTTATTATGAGTTACTGTGTGCTGATGATCCTAGTGACTCTTGAAATAGCCTCTGTCAGCTTGAAAACATCTGTTGTTTTGGTGATAGCTGGAGTTGCTGACATGACAGGTTGAATAACCCCTTGCTTGCTCACAGCTTGTTCATATGTACTCTGCGGTAACACTGATTGCTGTCACTGTTCCTAGATTTCATCTGAATTTAATGGTCAGATCGAGTCTAACCAGACTGCTCCACATGAGCAGGAAGATTTAATCTTGAGAACTAAGGACAGTTTTTGATTAGGATGTAAAAGCCCCAGTATCCTGTGGCACAGACTCCAGAACATGCTCTACAGACGTCCCTGGAGTTTTGCTCACTTAATCCTCATCTCTAAAGTAGGATGGGCCCGTGCCCAGCCCTCACCCTGATGCTCTCTTTCCCATGCTGTTTGCTATGTCTCCCTGTCATGCCTGGTGTTGATTCCTGCAAAAAATGCCAGCAGGCCTATTTGGGCGGGGAGCAGAGTAGGATGAGCTGCTTCTCTCCCCTCTGAATGGGCACTTAGAGACCATCTTGACATCTCAAATGGACATGGGCACCCTCCACCATGGTCCTGGGGCAGGGCAGATGTCCTTAACTGTGTTAAGGACAGTGCTCTTGGCAACTGGAAATAACCAAACTCTGCAGTGCTTGGATCTCTTTCTATTCCCTGTAGATTGGAAAGAGTGGGAACATCCCAGCAGGAACAACAGTGGATACCAACATCACCCATCCCTTTGAGTTTGACTTCTACCTGTGCAGTCATGCAGGCATTCAGGTACTGTGCTCCAGCGCTGGCTCCTGGGATGCTGCTGGGTTTTTTGACTGATGTCACAGATTGTGCTCTTGTGCATTTGTCCTGGCCCTGTCACAGCCTCCCTTTAGCATGGAGATGTGGGCAGTTGGATTTGAGGATAGTTGGATCTGAGCTGCCACTGCGGTGGTTTGGCAAGCAGGTGCCGGGTCCGTGCTGCTGCTGCATTGTGTGGCACGTACTTGGTTTTTCTCCCGAAGCCAAGGGTCTCTCCTAAGAAATTTTTCTCCTTCAGAGTAGCCAATTCAGCAGCTTGTCAGCTGGTGTCTGAGTGTGCTGGGGCGCCCACTTGTCAGTAGGGACCTGCTGTCTGGCGGGAAAGCCAGGCCAGCCGTCCCTGCCTGCTCTGCAGCTGCCTGACTGCAGGCAGCCAAGATTAGTCAGAAACCAGACTGGAAAAACTGCACTCGTGTAATCTGCAGCTGCTTCCAGAAGGGAGGCTGCTCAGCTTCCCCTCCCCTGTGCAGCCAGCAGGAGCTGGCCCAGGGCGATGGGGATGCAGTGGGGAATGAAGTAGGCTGTGTGGCACAGAGGGAGCAGGCACCAGGCAGCAGCATTAGTACTGCTTTGCATCTTGGTGCCAAGGGCTTTCCTGCCTCGCTGCTATGTAGGGTTCTCACAGCAGAGAAGCACAGGCATCCTTCCTACCTAGGCCGGCTGACATCATTTGGATCAGAGAGGGGATGATGGGGATGCGAGGCAGCTTCATCCGGGTGCAAGCAGTATCTCTCACACCGGCCCCCTCCTTCCCAGGGCACGAGCCGGCCGTCCCACTACTACGTGCTCTGGGATGACAACCGGTTCACGGCAGACGAGCTGCAGATCCTCACGTACCAGCTGTGCCATACCTACGTGCGCTGCACCCGCTCCGTCTCCATCCCGGCCCCAGCCTATTACGCCCGGCTGGTGGCGTTCCGGGCACGGTACCATCTCGTGGATAAGGAGCACGACAGGTGAGAAGCACAGCCCGTGGCCCTGGGAGGGCAGAGCCATGCATGGCCAGGGTACCTTGATATTTGAAAGTGCCTGTGTCTGACTGCTGCAGCAGAGCCTTTCTAGGGGAAGACCTGCATGTAGCTGCATCCTCTTAAAGCCCAGTACAGGGGGAATGGGGATAAAGGAGGGTTAAATCCTATCCTGAACTCCTCCCAGGCTTGTGGGAGCATTCCTTGGGTGTCTGAGCATTTCCAGCTGCCTCAAGGTGCTGGAACCTGCAGTACAGGCACAATCACCAGCATGCACAGCATCCCTATGCACTGCAGTGAGGTGACTTCCTGTGCTGCCAGCATTCAGCTGATCCCCATCTCCAGGGGAGTTTCTCAGTGTTCCCATGGGGAAAATATGAAATAATTACACAGTGATTTCCTTGATTTTCAGTGGCGAGGGCAGCCATATATCTGGACAGAGCAACGGCAGAGACCCCCAGGCCTTGGCAAAGGCTGTGCAGGTTCATCAGGACACTTTACGTACCATGTACTTTGCTTGAAAGCCTAACTTTTGTTACCTCACTCAAGAAAGCTTTCAGATTTGTAGGAGCCATACAAAAAAGGAAGCATTGGGACACCTTGTTTTTTTTTTCAATGAGAAATCACTGCAGGGCGCAGGCAGTGTCGACTCGAGGCGGGAGACCAGCACCATGGGACAGAACGATCCAACACCTTTGTAGGATTGGAAGAGACTGATGACGATGATAATTTTTTTAATTTTTTCTGGCTTTGCAAAATTTTGACCTGACCAAACACATGAAGGCGTTCAAGGGAAGGGATAAAACTCCCAGGAGGCGGAAGCAGGTTTTCATTTTTAAGATGCAATACTAGAGACTCCTGACTGTGAACTGGCGGCTTTGGTCCTCCGTTGCCCACCAGGCACTGGTAGGTATTTTTGTGGGTGTTGGGGGGAGGGGATTTTTAGAGCCTTAAAACAGAAGACTAGATTTATAAAACTAATATTTTAGATTATGAGATGCTTTAATGGGTTGAGGGGAAAAGAAAAAAAACGAACAACTAGTTTATAGGAGAAATGTAACACTAACAGTTCCCTGCCCCCGAGTAATTCCCCCTGGATAATGTAAGGCACCCTAGCACTTAGCTCAGAACTGAAAACTGTCTTCCTCGTGTTACAAGCTAGTCACCTGCTGCCGCTCGAAGCAACAGTCACAGACTTTTCCATGGGTGAGTGCCTTACTATGATGCTGCAAAATTTCAATGTTTTTAATCTTGTAAGGAAACTAGTAATCTTGTCTTGATGGTGGTCCATATTTCCATCGGAAGGAGTTAATTTCTATGGTCCTCAGTTGCAGTTTGTGTCAGATCATGACCTCACAGTGGTTAAACCCCATTGAAAGATGTGCACTTTCATACAGGACATGTTTAATGGCTGCTGACCCATTTTTGTTTCCAATGTATTACTTGTTATTTAAAACTGTTTCTGACAAATGGGGGCATCTCAATCCCATGAGGACAGAAAGCGCTATCCGTGTTTTTTCTTTAGGTTTTTTTCCCCCCTGAATTTTTATGATGGACACCGGGATTTTTTACTAAACATTATTTTTATACGATACTGAGTCTGTTGCCAAAATCCACAAGTCATTAACATTCTCAGAGTTTACATCCCCACACTTCCTGAGGCTGTATGCTCACACCACAGCTCTCAGTTTCTGTCCAACGAGTGCTGCCGACTGCAGCCTGTGCTGTGCCAGGTGCTCCACAGTGCTCGTTGCCCATGTGCATTCGGCACGTGTCTGCCCAGGCCTGCTTTCCCACCTACCATATCTCCACCACCAGCACCCCAGGCTCTCACCCTCTCTGCTGCTAGGTTTTGCTGCTCTTTGTGTCATGGTATCACTGCTCTCATGCCCAGGGTTTTTATTCTGAAAGCACACCAGATTGTTCCTTAGAATGATGAAATCCCTGTTGTTGTTACGGGGGAAACTCCTGATTTGTCCTTGTACCAGGAAAACAGCCTTTTCCCCCACAGGAACCTGGTCACTGCTTTTCAGACCCATTTTGCTGCACAGTGACCGTACGCACGGTGGCGGGACCGTGGTGGCAGCTCAGTACCAATATCATCCGGGCACATTATCTGGAGTTTTTTCTATGAAAGTGTTCACAGCACTTCCTTCAAGAGACAAATGAGGCACACGCTCCTGCCGCGCTCTGAGGGGAAGAGCTCTGGTATCATTTTCCTGCTGAACGCATTTCCCAGGTGGCCCCACACAAGCGCTGCCCCTGGCCCATGCGCGGACAGAAGCACATGAAAACGTCTTTGGTTTGTACTTTCTGACGTTGAAACTTGCCTTGCCTTCATGAAAACCACACCAGTCATGTTGGCCCATTGTGCTGTCCTAACCCTGGGAATTCACTCTTCCCATTTCCTTTTGGGGCAACGTGTTTGTGAACAGTGACAACATCACTATGCTATGCAAACTAAGTGCTGAGCCCACTGATGTCACGTTTGGTGAAGATTTTACGTTTAGCACAGTCCTGTTTTCCTCAAGACCACAGTGTTTGGTTCATATCCTCCTTTGCATCTTGTGTCAACCTCCACTGCTGTATACCCTCAAGGTGATGGGGAGGAGACCAGGAACCATCTGTGGTCAGTAGGTAGGGAACTCTTAGGAAGGCTTTTAGAGCGTAGGGAACACATCAACACTTAAGTGTCAACATGAGAAGCCTACATTCCTCTACACAAGTGCCTGCATAGTGACACCAATCAGCACCTCCATCTCATCCTCCGAACTCTGGCTTGTGTTCACTGAAAGCAAAACAATCTCAGAGGGGCTGTTCCCGCTCACCTGGTGTTAGAAGGCTCCTCCTTATTTATAAAACCGGGGTCAAGGTCAAGGTTCTCTCTGCAAATCAGTTTGTTCACCAGCATTACACCGGAACGCACCTGGCTGCTGCTCTGCAGTGAGGGGCAAAGGTATTTTGGTTCCTTGTTTTTATTTTAGTGTTTTAGTTGGGTCTAGAATTCTGAAATGTCTTTTAGTAGCTGTGGCATAGCACGTGCCATTTTTAACCATTTGAAAAGAGATAGTGTGGGCATTTACAGAAACAGCTTGTTGCTCTGTAACAATTTATTTTTAACCTTGAGACTTGAAATGTAAAATGGACCTTTAAGATTTGCACTCATTTGTAAGGTGGCTGTTCATAGAAAACTATGAATGAAGACTTGCTGATGTAGCACCTACTTTTAACAGCAATTTTAACTACACAAAAGCTTCACAGCTTCTGAAACTCAGCTGTTGTCTTGCAGATCATGTTCTGACCTTATTTCCCCCTCTGTGTTGGGTTTTCATGATTTTGGATAAACAAAAAAGCCAATCTCAGTAGCTGCTGTGCCCCTTAAACCCTGTTTCCACTTTGAAGAAGTTTAGAGAGGTTGGAGTGACCTGCATGTTTTCTATACCAGACTATGCACCGTACCCTCTCCGCGCTCCAGCATTGGCATTTCTCCCCCTCTCTTGTCCGAGATGCAAACAAGTAGCTGCATGTTGAGGTGCGTTTTGCTGCCTGTAGCGGATAGGTGTTACCCCAGGTACAAATCAGGATCTGTAGTTAGCCACACACCCCACACGGGCATCCCGATCAGCTCCGAGTCTCTGCCTTCTCCATGCGCACGAGTTCCACCTGCGATTCGAAGTGTTGCTGAGTGCATGCAGTTCTGTGGGAAGAGGAGTAGCTTTCATTTACCTGTTGAATGCTGTCGTTTCCCTTACCTTGTATCTGAAAAGAATGGGGCGGGAGGGTTGCTCTGCCCTCTCCCCGAAGCTGCCAGGGCAGTCAGGGTGTTCTTGGATCGCACATGATGTCTCAAACAGCCCAAGCATCCAGCATTGCCTCATGGAAGGTTTTCTTCTTGGAAAATCAGTGTGAAATAAAAGAATGTGATTGTTTCAGGAAGGGAAGCCAGACAGCAGGAGAGCAATAAACAAGTGAAATTTGTATCTTGCCCGAGTGATTTGCACTTCAGTAGTTGTGAAAGAAAATTTCCAGGACTCCAGTGCTTTTGTGTTCGATTTCCAGCCCCTTTCGTACCTCCTTTCTATGAGCAAGTGTGGGACTGTACATAGGGTGTTTACAGGATGCTCCGTTTGGGTTGTTATTTTTCTTGTGGGTTTTTTTTGCTCTAGCTTGAACTCTGTATGGTCCATTTGTTAAATAGCCGTGAACAGTTGATGTACAGTACTTACTAAACAAGCAGCAGCACAAAACTTATTTTATTAAGAAAATATGGCTTATATTTTAAAGGTTGAATATCAATTTTTTTTTTTTGTATGTGTGGAATTAAGACTGGTGAAGAGTAACAAAGTCCTTGGATTAGGCCAAAAAAATACTGTAAGATCCTAACCACCTCTTTATTAAAGAAAGCAGTATGATTAAAGAGCTCCAGAACATTGTATTTATATTGGATTTGATTTAATTGCATTTGTGGATTTTTTTTTTGTCTTGGTCCTGATTTTTGCTTGCAACTTCAACTTTGCAGTCCCAAGTGTCTGTTACCCTGTAACTGTTGGCAGAAGACCTAAATAAAAGCAATGTGAATATGTTTTTATTGACATAAAAATACTCCTGAGTCACATCGCGTGGGGAAGGGACACGTGCATCCCAGCCATTCCCTCAGGAAAGGCTGGGGGACAAACAGGGAAACACTGACTGGAGCCGAATTGCATCAGACACTGCAGAGGATCCAACACCTCTCACTGTCCAATGAGAGGAAACACTTAAGCAAACAAATACATGCTTAAAACTTCTGGGAATATAGTACAATTCCACTTTATTAAAGCATCACCTGAGAACTGACTGATTTTGGGCTCCTGGGTTATTAGATGATAGAAATGTATATCAAAATCTGCTGTTCCTCCAGCCTCTCTGAGTGCTTCAGGGGCTCTTGGCTCTGAGGTGCTTTAAGGACAGATTTCAGACTCCTTTTTGGGTTGAGGTTAAACTTGATCCTCTGGGTTTCTGCAGTGCCTCATGTTTTACATTTCACATCATGTTTTATATTTCCCAGCTTTGCAATTCTTGCAAACATCCTAGCCTTCTCCAATGCCAGCAGCTTATGGTTGAATTTTACAGTCCAGAATTGGAGGTTGTTTGCCATCCTCTGAGTTCTTTGTTGGAGGAGTTCTTTGTTTTACTTTACAAAGGTGCAGGGGCAGACCTTAAGCCAATGAATGATTTAGCAATTGAGCTGTAACTGGGTTTTTGAATAATGCCAAGGAATTTTAAGGAAGTCCTTGCTAATGGCATGCAGACACTCATCAGTTAATTTACCTAACTGCAGCACAAGAAAGTTCTGTCCGGAGCTGGGCACCTGTACAGGTCCTGCACACACCTGGCTGTTTTGTGGGTTGTATCACCTATTTTAAATGATTCCTACTACATAACAGAATCTTTAGCAGTTTTAAAGGCGCTTTTTCTGCGTGAGGTACAACAGCAAATTGTGCCTTGTATAGCTGGGTCTGGAGTCCTTGGAAAACAGGTCAGAAAACTGGTTTCAGGTGTTAGATTGGCATTTGAGCCCCAGCCCTGGTGCTGATTACAGTGCCCGAGCTGTGGGACCGGATGTGCTGCCCCTGAAGGATGTGTGTTTGTAGAGATGCCTCTCTCTCACATATCTGCTTCATCCTGGAGATCACATTTCCCACTCCCAATTTCAGTTAAGGAAATATTCTAGTAGGTTACCTTTAATTTGCATGGGTTTAAAATCCTGTGTCACTTACCTGAAAACTAAATTTATGCTTTTAAAGACTAGTTCAGCTGGGAATCTCTGGGATGCCAATTCTTAATAATGACCCTGAGATTTGGATTATGGGTCTTTAACTTCTGGCCCAAAATTCGAGTTCTTCAGTACCTGCTCAGTTGTTTCCCAGGGGAAGGGCCCCTCTCACTACCAGAAAAAGTCATGTTCTTTCTTCACAATGAGTAGCAGGTTCAAACCCATTTGAACAAGTCTCAGAATACTGTTCTTACTAAAAAATGATCTTTTGAGGGCAGAGGAAATAGAGGTAAAGGTGTCAGTGTCTGAGCCAGCACTGAGCCTGTTGCGTCTCTCACTTTCAAATGTCTTCCCGGCATGCCATTTGCCTCTTTCACCCCTCTGCTTGTTTGGTGCCAGTTTGTGTAACAAATCCGTAACGGAGCGGTACTGAACATCGCTAAAAAGTCTCAAAAAATGAGAACAGGGCAAGCATAAACTCTGAATTTATGTTGATACAATGAATAATCGAATTATGAATCATGGAATATCCTTAAATTGGAAGGGATCCACAAGGATCATCCAGTCCAATGCCTGGCCCTGCACAGACACCCCAACAATCCCACCCTCCGCTGAGAGCGTTGTCCAAACACTCCCCGAGTTCTGGCAGGGTCGGGGCCGAGCCCATTCCCTGGGGAGCCCGTCCAGGGCCCGACCCCGCTCTGGCTCCCGCAGCGCTGTCGCAGCCGGACTCGTTCCGCGTGTTCCCGGACCGGGGCAGCTCACGGGCCGTGCCGGCGGCTTCGGCGCTCCTAGCGTGTCCATGTCCCGCGCATGACAACACTTAGGTGCCACCGGGGCCAGAGCGCGGGGGTTCTTCTGGCTAGGTTAGCGAGGATTAAGAAGGCATCAGCTGAGCTCACTGGGGACCGGGCTGGAAGCCCTCGAAGCCGCCGCACATGGCAGCTGCTGCTGCAGGTAGAAAACGCCGCAGACATAATGCGTTGTACTGAAATACCACAGCACTGCGGGGTCGGGAATAGCCCCCCGGTGCTTCCGTTCTGACTCCCGATGGGGTCACGTTGTGCTTTCCCGGCGCGGGCCGTGCCGGTGTCCCAACGCCGTCCATCCCGCTCCGGGGCGGGCGCCCGTGCCCGCGGGGCTCGCCCCACGCTCCCCCGGCCTTGACGGCCCCGCCGGCTCCCGCCGCCGTTCCCGCCTCCCCCTCGCTGTTGTCGTGGCAACCGCGCTGGCTCGCGCCCCGCCCGCTTCCGGCGCCTCTTCCCCTTCCCCCGGAAAGGACGGGGGCAGGGGAAGCGTGGGCGGGATTTCCGGCGGGCGGGGCGCGCGCGCGGCGGGGCGGGAGCGGGCGCGCGAGCCTGGGCTGTGGGGCGGCCACGCCACTTCCGCCTCCGCCGCCGCGTGAGGGGCCGGGACCGCCGGGAGCGGCACCGGGAGCGCCGGGAATTCCGGGAGCAGCGCCGGGAGCGGCCCAGCCGGGAGCGCGGCGGAGGAACCGCCGCCCAGCGCAGCCCCGCGCCGGCCGCCGCAGCCCCGAGCGGCTGCGCCCCAGCTCCATGAATGGAAATCGGCAGCGCAGGTGAGGGCGGGCCCGGCGGGCTCTGGCGGGGTTGGGGAACGGCCCCCCCGCGCCATCCCCCCAACTCCCGGTGCTCGCCCCGGTGCCGCGGGGCAGCGGCCGGGCCGAGCCCATCCCGTGGGGGATCGGGCGGGAGGAGCTGAGCCCCGCGGGCAGGGCCCCGGTACCGGGCAGAGCCGGGGCCGAGCCTCTCCGGGCCCTGATTCCCGTGCCGGAGGTGGAGGAGGAATTGTCGGTATTTCATAACCGGTGTGTCCGGCTTGCGTAACCCGCGCCGTGCCGGTGCCCGAGGGACGGACCCGCAGAGCCCGGCGGGACCGGGCAGCGCTCCCTCGAGCAGCCCCTGCCGGGCACACACCGGGTGTTTGGCCCCTGTGTGTCAGCGCGCTGACTTTTAGGGCTCATTCCTGTGCCTTTGGGTGTGCTGCTTCACAATAATCATTCCGAGGTGGCTATTGCCTAGAGAAGTAGTGGCTGCCCCATCCCTGGGTAGTGTCCAAGGCCAGGTTGGACGGAGCTTGGACCAACCTGGGCTAGTGGAAGGTGTCCCTGCCCATGGCAGGGGGTGGAATGGATGGGCTGTAAGTTATTTTCCAACCCAAAGCGTTCTGTGATTCTATGAAAATCTTCATATTTTGGCCGTTTGATCCTTTTGCTGAGAAGCACGTGCTCAGTATTTATCAACTTTGTTGTTTAAATGGATTTTGAGGGTTGGAGAAGAAAGTTCTAATTCAGTTTTTCAAGGTAATTTATTCCAAGTCTGGCAGAACAGCAGAGGAGGATGCAGGGTTGGGCAGTGTTTAATCAGCAGTTCCCTGGCTGTACGTTGATGGCAAAGGGAATGTCCAAAGCCACCTGGAGTTCCATGTCTGTCACTTGAATAGGTACCACAGGTGGTGAAAATACAAGACTGAGACTGAAGGTGTTAACACAAGACGTGCCTTCCCATCTCCATATGGAGAGCCTTTTCTAACATAGAGACTTAAGGACAATGATGGATTTGGCTGGAAAAACTCCCTACCTCAGCTGTTGCCTGGTTTGAGGCTGTGATGGGTTGAGAATATTTTAAGATGCAGGATTTTAACAATCTGGTGGAATTCATATGATGCTCTCTTTCACGGTATTAAATAAACTCTGATTAAAACCTGGTGCAATTGTAGTTGTTTCCTGATAAACAGATTTGCAAGTAAATGGTTTAGTTTTCCTTTGGAGTGGATTTACCTGTTGTTAGGCTGCAATATGTTGGATTTTATCAAAGCTGCTGCAGAGTGTTCCTTTTGGGCTCTGGCAGTGTCCAGCATGCTGGATGGTTCTTCCTATGCTGTGTGATGAGTGAAGTGTTAAGTGCAGTGTTCACATTCCAAATGTTGGGGTGTTGGAACAGGAGGACACAAACCATCCTTGGTAGAACAAATGAGGATTAAAGCTCTGTCATGAAAGAGAGAAAGACACTTGAGATGTGCTTTGTTTTCTGTGCATGAAGAGAAAACATGGGATAAAATAAGCAGAGAGGGGAACAAAGATTGGTGTCTCAGTGTCCCTGGAGTAAAGTCTGGAAGCGTGTGCCAGGACATCTTGGGTAAAGCAGTGCTGTAGGTGATTTCCTGTTTGTGTGAGAGGCTTAGCTTAAGGAATCTGGGGAGTATTATGGCTATCCTGGTCTGTGGAATTTTCACATCACTAAAAATAGGGGCAAGATGTGAAGGTGGCTACTTGGGACGTAGGTTGTGGTGAAACCAAACTGAGGAACAGCAATAAAGTGTTTGGTGGGGAAAGTGAAGGAGAAGCTGCTCTCTGCACAGGTCAGGCATTTGTACTTCCACCAGGAGAATGCCAAAAGGCAGGGAGGTTCAACCAACAGGGGATGTTCCATGGTGTAACCAAGTTGTATCAATGCTGTCTTCATTTCCCTGTCCTACCTTGTTCTTTCAAAGCTCACAGCTTTCTGTGTTAAAAGTGTTAAATTGTGTTTTTTTAATTTCAGTTTTTAATGAAGCAATGCAGGCATCCTTAATGTTCACAAGTATCATACAAACTTTGGGCAGAGAAAATCCCGAGAAGTGGTTTTTCTCTCTGATTGAGAGTAGTGATTTGGGAGACCCATTAAAAGTCCCCTTTTTGTGGGTGTGGTAGAGCAGGGAAGGGGCTGATTCATAGTTGCCTTCAAAAGTTATTCTACTGTGAGATACAGTGGCAGATTTCCTTTGGAGTTGCTGTGGAAGTTGTTCGACTTGCAGTATGAACTTCACAAATTGTTTCATCCCCGGAGCTTTACTTTCTCAGGGGTGAAGATGTCAAAGACTATTTCTTGAGCTAATTTTTACCTTCCTGATTTTAGTCTGTGGAAATACCTTCCAGGAAAAACCCTTGCAGGGTTTGTGTGGGCTGGCACATTCTCTTCTCCCGGAGCAATTGGGTATTAACTTCATTCACTGTGTGCATATAAGCTGCTTTTTTGGGCTTAAAGCTTTTTGTATTTAGATTTTTTTTAATGGTTCAGAAGCATTGATTGTCTTTTAAATTCTCCCAATACACTTCAGTGTGTTTTCTGTAAATCCATTAGGCCAGAATGAGTTACCACACCAGTATTTGCTTGTGAAGTTGGCAGTCACAAACCACGGCATCAAATGTTGGCTTTTGATGAGTTTGAACATGACTTAGTATTTGAAACCTTGAAAAAAACCAAACCCTAGATTGCGAGAAGGAATGTTTAGAAAACATGGATTGCATTAATCATAAATAATGTAATGCCACCCAGCAAGGCCAAGTGATAGAAATGAGGCAATTCATGATTTCTGGCAGACGGAGCTGGATCATTGAAACCGACGTTTGAGTCAAACCTTCTCTATGTATTTTTTTAATCCAGAACTAGGTTATTTTTTGCTAGTGATAAGATTTTCTTAGGACTCTACAGGCTCTGAGTAGGGGCCAGGGCCCCTGTAAAAGGGAATCTTTTATTTTTCCCCCTCCATGGAGAGCTCTAGCTCTCCCCGGTGCAGCTCCAGCCCAGCCTGTGATTGGTTCCACAAATCTGCCTCGTGTTCCTGAGCCAGAGTAAGTTGTATTTACCTGCTCAGGTCTTGATGATGTGTTTTGGGCTGTTCCAGCATCCATCCAGCTTTAATCCAGGATTTAGAACTGTTGTATAAACAAAAATAAAACCACTAAGTTATTTCTGTTAATACAATTTGGCTTTATAATGATGAAGACACAGTGGGAAAGAGGATAATTTTTTTCTGGAAGCTCGGTGGGGATGGCCCTTTCTGTAAGGAAATCTGCATTTCCTATTAGCATCCTGCTGGAGATCAGGGATTTTCTTCGTTCTGTAAAAATGTTGTGCGTGCCAGAAGCTGCAGTTTTTCGTACAATGGTGTGTTGGATGCATTTGCAGGTTTCTGAGCTCCTGCTCGTTGTGTTCAGGCTTTATTCTGACAGGGCTTCTCTGGTTGCTAGGTAGGTGCAGCCAGTGTTTGGATGCAGGCCAGACATGTCCATGTGCTGGCTGGGCTGCCGAGGAATCACCGTCCCTTTCGGCTGTGTTTAAGCTTGATTGGAACATTGACACTTGCGTGGAAGAAAAGATTCTCACTCAGAGCTCATTGGAACCATTAGAGGGACTTCCACAGTGGAACTGGGGGAGCTTTAAGGTCCCTTCCAAGTCAATCCATTCCATAATCTTGAGATGTGCTCCCTTGCTGCACAAAAGCCTTCCAAAAATCTGTCTGAGACACCAGTTTTAGTTGCTGTTTGTGCCTTCATTGCTTTCTGTTATAAGTCAGTTGAGTTTTAGTGCTGAGGACTTTACTGAGCTGGTTTTATGAATTGAGCTCTACTCCAGCACACTGAACAGACTTGATTGGGAGTTTTCTTTGGACTTTTAAGAACGTCTTAGGAATGTATCTGAAGGGAGCCTACAAGAAAGATGGAGAGGGCTATTTACGAGGCCTGGAGTGACAGGGGAATGGCTTCCCACGGCCAGAGGGCTGGCTTAGTGGGATATTCGGAAAGAATTCTTCCCTGTGAGGGTGGAGAGGCCCTGGCACAGGTTACCCAGAGAAGCTGCCCCATCCCTGGAAATGTCCAAGGCCAGGCCTGGATGGGGCTTGGAGCAGCCTGGGATAGTGGAAGGTGTCCCTGCCCATGGCAGGGTGTAGGAATAAGGTGATCTTTAAGGTGCCTTCCAACCCAAACCATTCCATGATTCTATGGTACTTACCTGGTGCTGTAATGGCAGTTTCCTCAATTTCATTTTTATATTGGTTTCTTTAACACAAAGAAGTTTCTCCTCTCAAGTCTCTGGGCAGCTGAGCAGTGCAGAAGTCTCTGGAAGCACTGAGGAGCTGTTCCCTGTGGAGGAGGCCTCACTGTCCTGCTGGTTTGAGAAAGGTTTTTGAGCCTTGACCCACTTTATTTTTGCAATTGTTAAAGGACCTGAAGGAAAGGATCTGCCACTCAGGCATCCTGTACTCTGCAGAATAATAGTACTTGGAATATTTTTGATTTGTATGTTTATTTCCATGGGCTTGACACAGGACTTAGGCATGAGGTTGGGTGAGTCACCGATAGATCGGCGGCGGAACCATTCCCAGAGCATCGCTGGTTATTTGGGTTTGAGTCACAGCTTTGAAGCCGCTAACACAAGACCTTCACAATAGAATCTGGCAAATCAGTGTCTCTTGAAAGCAAGGTTTTCTAAGTGGGTGCTCCTGTATCTGGGCAGTACTGGCATACTCATGTTTTTAAGTTCATTTGTCCAAGGGAGCTTATGATTCACACAATAATAGCAAAATAGCTGAATGTTTCAAAATTATACCTGAACAGTATGTAGACCTGCACTTCTGATTCATTTATTGGTCATTTAATTCCTGTTTGCCAAAATCTGGGTTCTAACTTCTTCCAGGGTGGGCTGGGTGAGTGGGACACACTGACCAGACTAAAAGAATCTTTTTAATGTTATCTTCATTTTAGCAGTTTTGTTAGTCTTTCCTTCATATAGGAACTAAATATAAACTATGGTGTGTATGTCTTCAGAATATTAAAATAAACTAGTAACTTGTTTATGCCACTTAAATGTTTTGTAGTAACTTCTTTTTGCTTATGCTTATATTCTGCAAATATAGCTGGAGTAAATTCTAGGGCTGCTTTTACTCATGTGAGAGTATTAAAATGAAGGAAAAGTTGAAGAGAGCAGATGCTTGGAACAAGTTTTGCATAAGCAGAGTCTGTGAGCGGGTTTTAAATGATGCTTCTTGGTTTCTGTTTTGTTTTATCTTATGGCTCCAAGCCAGCCCCACTCAGAATTTTTCAGTAGTTTTCTGGTTAGAGCCAGACAAATGTTACAGAGGAACTTGGCCTTGATGTTCACCTGTTCTCAGGACATGATTTCCTTCAAGATAATACAGTTTTTTTTGCAGAAATTATGGAGATTAATCAAAAGGCAAATAAAAAATATTTTTTCCCAGCACTTGACATTTTAACTCTGCTATGAAAACGAGTGGGCTGGAATTGCTGCCTGCGTCACCGAGTAGGAGGAGAGGGGAGAACTTTGCACTACCTTGCTTGAATGCTCTGTTAATCAGGACATTTGTGCCACGAGTAACTTCTCAAAACTCAGGCTACCAAGCATTTTGGGGTTATTGTTGTTTCTTAACTGGAAAGAGGTATTTTTAAGTGGAAGTACTAGTAGAAGTTCTGGGAAATAGGCTATGTTTACTACTGTGTTTGATTTGTAGGGCATGAGTAATGCAAATCTTGAGTGGAGGGTTCTCATGTAAATGATGCAAAACAAATTAAATAGATGAGAATGGAACAAATCTGGGCAGGTATTTTAGCTACTTTTCAAAATACCTATCTCAGTGCAGATTTGGATGTTTCTCTTAGCAGTCCTGGCTATTCTTCTCTACTGTACAAGTAATCAAGAGTTTTACAATCCTGTCTTAATCTGATTCTTTACTCTTCTGGCAAATTGGCTTTATGGGGGCAGTTAGATGGGAGGTAATGGTCTTACTCTTCATCCATTTTCAGCCAGCAAAGTTCAAGAATAATCTGTCTTCCAAGACTAAGCTGATATTGACGCTGAAATGAAGAGTTTATCTCAAATCCTGTGCATCAGTCCAGAGCTACTTCTGTATTTTTGTACTCTGCAGCCACTTGGTTATTACCAGGGTATTCAGAAAAGACTTGTAAAACTTTCTGTGTGATTTTTGGGGTGGTTTTTGTTTAAGGATTTTTTTTTTGTTGGGTTTTTTGTTGTTGTTGTTGGTTTGTGGGGGTTTTTTTCTTTTTTTTTCTTTTCTTTTCTTTTTTTTTTTTTTTCTGTTTTGTTTTGTTTTGGATTTTTAGTTGGGTTGTTTTAGGAAATCTCCTAAACAAAACCTCCTGATTTTATTCATGCTGATCGCTGAAGCTCATGAGTAAGAGAACCGTCTAGATGTAGGTGGAGGCTTAGGGATTAATAATGGGCAAGCATTTGTTTGGAATTTCATGGGCAGCATGCTGTTGGAGACAGCTGATTTCCTTTCCTCAAGTGTGCTGGCTCTGGTGCCCACCTGGTTGTCCCGGGAGTTGGTTCAGGGGCTTGTCTGTTGTGCTTTTCTCCTAATCTGTGGGATTTTTCCTTTGCAGGACCCGTGGGGGCACAGCCCCTGCTTATGGTGCCCAGACGTCCCGGATATGGCACCATGGGCAAACCCATTAAACTGCTGGCCAACTGCTTCCAAGTTGAAATCCCAAAGATTGATGTCTACCTCTATGAGGTGGATATCAAACCAGATAAGTGTCCTCGGCGGGTGAACAGGTGAGAAGACACATTTGTCTTGTAGATTATACCAATGTGAATATTGATTAACATCAAGAGCTGTGAAAGGGAGAATTTCTTTCCTTTTCCCCACCTCCGAGCTGGGAGGTAAAAGTGCTGCTGCTCATTCAGCTTGAAGAGGAAGTCAGTATCATCTTCCTGAAGTACTTTGGGTTAATATTGCCTGACCAGGACATGGTGCCTGAGAGCTGCTGCTGTTTGCATGTGCTGAAGGAAAGTGTTTCCATTTTGTGCGACTGAAACACCAAGATTTCCCAAAGAATTCAGATTCCAAAGGCCTGTTACAGTTGGAGGTGTTCCAAAAGTCTCTTTTTATCTACTACTCTCATCAAGAAGCATCTTTGTATAAGCTGAAAATTTCATGATGGTTTTTCAAGTGTAATTTCAGTGCTTGTGTCAGGTTAATTTTTATTGCCATCAATTTATAATAAAGCAAGGGAGGCAAATCTATAATTGTGTGCAAATTGGATTAGGCTTTTACATGATTTTGTAAAAACTCAGGTTGTTAAGGACTTAAAGCCAAACCTTTTTTGTTAGGGCATCTCATGTTTATAACCGGTGTAGGCAGAATTCAAAACTCTTATCAGTTGAGGAACAGATAAACATTGCTGCAGACAGTACAATGAACTGGCAGAGCTTCCAGTTGGGGGTTTGTACTGTTTTTTCACACTACCACTTTGTGGGTTTTTCCCAAGGTAACAGTGTCCTTGTATTCCATAATAAAGATGATGCAAAGGCCTTGGTCATTTCTAGGAGTTTCTGAAATCATTTCAGTACCAGTATTTCCCAGTACTTAAACATTTGCATTGATTCTTATTTTATTCTGTAGTGTTTATTTATTTAGTTCAAGTATGTGAAGCACCTTTTGGAATAGCAGTGGGTGTTTATAATTCACTCAAGTATTGTTTATTGCAACTACTTCAGCAAAACACTAGGGAGTGAGAGCCAGCTTGGGTCTGATCCTTCCTCAGAAACATCTTCAATGTAAATATCCCTTTTCCAGGGACGTGGTGGACTCTATGGTGCAGCATTTTAAAGTGACAATATTTGGGGACCGTAGACCAGTTTATGATGGGAAAAGAAGCCTCTATACAGCCAATCCACTTCCTGTGGCCACTACTGGGGTAAGATAACTGGGATGATGCTGTATTGGTAGCAGCTTCATAGGAAAGGAAAAAAGCCAACTTTAAATATTGCTTATGTCAGAAAAGCTGGAACTATCTTACAGTATCTGTATTGAAACTGAGTCCTTCTGATACATTTCCTGCAAATTCCAGTGTGTGTAAATGTTCATGGAACAGTTGCATTCAGAACTTCCTGTAGAATTTCGTAGCTGCCTTCTAAAGCAAAATCGATTAAAACATTTCATTTTACAGACTGCAACATATGATCTTGTGAATGAATTGAAAAACCAAGCCAGAGTTTTTCTAGAATGTATCACTTAATGATTAGAGCTGACAAAAAGTTATCTTCTTTTGCTTGGTCAGGGCCCAGTTCTCATCACTTTGTGCATTTGATAATGTACTTTCATCAAATGTGCTGTCTTTTCAATATCTGAGTTTTTGAGTCTCTGGCCCAGTTACGGACAGGGGTAGTCGCAAGGCTACCAGACTCCAGATTAAAAAGCTTTTTATTTCTTTCTTTTCTCCTCTGCCCAGGTGGATTTGGATGTGACACTACCCGGAGAAGGTGGAAAAGATCGTCCCTTCAAAGTGTCAATAAAGTTTGTTTCTCGGGTGAGCTGGCACTTGCTGCATGAAGTTTTGACAGGAAGAACCTTGCCTGAGCCTCTGGAACTAGACAAACCTATCAGCACTAACCCTGTTCATGCTGTCGATGTGGTGCTACGACACCTCCCCTCCATGAAGTAGGTTCACTGTCTTCCTGCGGTCTGTCTTTACCTGAAGTATCCCCACTGGGAGACCTTCATCCCCATTTCTTCACAGGTGGAAAGAGAAACTGCTCATTCCCCTTTGCAGCACAGCTGGTGAGCTGAAAGGGGAGCTTGTAGCCAGTCCTGTACAAGTATTTCTGTAGGCAGAGCAGGTGATATGTGTGTTGGAAAAGATCAAGAAACAGCAGGCATTTATAATAGGTCTTCACTGAAATGTTGAGAGGTTCCAGTGAGCTGTAGTGCTGCTGTCCTGGTTCTGCTCAACCTGAGCCAAGTCATGGCAGTGCCTGTGAAAAAGCACAGGTCTCTCTAATCCATTGATATACTGTGACCGGTGCACGCTTCTCACATCTGAAATACATGGCTGGGACCAGGTACCTGGCTGAACAAAGTCTCATATTTGTTATTTTATCTCAGAACCCTGAAATTTAGAGAAGGCTAATTTCACCTGATTTGGTCAATGAAAGTTGCTTTTGAAGTTTGTTGGCTTTAGGCAGCACAATGGCTTTGCTCTGATAGGTGTCACTGCGTGTAGCTGACTCCTAAAAAAAGTGCCCTGTGGTTTTGTTTGGAATCCAGTGTTCCTCAGCTTCCCCAGATCTGAAGATGTTAACCTCTATACTAATGCCTGTGCATTACAAAACAGGAGGTGTGGAGGCTCAGGAGCAGCTGTTTTCTACTTGTGAGAGAAACATCATTTCCTCTAGTTCTTTGTTTCCCCCATAGTTTTTGCTTCTCTCAATGTATCTTGTATTCAAAAGGTCCCTATGAAATAGGAAAAGTGGTATTTAAGGGTCAGGTCAGTGTAGACAAGGCTGTTGTGCAAACTCTGCTGTGGTGGAGATTCCACTTTCTTGAAGCAGAAGATCAGGAAGGGTACGTTAACTTAGTTCTTGATTTGTTGTAAAAACTGAAAGTGGTTTGTGCATTGCTAAAAATAGTGAATGTTTTTGTCTAAATTTAAAAGCACTGCAATAGGAACAGAAGCATTCAGGATATTTTGTTTATAGTTGCTTCTTGGCACAGATTGCTGGTGCACAAAATGCCAAAAAAATAATAATGCTGTGTGTTATAGTCTTTGTTACATGAATTTTATGTTTGGAAAGCAAGAATATAAATGTGTGGCCACCTGTTTCACTAGGTACACCCCTGTGGGCCGCTCCTTCTTCTCAGCTCCAGAAGGCTATGACCACCCCCTGGGAGGGGGCAGGGAGGTCTGGTTTGGGTTCCATCAGTCAGTCCGGCCTGCCATGTGGAAAATGATGCTCAACATCGATGGTAAGTGGAGATTCAGGGCTGAGATTCAGACCAGACATGTATGGCAAAGGCTACCCAGAAATTCTAGTCTTTTTTCTTATATTTGTCATCATGTCAATGTTTGAGCAGAAATTTAGCTGCCATATAAAGACCAATATCCCTGTGTAAAAAGGAATTGCACAGGGCTTGTTTTCCTACTTAATTTCAGTCCTGGTGCATCCCCAGTGACAGAGGCAGGTTGCCTGCGCTGTGTCTCGGTGCAGCTGTACACAGTGAGTGGTGCTCAGTACTTCCAAGAAAACTCTGTAAAACATAACCCAAACACTTCTCTGAATAAGGCTGATTGGGATAGACTTTCTTATGCAAAAGCATGAGCTCTGCAGCACTTTATTGAGTCCCAGATGAATGGATCTGAGATTGGCTGGTGCCTTTGTCAGACTCCTCATCCTGTGAGCACTCGACTCTATTTAGTTGTTAAAACCCTTATGGAAAAGTGTCAGTGGTGGAGGTGCAGGTGCTGCCTGAGGTTTTCTCTGATGTGCATTCAGTTCCCACTGTCTTTGAAAGGCTTTATAAACCCAAGGTAAACTGTCTTGCTCTACATTGAGCACTCCAAGTCAGGTTGTGCTTAGCATCTGTCTTGGAGCATAATAAAATATTGCAGATGTTGAACTGTCTTGCTGGAAATTTGTAAGTCCACGTGTTCTGCTTTACGTAAATTGTGGTGATTCTTGTGTGACTGAAGTCACACGGTTTATTCTTGTAAAATTGCCTTTCTAACAGCAGCTGTGGTTTAAAAAATGAATGTAAAAATCCTAACCTGTCCCAGAAAGAACCAGTGCTGGTATCTATGTGCAAGGTACTGAGAGAACTGCAGTTCAGGCAGGAGAAGAGGATGAATTTACACCAGTTGATGATGTACTGTGCTGTTACTTTGTGAGGCAAGTTTTTCTTACCAGCATTAGCAAGTGTAGTATTAATTCTTGGAGTAGAAGTTTTTCAGTCCTTCCTTGTGAATGAGAAATTTTAAGTCCGTTGTAAGTGGTGATTCACAGAGCTGTTCTGTTTCCTGATTTGAGGCTGTGAAATTGCCTTCAAATCCCATCACTGGAGGTTTTTCAGTTGTTTAGTTGTATGAGGTTCTCCATGAAAATGTTGCTGTGGGAGACAACCCACATGTTGCCAGGGTGGGGAGAGTGAGGATTTGGGGTCACTCAGAAATCTGGAGCAGTCTTAGGCATCTGGAGGTGTTGGCTGATGTGTCATGTGAGGTTGGTAGGCTGCTCAAGTGACATAAGTCTGAAGAATGTTGGGTTGTATCAGCACAGATATGTGGCGGGTTCGGTACATGAGATCTGGAAAACTGATAAATGCTTGTTGAGTATTTCTTTACTGTTGTTACCATTTAAAGTTTTAAATGTGTGGAAGAGTTTGTGTCTGAACTCTGTCTAGTCCCACCTCACCCTTCCTGCCAAAGGTGTTGTTTCAGCTGCTTATAACTTAGTCCATAAGGTAATTTATGATCTTCCTTGCATGGAATAAATCAGCTGTCATGCTTAAAAACAGTATATTATCCCTTAAAGTGATAGTGTCATTAGCTTGTGGGGAGGGTGAGAGATTTGAATAGATCAAGGGTTCTGCTCCCCACTACATGAACACAATTTGTGCAGAGTCAAAATAGTGCTCATGTCTACACCAGATACTGTTTCAGTAATTGAGCAGATTGTGTAATTGACAAAATTATATTGTATGTTGAATTATGTTAGCTTTTAATATTCAAAAGTCTGAGGTAGAGAGGTATTAGTCCTATCTCTGCAGCTTCATTCAGAGGTGAATGAGAATGTCTCTCTGGGGTGCTGCAGCTCTCTAGAAATAAATGTTCTCTGGGGAAAAACCCTTCCAAACCTCTGAAATTCCAGGTAGTAGCAGAATGACTGTACCAGGAACAGATGTGTCACTGTGGACCTTTTCCTGGCTTTTTGATATTTTACTCTTGCAGAACTTGCTGTTCTGTTTCTAAATGTGCCTGAGGTTTACGTGGAATTCTAAGAAATATTGATGTATGAAATGCTTCACAATACCTTGACTGGGGTTTTTTACACTTAATGTTTTGCTCTGTGTAGTTTCTGCCACTGCCTTCTACAAAGCACAACCCGTAATTCAGTTCATGTGTGAAGTCCTTGACATTCATAATATTGATGAACAACCAAGACCTCTGACTGATTCTCATCGGGTAAAATTCACCAAAGAGATAAAGGGTGAGTAGAAATGGGTCTGTTTTGTCCCAGGTGACACAATAAAGGTAATTCTGATGGAATTGTTTTGATTGGAAACCTGGTTAACATGCATCAGAAGGGCATGGAACTGCCAAGAGAATTGTAGTGTCCATGTATGTAGCTCTAATACTGAGAGAAACAGTGCTGCTCTGCAGAGCTGAAGAACATTCCTAGTGCCTTAAAGGCCAAGAGGGAGCATGTTGTTCATTGCCTGGGCAGAGGTAAGTGGCTGGTGCTAGCCTCTCCTAACCCAGGGTCCCTGAGGCTACCTGGCATTGTGTGTGGGCTCCTGCTGTTTCATTGCTGTGGCAAAGTGAACATTGATTTCAAGGCTAACATTGAATCTTTGAAAGAGTGTTCTTACAGTGAATTCTAATAACTGATTGTCTTGTGGAAAAACAAGTACCACTTGCAGCTGAAGGCCAAATTCCATTCCAAAGGAATTGCATAAGCTGCTGGTTTGAGTGGTTTCACTCCATATATGCTACTCAGGTTTGTATTTTCCCATATCCTTCATTGCAGTGTAATTTGCAGAGGGAAAAGATGTGAAGGAGCTCAGTTCTTAAACACCTGATGCAACGTTAGACTCTACTGAAATCCTGGGCAACTAAAAAGTAAATTTGAACTCTAGTCATAAAGGGATGTGCTCACAGAATAGTCATGACTGAAAAAAGACTTACAGGAATTATTTTGTATTAGTCCTAGCATGCCCCCTTTTGCATCTACCTGTCTTCATTCTGTAGGGCAGGTAACTGGAGATTGAGAAACTGCCTCTTCTTAATCTCAGATGCCTCAGAGGCTCTGTTACCATAGTCAGAAAATGTTGAAAGTTATCCTTTTGCTCTCAGACTTGTCTTTGCTGCTTTAGGGTCTGAGAGCTCCAGCCAGGACGTGACCACATACAGCAAAACAAGCCCTGCATTAGAGCTGGCTGTGTATGAGCAGCACTGGGGGAGGGCACTGCCTTGGTAGTGTCACAGCAGAGTAATGACAGAGCAGGGAATGGATTCCAGATATCTCTGTGTTCATCAGCCCTTGTCTGTGGTCACAGTGCCCCATGGTTTCTCTATTTTCTCTTAATGCCGTGTCAGGGCAGTGGTGGTTTATTTTTGACTGTGAGTAATGCTGACGTTCTTGATGCAGTTAGTGTTGTCAGGGAGCAAGGAGGTACAGCCAGTGCTTCTTTGTGATGTCTGTGTCCCCAGTAAACTAAATACAGTCTGGTGTCTGGTACCTGGGGACCTGATTTTGAGTGGGTGTTCAGTCAGTGGTCCACATACCTCAACAGGATGAGCCATCCAATTGCTCTCCCAAAGGCCTTTACTACTAGACTTCACCAGTATTAGACTTTACTACTGGAGGTGAATCCTTTGAATACCCAGGCTCAGTTTTTAGCTGCTTTCTGTCCCCTGGGGCTGGAGAAAGACAGCAGCGTGTGGATGCTGTGCAGCCCTTGTGTGATAAGCTCAGTGCTCCCAGCAGATGTTGAGGCTGCCCTGTGTGAGCAGCACAGTGTGTCCACAGTCACAGCGACAGCCCCCAGAGCCTCTTGGAGCTGCCACTGTCATGATTATTGTGGGCAGAGGTAAGTCTGGAGAGGCTCTGGTATGTAGGCTGGATGCTTTGAGGCGAGATGCTCAAAATTCAAAGTTCAACTTGGTCACTGAAATTAAAGAAAATTACGGGCTGAATGTAAAAACAAACAAATAAAAAGCTGTGGGGAAAGATGATAAAGTAGAAACCTGGTCTTGCCCTTTTAATTTCAAATACATTGGAACTGATAGTTTGGAGAGATGTTCAAGACTGAGAATGAGAACAAGAGGATATGGTGAAAAACTTCTCTCTGAGTTCAGTCAGTGCTTTTTAAATGAAACTACTAAATGAAATTCAGAAGACACTGAACATTAAATATTCTACATCATGCTTTCTTTCTGAAGATAGTAATGAGGATTAGTCAGAACTCAAATTATAATGAAAGTAAAAATGTTTAGAGAATAATAGTTTCTTACATTTGTGCTATTTGGTGCTGGTTTAGGGCAAATTTTTTGTCCTGGTTTAGGGCAGATTTGGGAGAAAACCTCCAATGAGGCTCCCCTGGGAAGCAAACCCACATGGCCCTTTTCTCCTACCCCGCCAACCGGTTTGGGAAGAGATTTCTCTGAGAGAAGTGGAAAAAACCTGTTTATTTCACAGGCACAGCCCTACCCAGCACAAAAATGAACGATACCAAATTACAAAACCTCTCGCCGTTCAGAAAAGATGACAAATTTCAGAGGGTCTCTTTCCTGTGGGTGTTTGCTCTGTTATCAGTCCCTCTGGTGCTGGAAAATGCCGCTGCCCAGGCTGGGCTCCCGGTAGTCCACGGGTGCAAGCTCCCGGTGCTCCCCCGAGTCCCCAGTTCAGAGCAGCTTCGATTCGTTTCAGAAAAAGGGAAAGAAAACAGTCCAGGAAGACCTCTCTGCTCCGGCTAGTTGGAAAGCCAAGGCGATCTGTCTCTTGTTGTCTGTCTGTGCTGTAGTCAAAACTCCCGATGTGGGGGGAGCAAGTACAGTCTCTGATAACAGACTTGGTGCTTCTTTTCCACTCACTTTTACTCTTAGATGGAATTTTAAGAATACAAAACCTGTGTCTGGGTTAGGTGGACAAATGGGGATACAATTTAACATCATAATCAACCTAGGACAATCCCAAAGCTGTTATGTTCTATGGTTTGAAACCTTGTGCCTTCTGTGTACATGTTTGTGTAGTTATGGCATCAGGGTTTTTTTATGCTTTTATGCAGGCCTAAAGGTAGAAGTGACTCACTGTGGGACAATGAGAAGGAAGTACCGTGTCTGTAACGTAACAAGACGGCCTGCAAGTCATCAAACGTAAGAGGCTTTTTGTCAGAGCATGAAATGTGTGATAGTTTCACACTGAGTAACAGGACCTGATATTCCATTAATTTTGGGACAATGTTATTTGACAACTAATATTTTACTAACATGTCTGTCTTCTCAGCTTTCCTTTACAGCTAGAAAATGGCCAGACTGTGGAGAGGACAGTAGCACAGTATTTCAGAGAGAAATACAACCTCCAGCTGAAATACCCTCACCTTCCTTGTCTGCAAGTGGGACAGGAACAAAAACACACCTACCTGCCTTTAGAAGTAAGAGCCTTACTCTGATTGATCAGCTGGGTTTGGATGGGTTCTATCAGTTTGCAAAACATTAAGAATTTATGCTCTTTGCAATACAAATGTGTTCACAGGTTTACATGTTCAACCCTCTTAATTTCAGACTAAAGAATGTCTGTATCCTAAAGTGCTTTAAAGTGTAGAAATACAAGAAAGAACAGGAAGTTGCTTAAACATGTTGGGCTTGTGGTTTATAGTGACAGCAGACTGTGGTGTGTGTACAGTGTGATGTGATCTGAGTGCTTCTGATGTGAATCAATGCTTCTGATTTCCCCGTGCAGGTGTGTAACATCGTGGCAGGCCAGCGTTGTATCAAGAAGCTCACAGACAATCAGACATCAACCATGATAAAAGCGACAGCCAGGTCTGCCCCAGACAGGCAGGAGGAGATCAGCAGATTGGTGAGTGCCCCAATCCCAGCTCCATGGAACACTGGGCTGGATTATATCCATGCAGAACTTCCTAGTCTTTTCATTCCTCCTTGTCCTTTAGCTGAATAGATTTTAACTACATTTTTAATAGGATGTATTTAAAATGGCCTGCAATGATAGTATGATTACAGGCTCTTTCTTGCATTATTATCTCTACAACTAATTTACTGTGAAGAAACACTCAAAAAAATCCTTTAGAACGAACAAACTCCAAATGAGCACTTGCATAATGAAGGGAACAGAAACCATCTCATCCAATATATCTAATGGTAGTAATTGTTTTCATTTGGGATGGGTTGATAGTGCTGAGCAGTCAATTCTGAGCCTTTTTCAATGAAATTGTTGTAAGAACACTTCTGCAATGTTCCTGTTAGCCTATGGCTTGTTATATGGATTATAATCAGATAACATGTAAAATAACATGTACATTTCCATGTAACATGGAAAAATCTCTCCTAGGTGAGAAGTGCAAATTATGATGCAGATCCATTTGTCCAAGAGTTCCAGTTCAAAGTGCGGGATGAGATGGCCCATGTGACAGGACGTGTGCTCCCAGCCCCGATGCTGCAGTACGGAGGACGGGTGAGGCTTTGGCTTTTCCTCTGGTTTCCTTTTTGAGGAGTGATTTCTTGTACACCTTGACTCTACAGGGATCAGACTTTGAATAATAAACTCTTCTTTGTTATCCTGAAACTGCAAATAGCACTGGCTGCTTCTTTTTCAGTTGCTTGAGTGTCTGTTGCTTTTGTTTCCCCAGAATCGAACCGTGGCAACACCAAGCCACGGCGTGTGGGACATGCGAGGGAAACAGTTCCACACTGGGGTGGAGATCAAGATGTGGGCCATAGCTTGCTTTGCAACACAGAGACAGTGCAGAGAAGAAATTCTGAAGTAAGGCATGTTGTGGTTCAGGCTTTGGACTGTTCTCTTAATGGAGTGAAACATGAATGTAGGATTTCAATGAGCATTTTACCTGGGTTCAATGTGAGATATTAGGGTGAGAATCCGAACTGGTGTGCTTCTGTGCTGGAAGCTACAGTCAAAACACTGTACTGGGTACACTGTGGGGTGTTTGTCCTGTGACATCACTGTATATAGTCCCTTCTGACATCTTGAACAAAGTACTGAAGGTGTCTAGACTATTTTTTAACCCATTCTGGCCTGTGGCATTTCACAGCTGTACAGCCTTCACATAACAAACCTTTTTTTAAATGCTGCTTTAAAAGCTCTTTGGAATCATCCTCCTTTGATGGTTCTGTCCCTTTGTGCGTTCTCATGTACTGTTGCTACTGCAAAAATCCAAAAATCTCCTCTCTTCAGGGGTTTCACAGACCAGCTGCGCAAGATCTCCAAGGATGCTGGGATGCCAATCCAGGGCCAGCCCTGCTTCTGCAAGTATGCCCAGGGTGCAGACAGCGTGGAGCCCATGTTCCGACACCTCAAGAACACCTATTCAGGGCTTCAGCTCATCATTGTCATCCTGCCAGGGAAGACACCTGTGTATGGTAAGGGCACACCTCTGTCTGCACCTGTTATGTCAGGTATCATTTGGAGAAATCTGCTGCCCAGCATATGTTAAAAATCACTCAGAACCATCCCTTAAGTATTAGAAACCACTGTTTTGTGTTGGAAGATAAATTGGAAGCAGGTCTGAGTATGCAGATAAGTTAGAAGTTACTGCAGAGTATGTACTCTGAAGTTATTGTGACTTAGCTAAGATAGAAATGCAGCAATAACCTTGAATGGACTCAAGTTGTCTCCTTGTATTTGCTTCCCAGCGGAGGTGAAGCGCGTGGGAGATACACTGCTGGGAATGGCCACACAATGTGTTCAGGTCAAGAACGTCATTAAAACATCTCCACAGACCCTCTCAAACCTGTGCCTGAAGATTAACGTTAAACTAGGAGGAATCAACAACATCCTTGTACCTCATCAACGGTAAGACTCTGGAGATTGCGTTGGGTTTTCTTTTAACAGATGTGGTTACATTTGCTGTTTAGCACCCAAAATTTAAATGTGGCCAAGTTTTAAGTTAAAATAGTCTTCTGATAATAGTATGTGGTATTTGAAGTAGAATTAAATTCCTTCCAGCACAGGCTCGGAGTGGTGGTTGGTCTGTGCATTAGGTCTTCAGCCAAGATTCTTGTCAAATGTTTGATCACTATCAAAGCTGAAATGAGGAACAGTTGTGTGAGGAAGAATATTTTAAAGGCAGTGTAAGACCATCCTGGTGCTCAGATACTGGAGAACAGTGTAATGTGTATGCTGGTGCTATAGCTCAGTGGTGCCCAGGGGACCCCCAGGGCCTCTGAAGCCCCTGGCTGTGCCACTCCACTGAAGGCCTGAGACTGCTCCCCACCAGAATCATGCCCCAGTTCTGGCAGTGTGTTTGCAGTGTGTTTTGGGCTCTGCTGGGGAGGGTTCCAAGTTCACCTCTTGTGCACAAAGATCCCATTGCTGAGCCTTGGCCCAGGTACCTGATAAGGCTGAGACACAAACAACCCCCACAGTGAGTAATGACCTTGCGGCAGCTCTTCAGCTACAAGTGTGACTTAGCACTTTTTTCTTTTTGAAGACCTTCTGTGTTCCAGCAGCCAGTGATCTTTTTGGGAGCTGATGTCACTCACCCTCCAGCTGGAGATGGGAAGAAGCCTTCCATTGCTGCTGTAAGTTTTATTAAGTTTACATGGTATTTTTTTCATCTTGAGTAAATGTTAGAACAGTAAATGCAACTCATGGACTATATCTGTATCAAATACTTTTCAGGGTTTATGCCAGTTCTTTGTACAGATTCCCAATGACATTAAAAACCATGTATTTAAAAGGAAAAAACTGCCTGATACTTCAGAGTGGTTCCTTAGCTCTTTAATTTTTAAATCAAGGTAAAATGGCATTGTTAAATAATATATTTCAGCAGAAATACTCTCAAGGAAATAACACAGCTTGGTGACATTAGCTAGTAACATTTTTTGTCTTTTTAAAGGAGAAAAGTGTAATTAAAGGCCTGATTTGGCAGAATTTTTTTTGATATTTCTTACCTTTTATGTTGGTACAGTCCAGGAACTCAAGGTGGTGATTGGAGGCTTGGTCAATCCTCTCCTACTTCGTCCCCTTGGTATTTTAGTTGTCATTGATTGCAGTTATGGAAACTGCATTTGTGTTTAACTAAGGGAGGTTTCTCTCAGTGTAAAAGGTGAGAAAACATCACAGAAAAAAAAGTCTGTCTGGATTATAAAACTATGCCATAGTGAGAAGACAAATTCTGCAGGTGCATTTCAGGATGCTTGGGGGCAAAAGGTGTTAAACCTGTACCAAATACAAGTTCCTGTTGAAAGTGTTACTGTGGTTGTTGTCTAGCACAAATATCTTGTACTTGCTGCTCTTGGCTTTTTTGTTTTTAATTGTTTTGGTATAGATTTGATCTTGAAGCCCCTTCCCTGCTGCACTCTCCCTGCAGGTTGTAGGCAGCATGGATGCTCATCCCAGCCGGTACTGTGCCACGGTGAGAGTCCAGCGGCCCCGGCAGGAGATCATCCAGGACCTGGCCTCCATGGTCAGAGAGCTGCTCATCCAGTTCTACAAATCAACACGGTTCAAGCCCACCCGTATCATCTTCTACAGGGATGGGGTCTCTGAGGGACAGTTCCGACAGGTTGGTTCAGTTTCTTGAAGGTTTCTGTTACTCCGTAATAGTTGCAGGTCTTGTTTTGTACTGTTTGAGTTGCTTACATTTACACAAAATAATTGAGACTTTTAAGGAGAGAGATTTTTTATCTTGTTGGGTAAGAAGAGTTGCAGCTGTTTTCCTGTCTGGGAAGGAGAAGTCTACAAATTTGGGAAACCACATATCTCTAAGTACTTTCTGAGATTACCAGCTGTGTGCTAAAGTTGTGCCTACTGTTAACTACACCAAGTTAGGTGGTGTATATAGGATAGAATGGAAAGAAAACCTAAATTCTTCTGTTCTTGTGCTTGTAGGTTTTGTATTATGAACTGCTGGCCATTAGAGAAGCCTGCATCAGTTTGGAGAAGGATTACCAGCCTGGAATAACCTACATTGTGGTGCAGAAGCGACACCATACACGGCTGTTCTGTGCTGACAGAACAGAAAGGGTAATCACTGCCCTCTGAGGAGCCTTTTGGGAAAGCTTCATGTCAAGCTTTTAGGCTGCTGGAGAAAATATTAGCATGGGCTTCTGTCCTTCTGGTTGAATGTGCATGCAAGGAGGTGTTGATTTGATAAAATGGGGCCTCAAATTGAAAAATCATTGACCTTAAGTATGTTAAAAACCCTCACAACCTTTCATTGGAGCTAAAGTCCATGTGACTACTTGGAACCAATCTCTAGCAGTTGTAATAGAAGAAAGTACAAAATGGTGGAACCTTTTTTCTGAGTTAGTCAATCCAAACTGAAGCTGACAACTCTAAATACAAATATCTGTGCAGCTCTTCAGTCTGAGCCAGAAAGTTCTGATGCGCTGGAGGTGCAGTGTTGTGTAAAGTGCTGGAGAGCCATCCAGTGTCCTTGTCAAATCTCCGAGGCTGATGTAGTGGCACGTTCCACACAGTTCTGTGGCACTTCATGTGCTGAAACCTTGCCAGTGGTGAATAGAAGCTTGCATTTTTCATTACAGTTGAGCTGTTACAAACAGCTGAGGCCACACTTACCAAACCTCTTCTCTAGGTTGGACGCAGTGGCAATATTCCAGCTGGGACAACTGTAGATACAGACATTACACACCCCTACGAATTTGATTTTTACCTCTGTAGCCATGCTGGAATACAGGTATGGTCGCTTTGTGTAAGTAAATGTGAATTTAGAACACATTGTTTTTCTCCTTTTTGTGACACCTGATTACAGTTATTTAGCAGGGAAATGTTCTTTTAGCTTGGTTTTATCTGAGATAAAACATTTTTGTGGGACTTGGAGAATGATTTGCTTAAGAGGTGGTCTCTGCTACATGTTTAAATTTGCACTGATGGTAAGTGGTGCTTTTTAAAGTTTGTGTTTAAAGAAGCCACTTTATTTTGTAACATTATTTCTGAAAAAAAAGATTTCAGCTTTTATCAGACTCTTGCTTAAAATGTAAAAAGAAATTTGTTCTGTAGATTTTTATCATGTGAGTCTGACCGCATTGTCATCAGTTTTGTTTAGATTGGCTGGGCATTACTTCTTTTCCAGTTTTGAATAATTTCAGTGGGTTTTTTGTCAATCTTTACATTGTGTCTGAGGAAGCTGGTTTTGGCCCCTTGGAAAAAGAAATTTATTGAAATTGCAGCTCATTGTGTTTAATATAGCAAAGCATAAACAACCTCAACTAAATTGATACTTCAGGTGTATTTGTTTTAAAAAGAGAGACTTTTAGCTTGGCTAAAGCACAACTATTTACCCAATTCAGGTGCACTGTAAGATTTAACTTGAGTTTCTAGTGTTCATACTTGCAATTAGGGTGCTCAGGAGCTGGAGGGATGTAAAAGCACTGGTTATTTCTCTGAGATGTTTCTCTGTGAGAAACAGTTTAATTGAAGGTAGGTAAAAGATGCTGTAATTGTGGTTTAGTCATGTTGGGAGCAGATGCTGATCGCTGAGGGTTATGTAGAAGGGGTTTTATCCAAGCAAGAACATTTAGAGCAATATAGTCATGTATATGTTAGACTTACTCATCTGTAAATACATTTAGGCCTGACATAAAACTGAACTTGCTTGGCTGCTGTTATGTAGGAGCTCACGCTAGATAGTCTGGCCCTTTCTGAACATCAAAACCTGGCTTGTTTATGGAAATCCAGAGAAGTGACCCTCCATCCCCATCTCTGCAGGGAACCAGCCGTCCCTCCCACTACCATGTCCTGTGGGATGACAACTGTTTCACAGCAGATGAGCTGCAGCTACTGACGTACCAGCTGTGCCACACATACGTGCGCTGCACCCGCTCCGTCTCCATCCCCGCGCCTGCCTACTACGCTCACCTGGTGGCATTCAGAGCACGCTACCACCTCGTGGACAAGGAACACGACAGGTAAATCCCAGACTGTGCTCAGGGTTTAGTCCCTGCTGCTCTCCTCTACTGTCAGGCCTAAAGACACCTGAATACAGGCGGTTCCTGCTGGTCTTGCACTTAGTTTTCGTTGCCTCTAGGACTGATGTTAGATCATCGCTCCTGGCAGCTGCTGCTCTACATCAAACCAGTGTGGGTTGGTGGATTTTAATGAATAACACTCAGATTAAAAGAATTCAGCTACTGAAGTATTTAGTTATGACTCTGACGTGGTCTGAGGGAATCAAGCCATGGATTTAGTTTTTTTGCTATAGGATCAGAGTAGTCATGAATGAACCAAATGTTAAGTGCTTCCACTTATCTAACTCTGTACGTCAGGAATATTTTATAACCTTCAAGCCATCAGTGTATTTATAAAAAGCTTATTTTTAGCTGAACAAGCTGAGTAGCCATGGTGAAGAGATTTGTCAAAAGCTTCAAGGTTGCTGGGTGAACACGAGTTGATATTTCTCAATGTCCAGTTCTGACACTCATGCTGTGTTGGTGAAGGGTCTGGAAAGTCAGTCCTTTGGGTAGCAGCTGGGGGGGCTCAGCCTGGAGAAAAGGAGGCTCGGGGGGACCTTCTCAGTTGTAGAGACAGGAGGGTGCAGCCAGGGCTGGTTGGGCTTCCAGGTAACAAGGACAAGTCATGGGGAAACAGCCTCATGCTGTGCCAGGGGAGGGTCAGGTTGGACATCAGGAGGGATTTCTCCACAGAAAGGAGAAATTTGCATTGGAAGGGGGCTGCCCAGGGAGGTGGTGGAGCCCCATCCTTGCAGGTGTTCAAGAACAACTGGACATGGCACTCAGTGCTCAGGGCTGGGTGATGCGGTTGGGATCAATCACAGGTTGGACTTGATCTTAGAGGTCATTTCCAGCCTCAGTGATTCTGTCAAAGAGATGCAGAAGCAGCTTTTTGATCCAAATTAATACAATTTACAGCCCTGCCTGTCTCTCCCTCGTTCCCTGCAGTGCTGAAGGGAGCCACGTGTCAGGACAGAGCAACGGGCGAGACCCGCAGGCCCTGGCGAAGGCTGTACAGATTCACCAAGACACCTTACGCACGATGTACTTCGCTTAAGTCAATGACCCGGGAGACACTCACAGAGAGGAGAACTGAGAACTTAAGCCACATACAATGTATGTTTCCAGGGGGTTGGTTTAGGGGCTGTGCCTCCCATCGTGCTGGAGCTGACGCTGTGCAGGGGCGAGAGGCTCACCCTTAAATTGACACAAGGAAGATTGTTTACTTCATCCAGGAACACAGCACTATTATGCAATATGAAACCAGCCAACTGCTTTTTTGGGGCGGGCTCCTGTGGGAAGCACCGCCATAATTTTTTTTAATTATTATTTCTCGTAGTTTAACCCTCTTCTGCCTTTACCTCAAGTTGCTCGGCAGCACAACTATTGTTGCAAAAAAAATAAGTAATAATAAACTAAAATCTGTTGTGTAATTTAAAACAAAAAACAAACCACCTTTTAGGAACAATCACAGTGATTGTTTGGAGAAGGGAAGTGTGCAAAAAAGAAAATAAGTTTTTAAACCCCATGCATTGAGGAATCTTTCTCTCAGTATTGCCATCGAGCATTCGAATGTGTGAACATATCCAAGTGCATTGGAATGCAACACTAGCTAGGAAGCAGTGAGTGGGGGAAGATGTTTTGCACACTAATCCAATAATTTGAACCTAATTTAGCCAACGGCTGCCTTTGTGTCTTTTCTCACAGCTTTGGAGTTCCCAGCTCCAAGAGTTCCCTTTCAAAAGCAATCCAAGAAGCTCGTGGTTCATGTGCAGGCAGTAGTGACCCAACTCTTCTTGCTCCCTGGGGGAATTTACTAAAGCTGCTGTTTTACCTAGTCCAAAAGTTTCAATTTTTTCCTATCTGGCGAGTCAAATCTGTTGAAGCTTCATGTAAGATTCGATGTCCCAGGTTTTCTGGGATGACATACAGTAATCACCAGAACTGAAACTTTAGAGCTAAGGTCTTTTTGGAAAAAAAAGAAACCTGCTACTTTACTTGCTGCCTCTCACACCTTAATGTGATTCATATGTATGTGTGTTTGAAGTTTAGCTTCCTTTTGTTTCTTTTATATTTATTAGAATAATAATAATGCTTTAATTTAATTATTACAGAACATATGGTCAACAGCAACTTTTATTTTTTAGAAATGTAATCATGTTTATTTTTAAAAAAAAGAAACTGACAACTTGTTTTGCTATCTTTTAGTGCAATAAGCATTCTAAAGAAAAACTGTGTCCATTGAGCTGTACTGAAGCACTGTCTGTACCACGGACTGTGGGAGAATGGACACCTCCAGGATTTTAAAAGGACAAAGTAAAAGCCTTAATTTTGAAAGGAAAGTTTTATAGTCAGAAGGAATCTTGAATTTTCCTTTTTTAAATCAAAAAAAATACAAAAAATGCTTCTAGACTTCTGCAAGCTTTACTTGTTGCTGCAGTCTTTTGATTTAACAAAGGAATTGGCCTTATTTTTGGCTTTGAAATGTGGAGCATATTTGAATTAAATGGACAGGGTTTTGTATTAAGAGCTCAGTTTTTACATGCTTAGTTAAACCTATTTGACATCAGTAAAATGTCTGGAACTAATAAAAGTTTTTAGGCTTTTTTCCTCTTTGATAGTGACTTTCCTTTTAAAATTAAGTTATTGGTAACTTCATTTCACTTTGCAAATAAAGAGGGCTGGGATAGTTCTAACATGTTAAATTACTGAAATGTGAAACAAACCAATGGGACTCTTTCATTCCACTTTAAAACCAATGTTTAAGATGTCAGAGACGAGCGTTTATTCAACAAGGGGACTGGGTAGTTTTGCACTTTGTAAACTTGTGAACTGCATTTTTGACTGTTTTTATTTGCACTGGTTCATAGTATATTTACTGCAGCTGTTTGTATGGGCATTGCTGTGATCCCAGCCCTCCCGACCTCCACCTGCTCTCACATGAAAACCTGGTTGGTCTAAGTAGCTTCTCTCCTCATTCTCAACAAATCAGCTGTTTGCCAATATACTGTGTTTTGAGCCTAAAATCTGAGCCCATTTTGCTTCACCAGGCATGAACCCCCTTTTTTCTGCCAGAAAAACCAAGTACTGTATTTTGTGTGTTTGTATATTGTATGAAAATGTCCATAGTGCTGTTCACAACACTGTCTGCAAGAGCTTTACTAACAGCTGATGTAGATACCTATTTTATCTCTCAAAACCAAGGAAAATAATGTAAAATACTAGTTTGGCAAAGCTAAAATTGCACTGGAAACAGTGGTGGGGGTGGGCATGACTGGGGTGCTCATAGGGGAGGTGGGGGTGGCTGGGGGGCTCAGCAGGGCCCCAAGGGGTTGGGGGCCCCCAGAGCCAGGGGGTCCCAGCTCAGAGTGCCCTGTCCCTGCGAGTGCCTTCGGACACACGTGGTGCAGGGAGGAGGCTGCAACCAAGTCCTTTGAGTGAGGTGGTTTCTCAGTGAGTCTCTGAGATGTTTTTTCCAGTCTGTGGCCTGACACTTTTCTCCTAAAGCTCTCTCAGTAGCAGAGCCGTTTGTAAAAGGTTCAGCTTAAGCTTTATACAGAAATTTCTTTTGCAACAGAGAACTTTTTTTGTTAAAGAAAACAATTTTACAAAGAGTTCTTGTGGACTTCTGGCATTTAGCTGAAAATTCCTTTTTACAAAGCCTTCTAACTCTCCTTTCAAAGCTGCTTCTCATCCTGCCCACGCTCGGTGACTCGGATTTGAGAAGCTTTTTTGCTCCCTACTTTCACCAAAAACTAAAGAAACTTCATTGGCAAAGTGACTTCAGTTTTCAAGGTAACATTGTACCTGGTTTTCATGTGAAGAGTATTTGGAAGTTTTAATCTCTCCTTAGTTTTGCAAATATCTTCGTCAAGTGCCGATACTTTGTATTACGATATCAAGTTACTGACGTTGTGAGGGCCACACATTTATGACGCTGTAGCTGCTATATTTATTTAAATGGAGATGGACAATTACTGCACTAAGGAATGAGGAGAAAAGCAAGGAATCAAGGTTAGTTAGATATCTTGGGTTTTTTTCAAAAGAGAATTAATGGTGTGAAATATCAAGTGTAACAAAGGGTGCTGTCATTTTAACTGAGATTAAATAGCCAGATATTCTTCTTTTGTTTAAAAACATATATATTTTGATGTTTGCAGTTTGGGGGTGGGGGGTCGGGATAAATGGTACCTCATCTGTGGTGGCAGTTTCCAGTATATTTTCAGAGTATATGGATTTCTTTTATTTTTGTACCTGCTCTCCTTGAAAAAGAAAAAGAAAAAAAAATCTCAAATTTTATGTGCTGTTTGAGGAAATCTTGAGTGGCACAGCAGATCCCCCTCTCCGGCTGGGAGCTGGCTGTGGATAGTCCAAAGAGGGTTATGGGCACAGGCTGATGGCTCTTCTTGTTTTGCAGACACCGGCCTCGGGTTTCTGCCTGTGGAGAAAAGCAGTTCCCGTCTCCTCAGACACTGCATTGAGACCTCACTTGTACTGAACAAGTGCCACTAAGTGCTCCCATGGTGGGGGCAGCCCCAGGGTATCACCGAGCCCCTCCTCATGCAGTCAGCCCTGCCCAAACCTCCCACCTGGCCACTCTAGATCCAGGGCTGGAGAGAATCATAGAATGTTTGTGGTTGAGGTGTTAAACTCGCGACATTTGCCAACAGGAGGAGTGACTCCACTGTAAGTCGCCTTTTTCCCTTTCTAGGGACCTGAGCCGTGGCCATTTGACTCAGGATCGCTGTGTCACTGTTCCGTGTGTCATCTGGTTACACGTGTCCAAAGGTTATTTTTATAGGATTCATTCCAGTGTTCTTTTGGGAGTTTGGCCACAGAAATGGTTTTCAGGAGTAAAATGGGTTTCTGGAAGTTGTCAGTCAAATTATTTCAAGATGCTCTTGGTCCTAAATGATTTTCACTTCTTTATGTACAAATACTTGTCCTATAAAATGCTCAACATGAGATACCATGTAGTCTACTGTAAAAATTCCAGCTACAAATACTGGTTTTCTACTAGTCTTAAAGTTCACTCTGGTGAAATTCCAAGCTCAAGCTTGAGGCCTTGTTTTTTTTTCTTCCCCCTTTTCTTATACTTTCTTCATATCTTGTCCACTTTTGGTATTTTCCCTGTTTTGTGAACTGAGGGTTTAGAACCTTATTCAAAGCACTTTTATAACTAAGGAATCAAAAGCTCAGATTATGTATGTTGGACCTGTAAATTCAATTTTCAAACGTGGTCGTTTCTAAATGGCCATCGTGGTCTCTGGTCAGGCCGGGCAAATGCTCTGTCCCTTTCAGTGCTGTGGAGTTTCATGGCTGCTACTGGCAGGTTGATTTGATCTAGTGAAAAATTCCATAGGGTTGTCAAAGGGAAAGATTTCTGTCTGTCTTTTCTACCCAAAGATGGTACTTTAGGTTGATGCTGTGTGTTCGGAATATCATTTTTGGTTTGGCACATGTTGAAATCAAACTTCACTTAGCCAGTTCACTCCTTGTTTTTGTAAAATATCGTGGTTAGAGCTTGAGCTCGTTGATGCTTTCTGCTGGTAGAAGATTTTGTACTTTCTGTAGCTGAGGTATGAGCAAGATTGATACAGGATCCTACATCTTACTTCCCAGGCAGAATCTTAAATTTCCGATCTTCATGACACCCAAATTGTTGTCCCCTGAGTAGACAAAGGTGCATGTGGAGAGGAAGTAATTGTAAGGGAGAGGCGTTCAAGGGAAAATATCAAAGCATTGGTTTGGCAAGAATGAGAGTGTTGGGGAGACTCCATCCACTTTCCATCCCACTTGCCCTGGCCTTTTACATCCTGTCTGAGGTACCCCCTCACCTGACATGGGTCAGGACCGTAGGGTCCTTTTCAAACAAAGCAGTTCCACTGTTTAAAACTTGGAGTGACTTTTATTTTTTTTAAGCAAGACAGTCCTCAGAAAGTGCCTTTTTAGAAGATGGTGCTGTAGATTTTTATTTTCCAGTTGTACGTGGCTGCAAATTTAAGATAAATTATTGAAAATGCCAAGTGTTTGATGGTATCTTTTAGGTACTTTCAAGCATCAGTTTCTCTGAGTCAGGACCAAGAATGACCAGGAAGGTGTTTTCCTTTGGAGGGAGAGGCATTGAGGAACGATCACCAAATTCAGCTGGTAGGCTGTAGTTAGGTTTGGTTTGGTCTATGTGATTTACCTCTTCATATTGAGGGGGCTGGGGGTTTGGGGTGTGGGAGAAGCCGTGGGGACATAACTGGTGCCGAGAGGAATCCATACCTCCCGAAGAATATCTTCTCTTAGGGGAAGCACATTCCCAAAGATGGAGACAAACTGAAGGGTGTCTTTGAAAGATGTCTTAAGGATGGCCTGGGAGATGGTTGGTCCTCACATGGCTTGTGTGTGTTCAGGATGGGTCAGTGGGTCTTCTGATTGCCAGCTGAGATCTGGATGGGAGCAGCTTGATGTCTGGGCAATGCCACAGAGGGGGTGGGTCCATGGTGAGTTTGGTGAGCGTTCCTGCAATCAGGAAAAGCTGTAGACTAGACTATTAAACACTGCACCTCAGTAACCTTGTAATGCTGCATAAAGTAATAATAATAGCAAAGTTGTGCTTTGATGACACTGTAATGTGCTTGCACATGCCTGCAAAAAACACTTCCCTTTCTTTTGGTATTGGTCTGAATAGCAGTTATGGGACTTTTCTTTTATGATGAGCCTTGTCCTTTGTTGTGGTGTTTCTATATATTTATTGGTGGTCTGTGTGCAGCTCAGTCTGTGTGTCTGCTAAGTCTGTGTGTCTGCTCTGTGTGTTGCTTTTAACACTTATTTTTAGGCAGGAGAAGTTTCTGAGTGTTTTGGTTTTCTTCTCCAAAGAAAGTTGGCTTAACCAGTTGTGTTTGAGAGGAGACAATTAACCCGCTTGCCATAGACAAGTGCTTGCAAGGTACCTTGTTTCTCTACAACTAGAATGATTTTGTGCATTTTATTACTGTTTATAGTGTTGGGCATTCAAGATGTGGAATAACTTGATGTCAGGATATTTTTAAATATCAGGAGCTTAGCCACAGAACTCACTGAGTAATTCCAAGTGGTCTCTTTGCAGGAATATGTTCATGTCCAGATTTTGTAGGAGCAAGCAGAACTTCTGGCATAGTCAGCAAAATACATGGGGTTCAGAATCCCAGCACTGGGCAATGCCCTTGCTGAGTTGCTCACACCTTGTTCAGGGGATGCTGCAGCTCCCCAGGCACAAGTTGACTCTCTGCTCTGCAATTTCTTCTGATTAAAGTTTGAGACATGATCCAATGTCTCTTGTAGCTTGTACCAACTTTCTTGTCTTATTGCAGTGCCCAATGCCACTGTGTTGGTATTTAAGCTTGCCATGATGTTCAATTATTTTATATTTCCAATTTCTCAATGTTATTAGGCTGGGGTTTAGAAAGCATTTTTCAGTCTAAATTCTGAGCCAAAACTGTGTCTCCTGACCCTTTTAGTTGTAGCTGTTTCTATCTTTTAGACTAAAAAGGGCCAAAAACCTTGTACCATCAGCTTGTTTGCAGCAATATTCTCCATCTCCTCCCCTGTCTGTCAACCAGCTGCTTTGTTTCATTTATACTGGATCTGTATATTCCTTCATACTGAACCTGTTGAGATTTAGAAGGAAAGTTGGTGCCTTTTCTTTCTATCAAAAGGAATGAACTTGCACCTGATAAAGCAGTTTTTTCTGTTGGACACAAATCTCTTGCCTTGGTGTCCATGAGCTGCCACATGGGAAGTTAATTCTAGTAGAAGTGTTTCTGTTGCTGTTGTTGGAGGGTGCATGATGGTTTAAAGTATCCAAATTAAATAAGAGCTAACAAATCACTAAAAATAGACATTATTAAAATACTTTAAAATTTAAAAAACAAAAACCCAGCAAACCAAAACACAACAAAGGAGCAGATGCAGGTGGACAGGGAGGACCTTCTCAAGGAGATGGAGAACCTGTGGGACATTGAGATCCTGTGGCTGTTGGGACAGGTCTACAAGGGAAAGAAAAAAGGTGGAAGAGGCTGAAAGGGCAGACTCAGAGTAACAGAGTGCAGTAGGAGTTATTCAGACTTTAAAAATTACCAAGTGGGAAAATCAAAACAGAATATTGATGCTAATGAAGAAGCAGCAGAGCCTCCTTTGCCTCCTGTAGGAAATGAAAAAGCAAAACTTGACAGTTGGTATTTTCCTTCAGTACCCTTCAGTAATTAAAAAGGCCTGTAAGAACGATGGGAGTGAACTTTTAGGAGGGCCAGTTGCCACAGGATACGGGGTGATGGTTTTAAACTAAGGGAGGTCAGTTTGAATTAGATTTAAGAAGTTTTTTACAATGTGTGTGATAAAACACTGGCACAGGTTGCCCAGAAAAGCTGTGGCTGCCCCATCCCTGAAAACATCCAAGCTGTCAGGTTGGCTGGGGCTTGGAGCAACCTGGTCCAGAGCTGCCAGGTCACAGCAGGGGGATTTGTCTGGATGAGCTTTAAAAGATCCCTTCCAACCCAAATTACTCTATTATTCTCTGACTGATAATTCAAAAACTAATATATGAGGGGAAAAAGCATGTTCCTGTATATTTTTAAGGGTGCCTGTTCTTCTCCAGGACTGTGCTGCAAGCAGGTGGCAGTGCCTGTGACAGCTCCCCCCTGAAATCAAACTGTGGTTTTATCCAAACCTTGGAATCCCTTACTTGGGTGAAACAGATGCAACTTCCAGTGGATCCACTGGTTCAAACAGCAGTGACCCAAGGGAGTTGTGATTTTCAAATTTGTGAGCAATATGTGGCCCTTCTATACAATACAGATGCCCTGAGAGATTGCTGGTTACCTGGAGGTGTACCCGACTCCCAGGAACAGGAGCAGGCAGGTGTAGAGGTCATTTTGCTGTAGCACTGCAGTTGCTCTGCTTTTACTCAGCTCTTACCTCCCCATTCCCTCAACAGGGTCTTTCTCCCTCCACTGCCTGTATGGAATTAGCCATGTTGAGGCTGCTTTGACTGAGTGGAGCACAGATCAGTTCTGGATGTGAGAGTGGGATGGTGAAAAAAGCCTGTAGAAACAAAGGACTGGGTAGGACGTGGGTGGGTGTCAGGTGAGCTGTGATCAGCTCACACCTTTCAGGGACATTGATGGGGACATCAGACATGAGCTTGAGTATCCTGAACTTTTTGTGTTGGACTTGAACTCACTGAGAGCAAGTATGTGCCTTTTTCTGACCAGGAACAGAGCTGGAAAAACCTGTACTTGCATTGGTAGGATGGTTAGTATTTTTCTTGTTTTTAAAGCTCAAAGTCCTTGGTCAGACTTGGATTTCTGTTGAATTACTTAATCAAAGCAAGCCCTGAATTATTTGTGAATTAGAACTACCCAGAGAGGAGAAGCTTTTAAAATAAGTGGTTTCTGGAGAGTAATGTCATCAAATAAACCTACTTCCTGGTAGACTTGCAATTTTTTAAAATAAAATTTAACCTTGATATGTTTATCTAATGAGAATCATTAATTCTGCCTTTATTTGAATGTTGCCTGTCCAGTGATGTCCTCACTCTTTACCATGCTCCTGCAGCTTTCCATACACTCCATTGCCTCTCCCCTTTCCACCCACATGGAGGTTGCAGGGACATGGGGGAATGTTGTCCAGTGAATGTCAGGGAGCAGTGCAAAGCTCTGACTCGGTGGGAACGTGGAGGTGAGGATTAAACATCACAGATAAGTTCAAAAAGGAGTTTGCCAGCAGCAGGGGGGTGGCTGTGTCTGGGAACAGAATCGTGTGGTCACTTGGGTGTGGAAAGAGGAACAATCCCCCATCCTCTGACACCAGATCCCCATTGTAGACACTGCACTGTGCAGAAGTAGGCACCTGTGTGCTTAGATGCCAGTTTGGGCTTTAAGCTGCTAAAAAAAGTGGGTTTTCAGACCAAAATGGAAGAGCTTTTCCCCCAAGTTCTCTTTGAAGCTGTTTTGAGACATTGGTAAGCTGGCCAGCCAGGAGTTCTGGAATCAGCTGTCTCTGAAGCAGGTTCCCTTTCTGACCTGGGGGAAACAATTCTGCCTCATTTATCATCTAGAAAATGTTTGTGATGATTCATGTCACCTTATGAGAGTAAGTTACTAGGTAATCTGAGGGTGAACCATGTCATGACAAGGTGAACTCATGATATAAACCCGTGCAATTCTTGCATGTTTGCATCTTCCAGTGAATCCAGTTGTTTGGAGCCCATTCTTGCTGGGAGCTGGAGCTCTTGCCTCCCATCCCATTGCAGCTCTGCCCAAGACTGAAGCCCCTTGGGGTCAGTCCCATGTTTGCCATCTTGCTTTCTTTAAATGAACCCATTTGTTGTAAAACAGATGCTCAGAGGGCAAGTTTGAAATTAAATGGGTTTTTTAAATTACAGTTGTTTTTTTTTTTATTGCTGAGAACTACACAGGTCTTTCAAATGCATTTGGCAGTTGGAAAATTAATTCTGTAACACTATCTAGCAACACAAAAATATGGCTGTATGTTGAGTTTAGGGCCATGCTTGCCCATAAATCATAGATCCACAACCCATTTCAGTATAGGTGTGCAAAAGTTAGTTTTTAAAATAGTTACTAATAAACTTTCATTTTGCTTACACTTGCAAATCACTTAAATATCTTCAAAACCAGTTTCTTTGGTAGGAAATATATGTCTTGGTAGGTAGTGTCCACTCAGTTGTAATAGCAAAGTGATGCCCACTTGAGCAATGCTGAATTTAAAGAACTTTTGGAAGTTTTGGAACCTGATGGTGTTCCAGCAGAGTGAAAACTTGAGTATTGCTCCAGAAGTAGTGAGGATAATTGAACACCAACAAAACTTGGTGAGAGGAAGAATGCCAGAGATGGAGTTTGGCTTCTGGCAACTTTGCAGTGCACAATGGCTTCTTCTGGGTACTCGCTTTTGTGCATCACTTCTCTCCTGTGGCTGTAGTGTTTACTTTTTTTTAAATGTGATTTCTGTTTTTCAGTGAAATCTTCTCATTTTTGCAGTTTTCAGTGTTGAACCTCACCTTGAGACAACTACATGTTTTCCTGTAGAAAAACCTGCTTCTAGCTCATTGTGTTTGGTATCTGTTTGCAGGCAGATGTGGAAAGTGAGCTGCAGCACAGCAGTGGGGCAGGCAGAGTGAGTTTTGAGTCAGAAATGTTGATTTTACAGGCACTGGTGTACAGATCAGTGTTCCAGGGGAGCAGTGACACTTTGGGCTTGCAGGGTATGGACCCTCCTGCCTGATGTTCTTTTCTTTTCCCTTGGTATAAGTAGTTCAGCTCCCCAGGTTGCCTCATGATGGATAAACGGTGCTTGATGGGGAAAAACTGGGCTGTTCACCTGGCTGGAGGTCCGTGATCATGGACAAAGACATTGCCTGTCAGCAGGTGTTACTTCAGAACTTTCACAGTAATTGGTAACTTTTGGTTATGAGCCAATATTAAAGGATTTTCAGAAGGTGGCCCAGGTGGCATTGTGTGTGCCATAAACATCACTGGCCAGTGAACTGTGTTAGTTTTGGAGACTGCTGGAAACAATGTCACACATAGAAATTTTGTGTATTTAACACCATGTGTTTAAATTGTTTTAAAAAAGTCATGCTGTTTGGGATTCTTTTTCTGAATGAAATTCTAATAAACCAGTCCTCGTGGATTGATCCTCTCCCATGTGTCTGCTCTTTCTCATATGCTGGTAACTGCTCCCCTGTTTTGGTGTCCCATTGCTTCGGCAGGAACACGAATGTGTTCCCACCATGAAGGTCCTGGGGGCTGTCGAAGCAAAAGGGAAATGTTTCAAGAGTAAAGTAGAGCTGTGACTTGAGACATTGCACAAATAGATTGTAGATGGATGGCAAACAAACTGGTAAAAGCCTTTATTTTTACTTAACCATCTTGACCATGTGTGCCTCTTTGTACCGTGGGCTGCAGCTGTGCGGGGTGGGAGGGAACGTGTTGGTGTTTGAGATGTACTTGCTAAGCAGAAGCCGTGTCCTCTGCCCCTTCTCCCTTTCCGGAAAAATTGTTCTTGCCAAAATTTTCTACCTGTTGCAAGAGTTGCTTTCCTTCCAGCACAGTAAAATGTCGACTTCTCTCACTGTTCCTTCCCTCTCGTAGGCATCTGTAACCTCTGTACGACTGTGTATAGGACACAGCAGTCATCGATCTCTGCTGGCTATAGATACCATCAACTTGCGTGTATTGTAAACAAACTGTATTCATTTGAAAAATAAATTTTTTTTGAAATGCACGTGTGTGAGACTATTTATACTTGCATCATTTTGATTTATTCCCAAAGCAAGGAGCAGATGGAAGTGTTGGTCTGGGTTGGGGAAATGTGGACAGAGGCACGCCAGGCGCATCTAAGGAGAGAAAGCCATTTACTTTTGGTCTACTTTGTATTTTAATGCCGTTTAACTAAACTTAAAAAAAAAAAAAAAGGCAAGAGCTTGTCGAAGTGCCCACATCCTGGGGCAGGATGGCTGCTGTGGAAATGAGAAAGGGCTCTGGAAGTGGACACCCCCGGTTCCTTCCTGCTTTTATGGGCCATTTCGTGGGATTTTTTTAAACCATATTATTTTGCGCCGATTTGGGCGCTGCTTTGCTGCAGTTTGCGGTGTCCCTGTCATCGACACCCGCCCAAGAGCCGCCGCCGCACCCGCCGGGGCCGCCCGGCAACGGCCCCGCGCGAGAGCGGGGAACGGTGAGGGGACAGCGGGGATCGGCCGGGAACGGTGAGGGAAGAGGGGAGACGAGGGGATCGACCATTAAAAGTGAGAGGAAAGTGGAGGTCATCTGGGAACGGTGAGTGGAGAGGGGGAAAATCGGCCGGTAACGGTGAGGGGAGAGAGCGGCCCCGCCCTGGCCCAGCCCTGAGGCGGAAGCGGGAGCACGGTGGGTCCGGAGGAGCTGAGTGCCCTCATACCAGCCGGGGTGAGACCCCTTGCGAGGTGGCGGCTGAACCCTTTCCCTCTTTCTCCCCTTTCCGTCTTTCCCCTCCACCTGTGGTCGGGACCCTGTGCCCCGCGGCCCTTTGTGCCCTCCCTCGAGGCTTCCTTCCCTTCAGGAATTGCTGGCCTGGACATCCCCGTCAGCCCAACTTCATGTCGGTGGCTGTGCTTGAGGTGCTCCGGCCCAGCGCCCTGTGCCCGCGGGGGCTGCGGCAGACACGGCATATCCCGCTGCCAAGGGATTTTGTCCCAGAACTGCCCCTGACCGTGGATTTGGGCACCTGCAGCCCCCTCGGGAGCTCCCTGGACCTTCTGGAGTGGGGTCTGCAGTTTCTGCCCGTTGTGCATGGTGTGCTGGAAAAAAGGATAAGCTTAAAAACTCAGCTGTTCCTTCAAAGCCTTGGAGCCCCCTGGGGTCACAGCCCTGGGCTGAGCCTTCAGCGGTAGCACAACAAAATCTGTCATGTCCTCAGCTGTTTTTGTCCAAACTCAGTAAATATCATATAGAAGCTGGTGCTGTGAGCAGCTCCTTGTCCCTGAAAACAGTTCCATTCCTAGGGAGGAACAGGTGGGACAGGTGCACAGGGTTTTTCCCTCTGGCCCAGGGCAGAGGATGGCTCCCATCATCTGTCCTTGTGCTCCCCCATTTTAAGGACTTGAGTCTGCATTAGGCCAGGTGCCAGGTTGTAGCTTGCTACTTGCTTGCTTTTCTCCTGAAGAGCTCTGTAGATTTTGGCTGCAGCTCCATTTTGGGTGTATTTCCATGAATAAACACATAAATCTTCCACTTCTTTCAGACACCTGTTCAGCGAGATGGCCTCACTAAGTATAAAGCCAGGCCAGCGCTTCACCTTGCCAGACTGGCAGAACAACTCCCTCCTCATCTCAGCTGATGCTGAACAGCAGCGTTTTAATTCCCATCATATCCGGCAGGAAGGACGAGCTCTCCGCAATGAAACTGGCAACCAGGTGAGCCCTCTGGCAGAGGGGTTGCTCACAGGTTTGTCAGGATAGTGGGCTGAGGAGCTGGGGAGAGTGTTTAGATTTGGGTGTATGGGTACCTGTACAGAACATGCTAAATATGGACATTTGCTCCCTGTAAACCCACCTGCAATGATGTATCTGTACTGTCATGAAATCCCCCTTGTGTGTTTCGCACATTCACTGGCACTCATGTTCTCTGTGCTCTCCATTTGAGTAAATGACTGTGATTCCAAATGGCAAGGTGTTGTATTCCTGTGAGAGGCTCAGTCAGTCCTGAAAATGAGGAAGGGTTTCAGCAAGATTCACAACTACAATTTTAAAAAGAGTAATGGCATTTCTCTCTAATTCCAGGCAAGATGGGATGAGCACAACAGCCGAACCCGCCTCAATGATCGTATCATCAGCGTGGACAGATGGAGAGAGGCCCTGGCCAAATGCCTCACAGAGATTGATTTGGAAATTGATGCCTTAACCAAAGTATGTTGGGAAGGCAGATGGCTGGAAATGAACTTACACTCTCAACATGGGATGCGAAATAACTGAGGCTCGTCTTGTGCAATGGGCAAGCCCATCTGTAGTTCAAGGGGGGGCTTCTCACTAGATATATTTGTATATATATATATATAGATATAGATATAGATATAGATATAGATATATAAAAATAAATAAATAAATATATATATATATTTTATACTGAGATCCATACTTGATGGAATGACTTCCTGGAAAACAAACCACTGTGTCCTTGGCTCAGCCAAGCCATGTCATGCAGCTGTGTATTGCATGCTCCTGTTTGGATTTCTGGGTAGATTTTTTTGTTTGGACTTTTTATAAATCTCTGAAGGATAATAAGAAGTATGTTAACATCCTTCAAAAATTTTTGGGTTTAAATAGAGAATAGCAGTGGGAGATCTCTGATACTGTGAGTTCTAAACCCAGAGGCTGCTGCTGCTTCCGCAGTTGTTAATCCCCAGCAAGGTGTGATTCTCAATGCAAATAGCAGGTGTAGAGGACTACGGTGTTTGGCTCTGGAAATTTTTATTCCAGACTTGATAAAAGGTTTCAGAACTGCAAAGACGATGTGATCCCTCTTAATGATGGTATGGGTGGGTTCCCCTTCCTTTCTCTTTCCCATCTCTAAAAGATCCCTCCTACACGTGGTTGATTGCTTCCTCCAGGTGAAGGAAGCAGCAGAAAATGCCATCCAGGCAAAGAACTTGTGTTTGGATGTTGCCATTGAGTGCCTGATGTTCCGTGAGAGTCGTCGTGACATTGATGTGGTGAGAGATCCTGTGGAAGAGGAGCTACTCAAAGAGGTGAAGGTGATTGAGAAAACCAAGAAAGAACTGCAGCAGCGAGTGGATGATGCCTTCAAACAGCTCTGGTGAGGAGTGACAGCTTTTGGCTGATGACTGCTCTTTTTTGCTTGGTCCCAGATACTTCATATGCCTCTAATGCCATGCTGAGATGGGCAGGCAGGCAGGGAACTACACACGAGCCCTGGATGATTTTCAGGGTCTGGGGTTTGCAGGGAAGGGTGTGTCAAGGGCAACTTCACAATCACCCTTTGGAAATTTTGTCCCAGATCTCTTGTACCACCTGCCCATTTAGGAATCAGTGGCCACAAGGTGTTAAAGCTCCCAGACCCTGATACTCAGGGAGTCCTTTGCAGCTCCATTCTCCAGGGCAATAGCAGTGCAGGGTCCGAGGCAACCAGGCAGGCACTGCTAGGTAGGTCGGGCCCATTTCCCAGGGAGTGTGGGAGCTCATAATTTACATCACAAAGTTGACTGACACAGTGATGAAGGCTTTGGGAATTGTGAGCTGCCCCTGCCCTGGGCCTGCTCCCCACTGACTCAAGCCTGGTTCTCTGCAGTCTCTTAAAGGAAGCTCATCAGCAGCTGAGCTGTGACCACAGGCACAAGGTGGAAACATTGGAACTTGATCGGCAGTGCATGTCCTTCAGTCCCACCTCTGGTAACATCTCCTTCAAGGTCAATCCAACACGGATCCCAGACGGGTAAGGAAAAAAAAATCTGTCCTTGTGTGGCCAAATCTGCCCCGAGCCCTGGGATACTTTTTCCTTCCATGCTGTGGGGCTTGATGGGTAGAGTTTTGGAGAGAGCTCAAAACAGAAGTTGGCTGTGGCATAGGGAAGCCACAGACTTTTGGGAGATAGTCTTTGTCACCACAAATCCAGCAGGGGCCAGGTGCCCTGCCTCCCTCCTGTCTGGCTGTAGGTGACACTCAGCAGGTGGTGTCACCTCTGTGCAGCTGGTCCCCCTGAGCTGTGCCATTTTCACTTGCCTGGCATTCCCTTCCATGGTTGGGATGTGTCCCTGGGTGGAGCAGATGTTGGGCCTGATGGGGTTCAGTTTCTGAGGAGATTAGGCAAGATGTGACCAGAATAATTTTGTGCTGCCATCCTGGCCTGCGGCAGGTGGTTCCTTTAAAATGTCTTGCAAACTCCATTTATTTTTGTAACTGATTTGTTCACAGAACAACTGCACTTCATGAGTGGGAACTGAACAGCCAGTGCAACAAGGACCATGCTGAGGCAGAAATGAAAGCCTCAGTTGATCTCCGAGGAGCAATCACACTTAGCATTGCCCAGGTAAACTGCTCTCTTGGCCCAGAATCTGTGATGCCATTCTGGATCTGGTGTGGGAGAGTGGGAGGCATGTCTCTGTATCTGTTTGGGAGCAGCTGCCCTCCTAGTTTAAGTAGGAGTTTGGTTATACTGCAGAGCTTGCAGCAGTCTCAGCAAGCTGGAGGACATGTCCTTGTCCATTGATCCCTGCCTTTTGGCTGCTGGGGGAGTGTGACCTGCACACATGTGGCAGCAACCAAACCCAAGTTTTGCTCCTGGGCTTGTCCCAGCCTTCCAGGCACAGCTTGGGGGGGACACAGACACCTTGCAGCCATGTGTGACTGGAGCCGTTCTCTCCTCAGACAAACAATGAGCTGGATGCTCAGCGTATAGCTACAGAGTTTGCACTGAGGAAGAGGATTAGAGACATGGAAGGAGCCCTTAGTGAGCTGAGATGGCAGGAGCAGAATGTAAGTGTTGTTTCTTTGGTCATCGACTACAACCCTGGCTGGGAATGGAATCCCAAAGGCTGTTTGTTACATGGAAAGTGACTCAGCCTGAGCATAGTTTCTACACGTTTGCTGTTCAGTGGCACACATACAACCCCAGCAGTATCCCACCTCTCATAAGTGCTTTTCTGGCACTGCTTGGCAGCACTGCCAGGTTTGGGCCTTTTTATCTCACCCCTTGTCTTAGCAGCACCATCCTGATCCATATGGAAGCCGAGGATTCAGTCCTCAGAAGCCCTTGAGTAAAATCTATCCAGCACAGTAACATTCCCACAGACATGAGGAGCAGTTTCCCAGTCTGTATCTTGGGCTGTCCCTCATGACACGTCTATCCTTAGACCTTGGAGGAAATTGCTGAAATGGAGGAGGAGATCCGGCAGCTGGAGGAAGATCTCCGGAAGAGAACACTGGATCTGAAAGTGGCTCACACCCGCCTGGAGACGCGCACCTACCGGCCCCACATTGAACTCTGCCGGGATCAGGTACCTCACATGGCGTGGTCCCTGCAGGGAACTGACTGGGAATGGGGCTTTGAAAAACGTGGATGAATTCTGGAGCAGCTGAGCAATGGATCCTACAGTGACATAGCACAGCAAGGAAATGTCAGAGCTGGGGGAGAGGGAAGTGAAGGAACTGTGGCCTTTGACAATACCCTGTTAAGTGCTGTCCCCTCCTCCCTGCAGGCTCAGTATGGACTGACCGACGAGGTCCAGCAGCTGGAGGGGACAATCCGTGTGCTCCAGAAGAAGCGGACAGAGTCACAGTGAGTGTCCTGCTGCCCAGGAACAGCAGTGCTCAGCACTGGCCTGACCGGATGAGGCTGTGGGTGTCCCTGCTCTGGGCACGCCTCCAGCCTCTTGGTGCTCGTGGTACTTGGGCTCATGAGGGGCAGCAGTGTTTGGGCTTGGTGGGTGCAGGATGCAGGCACAAGGGTCTGTGCTGGAATGGGAATGAGGCTCCTCTGACCCCTGCTTGACTCTGAATTCATCCAGGCCCTGGCTGGGCCAAAAGGGACAAAAAAAGAGAGTGACAAGGAAGGAACAGAAGTGCTGCTGTGTGCTGGCAGCTCCCTGGGTGCACATTTCTTGCTGCCCTCTCAGAGCAGTGTGCAGCCTCGCTATTCACTGCCCCAAACAATAAGTATCTGATGAGTTTCCTCTTTGTACAGGGCCAAATGCTGTCAGAAAGTGGGAAGTTGGGTGTTTCCTGTCCAGTTTAAAATCATGGAATATCCTGAGCTGGGAGAGACACACAAGAATTACTGAGCCCAACTCCTGGCCCTGCACAGGACACCCCAACAATCCCACCCTGTGCTTGAAAGCATTTTCCAAATGTTCCTTGAGCTCTGGCAGGCTTAGTGCTGTGACCATTCCCTGGGAAGCCTGTTCCTGGGAAGCAATGCAGCATTTGATCCCAGCTCCTGTCCCATCTGCTCATTCCTAGGGATGCCTTGGATGCTCTTTACCGACAACTTCACCGAATTCAAACTGATATTGGCTACAAAACCAATTCTCTGCAGCTGGACAACAAGTGCATGGACGCCCGGAAAAAGCTCGTGGTCCCTGTGGAGAAATTTGAACCAGAAGTCGATGCCATCAACCGCACCAGGAACCTGCCGAGGAAGAGTCAGCTGGAGCTGGCTTAGCCTACAGGGAATTGTGCAAGCGCGGGGGAAAACTCCCGGTGATTCAGTTCCGTAGCGAGGAAAAGCGACATCTGTGTTGCGTTTTGGGAGAATGGAATTCTCCTCCTAGTTTGTTTTGTAACTGTCTGGCCCTTGGATGATGTTTACAGCCTCCCGCGCTCCGAGGAGATTTATAAACAATAAAGGGCCTGTCCCCAGTTGTCATCCGCGATGATTAAATCCATCTGGGTTCCAGGAGGGATTAAAGGAACAGGCGAGTGTGCTGTGGGCACCTCGGTCCTCCGGGCCGCCAGGGGGCAGTGTGCACACTGCCCCCTGGCGGCCCGGAGGAAGAAGGCGCCGCGCACGGCAAGATGGCGGCGGCGGGTTCTGCCTCAGGCCCCGGGCAGCTCCCGGCTCGTCCCCGGCCGGGCCTCGCTCGGTTCCGGGGCTGCTTGGCCGGGGCATTGTTGGGTGATTGCCTGGGAGCTGTTTTCGAAGGCAGGAGCGTCGTGAAGCTGCCGGAGCTGCTGAGTTTCCTCAAAGGGCTGGAACCGGCGTCGCCTGAGGAGGGAGGGGAAGCGGCGGGGAGCACACGTGGAGGTGCGTGGGGGGGAGCGCGGCACATCCCCTGGTCCCCCTTCACAAACCCCGCACGGCACTCGGCACCCCAGAGGTTCGGGTTAGGTCCCAGAACTCCCCTGGGTGTTCTGGCTTTGGGATGTTTGTGCCCCACTCCCTCAGCACCCCCAGGACTGGGCTTTGGGGTGCGCCCAACCTGCAAAACCTGCAACACTTCTGCTCCACTGAAACGTGGGACCCCCAGGTCCTTACCCCTCACCTGGTTATGGGGCATTCTCAGCTGTAACTGCCCTGGCTGTCCCCTGCCCTGCTCTGGGCCCCTGTGCTGTGGGGATTCAACACCCATTCCTGATTTCCTAGGAATTCCTTAGGGACGCCGCTGATACAGAGGGACCTGTGGTTTGCCCTGCTCGGCGCGCTGCTCCTACTCCAGGGAGCTGAGGTGGAGTGTGCTGTGAATGGGTGTGACAGTGCTGGGGTGTCAGCAGTGAGCAGTGGTACCAAAACTTGAGTAGAAGAGCGAGAGAAGAACAGAGTTGTTATTCAGCTCTTAGGAAGTGATTGCAGCCTTCCAGTGCATGAGAGGAGTCTGCAGGAAAGATTGAGTTTATTGACAAATGCCTGGAGTGACAGGACACAGGGAATGGCTTCCCACTGCCAGAGAGGAGGGTTAGATGGGATACTCAGAAGGAATTCTTCCTTATGGGGGTGGAGAGGCCCTGACACACAGGTTACCCAAAGAAGGTGTAGCTGCTCCATTCCTGGAAGTGTTCCGGGCCAGACTGGATGGGGCTTGGAGCAACCTGGGATAGTAGAAAGTGTCCCTGCTCATGTCAGGAAGTGGAACAGGGTGGGTTTTAAGGTCATTTCCAACCCAAACCGTCCTGGAAATCTGTGATTCTGTGTTGGCCTGACTCTTGTCCATATATATGCCTCTGGATGTCATACATTTTCTCCTGGCTCTTACTAATCTTGAAGTATATTCTGTGTCATTATAGCTGTGGATGCAGCTCCCTGGCTGTGTCTCCTTACTCTGACAACCATGGCAGTGTCAACCTCAGAGTGCTGGGGAACTTAAATTCCAGACAGATTTGAGTTGGAAGGCACCTTAAAAATCATCCAGTTCCACCCCCTGCCATGGGCAGGGACACCTTCCACTGTCCCAGGTTGCTCCAAGCCCCGTCCAACCTGGCCTTGGACACTGCCAGGGAACAACCAGAGCTGTTCCAGGCAATTTGTGGCAGTCAGGCCTTGGAGATGAGGGTGGTGCTGGCAAAGGGCAGGAGCAGTTTGTCCCTGGCTGCTGGTGTCACTCTTTGCCCTCCCGTTGCAGAGTCGCTGCCGTACACGGACGACACGGCCATGAGCAGGTCGGTGGTGCAGTCACTGCTGGCCAAGCAGGAGTTCGATGAGGTTGACATGGCCAAGAGGTGAGGATGAGGCTTCCTGAAGGTGTAACCATCACTGTGACTGTCTGTGGAAGGGGTCAGGGCCTGAGGCAGACTAATTCTAATTACTAGTATTTAGAGGGGAAAAAGTTAGGAAAGAGGTGGTTAATCCTTTAGTTTGTTGTTGCTTTGCCATGCCTTGGACTGTGCAGCAGCGTCAGCTTCAGTGTGGAGTCTGAAGCTGCCTTGACAGCGCAGTGCTACTGTGTGTCAGCTTTGTGTGTGTTCACCTTTGGGGAGGAGAATGCTTAGAGAGTCCAGAAACATTTTGTTTCATGTTTATTTGTTGCTATTTATGTTTGTACTGCCCTTAATTTAGAGAGAGAATAGCAGTGAGCTCAGCTTGAATTTGTTTATGATCCATTTCCCTGTTGAATCCCCAGCCCTGAGAGCATTTGGTTCCACTTAAGGGAAAGTATTTCTTTGTTTAGAAAACTCTTCCATTGAACTTGAACAAAAGACTTTCCTTGTGGTTGTGACCCTCGGAAATGTTTCTAGTTTGCTTCTATTTTGAGGCAGAGTTGAGAGGGAAACAAGTGGGTTATGGAAGGTGATGTTTATACATCCTTCTTTCACACTGTTCTTTGGGAATTGTTTCCCTGCAGAACTGAATCACTGAGCCCTGGCTGTCACTGATTTACATGTGTGTTATTAATTCACTTTAGCAAGAGGCTTCATCCAATCACAAACCCCAAGTAACAGACCAAACCCCTGGGTGTTTTCCCACCCTGCCAGGTTTGCTGAGGAATACAAGAAGGAGCCCAACAGGGGCTATGGGATGGCCGTGGTCAATGTCTTCAAGAAGCTCCTGAGCCCCAAGTGCAACGACGTGTTTGAGCCCGCTAGAGCCCAGTTCAATGGGAAGGGCTCCTACGGGAATGGCGGGGCCATGAGAGTGGCCGGCATCTCCCTCGTCTACTCCGACGTCCAGGATGTCAAGAAGGTAATGGAACATTCTGGGCTTCTCTGGGTGTCCCTGCTGCCAGGGGAGTGTCCCAGGAAGCTTTTCTGACACTGGGGTTTCTCTGGCAGTTTGCGAAGCTGAGTGCAGAGCTGACCCACGCCAACTCCCTGGGCTACAATGGGGCCATCCTGCAGGCCCTGGCTGTGCACCTGGCACTGCAGGAAGGGCTCAGCAGGGAAACCTTCCTGGAGCAGCTCATCAGCCACATGGAACACGTGGAGGCAAATGACAAGTCTCTCAGTGATGCCCGAGCGTGAGTAGCTTGGGGAAAGCCCCAACCCTGCTGTGGTGATTTGTTCTGGCTCTTCACATTCTCTCCTCTTGACTGCACTCTCTCTTTGCAGGCTGGGGTTTGAGGATTTACCATTTTCCAGACGTCTAAAGAAAATCAAGGAATTTTTGGAGCTCAGCAGTGTTCCCAAAGCAGATGTATTGTTTGAGTTGGGTGAGTACATTTCTTAGTACAAGCATTAGGAAAGCTGGAAGCAGGACTAACTCAGCAAGCCTGGTAGATGTATATTCCCCCAGATTCCTCTTCAGTCTGTGCTGCCTGTCAGGTACAGAATATGCTGAAAAAGCGGCCTGTGCTTACCAATCAGGAATTCTGAGTCTCAACCCAGTGATTTTCTCTATGTATTGATATGAAAAAAATGTCTTGCTAAGGGAAATTTACATTGCTTAATGTTTCTTAACATTCCAAGATTTCTTTAAGGGCTATTGGGCCATCATGTTGAATGGGAATGAGTAGATGTGTATGGCCAGGCTGTACTGGGGTAACTGGGAATTGCTCTGCAGGATGTGAGTGGTACTGGGGAACTGGGGAGTTTCTGAGGGACAAACTTATGCACCTTTTCCTGGTAAAATCCATGATATCGTTATGGAAAGTTACTGGCAACATCAAGTTGCAGTAGGAAGGGAAAAGGATGGAAGCCCAGAGGGTACTGACGGGGTGTGTTCCAGGCAATGGCATCGCTGCACTGCGCTCCGTCCCCACTGCCATTTACTCCTTCCTGCGCTGCATGGACACTGATCCTGACATTCCTGACCACTACAACGCCCTGCAGAGAACCATCATCTTCTGCATCTCCCTGGGGGGAGACACGGACACCATCGCCACCATGGCGGGGGCCATTGCCGGTGCCTATTACGGGGAGGAGCAGGTGCCCCCGAGCTGGGAGCAGAGCTGTGAGTCTTTCCAGGAGACCCAGAGGATGGCCAACAGCCTCTATGAACTCTACTGCCAGCGGCTCTGAGCTCTGGGGCAGCACCAAGGCTTTTCTGAAGGTGAAGGGATGGTCAGCTCTGCTTCTCTGGTCAGACCCAGTGGTGGATCTGCACCATCAGCCAACGCCAGTGAGCCTCACCTGGGAAGGGTGCTTGCTGCTGGGAGCTGGGAGCCAGCGCCAGCTTGGAAAAGAGGGGACATCCCCTTCAGTCACAGATCAGCTGGGAAGTGGCTGCACTTGGACAGTGGGTGCAGCTCCCTGAGTGTACATAAGTGTCTCACTTCCATAGGATTTCTGCTGCTTGCTTTGTCCACCATTGTGCCATTTGTCATTGCAGTTACTGGCAGGTGTCTGAATCTGCAGACATTCTCCCTGTTTTACTCTGCTCCTGTGTCCATGGGCTGTTTTGGTAGTCAGTGGCTTGTCCAGTGGCTTTGGGAGGATCCACACTCCTGGTACAGCAGCAGATCATCCTCAGCTGCCCAAATAAGGGATGTCACAAGAGTCACCAGAGAGGCCTGGTGGCCCAGGTGTCACCTATGCTGAATTAGGATAATGGAGTGTAGGTTTCTGGGAAGGTTTGTTGCCTTAAAGGCAGAATGAGAAGGGCCAGTGAAGGGAGAAGGGATTTCTTTGCCTTGCTGATGGCTCTGTGAGAGACCTTTGATGCCTGCAGACAATCTCGGCTGGCTCATTGTCCCTGCTGGGAGAGGGTGTCACTAATTGCTGCTCTCTTCCTGGCCTTTGACCCTATGATCCCGCAGGCACCTGCTGCACTTTGTGCCCCCTTGCACAACTGCTGTTACACTGCTGCAGCCACTCTGGCTGCTCCCATGTTCCTAATCCATGCATCCTGTATATGCCCAGAGCACCAAGTGACATTCCTGTTTAAATTACAGAGTACCCCAAACTGAAACAGATCCACATAAGAGTCCAGCTTCTGTGGAGTGCATATGTGGGAGTGGAAGTAGTACAGGGATAGAATGCCTGGTTCTGCTGCAGACAGCCACAAAAGTGACTTGAGCAGGATGCAGGAGGTCACTTATCACAGTCTTAGCCTCTGTACTTGGTAAAAACTGCCCCAAAATTAAAAGGAAAGGTGGGTTAATTGGGGACATCAGTATTTAAAAGAAGCTGGTGCTGGTGGCCAAGAACATTCTAGCACAACTGTGTTCCAGAATTTTACATTTAAAACCTTTTCCTAGTGGAGCTGGTCAAAAGGGGAGAAACAGCTTGGGAATGGCACATATAGAAAGGGTTGGAAACTTTTTAATAATTGAAAACGAAAAGTCATCATATGGAAATGTTTATAAACTTAAATGTGACAGTGTAACTCTTGTTATTTCTCCAGTATGTCTTGTGACACTGGGAAATGGCCATGGTGCTCCCCAGTGGTGTCAGCACATGGTGGCTGTGTCAAGCTGCATGCACATGTGGGGATCTGGCTGCCACGGGTCCTTCCAGTTTTCCCTGTAGTCTGCTTCCTTCAAGTTCCAGTCTTTTGTGTGATGCTCTAAATGGGTTTTCCTTGTATAAATGGATTCTTGTCTTGGGAACATGTGGAATTTTTGTCTGTTGTATATTTTTGTATTGTGCTGCAGATCTGAGCTGTAAAATACCAGGTTTTCTACATTATTCTGCCAGAGGGGCAACCAGGTTAATGTAATTATGTAAAAGAAGATATTTTTCTTTTCTTTAAAAGAAGAAGCAGCTTTATAATTTTAAATGTTTGGAACTCCTGACAAGCAAAGAGCTCCTGTTTAAAGACTAGAGCCCTAGTTTCCTTGGAAAGAAGTAAAATCCTTCAGTTATCTTTGTTAAGTAGCCACTGCTTTGGTGTTTTCACTCCAGTCATGAAGTTGTGCATCCTCAGTGCCAAGAGGACCAGGAGTGGTTCTTGGTACAAGGGTGAGTTGATGCTGGGCATTGCAGGGAGGGCCTTTGGAAAGGCCCCTTTTTCTTAGCCTGTGGATGGAGTTCAGGTGCTGGAATCCAGCATGTGATGATGGTGCAGAGACCAGGGAATTCACTTGGAGCCTCATTAGGCAGGAGGATGGCTTGCTCCTTGGAATGAGCTTTTGAAGGTGCCTGTGTGTCAGCCAAGCTTCCCTGGAAAAGTTTTGCCTCTGCCAGCTGAGATCAGGTGGGAAAATTCTCTTTGGACTGTGCGCTTGTGAAGGTGCTTTACAGGTAAGTCACCAGTCCTGAGTGTTCCTGACTCACTCAGGATGGAGGCTGGCTGTGCACAAGGTGAGTGATGTAGGATAAAAAAAATCATGAGAAAAAAAACACATGGAAAGGGAATTCCTAAGACTTCAACTTGAGTCACTCAAATTAAAAATCACCAGCTGTAAGGATATGGATTTCAACCTTTTCTAAAACTGAATTTCTGGAGTCTTAATCACAAGAAGCATGCAATAATGTTTTGCATAAGGCTGTTAATTAGGGAATGTGCTGGGAATGAGCGAGATGATTTGAGGTGGGAATACAGTGTAAGAGAACTGTATGAGACAGAGTAAGTCCCAGGACAAAGCACAGCTGAACCCACCCTCTATACAGTAAGTTTTATTGATGTTTGTCAATACAATCAAGTACTGCAGTTTTAGTTGTGAAGAGCAGGTCAGTTTTGGGTCACAAAGAGTGCATTTTAAACCAACTTTTACTAGGACAGTGCATGTAGTAAGTATTTACAAAACTAAAAACCTCTATATACTAGGTTAGAAATGAAGATACTAGAGGCAAATTTAAAAAAAATAGTAAGAATTTGTATATAAAAATGCACAACTAATGCAGTTTTCAGCATTAAAAATAGACATACCTCATCCAACCCAACCTTTTTTATTCTTGTGATTGAAACCAAAATCCCATGCGCTCACACACACGACAGAAAATAATCCTTTCTGCTGGCTAATATGTACTCAGTATTCCAGAAAAAAAACCCTTCTGAAGAGTGAACAGCCTCCCTCATCCTGTGCATTTTTTTTTTTTTTTTTTTTTTAGCCTAACTATGTGCGTGTAATATCTTTGCTTTCCATTAGTTTGTAAATGTAAGAGGTTAGATAGCTGTGAGGGGTGATTATGGGTTCGCTCTGCACGTGAAGGGAAAGTGGAATTACAAAACAGTATCTACAGGACAAACTCATTCTGGGGGTGGTTACAGTGAGAAGTTTGGTTGTTGCTTTTTGCCAGCTCGAACAAGAAGTCTGGAATGAAGCAGAACAGAACAAGAAGAGATGGGCTGTAGATTAGGCACAGTATAAATAAGTTGCTTTGAGGAGCAGCATGAAGCTCCCACCAGGCGTGGCAGCTCCTGGCCCTGTGCAAGGTTGGACCAGCTCAAATCCCTCTGTTCTCCACAGAAAAGGAGACAAATCCCCTCCCAGAACCCTCCCTTACCAAACCTGGGCTTGGAAAAATCATCTAAGCTTCCACTTTTAATTTTAGGGACTATTCCTCTTCCTGCTGGGAAATAACCTGTTAGGACCACAACCCAAATGGTCCTGACCCTGCTCTCAGGAGTTAAAAACATCCAGTGGGATCAGACACCTTTCAGCTTGAGGAATTTCATCTCTGCATGAAACTTGCAGCTTTAAGGAGAGAAATTCACAGGGAGGGGACACACAGTCCCAACAGGCAGTGCCCAGAGCACTGGCCTTCCAACTGCAAATTTCCTTCTTGTGTTTCTTAATTTCAGGGATAGGTGAGTTTTTAAAAGGAAGGCCTGAATGGCAAGAGACAGAAACACAGGACAGGCTTGAGGAGAAAACAAACAAGCAAAACAGAAATAGGAAAAGAAAAGTTGTTTAAATATCTCAGAGTCCATCTGGAAACAAGCCCAGTCCCAGTCTTGCTACATTTCTTTGGCCATCAGACAGGCTTTAGGAAAATGCAAAGGTCAGAGCTGGTGACCAAACTGTTGCTGTTTCTCAGGGATGTGCCTTTGCAGAGGGACATGCAGTGGAATATGCACATGGATTGACTGCAGCAGCATGCTCCTGGCCTGGGATGTGCAGCATCCCTGTCCTGGGAGTGGCAGTGACTGTTCTACTGTAACAAAACCTGCAGAGCCACAAGATCTATGTGGGGCAGTGTCATCATGCCTGGCCTAGAGCCCTGCAGCTCATGCTCAGGTCAGTAACGCTCCAAGCATTAGAGAGACAAAGTGGTAACGACAGGCAGCCTAAGTCATGGAGTGGCCCCGGGGCTGGTGCCCTGTCACAGGTACGTATTGCACTACACTTGTAAATTATGTTCTTAAATGAGTCTTAGCACCATGGTGAAATCACTGCTTGGAAAGTTAGAACTAGCACTATATTTTCTTAATTCCAAGATCCCCAGAGAAAGGGGGGACACCAATGCAAGAGTTCACACATCCCAAAATAGTGAGACAAGAAAAGCAAGTTGTCCATCGGTGGCACTTCCTTATGTCACACCAGCTGGCAGCACCGTGAGCTGGCCTCACAGTGCCATCCTTATGTGAGCAGAGATGCTCCTGAGGCCAAACAAGTCTTTGGGCTGCAGAGACAGACGGGACAGGACCAGCCCTTGGACTTCCCAGCAGGTGAATGGAGAGAGCAGATCGTTGTTCATCATGAGGGTCCCAGCTTCCCTCACTGCCTTTGCAACCGGTCGTGGCATCCTCCCAGGTACCAGTGCCTGGATGATTTTATTCCTAAAGATGCTGGGGGGGAGGGTTAAAAATAATATTTACTTCTTAGAAGAAGGTGCTTATGCAAAGTGTTCCACTCTTTAGGATTATAAATCCAACCATACTGAACCCGGAGTGAATTGGAGAGACTGCCCCAAAGCACAGTCTGGAAAAACAGGTGTCAGCGAGCCTGAAACTTGGGCATCTGATGGTTTGGAAGGAAATTTCTCAATCCAGCGTGGATCCCTGCTGTACGGATCTGTGTAAGTGCCCGGGACCCTGCGTTGGTTACCAAACATGCCAGCCATGACACAGCAGGATTTATTTATCTAGCATTCCAAATGGGAAATGAGGGCACTTGATACAGACCACAGGGGTCTGTCTGGTCTTCCAGCTGACCCTCTCTGGGTCACAGAGCCAGATCCTTGCCATCCCAAGCGTGTTCCTGTGTTTGATGTCCAGTCACTGGGGTATTTATTCCAAATATGCTTTGTTGAGGAAGTTGCTCCCCTCCCTCCCTTCTCCCTCCCCCCAAAAAAGAAAGGTAGATGGATAGATGTCTCCTTCCCAATTACCCTCTTGACTCTTGGATCAAACAGCGTGAAGCAAGGTCTCATGACAATGTCTTGCGCGTTCTTCCCAGTGATTTTTCTTTTTTGCATTAATTTTAAAACACTTTTTTATAAAAAAAAAGAAGACAGTTTATGGCTAAAGTGGGTGAAAAGGAAAAGTGCCCAACAGCCGTTATGTGGGGCAGAGCAGGAACCCAGAGAAGGAGGAGTGGATGTATTCCGTGGAGTACAGCCCATTGGCCTGGTCCGAGGGCATTTGTACCCAGACCTGGTCATTCTCCTTGAGTTCAAGCACAGCACTGCCCGAGGCCTGGTCTAGGTACCCTTTTTTGTACTCATCATAGGTGTAGGTGGCTGGCACGTTGTTCTTATACAGGGCCACCCAAACGTTGGTCCCTTTGACGTGCACGTGGTAGGCAAAGTAGTAGATTCCAGATATGGGGCAGGTGAAGATCCCGGTGACTGGGTTGTAGCCATTGTGTCCATTATACAAGGTCCGGTCAAACTTGACAGGCATGCCGGATGCGGGGAAGGGGGAGGTGAGGATGGCAGTGAAGGCTGGCGCGATGCGGGCAGCAAGCTCTCCGCGGCCGTACTGAGGCTTGCCCGGCTTCCCGTTGCCCAGCACAGCTCCCTCCACGCCACCGTCTGGCAGGTGCAGCCCTGCGATGCCCGTCTCGTCCAGCACCCCGGGAGCTCCTGGTGGCCCAGGTGGCCCCGGTGGGCCTGGTGGCCCGTTCAGCCCCGGTGTTCCCGGCATTCCAGGTGGACCGATAGGTCCAGCCATGCCAGGCTCGCCGGTCTTCCCCTCGCCGGGAATGCCAGGGAGACCGGGCTCCCCTTTCAAGCCAGGTAACCCCTGAGGCCCCATGGGACCAGCAGGTCCTTGCAATCCCGGGATGCCGGAGGGGCCCCTCAGCCCCGGCTGCCCCGGGATCCCACCGTCCCCTTTGGGCCCGGGGCCACCCGTCAACCCAGGCACCCCGGGAAGGCCGATGAACCCTGGTTCACCTTTGGGGCCCGTTGGGCCGGGAGGTCCCAGTGACCCGGGCAGGCCCCTTTCTCCCGGCATCCCCGGCTTCCCCGCGAAGCCGTTCGGGCCCTGGTCTCCACGCATCCCCGGCATTCCCGGGGGCCCGCTCGGCCCCACGTCCCCCTTGGGGCCGGGCAGCCCGTGCTTGCCCGGCAGCCCCATAGACCCCGGCGGGCCCGGCGGGCCGATGATGCCGGCAGGGCCTGGTTCGCCCGGCTCCCCACCAACGCCGGGCTCCCCCTTATCGCCGATGGCTCCCTGTGCCCCGGGCTGCCCGCGGTCTCCTTTCAGCCCGGGCATGCCTGGCTTCCCATAGCCCGTGGGGCCTGGCAGGCCAGGGAGGCCGCGGATCCCGGGCTCTCCCTTCGGTCCCATGGGGCCCTGTATTCCCGGCACCCCCGCGACGCCCGGGACACCGATCCCATCGATCCCGGGGGGTCCTCGCGGCCCCACAGGGCCGGGCTCCCCGGTGACACCCGGCCCGCCCGGGGGCCCCATGTCGCCCTTGTCCCCGGGTGCGCCCGGCAGCCCATCGAGGCCAGGCTTCCCAACGCCGGCGGGCCCCGGGGGCCCCGCGGGGCCGGGAGGGCCCCCGTTCCCCCGGGGCCCCGGTAAGCCTGGCTTCCCCACGCCGTTCTCACCCTTCATCCCTCGTTCTCCGCGGGGACCCGGCTCTCCTTTCGGGCCAGGCTCTCCCCGAAACCCGGGCAGGCCGGGGCCGCCCTGGGGACCCGGCTTCCCATTGACAGAGAGGCCGGCTGGCCCGGGCAGCCCCGGCGGGCCAGGAAGTCCCCTCGGCCCTTGCTCCCCACGCATGCCAGGCTCGCCCTTGGCTCCGGGCATCCCTTTCATACCAGCCTTTCCGGGGAGTCCTGGGATGCCGGGTTTCCCAATGCCCGAGAAGCCAGGGGGCCCAGCGGGCCCAGGCTGGCCGTGCATTCCCGGCTTCCCCGTGCCCGGTTTTCCTGGGTAGCCGGGAGGCCCGGGGGGTCCACGCGGGCCGGGCTTCCCTGGCGGTCCTGGCTCGCCTTTGAGGTCCATGGGCAGCAGCGGCGGCATGTCTGTGGAGAGAGGAGACGCAGAGTGTCTCTAGAGCTGGCTGTGGGCAAGGAGCGTCCTTACGATGTTGGAACCGGGGTACGTTCAGCAACGGCTGGGCTGGGCTGGGCTGGGCTGGGCTGGGCTAGAAGGGGGACCCTTCCACTTAAATATGGCCACAGCAGCTTCCTGAGTCCCCTCATCAGCAGGGCTGTCCTGAGGCAAGGCCAAAGCCCAGAGTTCTCATTCCAGCTTCACATCCCTCCATGATGTCAGGTGACACCATGGAAGGTGCCAGTGCTTGCTCTCGGCTCTGGCAGGGCTATTTGGTGATGAGTTACTGCAGGGTGTTTTTGGAGCTGGATTCAAACCTCCAGCTGCCTCACTTCCCAGCAGCCTGAAAAGCACCGTGGGATTCAGTTGCTCCTGCCTGGGCTTAGCTGAGAGGATGGCAACAGAGCGAGCCAAGACTGAGGATAATCCCTCAGCCTGTCCCACAAGTCCAGGGCCTTTAATCCTTTTGGATTAAAAAGAGAACTCTTGGACATGTACTTGAGAGCCTGAGGAGGCAATGGGTTAGGCCATGCCCACAGTGCTTGCTGGCGCAGCTCCTGAGTCCAGCAAGGCAGAGAAAAACCAAAGAGCAAAAAAGCTCTGGGGATGGAGGAAAAGGCAAGAGCTGTGAGGGAAATGCAGCCTCAGGTCCATCCAAATGAGTCAGCCCAGCTGGGAATAGGCCACAACCACTTGACATTTCAAGAATTTATTGAGGTCTTTTGCAAACGGATATAAGAAAGAAACTAATGGGCTGAGAGACTCCAAAGGCAAGGAGAGGCAGATGACATGCCCACCGTAACTCAGCATTGAAAGCACAGATGTGAGCATAAATAACTCTTCAAGGCTGGCCCTGGCAGGGTGTCACCTCCCACGTGACACCAGGAAAGGGTGAAAAAGAATAAATCTGACAAACTCTTTTTTGGGCAGTTTGAAATGAAGGAAATACTCAACAGTCACATGTACATGGGACGATAATAAGAAATGCGAAAGGCAGAGGAAAGGGCTGTGACATCTTGGGTGAATTTAAATCAAATCTGCCCAAGGGAAACCATTCCAGTTAGGAAGAGATCTATATGGATGAATTCCTGGGATGGGGATGGATCCTGCCTGGGGTGGGAGCAGGATACAAGGCTGCATGCCACAGGTCCCCAAGGTCTGCCAGTCTGGCCTCCTCAGTGAGCCAAGCTGGGCTTTGGGAGCACGGACACACGTGCTGTGATCCGCCAGCACGGAGATTTCCTCAGTTAACGGGAAAAGCTTATGGGAGATTTGAGACACGTGAAAAGAATAACTGTGGCAGCAGCAGGCACAGCTCCCGGAGCATTGGAGGTGGCTTTGCCTGCCCTGAACACAGCAATTAGCTCTGGCCCTTCCCAGCCCAGTGCTGCTGTGTTCTCCTTTGGGTGATGGAAACATTTTTAGAGCTTATCTATAAATCAAAGCCTGGCCCACACCCTCAGCTGTAGCTGTGGTCACTTGGCTCTTTTGATGAAGGAAATACTTGTCTGTCATGACACTGCCACTGGATTTCTGCAAACTTCTGCTCCTCACCCCGGAAAATGGTGTGGGAAAGAGGACAAGGGAGCTGTGCAGTGCTGCACTATTTCTAGGGTTTGAATTCTGGAAAAAAATTCTCCAGAAAATTATTTCAATGTGTTTTCTCCCCCCATTTTTTAATTTTTTTTTTCTTGCAATGGTTTGAAATAAATTCTTTTTCTAGGTCATTTTGCATGGAATCAGAACAAGGATCTACAGCTGAACCCACAAAGGAAGGAAAAAGCACACACACACTCTCTCACACAAGGCAGTGGAGAGAAACGCCAGGCAGGAGCTGCCAGCTTGCAGGCGGCCAAAAAAGCAGACAGGAAAACCAAACCATCAGCGGAGAGAAACTGGGACACTGCAGCCCCACTGGTGTCCAATTTCAAAAGCCCATGTCTTACCACAGACACATGTCTCGGAGCTCTGTGTTTCGCAGCACTAGCGTGGGGTTCTGTGTTCCCCTTGAAGCATGAACTGAGCTGCCATGAATGTTAATGCAGAGCCAGCTGGGGCAGTGGGAAGGGGATTGGGCAGGAATGACCCCCTGGGAGCTCCCACCTGGGCACCAAGGAGCTTTCCACCTCCTGAGGAACATGGACATGGCCAAGTGGGAGCTGCAGCCCCTATGGAGTTGCGTTCATCCCGCTAAGAACCCCTCCTGCCTGGAGAAGGGATCCAGCAGCACAGACCGTCCAGTAAGAGGAATAATCCATCAGGATGGGAAGTGGTTCCCAGCCATGAGCAGCCAGCAGTGGGTCTGGCCAGCACGGCCAGATGACACTGCAGGAAGGAGAGGTTGGCTGCTCTGTGGCAGAGCCCAGCTGAGCTTGTTCCAGAGTGGCTGCCAAGCCCTGTCTTGTGAGAGAGTTTCACAGGCTCACAGGGATGTTGTGTGGGATCAGTGTTTTAGCACCTCTCAATACTGTCTCCCAGCAGTGGGTGTCCCAGCACAGCACTCACTCCTGGGTTTACCTGGCTGCAGGGCCATCAGCATGGTTTAAATTAAGCCGAAGGAAATCCCAGTATGCAAATCTCTGTTTCAACGTCCTGAGCATTTCAGCATTTAGCAGCATCTCCTCCCCTGAGCTCGCTTTATGCTCTGGGGCAGCTATTTTTGAGTGAGAAAAGGTGTCTGGCACCCTGAGGAAACCTGTCACTCACCAGATGGCACCTGGAGGCAGGAGAAAACCCCTGGTCCCTAGGCCAGGCTGGGGCAGCCCGGGGACCTCCCACAGCTCACTCTGGGTCGGGGTAACCCGCAGAGGCACGGCACAGCCCTGTGCCATCGTGGCCAGTCAGCTGAGCTCCCCGAGCAGGGCAGAAGGCCAGCAGGGATTTTCTTTGCCAAATTAGAGGTTAAGCAGAGATGGGAGCTCTGTGGGATCCAGGAGGCACTGGCTTCCCCAGCTGCCTCTGTGTAGCCCCACAGCCAGTGGCCTGGGCTGCAGCTGTCACTATGTCCCCCTCTCCTGTCCCCCACCTGTCCTCTCTTTCCCAAGGGTTTTAGAGGAGTAATGTCCAGGGGACTTCTCTGCTCTGCCCTGCCTCAATGTCCCCTCTGCCCGGTCTAACCTGGCAGAGCTTGTCCAAACTCCTCCTTGTCCCAGCCTGGCACACTTGCTGCTCTCCCCAGCATAGACAGCATTGCTCAGAGGCAATGCAAGCCACTCCCATGCATAGGAAGAAGGGAAAAAAAGAAGGGAGAACAGCAGGGAGATATTTGAATCCAGTCCCACCAGCAGCTGAAGTGTTCCTGTGCTACGCTGGAAGGTTTTGGCTCTGGCTGGGATTCAGGGAGCAGCTTTACAACAGCTGGGAAGGGGGCAGGGAGAGGGGGGCTTATAGCACACTTCAGCCCCAGATTTTGCTGTGTGTTTTCTGACACATGTGCTGAGCTGAACTCCTGATAAGCCATTCAGCCCTCCAGTAAATAAGCCACCGGTGGCCCAGCCTTCTTCAGTTTCTCCTCCCAGAGCCAAGACTTCAGTTCCTGGGAAGGTCCAGCCTGTGGGGAAGCTCCAGTGCTCTTCACAAGGGCCAAGCACCGACCTGGTGGGTCTGGATACCTGAGCCCAGCAGTGCCCCATCCCATGGTGGTGCCAGCACTGAGGTGGATGCAGGCAGGGCAGCTGGGGACAGGTTACAGAAGGCTCGAGGTGCTGGAGCCCCAGCTGTGCAGAACAATAACCCCGGTGTCTCTGCCCCTCTGGGTGCACATCACTCGGTGGGGAGCGATTTAACGTGTGGAGTTTCTGGTCGCTGCTCTCTGAGAAAGGAAATGTCTCTCTCCTGCTCTTCCCTCTCCAGGCTGGGTCTCAGCTCCAGCCTTGGCACTCTTTCCTTTCCCAGCTGGTGCAAAATGCAGACAAGGAAACGGAATAGGTGGAGGAGTGGAAAAAACCTTGCCAGGACAGCTCAGGTTTAACAGCAGGGAGAGGCAGAGATGGTGAGTGCTGGGACTTCTGTGCTTCCCTCTGCTGGGGAGGGGCAGGAGGGCATGAGCCAGAGGCTAGAGGGTCCCTCGTGTCCCCTGGCTCCCAGAACAAGGGGCCCATGGGTGTCCTTCCAGCCCCAGCAAAGGGCTTCACTTCCCTGCTGAGCCTCTACCCGTGTCCATCCTGTCCTTCTGCACTGGGTTAGTGATCAAAATGGTCCCTCCATGCTTGGCCCAAAGTGTTTTGGACAGCAGCTGTGCCAGGTGGCTCCCAAGAGTTCTGACCCTGAGGGTAGAGGATGACAACTGCTCTGAGGCGCCATGTCCCCTCCCCACTGCCCCGTGTCCTCCCACAGTCCCACAGAGTACATCTCTTACCCAGGTACTGCCCTTTGCCTTCACGGAACGGGGGTCCCAGGGGTCCCTTCACCATGGGCTGCATGTACTTGACTTGAGTGTAGCCCCCCACGCCGCCGCCTGTGGCCAAGCGAGGGCCCAGCACTATCACCATCGTCCCCAGCATCAGCAGCAGCGCCACGACGTCTGGCAGCATCCTGCTCCCACGGCTCCTGCAACAGTGACAAAGCAACAGTGAGACTGGGTACACACCCCCACCTCACCAGGACCAGCTGGGAATCTCCGTGGGAGCGGGACTCCCTTGAATTTGCATTTTTGTGGATCAGAGATCATGCTGCCCTTCCCAATACATCACAGCTGGGAGATGCATGGTAAATACATTTTATAGAATGGAATCCCAGAATCACTGAGGTTGGAAAAGACCTCCAAGACCATTGAGGCCAACCTGTGACTGATCCCCACCTTGCCACTAGCCCAAAACACTGAGTGCCACATCCAGTTGTTCCTCAGACACCTCTAGGGATTTGGAATCCACCACTTCCTTGGGCAGCCCCTTCCAATGTCTCACAGCCCGTTCCACAGAGAAATTCTTTCTGATGTCCAGCCTCAACAACCCCTAGCACAGCTTGAGGCTCTTCCCTCATCTTGCATTGTAACCAACCACGGGAGTGTCCAGTGGAGTCTTATAGAAGCTTCCCTGAGTGTCTGGTAACTCTCACATGCCTTATACGTTTTTAACAAATGTAAGAGGGGGAAAAAAAGGCAGATGAGACCTGCAGCGCACTGAGCCCAGCATTGCTGTCACATCCCTCAAGTGAGCAGGCCCCTGTGAGAGGCATAGGCTGCCACTGCCAAGCCCTGCCTTCCCTGGGGGCAGTCAGTGGGGGCTGAGGCTCCCAGGTGGGTGCTGGGCCAAACCCTCAATGTGGGAGCCAGAGACTTGCTGCGTTTTTGGCTCAATTGTGGCGCTTCACAGGCAGCACTGGGAACTTGCACCGAGGATGAGGGACAGGACATGGGAGCAGCCTCAGCCCTAAGTGCCTGTTTATTTAAAATAAACTCCCTTTATAAATACTCTCTTCCTCTAGCAACTCTCCCTGTCAGCTGCATGTGCAGAGCTGCAAACAGATTGATTTGCAAAGAACATTTATTTTTGGAAGCTTAAACAACACATGACGCCACAGAGCTTTGTGCTGCTTTTTCTCCTTGCAATAATTGACCTGTGGTGGTTATTAATGAGAATTAAGCTCATGGCCTGTCCTGCCGGGGAGCAGGGGCAGGGCTGCTGCATGCCAGGGTTTCATTGGAATTTCCTGAATTGCTTTTGCTGAAGCAGCAGTGGAAAAAAAAAAAAAAGCTGCAGCTGAAAGAAAAAACAACCCAAATTAAAACAAAATTAAAGCAAATTAAGTCAAGGGAGCAGGGAGCCCTGGCATGGGATTGTTCCTGACACCACAAGGGCTTGGCAGGTTTTTGGAGTCTCCAGGGAAAAGGCAGCCTTGACAGCTGCTCCTGTGCCTGGAAAATAGTCTGGGAGTCAGCTGAGGGCTGGAGGGGACAGGGATGGCCCTACCAGCAGCACGATGGACCCTGTGAGGATGCGGGTGGCAGATGCTGGAAGAGGAGCTCTGTCTTGCCCATCCCACCAGAGCCACGGGCCTGGAGCGGTGCCATTCCCATTGAGACACCCGGAGCCGAGGCTGTGGGTCGGGTGGCACTGCCAGGGACATGAGTAACAGCCAGCCCTGGCCTCCTTGGCAGCATGGCCGGAGCCTCGCCGTCATTATTGTTTTTCTGTCTTCAGGGTCGAGGAGAGGAACGCTTCTTTTTATGAAGCATTATTTTACAAGGATTTGTTTAAGGGGGAAAGAATCCCATTTTAAGGGATTGCAGCTGTAAAAATACAGTTTCTGTTAAATAAAAGAGGAGAACAAACCCCTGAATCAGCTATTTACTTGTTTTCCTTACCTGGTATGACCTCTGTGCCTCCATCTCTACCTCCCTCCCTTCCTAACTCTCTCCTCTCCCACCTGAGCTGGATTCACCCTGCTCCTCCCCTCCACTGGGCTGTTTTCTCAGGATGCTGCCATAGGAGCAGCACCCAGGGGTGGTTCAGCCCCTTGCTACTGGGCACTGCATCCTCCTTCTGTGAGACCTCAGCCCTCAGTGAGATGTGGGATGCAGGGACAATGGAGCCAGAGTGAAGGGGGAGAGAGGACAAGGGAATCTGAGCTCGGTTTTGTTGTGTATTGGATGTGAAACTGAGTTCCCTGCTCTGTGTCCTCTGCCACCCCCTTGATTCAGCTGGGTCATTCCAGCTGCCCCAGTCTCTGCAGAGCAACAGGGGGAGCCTGGCCTGAGCCCCCTAGGTAGATATTCCTCAAAAAAAGGGGTCTCCTGTGCTGTGCTGTCCCCACCGGCCATGCCCGGCACTGAGGCCTCCTGCTACTCGCACTCTCCAGGCAGTGATTTAAAAACAATAAAATGGAAACATCTGGAGTCTCATATGATGGATAAAGTGTGCACAACGTGCTTGTGGAGAAGATCTTTCATACTTGAAATCTCCTGTGTTATGAAGTGATAATTAATCACACAGAGCAGCCACACGACGCTCCCATCTCACCTGGCAGGTTGCGAATGGTAGCAAATCCACTATGTGTATGGGGTGGCTACAGACAGACAGAAAGACAGACAGAGAGACAGACAGACAGGGGTCACCTGCCCATCCTCCTGAGGGACACCTGCCCATCCTCCTGGGGGTCACCTGCCTGTCCTGGGGTCTGGGATCAAGAACTTGCTCTTGCATGGCAAACAGAAACTCAACAAGATTAATTTTTTTCCCACTTGGAGCAGGAGGGATGCTTTGGGGGTCCCAATTGTAGCCCCACCTGGCTCACTCTACTCTGCCTGAGCACTGCAGCCACCAGGCTGGGCACAGAGGCAGCTCCAGCCCTCCCCAGCACACTCCAGTACGAGCAAAACCATCCCTTGACACAAAGCCAAGGCCAGCAGGAGCTGCTGAGCCAGGAGGGTTCATACAGGGGCAGCACTTGAGGGGTCCATGCTGTTCTCTGGGGATGCTGGAGCAGGACGGGGCCCAGCAACACCGCTCTGCTAGGCTCTGGGGAGAGCAGGGCCCCGACCCAGCACCAAGACCCCTGGCACGGCTTCAGAGCCGCTGCCGCTGCAATGTTGATGGTGCGAGTGTCGGCTCCCCTGGCAGGTGGCGAGCAGACGTGTTAAAAACCCCTGGCATGCCATGAAAGCACTGGGAACAGGGAAAGAAATCTCACACTTAAAGCATGAGAAAAGATACAAGAAATGTCACCTTGTTCTTGCAGGAAAACAACTAGTCCGTGCTGCCTTCATCACTCCAGAACTGCTTGTGGCTTGTGCTGGGCAGCCTGCTGAGCTCCCAGCGTGTTCCTGGCATGCTCCTGGTCATTCCCAGAGGAAGAGGGCTGCTGCCCCCCACACTGTCCCACTCTCCCCACAGAGCCCATGTCAGCACTCTCATGCCTGTGGACTGGGCAATGTTCCTGTGAACACCATGGCCTCACTTCCCCATGGACACGGCCAGGGCTGTTGGCTGAGCTGGGGCTGATTTATGGCCCCTGTTACTTAAATATTAATGAAGGGCCTGGCCGGCCCTGCGCCTGCTCTCTTTGAGGCTAATTATTTTTTAAGTCAATATATGTGATCCACAGGGGATCTGCCATTGTGACTAAAGGTCGACACAATAGGGAACTCGTTTAAACCCAGCAGTCAAAGTGTGGTCAGTTTGGGGCACAGCATGTTCTTGCTGGCATGCACCCCAGCTCTGGCCCTACATCCACCCCAGGGCCACACCAGCCCCGCAGAGGGGCTCAGGGATGAGGCAGAATGGGGAATTTGATGCACTTCAACTGCATCCCAGGCTCACTGGTGAGGTCTCATCCCATCCTGGTTTCTGTCCCCATGCCCATTGCTCTCCCCATCCTCTTCCCCATGCCTGTACCCATCTCAGTCTCTGTGCTCTGGATCACAAGGCACAGCCGCCACATCTGGAAGCCGTGGCAGAAGGTGGCTCGGGGGGAGCAGTGGGAAGCACCTCGCATTCTCCCAGGGCGGGGGGACGCAGGAAAAGGGAAGCACCGGGAGCAGCCGGCACGTGTGGGTGGGCTGGAGCAGGCAGGCTTGGCCGCCGCCGTGTCCCATCGAGCTGCTCCATCCTCCGGTCATTTACAATAAAAAATAAAGCAGGGAGGATTTCCAAGCCCAACACGGGGCTGGCCCGGGTCCAGCGGGAGGTCGATGATTTGCTTTGCGCTACACATGCTTTAAAAATAATAGTAAACCGAGTCAAAAACGAAAAGTGAGCTATGAAGAGGGAGAGCAGCACGTTGTTTCCGCAGGCCGGGCTGCGAAAGCCAAAGGCATCAGGGAGCAGCTCGGCTGAGCAGCGCCGGAGAGCGGGGGAGACATGGCACCAGCCTGTCCTTAACTGCATGACACCTGATCCCATCCAAGGCTGCTGTACGCGCTGCCGGAGCCGGAGCCGGAGCCGGAGCCGGAGCCGGAGCCTCGCTAGCCAGCAGCCCAAGGAAAAAGAAAACATTTTCCTTGACGAAGAAAAAACGCCACACCCCATCTGCAGGGACCTGCTCCCCCGCACAGTGCCCGCGCCTGGCCCTGAATGGAGCAGGATAGGCACGGCACAGCCTGGCACGGCGTGGCATGGTACAGCATGGTATTGCCTGCTACGGCATGGCAGGGCATGGCATGGCATGGTAAAGCCTGGTATGGCATGGCATGGAATGGGAGGGCATAGCACAGCATGGCACGGCACGGCACAGGATGGCATGGAATGGCACGGCACAGTACATCATGGCATGGCATGCTACAGCATGGCACAGCCTGGCACGGGATGGCATGGCATGGCATGACCCGGCATGGCATGGCATGACCCAGCATGGCACAGCCTGGCACAGCCCAGCAGGTCATGGCACGGCCCAGCACAGCATGACGGTGGTGCAGGCTGCCCACTGCTCACACTGCCTGGAGCTGGGGATCCCGGACTCCTGCAGCGGTGCCAGCATCAGGGGCGGTGCCAGCGCTTGATCCCGCGGCGGCCGGGTCAGGGCTCAGCTCAAGCCGATTAGTGACCCCGGGCGTGTGCGCCGGGAGCGCAGCCGCAGGTCATGGCTCAGGGCTTAATCCCTCACCTCCAGCTGTCAAAATTCTTCGGAAGCGCGGAGAGCACCGGCGATCGCTGCCGTGGGGCTGAGGCCGTCCCTGCAGAATAGTGGGCACCACCAGGCCAGGCGGAGACCCCCGGGTGTGGGTGGAAAACCCTGGTTCGGAGCTGCAGGAACATCAGGCTCCTGCCTGGGGCAAGGCTCAGCCTGGGTCACGTCATCCCTGTCGTGCTGCAGTTCCCTCACTGATATACAGCTGGGAAGTTGCCCACGGAGGTGAGTGAGACCCAAAGGATATGTTCTCCCTTGCCCTGGCCCCAGCGGAGGGTTTCTGCACCCCAAATCCCTGGTCCCATCCCCCCGCCAACCTCCACTCCACCGAAATACCAGAGCTGCAGCATTAATAACAGGGTTCCCTGCCAGGTGCATAGTTTGACCAGTCGAATCACATATGCCAAACCACAGGTATTTTATGAGACGTTTCCTGTTATGAAGACATTTTTGTGGGGATTCATTTTTTTTTTCTTCCCTTCTTCTTCCCCTCTCCTCCTCCTCCTCTTCCCAGTGGGATGTTTGCCTGCCCGGGGGACAGATGTGACGCTGTTCTTGAGGGCTGGAAGAGCAGAGCAGTAGCCAAGTGCCAGAGCTAGGCTGCAGTAAGGATGAGGGTGCTGAGGGTGCTGGAGGGTTCCATCCCCTCAGCTGGAACCCCTTCCCAGGGGACTTCACAGGGGCTGTGCAGGGTCCAAACTGCTCTGCAAACCCAAGCTCAAGCCGTGACCAAGCACAGACACTTGTGCCCAGATCCTGGTGTGGGATGTGGAGCGTTTGCCCAGACACCACAGGGAGGGACAGGAGCTGCCAGCCCCAGTGAGCTGCTGGAGCATTGGGCATCGCTCCCAAGGAGCCTGTTCTGGCTGGAGCAGCCCTGCTCCGGGGGTCCTGGGGGGAGCAGTGGGAAGCACCTGGAGTTTCCTCGAGGTCTGCAGGTCAGACCCACATTGCTCTCGCAGTTCCTGTGCAGAAATAATGTTTTCTAAGGCAACGGGTGTTCTGCAAAGAAATCTGCTAAGCCTGGAGGGACCCACAGAGAGCGATTCCCGTCTCAGGGAATTTGCAGGCAAGTGGCCATCTACTGCAGACATTTAAACTTCCAGCCTCGTGCTGGGGTCACCAGCTTCATTATAATGAGCCTTCTGGGGAAGGGTGTTCAGGGCGGCTCCCTCTGGGGGGCTGCAGGCTGGGACATGGTGGGGCAGCAGCACTGTGGCTGTTCCAGCCCTGCTCACCCATCCCACGGGAAGGGAACTGCTGCTAAGAGGGATGCACTGGGAGCCCATAACAGCACTTGGGGAGCCCACAGTGGCTCCGGGAGCAACAAGGAGCCTCAGCAGCAGCACCTGCTCTCCCAGAGGAAAGACGTGGCATCTCACCGTGGTAAATACAAGCTCCAGAGCAGTGGGACAACATGGAGCCAGCACCCCTGAGCTGACTCCCGATGCCCCAGGACAGCCGGTGCTACTGGTCAGCAGCTCAGTCCCTGGCACAGCATCCCCACCACGGTGTCCCCACCCCATGGTTTTCCCACCCGAGCTCTCCACTCCTCCCTCAGCACCTGCTCAGGTACGACAGTAAATGTGTGAATTGCTGTGAAAACATCCTCTCCTGTCTAAAACACCAGGAATATCCCCCATCTCTGCCCCAGCTGCTCAGACAAGAACCTGCCTTGCTCTGTTTATACTAACAGTAATTTTATTTTAACGCCAGAGTTTGAAATACTGTCTCCTTGGTTTTGTTGGGTCCTTTGATCTCCATTTCCTCTCCTCTTCCAGACTTTTAGCAATCCCCCAGGTGAGGCCGGCTGGTGCCAGCACTGCTGCCTGCGCCTGCCCTCTCAAGCAGCCCCCGCTCCCGCACATCCTCCTCGCGATTATCCCCCCCCAAAACCCCTCTGACAAAACATCCGGAGAGACCCGCTTCACCCTCGGAGCTGCATCTCCTCGGGGGACACTCCAGAGCTCGGTTCCAACAGGGCAAGACCCTGGTTGGGCCCCCCCCGGCTCCACCAGCCCCTCCCCGACCACTGCAAACCCTCCCGGTGCGACCACCCCCCGACTGCCACCTCTCCCTGTCCCACAGGGTGGGTGCCAGCCCTTGGGGACAGCGGCGTGGCCGCAGGTGATGGGACCTGCCCGGAGCGGTGCTGGGATGCCCCTGCCTGAGGTTCGGCCTGGGCAGGTGCCGTGTGCCAGGGGAGGGTCAGTGTCCCCCCGCCGCCGTGTCGCCGAACTGGCCCCTGCGCCGCTTCTGGGGTTAACAGGGGAAAAATATTGTTTATGCTTCTCTAATATCGACCTTCTGTTTTGCATTTGCCGTTTCTTCAAAGATAGGGAGCCGCCTCTGCCAAGATTCCAGAGGAGATATCCTCAGCAATGCCGACCGCACTCCCCACCGCACTCAAAGAAAACAAATGTCAGGCCAAGGATTGATATGAAATAGTTTAAAAATGAGAAAAAGCTGCCTTACAGCTAGGTTTACATTAAAATAAATTTCAGGAGTGGGAGGCTTGGCTGTGTCCCTCCCTGGCGGGTAGTGCTAGGGGATGGGGTTACCTGCTGGGGCAGTGCCTCCGTCCTGCCATCGCCTCGGCATTGGCTTCCCCATCCCCTTGCCATCCCCATTCCTTCACCATTTCTACACCCATCCCCTCGCCATCGCCTCCTCATCCCCACCCTCTGCTGCCCCCAAGGCCATGCACCATAAAGGAGCACTCCTGGCACAGTAGCTGTGTGTGGCTGCTTCTCCATTTCCACACCCAGGGAAGGGGATGGAGTGCACGTTTCAGGCAGTATTTATGTTATTTAATTTAATTTAATTTCTGTGAGCTGATTTGAGACCTCAGCCAGCCTGAGGTGTTCAGTGGGAACCCTGACAAGACACTCCTGTATCCCATGCTCCCGTCTGGCACAGCCTCATGTTCCTGGCTGGATTTCAGATTTCCCCTGTGCCCTGTAATCCCTATTTTAGGGGGCGTCCTCTCTGCCAGGCTGTGCTCCTCAGGCCCCACAGCACCATGGATCTACATGCCCTCATCCCAATGGACAACCCCCACGTGCCTTTCCATTGGGACAGACGTGGGTTGTGAAAAATCAAGCAGATTTCTTCCCAGAATTTAGTTTGGAAAAAATTTGCCTGATGCTGTCACAAGATGTTTCACCATTGCTGAATCAGCCTCTTTGATTTTTCAATTTGATTTATTTTTTCTTTTTTTTTAGTTTTCACATTTCCTTTGTCTTGGAGTTGACAGCCTCACAGGGAATTCCAGTGGCCCTGCTTTCCTGGGGATTATGCCAAACCCCCCCGTGCCCCAGGACACCATGCAGAGGCAGCAGAGTCCCACAGGACAGCTGGATGACATGTCCTGGGGAACATGAGGTGCCACTCAGTGTCTCCACTCTGCCATGTGCACCATCTCTGTCGATAACCATCTTTCAACATCACTTAATGCCATCGTGCTATGACCCAAAGCCACACTCTCATTTCCAGGCTCCAAATTTCCAGTTCAGTCAAGTATCCCATTGAATTTGTTTGAAAGGGTTCCAGACCACCCCCTTTGCCTGGATCCCTGCACCCATAGATGTGTTCATCTCCCACTGCTCTTCTCCTCCCCATGTGACACCATTGGGCAGCTCTGCCCTGCTCAGGGCATACAGCATCTGCAGAGCAACCAGACCTGGATAGGGCCAGACCAGAGGGAAATGGTATAGATTTAATGTGTCCCAGATCATCCCAGAGGAAAAACCACTTCTGGACCCAGGATGGAGAAAGGAGAAGCTGGGACAGTGCTGGGAACTGGCTAAGAAAGGCCCAGAGGAGCCAGTGACCTTCATGACTCCAGAGCATCTGCCTTGGGTGTCGCTGTTACCATTGACCCTTTGACAAGCAAAACTGGGAACTTGGAGCTGCAGCACCAGTGGAAAGCAGTGCAGAATATATGGAATATTTTCTTAGTAGGACTCATTTGTTTCTGTTAGAGATGCTGGCCCTGGATGGACATGCAGCCAGCGGCACTCAGGATTGTCTCCATGTCCCTGCAGTGTCCCAGGGGACTGAGAATGGGATGGAGTCTGGTGCCTCAGGGTCAGTCTGTGGTTTTGCACCCCTGTGCTCCCATCTGGTACATTCAAATGCTCCCATTCAGAAGCTTTGAGGCGCAAAACCGGACACTGAACGTGGGGACAGGAGACACTTATTACAAAACCTTTTGTTTAGGCTTCAAGCTGGAAAAACACTCAGCTCACTCTGAGTTCTCCTCCGGCCTGTGTCATGTCATGTCATGGAACCTCCCTCAGTCTCCACTCGGGACCCACTGCCCAGAGGGTCTCCTCCTGCCAGTAGAACGCTGCTGAGCCCAGCCAGGACCCCCTGCCTTGGTCCCTTTGGCACAGGTGCCAGGAGGCTGCCGAGGTGCTCAGGATGGGGCTGGCATGGTTACTGCACCCAAGGGACCCCAACTGTTATGCCAATCATTTCCCCGTGTTAGTAGCAGACCCAGATCCTGGGAACAGACCCAGATCTGGAAATAGATCCAAACCTGGGGATCAGACCTGATGCAGGGATCAGACCAAACCTGGGGCATTTTGTTGCCTTCTAGGAAGTGTCAGATGCATGGCAGCCCCGTTTGGGCATGTGCTGCAGGTGCCACGCTGCCACACGGGCCTGGCATTTCTGAGCAATGAAACACGGGGAAAAATTAAATTTACCTATTCATCCTATTTTTCTAAAGGACAATTATAAAAACCCCACAAAATAACAGAAGATAAAAGATACCCAAGGAGCCATTCAGCTTTCAGCCTGGTGGGAAGAGGGTATAGAAAAGCTCTGGAGACAGGGATGGCAGCAGGCAATGCCTGGGGAGGGTGAGGTGACACCTCCTTCGTGCCTCGAGTGGCTGCAGAACCCACCTGGGACAGGCAGCACCAGCTTCACCCCTGCTACAGAAATAACTGGGATCAGCAGAGTGATTGCAGGGGTGTCTCGGAGAGATGTGGGACTCCATAGGATCACACCCCATCCCAGCTGCTCTGGGAGGGCTCAGCCAGCACCCGGCACACCCACGGCGTGGCCGGCTCCCGGGAGCCTTCCTGCACAAGCCCACGGACATTTTCCACTGCTTTTATAGCAAGAGCATTAAAATGCTGTTTTCTGAAGGCTCGGCATGTTGAAATGCCAGGCCCTGGGTGGAATGTGCCGGGGGCACGGTGGGAGGAGGGCTCTGGTCTCGGTTCCCTAATGGAACCCCCATATGTGCCGACCTTTGCCCCAAGGGAGGCACCGGGGGCTGCGGCGGCCTCCATCCCCCGGCGCACCGCAGGCAGCGGGGAGCGGAGGCCGTCACTTCGAGGAGCCCTGGACGGGGTTTTGCCCCTGCACTTGGCTCCCGGCACTGTCTCCTGCCCACTGCCGGGCTCCTTTTGTTGGGAGGTTACGGCTGCCCCTTCCCACGGCCCCAGCTGGGCTCTGCCAGGGCTGGAGCATGGTCCTGATGAGCCAATGGAAAGCAAATTCCGTGCGAGGCCAGTGTCCCACGGCCTCTGGCCACTCTTGCCCGCAGCAGCCCAGCACCACAGCCCCACACCGTGTGCGGCCGGGCAGTGCAGGAGGTGAGGTGCTGAGGCCGGCACTCTCCTCCAGGTTCTTCTGCAACCAGAGATAGCCAAGGGGCCACTCGCGGCAGCCAATGTCTCCTCTGCGCGGTGGCAGCACACGCTGTGCCCTTGGGATGCTCCCGCACCCGTCCTTTCATCTCCAGGCATGGCTCTGGTGTCTGCTGCTCACTTCTGGACACCCCTACTGGCTGTGGGGCAGCCAGGCCTGGGGAACATGTCCCGTTAGGAGGTTGGTGGGAGCAGGAATACATCCCAGATGGCCAGGGCAGTGTGTCCCAGCACTTCAGGAGGGGTAGGGAGGGGGACACAGGGCTCTTGTGCAAGAGCGACCAGGACGGGGTTGGGAAGCCGGGAGAGCGACGGGTGTCTCCCGAACTCAGCAGCCACATGCCCCGTGTCAGGGTGGTAGGTCTAATTCAGGAGCTTTCAGCACCATCCAGAGAGGTGTCCGACACTTTATAAACCCGCTGGCTCCTGCGCAGCTCCAGCCTCTTACAAGCAGGAAAAAGCCCATCGGAGCCAAGACAAACAGAACCAGCAGCATCCCTGCACAGTGGGAGGCAGTGCCAAGCAAGCCAAGGATACTCCGGCCAGACCACCCAGCCCTGGTGGCCAGAGATGGCCGTGCCCTGGCACCACGGCCCCGGGGCCAGGCTCCAACAGCACAGGCTGCCATGGCTGCCATGGCATTCCCGCAGCTGCCCTTTGTGTGCTGGCTGTGCAGGGGCTCTTTGGAGCAGGTGGAAGGATGCCAGTGGGATCCTGAATGCTGCCCCCAGTGCAGGGGATGCTGCTCGTGCCCAAAGGCAGAGAGGGATGTGAATTCCCACAGCTCCCATTGAGTGTGAGGGTGAGCTCCAGCCCTGTGTGAGGGGCCAGAAGGGCTGCCCCTAGATGGATTGCCCCAGCTCCAGCCCCCAGCAGTGTGGCAACAACTGAATTATTGTCAGTGTGTGCCAGGGACATGAGTGTGACAGGGAATTCAATGAACCCAGTGCATTCTGCTAGTCCCAGCCCAGGCCAATCCCATAAAATGCCCCGTCAGCACAACCAGCAAGGAGGGACAGCAGCTCCTGCCCCTCCATCTCCCCCAGACACCATCCAAGGGCAAAGCAGTGCCATGGCCCCAGCACTCCAAGGTGGATGCAGACAAAGGCAGTGCAAGCGCCAGCTCCAGCTCCAGCTGCTCTGGGGACTCAGCTAATGGGGTCCATTTACTGGGTAGTTCTTGGAATAACAAATTGTATCATCCAAAAAAGCAAAACCACAAAAGGGGATCAGCTTGCAGTTCTGCTCACAAAAGCCTTTTGTCTGGAGGCCCTCCGCGCCCCCCAATCTCCCAGAGAAAACTCAATTTAACCAAAATAAGCAGCACACCCAGCCCTGTGCTCTCACGCTCCATGGCAAGATGCAGAGCAATGTGGATCAACCCAACCCTGCAGTTGGCAAATGTCATCAGTGGGCACTTGGCTGTGCCACACAGTTCTGGAGCTGCTGACCACCCCATCCAGCCAAAACTGAGCTGGCTGGTGCTCGGAGGGCTCTGGCCATGGTGCAAACCCCAGTGCTGTTCCATCTTCCAGTCCATCCCAGTTAGCAGCAAACACATGGAGGGAAAGGGCAGGACTCGTGCAAGAACAGGGAAGATGAAGCCATGGATTTCCCTGTACCAGGATGAAAGATGAGGGTTGACACCTGCTAAACCTTCTAATCCCCCTAACTCACGCCTGACAGCTTTCTCCCAGGCTGGAGCCCACTGACCCGGTGGGAGGTGGAAGTTTAGAGCAAATGAGGTTCCCAGCATGGCAAGACGATCCCCGCCTGCAGTGGGACCAGCTGGACAGACCCACTGGCTCCCTCTGGTTTCTAAATCCCACAAAGGTGTCCTGTGTCTCCTCCCATTGACCCAGGGTCACCCAAGGTCACGAGCTTCTGTTTGCATCCTAAGAGGACACAGTGGCTGAGATGCTCACCTGGGTTCTGTCCTGGGAGGCTGCAAGAGGGGGAGGGCTGAAGGGAGGGGAGTTACACCCTTTCCCAGTGGGCAGATCTCCAGAATGATGTGATTTTTGAACTATTTCTTCAGTTGGGGTTGGACCCCAGGGACTAAACTCCATCCCAAGCCAAGAGTCCTCCAGCAGCAGCCCTGCAGAGGTCCTACCTTCGGGAAGGTGCCCCTCCCATGCCCCAACAGTAGTGGACAGAGGTATGCTTCTCCCACAGCTCTGGTCTTCACACCTTCTTGTACAGGGCAGGAGCACCAGCTCCCAACCCTTGCTCCCACACTGCTTCAGCCCCCAGCCCTAGTTAGGTATCCCCAGCCCCAAAAATCACTTGAAATCTGCAATCTGAGCAGTTTTGCTCAGATTTTGGACCAGGTTCCACCCCTGGGTCAGCTGCTACCATCCAGGGGACTCAAGCAGACTCTCTGTGTTGCCTCATCCCAGGCATGCAGGGACAGCACCGGGCACTGGGATGGGAATGCTCATGGCCACAACCTTCACAGAGCTTTGGGGACAAACACACCTGGACTCCCACATCCCCTGGGAGCACAGGACGGGATGGGACTGCTGGAGTCCCATGCCTGGCTGTTTCCCAGACAGTCACTCCAGCATCTCTTCCTAGCCAGATGCCCCCAGGAAGCCGAGGCTGGCGCAGCTCCGGACTGGGGGTGACCTCACCGTCACAGCCCATCTGCCGCGGGTAATTCACCGTCTGCCCGGCAGCACCCTGGCTGCATTCCTACCCTAAGTACCGCAGATTTGCTGTGCTTTATGAAAAATGAGAAGAATGTTTTAAATGAAATTAATTCTGACGAACCCAAGATTTCATAAAAGCACTGCCTGGGCATGGTTTGGCATAGGCCTGCTCTTGTTCATTCTAGTGCCTCCCTGGGGGGAGGAAAATACCAGGCTTGGCATAAAATAATTACAGACTCCTTGTACAGCTCAATTTATGGCTGCTGAAGGAGTGCTGGGGTCTTGTCGTGGCCCGTAGCTGATGGTTGGCAATGACATCTCGTGTGGTCTTTAATGAATGGCTATGGGAGGTGTAATGGAAAGGACCATCAACACCAACTGTGCCGAGCTGTCAAAGTGCTTTACACCTGAGTGTCCCATGCCAGGCCTCAGGTGTCATCCCACACTGCCACAGGAGCCGATACTTCCTAGCACAGCATAGTGCTGGCACAGACTGGGTCCATTCGTGGTGTGGACATGTCTGTGCCAGCGGTGGGAAGGAGCAAGCGGAGGATCGGGCAGAGGGCATGGAGCCACTGGTGTTCAGCACGGCCCCACCAGCTTCCTTTGGATGCAGACGGAGGAACTGCTGCGGCCTTGCCTGGCTCTCCCTTTCATCTTGACTTTAAAAAGCCACTAAATTAAAACCATAAAGGCACCCAAGCCCTGAAGGGACTCTGCTGTCCCGCTGGCCCCCACACCGGGGATGCTTGGCAGGACATAGCACTCGTGCACAGCAGGAGCAACTCGCAGGGCCCTGACCTTGTTATTTATGTAACACAAAGCTCTTTTCCTCTGTTCATGCACTGCCATGAGCTAGATGCTGAGACCCCCACAACGTGACCCTGAGAGGTCTGTGGGCCCATGGCAATTGATGGGTTTTGGAGTCTTTGAACTGTTGTGAGGGGCAGGGGGTTGGCCTGGCTCCAACTGTGGAATAGGCTCCCCAGAGATGTGGTGGAGTCAGAATCCCTGGAAGAGCTCAAAAAACAGATGTGGCATTTCACAGCACAGCTTAGTGGGCATGGAGTATTTGGTTGAAGGCTGGACTTGAAGGGCTTTTCCAACCTTAATGATTCTGTGTGCCTGCAGTGCCTGGGCATGGGCCTGGTTTGGGGTCTGCCCTTGACCCAGGCTTCCCACCCTGGGGCTGTGGGCTCTGCCCTCCAGGGTTATCAGCTCAGCCCTACAGGGCACAAAGCATCTGAAATTAAAGGCAAAGCAAAGACAAAGGTATCGCTGCTGTAATCCAAACCCAGGCCCAGGCCAGGATCTGCCCATGGGTTGTGAGTGCCAGACTGGCAATATCAGGAAATATGAAGAAATAGCAATAAAAGTCGTCTTGTTCTTGTCTGCTGGCTCACAGCACACAGAGCAGTGAGAAATACCTTTCTGAAGTTGTTGACAATGCATATTTGAGGCTGAAAATATGCTTCTCTGGCAAAAGCCCACATATTTGACCCCGGTGGGCACTGGCAGTTCACCCTGTGAGTCCAGAGCAGGACTTCAGTGAGGGCAGTGGAACTTCCCAGCCTGCCTGGGCACAGCAGCTTGGGAGATGCTGCTCTGGACGATGACATGGAGCAGGATGTGAGGGAGATAAGTGTTGAGTGTTGAAATGAAAGTTACAGTGAGAGCAAAGGACCTGCTGCAGCTTTGTGCCATGCCAAGCCTCCCGCTGCCTTATCGGTGCTTCTCTGAGAACGATGGTTGTGTTGTCCTGACATTAAATATTCTCCTTGTGGGGATCCTTATCTCCTCCATTTGTCGCAGAGTCCGAGCACTCCAGCCCTGATGCACACCCTGGATTCACACTCTCAGCCCTGGAACCAAGCCAAAATCTCCAAAGGAAAAATGCAGCCAGAGCTTCCAAGTTTCATGGTGAAACCACATGATTTTGATGGGAAGCCATAAATCAGTCCCAGGCTCTCTCAGCCTCTGGTAACTTCTTAAAACAAACCTGGGCTGAATTCTGGGTCTTGTAATGAAATCCAAAAGCAGGTGAATTGGCTGCAGGGTTTATGCATCACCACAAGTGAGTGCATGGAGCAGCCCCAGCTGCTCTGGACAGCCCCGACTCTTGTCTGAGTGGGTTCAATTATCCCACAACGATGGGGCACAACCAAAGCATCACCCACCTTCTGTGGGTACCCAGAAGAGGCCTGAGTGCTGCCCAATCCCTGCAACACTGCTGAGACCTTCCCAGCCCTGGGGGCATGGACACCACTGCCACAGGAGAGACAGGACAGGGAACACCCCAGCAATGAGATAGGCGGGACCTGCTGCCCTGCCCTGCTAGGAAAATGGGCATGGGGAAAGGGGTAAATCCTCATGTGGCTGCAGGGATGAGGGCAGCCCTGAGGTGGTCTGGCCTCAAGGCCTTAGGTTTCTGAACAAAACAAAGTGAAGTCTCCTATTTGGCTAATGTGCCTCTGAAGAAAGGCTCTATCCTTGTTTGCTCCCACTGCTGCTTTGTCTGTGGATAAAGACAGGGATAGTTCTCATCTGATACAGCAATATCATCTCGCCCATCTGGACAGGGCTCTTTACAAGACCCTGCTTTAGAATTTAGATCCCTGGGAACTTGGAAGGCAGCAGTGAAACAAAACCCTCCACCAGAACAATAAAGAGACTCTCAGCAACAGCCAGAGCTCTGTGGGGCAGGCACAGGAGTGCTGCGAGGTCCCAGGGGTCCAGCATTGCCAGGCTGCTCCGGTGTGCAGCAGGTTTGCAGAAATCTGCTGGTTTGGGGCAATTTCTGGGGCCACATCCTGCCTGGGGAATGCAGAACTTGGGCTGGGAGTGCTGCAAGAAGTAAGGACTCAGACTTTTGGTGCAAAACAGCCAAGCTGGGCAAGGCATTGCATCGGCCACTGCATCCACAGCAGGTAGACATTGAAGTTGTTGTCCTCCTCCCTGACTGATCCCTGCCAAGCTCTGTCCTGGATGGAGGTGTCTGGAAGAAACTCTGAGGACAAACGTCTCTAGATGGGCCAGCGGGATGGGCTTGGCCCCAGGGAAGGTCACAGAGACCAGACCTGGCTGCTCTGCAGATTTTGGCTGCAGTTGCTGCCTGTGATCTGGAGCTTAGCTCTGTGAACTCGGCTGACACTGAAGCCAGAAGCCATGGGAGCACTCTACGGCCACTGGGCTGAGGGGACAGCAAATGCCCTCACACTGCCACCTTTAGCTCTTTTTTAATCTCATCCCATTTTTGGTAGGACCCATCTCCCCAGCCAAGCCCAAGAGTGCTGCAGAGAGGCAGCAGCCATCAGGAGCCGTGGGGTCCCTGCTCCTGGGATGCTTCTGTGAGAATGTGGGAGAACAGGGCAGGATGAGGCTTTGGTGAAGAGTCCAGCTCCTGCAGCTCTTTGGGGAAGACAAGCAATGCCTAGGGGTGAGCCAGGCTTTTGGGGAGCAGAGCATCACATCCCAGCAGCCACGCCAGCCCCTGTACCCCCCTGGCCCCGTGCAGATGTTTCCCGGAGCGCTGCCATCCCTCCAGCTCTTCCCGGCTGGGATGGATCCCATTGCTTTGAAGTCTGCAGCTGATGCACAGGGTTATGCAGCCAGAGCAGACAGCCCTGGGGAAGAGCCAGGCTGCCAGGGATGTGACTCAGGAATGGCTCCAGTGACAGGGAGAAAAGGAAAAGTGGTTTATTATGTCTGTGCCGGCATCCAAGTCGCCAACGCAGGGAAGCAATGTGCAGATGAGCCCTGAGCAGGAGGGGAGAGCTGGGGGGCTGGCAGTGTGGAGTGTCACCACTGCCTCACCAGCCACCCTGAGGGTCCCAATCCCACTGGATTACTGCAGGACACAGCCAGGTTCTAGCAGAATCCTGCCCTGCTCCCCAAATGCCCATCACAGGGAACCCCTGAGTGCAAAAGAGGGAATGGGCATGTGTCAATGTGTGTGTCCCCCACCTCCCCCGCTGCCTTCATTAAGGCAGTTAATTTCCCTCTCTAATTAGCTGTGACAAAGTGCATGGGGGACGGGGGATGCTCAGAGTCTAGCACATGCCCAACAGAGTCAATGGGGCACCATCTCCCAGAGGGAAAAAGGTGGGTTGAGAAACTGAGGGAAGACAAATGCAATTTGGTGTCTTTTTATCCCTTCCTTTTCTGAACTGTGAGATTTTATTGTCACAGATATTTTCTTTAGTGCAGAGGAATGGAAATTCTGCTTCTTCCTGGGCTGTGGACAAGATGAAATAGGAGAGAATAATAGAGGGGTGTGTAGGGACAGACAGAACCAGCCCCACGCCCGCCTTTTGCAGGTGCCACAGCCCAAATCCCTTTGATTGGCCTTCATCGTGGCATGTGAAGAGCCCAGCTACTGCCAGCCATGGCCCCCAGGGCCCATGGAGGAGGTTTTGTCCCCCACATCCCAGATCCAGAGAGCAGACAGAGCACTAAAACCAGGTGGTTTCATCTTCACCTTCCCAGGAGAGACTGCACACAATGCCAGCAGCCGAGCACTTGGATGCACCACGCAGTGCCGGCATCCTGTGATGGATCAGCACTGAAAACAGCACCCTGCTAATCTGCCTCCCCAGCAGCCATAAAACTGTCTTCCCAGTTCCTCCAAAGAGGATTTACAGTGGTTCAAAGCATCCTGGAGCGGCCTGCAGAGGTGAGAGCTCCTGCAGGTGCTGCCCCCACGCCTGGGGCACTCTGTGGCATCGTGGTGATGCCCCCATATCTTGGCCTCCAGTCACTCCACTTGATTCCCCCCAGACTAATGCTCCTCAACAGGGACTTGCCAGCCCCCCAGAGCTAGACCCCCCTAGGGTCACTGACCTCAGGAGCCCCTCACCAAGGTCCCAGCACCCCCCAAAAGACTCCTCTCTGGGCTGTTGTTGTGCCCTGTGCTGAGGGCAAACAGGGCAGGCTTTGCCCCGATGGGGACAGCTGGTCTGTAGCTACAGTCACAGCCTTGGTGGCCATCACTCGAGGGACAGCACCTCACCCAGCCATGGGCTCACTGAGAGGTGGCTGCTCACCAGCCCTGGGGTCCTGTGTGACCGCGGCAGCTCTGGGCCACAACCCCTGGGCACAGCACATGCTGGGCCCCTCTGGCACCAGGAAATCTTCCAGCACTGAGCACAGGGAATGGGAGCGCTGCCCCAGTGCTCCCCCTGCTCCATATCCAAGTGGGAAACTGAAAACCCACTGCAAGGCGAGCTGTGCTGAGCCCCTGCCAAGAGCCACTGCCAGAAATATCCTTGATTTCACCAAGGTGTGAATAACTTTTGACACTTCTAGGGCTTATTGCCTTAAAAAAATCCCCCCGCAGTCCCCATTCACACTCAGCAGGACTGTGTTTCATATGAATGGAATATATGAATCACTGCAAAGAATTTAAATGCTTCCCTGTACAAAGAAACCGCTCCCTCCCCGCCTCTGTGGCCAGGCTCTGCACTGCCTAAAACAAAAGCATGGCAGGAGAGGGGACAAATCCTGATCACTACACTGCTGCCTCCTTGGACAAAGGCAACCTGGCCTCTCAGTTTGGCCCAGTGCAGTGGGGCAGAGCCTTCACCACCTATTTCAACCCACAACCAACTGCCCTGGCAAACCAGTGGTTTCCGAAATCCCAATGAGCCCCTGACAGCTGCTGGATTCACATCTCTGTGTGCTGTTTGAGTTTCAGCTCTGCTCCTGTTTCTAAACCCAGTTTTCAGATTGGAACAGGCAAAGAAATTTGCTTTACTGCCATTCCTCTGGCCAGTTTGAGAGAATCCACCACCCCATTGCTGAGAGATCGGGTTAGCTGGACTGATGGAAACCAGGTGAGTCTTCCTGCAAGAACCTCTCCCATTTTTTAGCAGTTTGGGTCTTGCTGCTTCTTTTCCCTTTAGACAACAGGACAAGAAGGAAAAATGTAACTGGAAGCCTGGTGCGGCCCCACTGCACTTCCAGCTGTGATGTTTCCCCTGGCATCGCTGCCTCAGCTCCACACGAGGTTGTGTCCAGAGCCCCAGCGGAGTGAGGAAAGCCAAGATGGGGCTTCAGGCACCTGGGTTACATTGATCCCTAAAAGAGCAGGGACAGGACAGCACGTGCCCCAGCACGGCACCGCCCCTGCCCAGGGGGCTTGCAGCCACCAGCCCTGCTGCCAGGTCTGTGTCCTAAATTCGCAGGATCCGGCTCTGAAAAGAGCCGCTTTGTTTCCCAGTATCCCTCGCAGACGGATCAAAACTGCATTTTTACAGAAGCAATAAAAATCCCAGGAATTCACCGGCCTTATGATTTATTAAACATGTTCCTTATAGCAAAGCTGCCCATAGATGAGAAATATCTCTGGTAGGTTATTGCCTGGCCTGGGGCTACCGTACAGGGGGGATCTTTCCTGGCTTATTGGGAATGTTCAAAGCTGGAGAACCTGGTAGCTCAGGAGCCAATTAACAGCAACACTCTTAAAAAAACAAGCACCTTGTGTTTCCCAAGGTTTTTGTGGAAGGCACCACAGTGCCAGTACCCGGGAATGGTGCAGGTACCCGGGTGCAGATGTTGGGAGCTGCGGGAGGGGACAAGACTCCAGGCGGGGCTGGGGCAGTAAGTGCCAGCAGTGGCTGTCCCAAAGGTCACGGCACTTTCCCCAAAACACTTTTGTTCTCATAAACATACTTCCTAACAGCAGAAAGAAAGGTCTGGGCACTGGGAGACGGCAGAGGCTCTGAGGAGGATTCCCTGGGAATGGGACGTGACCGAGGTGGGTCAGAGGAGGGAGAAAGGATGAGAAAAAGTAAAGTAGAGGAAAGCGGTCTCAGACCTGCCGGAGGAGGGATGGCTGGAGCGTCCTGCGGTGTTCCTCTGGGAAAGGGCACCAGAACAGCAGGACTCGTGACTGGGAAATCCACGGGATCAACTCCCGCCCGAGCCCGGCGCAGCCCGCGGGATGCGCAGGCGAGCGGGAGCAGGAGCGGGGCCGGGAGCGGTGGGGCCCTAACCCCATCCCGGCCGAGCGGCGCAGACCTTACCTCACCTCCCCTCGGCGGAGCGGAGCGGAGCTGCGGGCACGGGCGGTCGCTGGCGGTCGCGGCGGGCCGGGCCGGCCCGGGCACCCCGCGGGGCGGAGCGGGGCGGGAGGGAGGGCGGAGCGGGGACGGGGGTGCGGGAGGTGCGGGGAATGCGAAGCGGAGCCGCGGGTGCGGAGGGATGCGAAGGGGGAAGGGGGGATGCGGAGAGAGGGATGCGGAGCGGGATCAGGGGTGCGGGGGATGCAGAGCGGGACCAAAGGTGCGAGGGGTGCGGAGCGGGGCCGCGCCGGGGCGGCTGCTGAGATTTCTCTCTTTTCCCTCTTTTTTCCACTCTCCTCTCGCCGGTCCCAGCCCGGCCGCGCTGCTCGTTCCTCCGGCGCGGGAGGGAGACTGCGCGCACCGCACCCCCGAGAGCCCCTGCCCCCGCCCCCCGGCCCCTCCTCGCCACCCCACCCGGGACAGGGGCCCGTGGGCACGGCCGCCCCCAGACCCGCCCGTCTTTCACGGGGCAGGGATGCCCTGTGCCCCGGGGATGCTGATGTCAGCAATAGCAGCCATAAAGGTGGGAAAAGAGCTCCCGTCCATCTGCAGAGCCCGCGGAACTGGGTGCTGCCTGCCCCTGGGATGGGGCCCAATGGGGTCCAACATTCTTTCCCCTTCTTGGCCCGTTCGGCAGCCCAGGGCTGGAGCAGCGTTGCCCCCACGCTCACCCAAAACCATCGCCCACTTCCTTTGTGGAGATGGGGCCACAGCAGGAGATGATCCCCATTTCTGTGGTGGGGGAAATCCGCCACCCTGAAAATTCCTTTGCCCTGGGCAAAACAGTTCGGACCGGGTCCTGATGACTCGTGTCTTGGCACAGCATTAAATCACACACTAGGACGGAGGTGTCCTCAATCACAGGAGAACGGGCTGCCTGCAGCCCCCTCCTCTCGCCTTTCCCAGCCACCGCACTGCCCACGGCCAAGGCGGAGGAGCTGTGACATCCCGCTGGCAGCCGCGTGCCAGGCACAGCCGGGCCACCGCAGGCACTGCCGCAGCTGCAGGGGTGCATGGGCGCGGGGATGCAGGACCCCGGTGTGCCCCGGGAGGCAGATTAGGGTTGCTCAGGCAACGGGCACGGAGAAAGCCCGTCGGGATGGAGGCCGCTGGGTGCACAAGGGTGTTTGTTTTCCGTATTAAGCGCCTGAGCAAGGGGGGCATCAGACGGCTAATCCCCCCTCAATGCCTTTCCCCGGAGAGCAACCGCCGTGGGGCCGGACCCTGCTCCCAGGAATGCTGATGTGCTGTGCCCTGCGAGGGTGGACGCGGCTGGGGTCCCCTCTGTGCCCTGAGCAGGCAAGGCTGGGGGTCCCCAATCCCCACAGCGGGCCAGAGTGGGCAGCTCAGAGCAGCCCCAAGGCCTCTCCAGGCCAGGGCTGAACCCGGATGAACCATGGCACACGGTGACTGCTCGGGATGGCTGCTAGCAGCAGCTGCTCTGCCACCAGCTCAGCACCACAGCCACGGTGTTCCTGCAGTATCAGCTCTCCTGCCCATGCCCTTATCCCACCTGCAGCACCAGGGCACAGGGCAGAGCATGGAGGGGCAAGGGGCCTCCACTGGCACGGCAGCTCCCACAGAAGTGAACCAGCGTTGTTTAACCAGAGCTCTCACTGGCAAAGCATTTCCTCCACTCAGAGACTTGTTTGCCAGCACAGACATTCCTCTGTCCCGCAGAGCAAATCATCGGCTGCAGCCTCTCTCCGTGCTGGCCTCTGCTGCCTGTCATTGCTCCTGTGCTGGCTTGTTCCTCCCCAAGCTGTCCCTTCACCAGGATGGAGCCAGGGGTGCAGCCATGGCACCCTGGCCATGCCACATCAGCTGTGCTGTGCCACTCTGGCTGCTCCTGGCCATGCACAGGTTTCTTCTCACTGCCCAGCAATGGTCATTTTTGCTCTGGGATCTTCTAACGCCTCACTAGGTTCTTTCTTTTCTATCTTGTGGAGTTACAGCTGCTTCTGACTGCAGCCCCCTGTTCTCTGGTTTGGGTGCTGGTGCACCTGCTCACTGGCAGAGCAAGGAACTGAAAAATATGTAGGACTTGAATAAACTCCAAGCAACACCTGACCCATCAGTGTGTTATCAATATTCTTGTACTAAAGGCAAAAGCCAGCCCTGTACCAGCTGTTGGGAAAATTACAATGAAATTAACTTTATTCCAGCCCAAAAGGTATCCAGGTGTGAGCTCAAATCTTGCAGCCTGAGGCCGCAGCAATCCCAGCTCCCCGTGCTGAGCCAGGAAGGAGAACAACATCCCAACTCACCCAGTGCCATAACTCTGAGTAATTCATCCTACTTAAAATTTATTTATTTGAGCTGAACTACTGATACCTCTCAACACTGTGCTGAGCCACTGCTGATGGCTCTGCTTCCCAGTGGGAGAGGGAAGCTGGGCTTAGAGTGGGATTTAGTGGCTCTGCTGCCTGTATCTCCTGGCAGCTGTGTGTCCACTGCTGTGCCAGGGCTCCAAGGTGTCCCCAGCATTGTGCTGGCCCTGCCAGGGCCACACGTGAACCAGTGAGAGCTCCAGTGCCACAGCAGCCCTGGGCACTGCTGCACCTCAGGGTCCCATTGCCTCCCCAAAATCCCCGTCCCAGCCATCCAGCTGCTCCACACTGGAGGAACAAGAGAGAGGGAGGAGACATAATTCAATCTAGGGCTGAAAAATGCTTTAACTTAATTTCGGTGGGTCACGGACATAATCAAATCAGCTCCATGCATTGGAATATCGTTTCCATGTTTCCACAAAGATGGATAATTGTGCTTGGAAAACCAGCCCTTGGTGCTCAGTGGGAAAATGTATCATGGGGGTGGGAGGGGGCCAGGAGCTGGGCTGGCAGTGCTGACCAGAGCCGGGGTGTGCTGCTGTGCCTGCTCAGGGTACTGGTATGAGTTGATGAGGGCAGACAAGGGGCTGGGAGCATCGCCCCGCTGTGCCAGCAGTGACATGCAGGTGAGAGGTGGCCTGAGCAGGAGGACACCGGGCAGGGAGAGGTGATGTTGGCACATTGCGGGGTGAGCCACGGCTCCGTGTGGAGCATGGTGCCAGATCCCAGCTTTCGGGAACATTCAGTGATGGATTAAATGCAATCTGACTACCACTGTGGGAGGTTGGAGAGAATTACTTCATACAAATGCACTTTGGAAAGTATTTAGAGTCAAATTTTCAAAAGCCCCTGAACGACTTAAGAGCCAAAATCCCATTTTCCAAGGTCACTTAAATGAGCAAGAAAAGATCAGTTAAGAAAACACGCGAGCAGCCGGGGCCTGGGGGCACGGGCTGCGGTGGCGGTGGGTGCAGCACCACACCACGATCAGCCACTGCAGCCCTTACCCTGGGAGACACGAGGATGCATCGGCCTCAAAAAACATCCCTGTGTTTCTTCCTGAGGAATCAGCCCGGGATGGGTCCCGCTGGGTCAGATCGAAGGGAATGGTCCCGCTGGGGTCAGGGACAGCGCCCAGCTCAGCAGCTGTGGGGCTGCCGCTGCCACCTCCGGCTCCCATTGCGGACCCCGCCGGGGTATTCACCGACTGTAATGGGAGAGGGCAGACCTGCAGCTGGGAACTGAAGGGCTCCTTCCCTTACCCCACAACCGCTGCAGCCTCCTAAAGGCATCTCCAGTTCCCCGCTCAGCATCCTAATGAACCGCAAGGGCAGCTGGGACCCTTTGAGGCAGCAACCATGGAGACTCAACCCCCACAAAGAGCAAATCCCAAAGCAATTAGCTTTGCAAGGCTCGGCCGGGCTGGTGGAGGTTCCACATTCCTCGGTGGCTGTAAAGCTCTTTACTGGGATTGTTTTCCTGCATGAGCCCTGCCCGGGGTACACATAGTGGCTCCGGCTCCCAGCACCTTTGGTGCATGCAATAAAAAAACACTCTCACGTTGCCTTTGCTCGGGCTGAATTGCAGTGAGTTCATACACTTCCCCCAATAGAAAGCAAAAAGGATCTGAGACAGAATTCTTGATCCAGGATCCTTTACAATTCCTGGAGGACATTTTTGGAAAGGGAAGGGTTGTATTTACTTTGGCAGCTGACTCTGCTCCTATATGCATATGCATGGAAAAACTGCACTCACCTACTGTTTCCAAGGCTTCCTTGTCTGCAGTGCACCAGCCCAGGTGGTAGCTGGCGGCCCCCGGACCTCTGTTTGGAAATGGCACATGGAATTGGAAGCTGAAGTTTAGATCTCTCCCCAGGGCAGCCCTGAAGGCTGCTGGCCCTTCCCAGGAGCACTGGAGGGGATGTGGCAGGCCCGGAACTCGTCGCAGCTCAACACAACCAGAGGCAGGACCGTCCCTGTGATGCCCCCATGTGCCCCCACCACCCTCCTCTTCTGGCATCTCTCCCCACCTGTACCTCCAGCCTTCCCGTGGCTGCTGTGATTAATTCACTGACAGTGGGGTTGGAATAAATCCACTCATTGGCACGTTGTAAATTCATCATGTGCTGGGGACACACAGTCCAGCCCACCATAAACACCACTGGCTACGAGCTAATAAATCTGCCTCCAGAGCTGGTGGATGAATGGAGTCCCTGGGTCCTGGGGGCTGCTCCAATCCGGAGTTGGGGTGACCCCACAGCACCTAGCTGTCTCTGAACGGAGGTGGTTCAAGAAAGGGCTGTCAGGAGCAGCCCAGCTGCTGCTGTCACCCTCCCAGTTTGTATCTTTCCTCCCTGTGCCATTCCTGCCCTGGTGGTAGGGGTGGGTGCTCCTATTAGTACTGGGGACCCATGTGATGAGGGCAGGGTACTGCAGCCTGTCTGGGAGCTGCCCAGAGCACACAGAGGAAGTTTGTTACCCTGGTGTTCTGCTGAGCTGCTGAAATGTTCAGGCAGTAAACTAGTTGTAAAACAGAAAAAAAAAAAAAAAACCCAAAACATTTTATTATCCACCAAACAGCTGCTGCTTCATTTTATGGGGGTCATTATCTGAGGAGGTCAGGCTGGCAGAGCAGAGGCAGCAGCCCAGGTCTTGGTGGGCTCCTGGCACCCCCAGCTCAGCTTCTCCATACCCCAGTGCCACAGGGGGCACAGGCAGGGAAGGGCACCTGTGGCTGCAGGGTTTTATTAGCTGCACTATTGTTGGGGCTGTCAGCAGGTTGCTCTGGGGAAGGGGCATGGGGGGATCCACCTGCAGGGCCAGACAGTGCGTAAGCAGCTGCACAGGGGAGAGCAGGGAGCAGGCATCAGGGCTGGTTCCCACCGTTTTCCCTGGGAAAGGAAGCTGGGGCAGAGTTCATCTTCCCTTTCCCAGAGGAAGCCAAGTGCTTGGGATGTGGCACTGGCACAGGTTGCAGATGCCATCCTGGGGGGCTGAGGCTGCAGCAGCCCCAGCACTGCACGGAGCCTGTTCCCCCTGGAGAACTGAATGCAGGGCTGAGGGGCACCACCAGGGATGATATCCCCGTGGAGGCATGAGCATCAACCAGGGACAGACAATCATGTGGACATGCCAGGTGTTGCCCTGCTGCTCCCTTTTCTCATTCTCCATCCCTTGTGCCCCCTTTGCCCATTCTGGTGGGAGCTGTGTGCTCCACATGGGCCCATTTTAGGGACCTGGAACATGGCTTCTTCCAGCACTGGGGAGGGGGCCTGGGGTCTGTGCCTGCCCAAGAGCTCCGGGCAGCTCCAGTCTCTATGAAATAATTTGTTATTTTAGTTGTAAAACAGTAAGTGGCCCCTTTCCAGGAGAAGGGAAAAGCCAAACAGCCCCACTCCTGCTAATGACTGAACCAGTCAGTCAGCATGGGAGCAGGACTTGTCTCCCCTGTGCCCCCTCTGACACCCCTGTGTCCCCTCTGACACTCCTGTGCCCTCTCCATTGCCATGGAGGAGCATAAGGGCAGAGCTAATGATTGATTACCAGGGCTGCCACCTCTCAGAGGAGCTGCTGTTCAGGGCCACAGCACTGCAATGCCACGGGCTGCAGGGACACAGCCTGCCTTGCCATGGTTTTCATCACAGGCTGCCGAGGATCCTCTGTTTCAGAGGTAACAGTGGAGCTCCAGTGTGTCCAGTACAGCACCAGTGCCCAAGCCATTGCCCAGCCACGGCTGTCACCAGGATGTTCCCAGGCACAGCAGTGAGGTGACAGCAGCACAGCATAAGCCAACCAAAGCTGTCACAATCTCTAACTCTTTATGCCCCTTGTTGGGTGCTGGGACAAGTTTCCCCATCTGAGCTTCAAAGGGGATGAGAAGTCCCAGGATGGAGGTGGGGATGGACGGGATTGTGTTGTTCCCTAGGCTAGGTGTGTGTGTCGTTTGCTTCTTGGCATCTTCCCTGCCCCCAGGGATGGGGACACCCCCTCCTGTTGCTCTGAGCAGGAGCCCTGGGGTGCAGCAGGGACTCAGCAGGGCCCTGCTCAGGGATTTTTCTCCCCAGCAGAAGCAGTGCCTGCTCTTAGTGCTGGGAACAGACAAAGAACCCAACCCCATTTCATCAAGGTCATTCCCAGGATCCCAGGGATCTTGCAGCGGTGCTGGGGCAGCCCAAGCATCACTCCCAGAATCTGGCAGCACCATGTGGAGGGCTCCAGGGCCGTGCAGGCAACACCCTTTCCGCTGTCAGGTTAAAGACTCGAGTCCTCAAAAATGCAAAAAATGCACCGGGAATCGAAGTTGGCCTGAAGAGTTTTGATCTTTCTGCAATTGCTGCAGGATTGCTGTAAGCGCATCCAGATGGCTTAGACCACACAGACGCAGCGCCCACTGCCATCGTCACCTTCAGCCACCCTGTCCCACCCCTCCTGCCCTGCTCCTTCACCTCAGGGGCTGGGGGGATGTGCCAAGGGGCAGTGCTCAGGGACACGGCAGGTTGAGCTGCATGTCACTAGGGTCAACCCTAAAGGGTGGCAGTGGGGTGATCTGTCCCCTAGGGCTGGTGGCTTGTCGTGTGGCCCCAAGGTGGCAGGGCTCTTGCCCCAGCTTGTACCTGGGGTGAGGAATGTGACCTCCCATTGTTTTGCTAAACGTAATGGAGACCTGAGCACACTGTAGCCAAACTTCAGAGCAGCTGCTGAGAGGTGATGCTGAACTGTGTCTCAAAACCACTGTCTTTGTCCCCTCGGCTCTGGCACAACCCCTGCACAGCTCCTCAGTGTGTCAGGTCCCTGCCTGGCTCTGTGACTTCACAGAGTTCAGGTGCAGACCTGCACTTATTCTGCTGCTTTTACTGCATCTCAGAGCTGAGGAGGGAAGGATGGAAGGGTAGATGAAGGCTGGCAGACATTCTGGCCTCGAGTTGTTCCCCAGAGATGTTTGGTCCCAGCTCAGGGCATCTGTTCTGGCTCTATCTTCCCATCCTTCTCTTCCTCTCTTCCTGCTCCCCAAGATCTGATGAGCAGGTGATGCTAAATCAAACAAAGGCTCATTCTCACCCACCAATCACATTACTCATGCTCAGAGCCACAGTGGGAACAGGGCTGGCGAGGCAGTGCAGGTGCTTGGATTCGGGCAGGGGTGCTGGAATGGGCAGAGGGGCACAAGCAGGGCTGGGGGTCCCTCCTGCCCATGTGGGGGCCCCCAGAGCACACTGGTGCTGGCAGTGCTGACCCCTGGTCTCACTCCTTGCAGGAGTGGGAATGTATTTACCCAGAGCTTGCTCCTTAGGGAACAAACCCGCAGTGGCTTTTTGTCAAAAAGCAAGAACATTTCTAGGCAGTTCAGAATTTCTTTTCCTGAAAGCCAGTTCCCAGGAAGGAAAACATGTTTTGGCCAAAAACTGATGCCCAGTTCTGAGTGGTTTAGCTGAGAACAGAAGATACAGTGTCAGCAGCGAGAGTGCCTCGACACCAAGGACACCAGGTCCCCCCATGCAGGGGACCCGGGGCTGCGCCCCAGCTGGAATCATCCCAATGACAGCCCAGCTGTCAGCGTAGGGCTCATGTGGTACGTGGTGGGGATGCTCCAGCATCCAGCATGTTCCTCTCCCATCACCTCCCATCACCTGGAGTAAGGTCCTGGTCCCATCCCTGCTGACCTCCTTGCCCCTGGTCCCAGCCGAGCACCCGCAGGCCGGTGGCTGTGCTCCCCCTCCCCTGCACTGCCCACCAAACTGAGGAAGTCACAACCGCAGAGCTCTTGAAAGCATTTTTTTGGTGGAGACCACCGGTACTGAGAGATTAAAATTGCTGTTGTTTCTTCCATTACTCAGCTTTCCTGAATTATGGGGTGTAATACTCAGGGAGTGGGAATAATTAGGGGAGAACAATGGCAGGCTTGAAGGCTTAACTACGCCTGTGTGGTACTGCTGGCCAGGCCAGCCTGCTGTCACATTTCTCTAGGCCTCCATTTTCCACAGCCCGTGCCAAGCCTTTTCCACCACGGTACCCGCTCCGGCTTCCTCATTCCTGGAGCTCTGCTCCCCGGAATGTCCCGGTTAACACTCAGTTCCCCGGCTGCCAGCCAGCATCCACAGCACTGTGCTCTGTGCCCTGCCCAGCTGTGATGCGGGAGCCTGGGGGATGCAGGAGTGTGGGACAGAGGGATGCTGAACCCTGGAGTAAAGAGATGCGGGAGCTCAGGGGATGTGGGAGTGAGGGAGGCTGGAGGGATGCAGGAGGCCAAGGCAGCCCCATTGCCTTTCTGTCCCCTCCAGGCTCCTCAGCATGAGGCAAGCAGAGGTCCCACCAGGTCATTTCAGTGTTCCATGCTCGGGGAAGCCGCTGGATTTCTCCCCTTAGCAGGGAACACCCTCCAGCTCCTCAGTGGCATCTTGCTCAAGAGCCTTCCCAGCAATGGTTCGGCGCTGTGGGGCCTGGGGAGCAGTGACAGCCCTGGCCGAGAGCTTGGGCAAGAGGCCACAATGCTGGTCCCCGCCCCAGGCAGTCGCTGGCTCCAGCCGGGGCATGCAGGCAGCTGTGGGGGGCTCTGTGCCTGCCATGGGACAGGGACAAGGAGCCACAGCCCAGGGCAGAACCAGCCCAGTGCCTGGCAACTTCTCCCTGAGCTCTTGGATGTCAGCGCTAGCGTTAATTAAAATAAAAGCAACATTTTTTTGCTGTAAAAAGAGACATTGTTCTGGCGAGCTGACTTTCCCCGAGTCAGCTCCTGTGTCTGTGTGACAGGCAGGCAGAAGCCAACGGGATCCTGGGGCTTCAAGGAACGTCTGGGGCTTTGCTTCATTTGGGGAGGGGATTGGTTTTGAATTTTCAAATCGTTTTCTCGTTTCTCTATTAACAACTATTTGGAAGTCTTGACTGCAGCCATCCCTGGTCATCCAGGCATCTGGTTCAGTCCTGCTTGTGGTGAGCCACTTGCCATGGCAGGGACAGGATGGGGTTGGGAATGGGATCAGGGCTGGGGGATGAGATGGGATCAGGGACATCTCATTAGGTCTCCACTTTAATTAATGTTTTCTGGGCAGGTGGCTCCCCTTGAGCTTATCAGAAACTTGCTCTGCTCCCAGAATTCCTGGTCTCTCAGGAGCTCCTGTTTTTTCTCACAAACAGTCTCAAGACTTCATTTTTCTACTGAAAAACAGCCTGAGAGGAATCATATTTTAGTTATTGGACACTTTGAGGAAAATTTCCATAGCTACCAATTGGGATTGTGGCTAGGATGGGAATTCACTAAAACCTGAAGTCAGTCATCTCACAACCCTGTACCCAGTGTTCCTGGGTGACACCCTTTGAGCTCTCCTGGGCAGCAGCAGCTGTGCCAGGATCTCGCTCAGAGCAGAATTCCTCTTGGAGCTGATCATGTCTGTGATACCCAAAGGACCAATGATGATGGTGGAGCCTGGGTTGATGTCCCCCACCACCACTACGGGGCTCTACCCTTCACCATTGAGAAAATGCATCAGTGTGAGTATTTTGCTGAACTTGAGGGGAATTTTTCACAGGTCTCTTCCTTTGTGCAAGCTCTTTATGTCCCAGTGTGTGCACATTATAGATGTAACTACTTTAGACTGATAATTAAATTAGAGTGATGTTTATAGAAAATCCCATTCAAGTAATTTTGTATGAGTTAAATTATTGAATTGATCGAGTGCTGCTATTGCTGTGTTAATGAGGTATTATTATGATTAAGTGTTGGTAAATCCTTTAGACTTAATCCACTGATCCAATCTGAGGCTAAATTTAGTAAGGGGATCCTCTCTGTGCCTGGTGACTCAGCTTGGGAGCGTCCCGTACCCCCGTGCATTCCTGACTTTTTCCTCCCTTCCTTTTTCTCTCCACATTTCCACTTAAATCATTGTAGACTGTTTTTAATCCGCTTTTTCTTGGTGTGATTTATCTACACCATAAGAAATAGAGTGACAGAATTATATCAAACTTGCTTTTGCCCGTGATTCAGCCCCAAATCCCTCATTAACCACAGGCTCAGGGAAAGAGCCACCATTCTAGAGGCTTCCTTACTTGGAAGCCACAATTAAAACTATTTTAAAAGAAAACAAACATTTCTCATCGAAATTCCTGCCTGTTTCTGGCTCTCGTTGTGGGCCTAGGCTGCTCAGCACCAGCAGCTTTCCGAGCTGCCTCTGGGCAAACCCTCCATGCTGGGCTCTGGGAGTCCTGGCTGCAGCTGGGAAAATGGAAATTTTCCTGTGGAAATTCAGGAAGGCTGGAGCGGCTTCCTCGGGTCCAGCGAGCTCATGGCTCCGCTGTCTCTGGGGCAAAGCCGGTGCCTGAGCTGTTCCCATCCCACGGCTCCCCGGCAGTTTTGGGGGGATCCCGGCCACCCCCTGCACCTCCGGCAGCTGAGAGCAGCTTCCAGAGGGAAGCGGAGCTGCTGCTGCTGGGACCGCGGCGCTGTGCTTTGAATTGTTGGGGTTTGGGGGTGTGGGGTGGAACGAGGTATGGGGGACTGGACTGTCCCACTCGGGGAGATCCCCGGCGTCCTCACCGGTCATGCCACGGGGCTGGGAATGGTGGCGTGGCCGATGTCACCCTCCTTCCCTGCGACCGGATCGGCCCTTCCCATTGCAGCTGCCGCTGCCCAAAGGGCCACACAGAGGAACAGAGCACCACGGAGAGCCGGGACCTGAGCAGGGGCAGGAGGACACTGAGATGAGTCCCACCCTGCATGTGCCTCTGGTGGCCTGTCTGTGCCGGAGGAAGGACGATTCTCCCTGCATTTCCCTTCGCCCAGGACTCAGCAGCCGCCTCCGGCGCAGTGTTGGCTTTCACAGGGCTGGATCCGCTCCGCAGCCGGGCAGAGTGTGGGAGGAGGCGGCCGATCCCGCTTAGGAAACACAAAACAATAAAAGAGGAACAATGGAGCTTCCTTCCCGTCACCCCAAATACCAAACGCCACCAGAATGTGGCTCAGCTCCGAGCAGCGCTGCCGGGGCTGCTCCTGTGTCCCCTGACCCGAGGGAGGAACTGCAGACACCTCCTATTCTGCGCCCTGGCAAGGGATGCTGCGGGAGGGCGCGTGCCAAGGAGCATCGCCAAAGGGCTGCCCTGACCCGGCGTTGCTGCCAGAGGCATTCCCAGCTTTGCAAACTGCGTTTGGGCCAGGGTAGGGGGTGCAGCGTGGCCGTGCCTTGCGAGGAGATTTTGTCAGCTGCCTGCTCTTCCAGGGTAGCCAAACACGTATTGCAGCCTGCCCAGGGGCCCAGGAAGGGTTATAAAAACATCCAGATAGTCAAACTCAGATCATTATCAGCCAGGGAACATGTTCTCATGGATTTGGTGCCTGTGTAGTGCCAAGCATGGGGAGATGCTTGGCCAGGTTGGTCACAGCTGGGCATCTGGGGGGAGCTGGATCCACACCTGAGTGGTACCCACATCCCAAGTATCCCACAGCTGGATGTGGCAGGCGCTTAGGACACAGGGCCAGAGCCCCTTGAAGGACTGGTACCTGCCTGTCCCTGCTGGCTCCACCTGCACCTTGGCTGCTTGGGGCCACCAGCACCGTGCCAGCCCTGCCAACAAGCCCCGTCCCTGGTGCACGAGCCCTTGTGGGTGAAACATCCTTTGCACAGCCTCAGTGAGTGCCCGGCACCCTGGCCAAGCACATCTGGCTGAAAGCTGTGGGAGCTGCCCCAGCAATGAGGACACCAGCCCGGAAATGCCTCTTTCCCAGAGAGATTCTCTTGTCCCATGCAGGATCCCCTCCCAGCGCTGTCACTGGCCTTTCAGCAAGTGCTGGACTGTGGGGTCTGGACAGTGCCCAGGGATGTCACCCACCCTGTTTTGAGTGACAGCAGCCAAGCTAGGAACTCTGCTTCCTACTGGAGAGTAGAAAAGGGACCACCTGGCTCATGGCTGGTGAAAGACTGGGGAGTGTGGCTGGAGCTCGCCACCAGCCAAGAGCAGCGGCCAGGTTGTCCAGGTTTTCCAACACTGGCCAGGTTGTCCCCACTCTGGGGACATAAACTGGTTTAAACCCTCACCCTGGACCCTGTGAGTCACACATTGACCTTCAGCTCCTGCCAGTGCTCTCCATCAGGACACCAGCCAATATCTCATTGCTGCAGGAGGGGGACAAGGGCTGGAAAGCTCCTTCCACTTCTGCAGGCACTGCAGCAACCAAAGCTCTTCCATCCTGCTGCTGTGCGAGCCTGGGATGTGGCTGGTACATGGCGCTGTGGCCAATGCCATCACGGGGTGCTCAGGCTGGTGATGGGGGGGCTCACCCCACGCACTGGGGTCCTGCAGCATTGCTCTCTGACACCGCTCCCACCCCATGTCCCGCATTCCCCCCTTGACTTGTTGCTGTTGTCATCTCCAATATCACGCAGGGATGTGAGAGGCTGGAAGTCGCCTCTTTTCCTGCCAGGTTAAATCGCTCACTAGGAATGTCTATTATTCCCACAAGTCAACTTTCCCCTCCGCGGTATGTGTCAGGGGTCAGGGCTGGCACCACATGAAAGCGATGGGTATTCAATAACCGAGAGCCGTGGAAAGGCTTCAGTCCAAGCCCAGCCACGTTGGGGTTTATTGATGCAGATGCCTTTCCCCATTTGTTTCCTATAAACAGCACATGGTAATATTTAGTAGGTTTCAAACAGAGCTTTTTGCATATTCTCCCTTGTCTGCAGCGAGCTGCTCAGTAGTAGACAGTTTTAATTTTCTTAATGCAATTTCTGCTTTTTTTTCTTCCAGAAGGTCTGGGCTGGTTTTGACCCTGTCGCCCCAGCAAATTACTGTAATTCCCAAGGGGCTGGGAGCAGGAGTCCAGGATCCACTCTCTGAAGGGGTGAGGACAAGGGACCTCACTCCCCGCAGACCCTCTGGGACAGCCTCAGGAGCCGGGTGCATACTGGGACTGTTTGGGGCTGCCCTGGCTGGCTCCCACTCCTGGCCAGGCTGGCAGCACGTGGTGCTTGCCAGCTCGAGAGAAAAAAACCCACATTATTGCAAAAGCTGCCACTTCCCCATCCTCAGAGGTGGCAGAGGTCGGGGCACAGCCCTGGGCGCTCAGTGCCCAGGATGGAGTGTGACTGCAGGGTGACCCTGGAGCAGAGATCCCACCAGAGCAGGGCTCCTGGGGAGCACTTACACAAGAAAGTGAAGCATGAACCGCTCCTGGAGAGCAGCTGCTGCTGTTCCTTGTCTCCATGCTCCTGGCAGCAGCACTACATGGCTGATGCCAGCCATGGAGCCACATCAAGCTGGCAGCAGAGGAAGCTCAGATGCCCCTCCAGGTGATTTTTTGCCACTGTAAATGCCCACAGAGTCTTGGCTCTGCAGCAGCTGCCTTGGGCTGGCGGCAGAGTCCCAGCCACTGAGCACAGTGGATTCACAGACGCCAAGCCAGCAACACTGAGTGTCTCCCCCCAGCCCCTCCGTGTGTGGAATATTGGGCAGGTTCCTCCAGGCAGCAGCTTCCAGGCCCACCAGCAGCCAGGAACTCTTGGTGCAGTGCTATCGTCACCTTGCCAGCCCTGGGCACCCCGTCACCATTGTCACCCTGCCAGCCTCAGGCAGGGGTTGAGCCCCTGCTGCCACTCCCCACCAGCACACAGGCAACAGACCAAAGAATTGACACCGTGATTCTTTTAATGCAATTGATTCTAAAATGCAGCTGTAAAGTGACTTGGAATGGTCAACAATGAGAAATAAGGGATGGTTTTGAGCTCTGCACTGTGACCATGCGGCACCTCTGCCACCAACACCCATCTGCCACCGCTAGGCCACTGCCATGCCTCTGACTGCTCTTACAGCCACTCACTGCTCCTTCACAGGGCACATGTCACACAGGACATCCAAAGGGACTATCTGGGGCCAAAAAAGGGACAGGGCAAGACATCCAGTGCCAGATGACCCAACATTCCTCCAGAAAAGCCAAAAAAGAGCAGCACAAGCAGTGGGTAGCTCCCTCTCACCTCATATTCGGGCATCAACCAATGCAGTTTCCAGAGCTCACAAAGACCTTGAGGGGCTGTGTCTTCATGCTACATAAAGTGATTTGGGAACCCAGTGCCTGCCTGTTCTTTGGCTCTGGGTGGTAGAGGAAGCTGATGTTCCAATCTCTTGCTTTTTGTTATCTAATACTTCTTTATGTATTTATTTTTGAGAGCAGCAAGTGCCACAGGTCAAGTTATTGGGAAATTCTACTGAACACCAGTGAGAACAAACCCAGGCATTGCCCTCACACCATGCAGCCTTTACATTCCCAAACAGAAGAACAGAACCTGAAATGTCTTTAACACCTCGCAGGCCTCAGCCTGAGTTTGATTTTCACTCTGTGACTCCCCATAGAGCCCTGGGCTGTGCCCACTGTGGAGCACTGGTGCCATTTTAGCCACTCTTTCTCCAGGTAAAATAGTTCCTACTGCTCCACTGGAGTTTGACCTCTCCCCTCCCAAGAGGCTTTCTCGGGGAGGGAGACTGGAAAGGCCATTGGATTCCCAGATTTCTGTGGTGCCCCCTGAGCAGAGCAGCCCAAGCCCTGGTACCAGCACTCCAACAGCTCTCCCCAGTCATCCCTTTGGATCAAGCCTGCATTTGCCAGCAACTTCAGAATCAAGTGCAGGAAGCCAGTTTGATCTACAGAAACACTACACACATCTCCAAACACCTCATTTAAAGAAGGGCAGGGTTTAGCAGGGAATCAGTGGACTCTTGTAGCTTGGTTTCCAATTCTGGTCATCTGATACCGATGCAGATGTGAAGAGATTGGAGCTCTCCTGGAGTCTGAGCAGTTGTTCTCACACAACCCAGGTTGCAATTGGAAACTGAGCCTAGGAAACCCCCAGGGGGAGGGAAAAGGACATCACATGATGAAAAAGCTTCAGAATGAACCTGGGAAATAAACACCAACCAGACAATAATCTTCTACAGAGGATTGAAGTGAGAGTAGAAGAAAATAACATCTGAGACAATCAGTGAGTCTGTCTGAGTGTGCACGGGCAGGAGATCCCTATGGATCTGTGAGGAAAGCTAATGGCCAAACCCAACTGGTCCCTCCAGTCCCCAGGGAGATGGGGCTGTGGTTCACTCTTCCCCAGCTGGAAGGTTGTCTTCAATCCTCCTGATGAACTTCATCCGTATTTCTGTGACGCTGTCGCCCTTCAGGGTGTCCTGGACAAACTTCACATCGACAGCCATCTGCACCTAAGTGAGGGAAGAGTAGAGGAGCTAGTAACTCCCTCCTCACAGCAGCTTCTCCAGGGATTGAATGACCCTGGACACCAGCTTAAGGGCTCTAAGGGCATGACATGACACACAGGGCTCGACAGAGTCCTAAATCTGAGACACAGCTGTTCTCTTGCCCTGAGCAATTCCCAGCTAGGGCTCACAGCAGTTGTAGAGTGAGGATTTTGAAACTTCATATCAACTCAGGAAGATACTACCAGTGCTTGAACTTGGCTTGAGAGTTGAAGGGGCTCAGGGACCACCTCTGGGCTTCAGCTGCCACACATGACAGCACCCAAATGCTCCTGCAGCTCTGCCCTTCTCCTGGGAATGCGTTTCAAGTCCAAAGCAAACCCAGAAGTCAGGCACACGAGCCAGAATTCAAGTATCTGCTGACACTTGGCTATCCATATACACATCCCAAGGAAGACAGAGAGAGATGTGGCTCACCATTTCCAGGGCACCTCTCAGCACCCCACAGAGCAGGTTGGAGTAGATGAGGGTTGAGTGGTTGTCAGGGAGCTCCACAAAGTCCACCAAGGGGTTATTTTCCAAGATCAGGGAGAACTCATCACCCCCAGGGCTCCAGTTGGTGATGCTCGGAGTGATGCCCAGGTACATCTTAAATGCAATCTATTGTGGCAAACAAGAGAAAGAAAAACAGGTGAAGCAACAGCACAGTGTTGATCTTTGTAAAATTATTCAAGGGGTTTGCAAACATCTCTCCTTTCTTCCAGTTCCCACCAGCCAGCAGTACTTGGGCTAAAGCTTTTTTTTCCCTCCCCGAAATCTTTGTCAGACTCTCATAATCATCCCATGAGTAGCAAATATTCCATCCTCACATGCAAAACCCCAAAAAAGCCTGACAAAGCTGCGCTTGGACATTTACCTTTGCAATAACATCTGCAGTTTCACGGAAATCATGGCATCTCCCAACATTGGAACGGGCCAGGAAGTCCTCAATGAGCCGGACACCGATGTTGTAACCCCTGTGAAGGGACCAGAGCAACAGCTTTAGAAAGACAACAAATATTTATAAAAGAAGAAGATAGTGAAGAAGCAAAGTCTAATCTGAGAAATGACAGTGTTAAATAACTTCAGCCTGCCTGGATTTTGCTGCTGGAGCAGCGCACAGGGATGTGGTCGTGACCCCTGCTGTGATCCCAGCTCCCACACAGTTATAGCACAGCAGATCCACTCCCACTTGTGCATCCACTCACATTTTGTCCAGCTGCTTGTTGACATCATCGTCATTCTCATAGTCCTTGCAGAGCTGGGTCACCAGGGCGCCATACGTCAGTGTGAACAGCTCCGAGTTCTGTGCACAGGAAAAGAGATTGACCCACCAGAACCTGCCCAGGCTCCGCTGCCTCCATGTCCAGCGCCGCCACCATTGACACAGAGGGGAACCGGGACCTGCTGTCTCAAAGGAATCTGGTGCTTAATAAGGAGAGATCCCAGCTCCAATTCTGGTAACAACTTCATTCTCCTTGGAACAGGGCTTGGAGGAACCTGGTCTACTGGAAGGTGCCCCTGCCTTTGGTAGGGGGTGGAACTTGAGGAGTTTTAAGATCTCTTTCAACGCAAATCATTCTGGGACTTTGGGAAAGAGATCAACACCTCCTGGATAGCTGGAGGTGCCATGCCAGGGTCCTGAATTTACCTCTACCACTGGCCTAGAGCTGAGATCTGACTCAAACTCTTCCCTCTGTTTCATGAACATGTTACAAGTGGGCAGTGCCCATTAGGCTCCAGCTCTGGTCCTTTCAAGAGACCCAAAATGCTCCTCCAGTCAGGGATTTATGAAATTCTGTACCACGAAGAAGGACTCATCTGGAAAAAGTTTTCATCTTAGAAAGTTGTCCAGGCACAGAATTTGCTTCACAGATTGAAATCAGCTCCTCAGACCCCTAATAGGCTCAGGGAGGTCAAACCCAGGCCAGCTCAGCATTCAGGTGCTGCTGTGAATATCCACTCTAGGACTGGCCAGGACCAAAGTCACTCATGTTTTCTTTGCACAATTGTCAGATTTGCAGAGAATTTGTGAAAAAAAGGAAAAGTTCTCTTCTCCCAGCCACTACCTTCAATCCTCACCCTTAAATGATGTCAAAGAGCATTTTTTGGGAGCCATTAAGTCAGACCAGTGATTAACGAGGTTGTTACAGGCTGCAGAACAAAACTCTGCAAAAGGAAGTGTTTTGGGGAACAAACAAACCCCCAGCACTGGTTTCTGCTGTCAGTTTTGGCATGCAGAGGGATCACAGGGGCTGACCTGGGATCTGTCACCTACCATGAGCTGCAGAGAGGCAGAAGGTGAAATGAATGGCAAATACCAATACTAGAGAATGAAAGCAGCAGCAGGCAGGGAGGGAAAAGAGACAAGATCAGAGTTAAGTGACAACACAGATCACCATAAGTTCACACAAAGCCACAAAAAACACACAAAGAAAACACCCCCAAACAAATAGAAATTTAGTTTATAGAGGACACAGGGAATTCCACCTTGTCTTGTTCCTGGATTAGGAAAAAACTCTTCCCTATGTGAGGGTGGGGAGGCCCTGGCACAGGGTGCCCAGAGAAGCTGTGGCTGCCCCTGGATCCCTGCAAGTGTCCAAGGCCAGGTTAGAGCAACTTGGGACAGTGGAAGGCGTCCCTGCCCATGGTAGGGGGTGGAATGGGATGAGCTTTAAGGCCCCTTCCAATCCAAACCTGTCTGGGATCCTGGGATTGCCATTCACAAGGACAAAATGCTTCAGGTATAAAAAAAACCAGTCAGGCTGCTTGGAGCTGCTGCCCCACTTTGGATCTAAAGAACTGACATGTTCTTTGGGGGTTTAACTTAAAAATTTGCTTTTCTTTCAGAAAACGAAAGGTCAGGCAATTCACATCATCAGAAGGACAAGGTGGACGTTCCTTTGGCTCAGCTGGAGTCAGAGACTTGGCAGAGAATTTAAAAGACATGCAGAACAGGTAGTGTTGGTTTTAAGGGTTTCAGTTTTAGTAAAGACTGGAGTGGAGAGGGGATGAGGATGGATGGAGAGAATCCAGCTGTCTCCAGCCTGAGGTGCTGTCACCGTGTGAGGTCATGGCAGCGTCACCTGCCACCATAAGCCCCAACACACCCAGAGCAGATCTCACTTATTGCTGAGACATTGTTATTAAAGGCAACTTAAGCTGTTGCAATAAGGCAAATTCCTAAATTCAAAGTTGGACAAAAAGTTTTGGTTTTTATCCCACTTGATGTAATAAAAAAGCCCAAAGCTTTCCCAGTATTTTTATTATTGGACACTGTAGAGCAGTGTACACTCTCCACACTATGCATCTGTTGTATGGCTATAAAAGTGTCAGAACTCCAGCGAATTAACACAATTCTTTACATAAGCGCTGTATTTAAGGAGCTGAATCCCTAGAAAATAATCCCCTGGGGTCGGAGAGGCAGGAGAGGGCAGCTAAGCCCGACCCAGCCCCTCCTCAGGCCAATGAGGGAGAAAATCCCATGTTTTACATTTTATTACTTATTTTGCATTAAAAATTAATGAATTCGACCTGGTCTGACCCAGCATTCGAGCTCAGCTCTGGAGCTTTGGGCTCCATCTCTCAGTTCCTGACTCAGCCGGGCTGATAACGCGGAATGAGCTGGAGAGGGGAAGCGAGACATGCCAGGGAAGCGCTTCGGCTGCGAACTCCCCATAAACGGTAGCGCTCGGTGCCGTGATTGCTACTCGGCCCCGCCGCACCGGGCCCGATCACCCCCGTCCCGGGCCGGTTCCCCGGGTGCCCCACGCCATGCGGTGGCCGCGCCGGCCCCGCCGTTACCATTTTCTTGCTCTCGGTGCCGCGCCCGCCCTGCCGCGACATCGTGTCCGCCCAGCCCGACCCAGTCGCTCCGTCCGCCGCAGGGCACCAAGGGACACCCGGGGCACCGCGGGGCACCACGGGACAAGCAGTCCCCACCACGCCGCCGTCCGCGCTCCGCCTGCCCGGTCGGACTACAAACCCCAGAGTGCATCGCGCGCCCACAGGGAGCCCTTGTCCAGCATCACGTGACCGCCAGGCACCGACCAATCCCGGCGTGTAAGGGGGGGTCAGGTGATGGCCGCGGTCGCCGCGAGGGGGCGCTACCGCCCGCCGCAAGCGTGGCGCTGCCGCTGTCGAGGCCGCGCTGGGCCCAGCCCGGCCCGGGACAGCCGTTCCCTCCGCCTCAGGTCCCGGGACAGCCCGCTCCCTCCGCCTTACGTCCCGGGACAGCCCGCTCCCTCCGCCTTACGTCCCGGGACAGCCGCTCCCGCCGCCCCCCGCCTCACGTCAAAGTGATATGCGGATAGAAAAAGAACTCTATAACTCGCAGAGTAGTTATATGAGCAGGTTTGAATTATTTAGCGCTGAGGTGCATGGGGGGTATCTCCTCCGAAAAGCATGCACACCTTTTTAGATATGGCTTTCTCCTTTTATCCTTTACAAACTAGGGTTGCCCAATACGCTTAATACGTATTCATTTCCTAACCCCGCCTGTCCTTGCTTCATATTACAATTAGCTCCACGCCCCTTTGCAGCGGCACACTGGTTGTTTCTGGTCAGTTCAGTGGTCGTCTGGGGGGGTCTTTGGGATGAGGTCAGCAATTTTCTCCTTAGCTGGACTCTTTACTTTGTCTTTTCGCGCGTGCCTCTTTCAGTCCTTTGACCACCTTTTAGACTTTGAATCCGTTCCTTCCGGCTTAGGGATCCAAGGAGTTTCCTTATCCTGTGGTGCCTTAGTCTTTGCATCTTGTTTGTGTATTCTAGCTCTTTATCTTATCTTGCAGTCTGACCCTTTTCCTGTTCTTGTGGAGCAGGGTATGGTTTTTGTCAACTCCCCTCTTCTTTTAGCCAAGCATTTCTTTATGTTTAATTCTTAACTCTTAATTTCTCTGTTTCACTCCCCCCTTTTCTAGAAAATTAGTAAATTCTTTTACTTAGCCATATTAATGCCTTTCCCTTTTCAGTCTACTAATACAGCTTGCTCTCTTTGGTATGTATCTCTCATTGCATTACTATATGCTGCTGCTAGGGAAGTTAGTACTGCCATCTGTTTTAGCATTTTCTAATTCTAAACAAGCATTGTGATAGATAGCACTAGACTTACACTTACTAATGACAATAATAGGATGGCGAAGTGTGTTCAAAATCTCAGTTGCGGTCGGTGACCATCTAAAAAGTGCATCTTACCAGTGATGATTTGTGTCTTGGTTCACTCTTTGTAATACTTTGCTTATTTCTTTTATATCATGATAGAGAGTAACTAGAGTCTTTTGCCTATTTTCTTGAATCCCCTTCAGGATTTTTGCTAAGTCTTGGTGGTTCATTAGCTGTCTTACTAATGTAAGGTTCATTTCAATGGGTGTAGGTGATCATCTATTTCTACGGAAACACAAGCAGTTCTTAGGCTAAGATACACAACTACAGTTTTTTTATTAGTATCTGGATGAATTTCAAAGTGGCAAATGTTTTGCTCAGTGTCCAGACATATATTTTGTGCATCGTGTTCTAAATTTACAGTTTGCCACTTCTCATTTATCATTTGGGCTCATGCTCTATGCTTTGAGGGGTAGAGCACTGTCCTTTCATGATTCAATATGCTGATATTGTAAATTGTGGCGTTACGTATAGTTAGTATGAAAGCAGTAGCAGTCTCAGTGGTGGGGTCATAAGTAAAATTTTCCAGGGTCCACCAGGATTGAAGTTTCCTTTCTAAATTGTTTGCATTGTCCCAGACAATCTTCCAAATCTCAGTTGGGAAAGCACTTTCATTTCCTTCCTTTATTATTAAAGCAACCATTGATTGTACCCATAATTGTGCCTGTATGCAGCTGAGGGCTAAGGACACATTGTCCTGGGCCATATTAAATGCATTTATTGTTGGTTTGTTGTCTTGGTCTCCAGCTTCTTCTCATTTTGGTAAAACTTTGGAAATTTGCTATTGGTTAGTTCCTAGTGCTAATAAAGAGGATTGTAAGGGCTGTTTTAGTTTGGTCAAATCACTTGTTGCAGCAGCTAATTTATTCATTAATATTTCTGAATCTATTCTATTTAGGACCCCCAATCCTGTTCTTAATATTCCAGTTAAATCTCTTTGTCTTCTGCTTCTGAAGTAAACTTGTTTCGGTAACTATGTTGCTTAGCCTTCAGATGATGTCTTTAGGAAAGAGGAGCAAGCTGGCTGAATCTCAGAGATGTTAGTTTCCATTAGGAATTCAATACGCTTGAGAGACCACTCCGGGTTAAATAAGAGCTGTTGTTGTCTCGTATTCCATATTACATAGGGGCTAACTTCATAGGTTCAATTTTAGGTGGTGTTGTCTGAGCTTGGGTTACAGCTGATTTGGCTGTTGCAATTTAAATTTGAATGAGAGCTCAGTAATACCACGACTCCACAGGCAAACCACATCTACTGTCTGTACTAATGTGAAGTTATACCAATGATCCAATTCACTTAGATGATTACAAATTTTTCGGTGCTTGCCTGTGGAGTAAGTTGAAACACTAATTTGAATTGCCTTTTCATGGTTAGTCTCATTAATCATCTAGCATCTTACTTTGATTACCTTTCTTATAGTCCCTTGAAGAAACCACAACTTTTCTCTTTGCCATTCTCGCTTTTCATACACCTGGTTTTCATGCATAACTACAATTGACAGGTTTAAATCCTTTATATCAGAATATTTTCTATGAATCCAGTGGATTGAATGAAAGCTTGGGACCAAGGCCATTCTGTGGGTTTTCAAGCAAGGCAAGCACCCTGAATTAGAAGCCAGCACGGTGGCTCTCCTTGGCCACACGGACCATAACCCACAGCATCAATGTGACGGATGGCGAATATGGTGGTTATTGCAGGGGAATTTGACATTTTATAACCTAGGGTCATTGTGTTACTCCCATCTGCTTTCGTCACAGTTAGGTGCTATTGGCTAATTGCAGGAGACTTTACTATCCTAACAGAGAGGGGGGATTTTACTAACTTTCCGTTACATCCCAATATCTTCCGAACCGCCAGACCTTAAACTACAACACCATTCAGCACTTTTCTGGTTAGAGGTGCTTTCCAATTCTTGGATTACACTTATAGCTACAAGTAAAACAAACAGAATGATCTTATTGACTAGGTTTCCGCAAGCTAAATCATGGAATACTCTCAACCGCAATGTATTAATTTTGCTCAAGTAAGTTTTAGTTTTAGTTCATTGTCACCCAGTGTTACTTTCTAAAGGGGCTTCTGGAGCTTTCTTCACTCGAGAATGGTGAATCTAGGCACTCTGTTCTTTGATCTTAATTGTGGTGAAAGTGGTGAGGAGCACCTGGAACGGTCCTTCCCACTGTGGCTCCAAAGTATTTTCTGTAAGAGACTTAACATACATATAGTCTCCAGGCTGTATGTCATGCAGTGGCCCATCTAGTCCTCTGCTCTGGGTTCCAGCCACATGTTTCTCAATTGCTCTGAGCTGCTTGTCTAAGGCTATAGGCAGTCAGCCTCACTTCCCCCACTTGGGTAGACAATCTCTTTTGCAATGCCAATGGGAGAGATTGAGGCAAGGGTAACTTAACTTTTTTGTCTTAGCCTCACAATTTACTGTGTAATTAAATTATTCATTTTTTTCCACTTGGCCACTTGACTGGGGACAATAAGGTGTATGGGGCTCCTAGTCTATTCTCAGCTGACAACTGATGTGTTGTACTATTTTTGAGATAAAATGTGGCCCCCTATCTGAAGATATTGTGGCTGGAACTCCGAAGCGTGGTATTACTTCTTGTAACAATACCTTGGTTACCTCTCAGGCTTTGGCAGTTCTGGTGGGAAAAGTCTCTGGCCACCCTGAAAAGGTATCTATTAAAACCAGCAAATTTCAATATTCCCCTTTTCTTGGGAGTTCTGAAAAGTCTATTTGCCATTCTTGTCCAGGCCCATGGCCTTTTTTAATCTGACTAAGTTTTGGTTTAGGGGTATTCTTGGGTCTAGTCTGGAGGCAAATATCACACTGCTGCGTTACTTGAGTGACAGTAGAGTATAGATTTCTGGCAGTGAAGCTTTTAATTAGATCAGCATTAAACTTAATGCTTTTATGTACTGTTCATCATTTACTTCTAGAATAACTTCTTAATTTTTAAATTTAATGGTTGTTTTGCATGCTTTGGGCTTTGTAGCTACAACTAGGAAGTGCTCAAATTTGTGGTACATACTCTCTGCATGGGGTTTTGCTTACTTTTTTAAAAATGTAATTGGTATCAGTTATAACATACAGAATTCATGTGAGTGGCAGCTGCAAATACATATTCGATGGAGTGGCTAACATGTACAAGCTGGTAGCATTTGGAACAGTTTCTATGAGCTTGTAGAGGTATGAAGCACATTAGTATCTACTGTTTAAGAGGTCTGGTATGATTTATTCTTCTACCTTTCCAATCTGCTGAGTTGCTACCAGCAGTTGGGTAATGCATCTTCTCGGTAGCAAGAACAGAGATCAATTCAGTGTTTCTCTCTTGTAATTTATAATGTTCTTTTACTTTTTTGTTGCCGCTTTTTCACTGGGTTTTATCTCAAAATTAAAAATCTGAGCTGCAATCTCAAGTGTTTGCTTGGTTTGTTTTCTTTCTGTTTCCACATATTCACAACAGAGGAGGTTCCTCGGTGTCTCGGTTTTAGAAGACAGGTGTCTGCTAGGGAGAGCAGGAGCTTCCCTTGGAATGAAAAAATGTAGACCCCCCTCCCTCCAAATTATTATAATTCTGAAATCAAGGGGCTTTCAGGCAGAGATCTGGGGATAGGAATAACAGTTCTTTACTAGTATAACCAGGCAAACAAACAACAATAACTACAGCATTAGCAAGAAAACCAGAGGCCCCGTGACAGCTTTCTCTGCTGAGACGGGAAGGGATGGAGGAGAGGCTTTGTTTTCACAAACCCCCTCGGGCGGGCAGTCCCGGTGCTCCTGCAGGGCTCTGAGGAACAGTCGGCTGGAACGGCAGGGATGAGCTGAGATCTCGGGCCCATGGCTGAGGTGTATCAGCAGCTCCGCGGCGGTGGCTGGCACTGCCACACATCCTGGCAGGACAGGGGGTGCGAGGCCACCAACAAAGAGGGAAGAAAGAGAAGAAGCAGCAGCTCCGTCTGGGTGATGGCGAAATTCCCTTCTCCCCACTGCAACAGCTCCACTCCCGAAGTGTCCTTCTCCGAAGCTGAAGAAAGCCTGCCAAACTGTCCCCACTCTCCTTTTTTTCCTGCCCCCTTCCCCCCCTGGACCCGGCCAAACTCTTTGTCTTTTGTCAAGCACCCACCAAGTACCCACAGTTAGGTTGTCCCTGCAACTAATGGGTAAAAATTTCACGGGCAAGCCAGAACTAAACTTAACCCCCAACACTCAGTTTCTTAGCCCATATACAATGTCGATACCATAAATTCTTACATTTAAGGCAGCGAAAACACACTGAAAGTTCACAATTACAGTTAGGAGATTGACAGATTACTTTTCTGGAATATTTTACTGTAGGTCTCCTGGGGTGGAAGCAATTTTTTTTCAGGTCTTTTAACTTGAGAGGAATGTGTTTATCTTTTTTTAGCAGTTTACACAGCATTATACATTTTGAGGAAGTCTCTTGTCAGTTTTCAGGCCTCAGTCACTACTAGGATTGTGACTGCACAGCTTTGCAGATAATGGGGACTCTGTGTTCTCTCATTTTTGCATCAAGTCCACTCTAGGGGTAGGAAAGTGATTAACAAATTAACTAAGGAAAGATAATAAAATATTTCTCAAAGTTTTCTTATAGCCTCCACAGAGGAAGTTGCATGATAAATATTTTGCGTAGGTACACCATCATTTTTACAAGGCAGCAGTTGCAGAATCAGCTTCAGGATTAGAACTTGCTAACTCTGGCTTTTTACAACAAAACACAAAAAAGCAGGGGGCTGTGGTCCTCTCTAAATGGGAGCTTTTCAGCTCTGCACAAAATCTTATGTAGACTTATTCATTATGTAAATGAATTAAATCTCTAAATTAATTTACTATAATTTTTACAATTTTCTCAGAGAAAGATGTGTTCAAACTTCTGAGCTCACAGATGAAACCACAATTTTTACAACTCTTTTGAACAATCAAAAAATTCTTTAAACAATTTTCCCCTTCAGGGATAAAAATTAAGGTAGATCTAGAGGTCTTTGTTTTTACTAAGACACACTTCTCAATTCAAACTAACTTAAAAAAGTTAACAAAGACTCCAGGTTGGTGGATACAATGAGAGCCTTTGACACCCCTAACCATCCATTTCTCTTATTTTCTGGACTTTTTGAGAGTTCAGCTGTTTTTACAAACATTGCCATTTTCAGTGTCTCTCTGTCTTACAGACAGCACACTGATTTTTCTCAACCACTGTCTGGGTTGGGTCTCCCTTGCTGGCGGGGAGAGCGCCTTTGCCACTTACTTGTGGCCAACTTCATCCCCTCTGTTCTGGGGGACCCCTTGGTCCTTGAGGTTTTTCTTTCTTGGGCCATAAAAAATTCTGCCATCACCTTCGCCTTTCCTCTTTGTGCTCACTCTGTTTAGCAGACACCATCTACTAGATCCAGTCCCTGTCCTGCCACATTGCCCAAACAGCTCCTAACACAATTCTTCCCAGTCCTCGTCCCACACACAATTCCAATTTACAGGCATCTAATATGACTTTTCTACACACTAACTTCAGAATTTCAATAATACAAATGTCTTGCAGAGTCTCCACACTGCAATAAAACTCAGCCAGATACCAATCCTTGGATCTTTTGGAAGCTCTAAATCTCTCAAAAGACAAGCTATCCCATTCACCTCCTCTGGAATACTCAGGGTCTGTACTGTGGGAGAGACTCCTTCAAATTGTCTATCCATGGTTGAAACAAATGCTAACCACTCTGCAGCCAAGTATAACACTCTTCGCCCACACTTGGGTTTGCCCCACACTGACTCCAGTCGCTTCACTTTTCTCTGGCTGCCTCAGTTGCCTGAGGTCAGAACCGTGGCTTAGAGCTCCACACTTGCTCCTCACCTCCGGTGCCTCTCACTCACTCATTCACACACCAAACACACTCAGTGACTCAACATGTCTGGACTTAGCATTCACACAAAACAAGGGTTCACTTGACTCACCCCTGTAGTCGCTAGCAGGCTGCTCTATCAGCTCAGCAAGAACCCCTCTGTCGGCCGCACTATTGGACAGGATCGACCCCTTACCCTCTGTCTCCAGCCCCTTCTGGCCGGCTGCTTGCAATCCCACTGGGACTGTGCTGTGTGATAGACGTCTCTGTTCGGCTTACCAGCAGCCCTTGCCTTGATATTTAATTCATACCTTTATCTGCAGGCTGGCAGGTTGTTGTCTGTCCCTGTGGTGAGCGAACCGAGGTTCAGGGTCCCTCCCAGGAAAGTCCTGGGGGCGCACCAGGAAATCCGTTCCTCGGCTGCTCCCGCGGCCAGACAGAGATCCTCCTGGTTGGCTCGCCAAAATGATATGTGGATAGAAAAAGAACTCTATAACTCGCAGAGTAGTTATATGAGCAGGTATGAATTTATTTAGCGCTGAGGTGCATGGGGGGTATCTCCTCCGAAAAGCATGCACACCTTTTTAGATATGGCTTTCTCCTTTTATCCTTTACAAACTAGGGTTGCCCAATACGCTTAATACATATTCATTTCCTAACCCCGCCTGTCCTTGCTTCATATTACAATTAGCTCCACGCCCCTTTGCAGCGGCACACTGGTTGTTTCTGGTCAGTTCAGTGGTCGTCTGGGGGGGTCTTTGGGATGAGGTCAGCAATTTTCTCCTTAGCTGGACTCTTTACTTTGTCTTTTCGCGCGTGCCTCTTTCAGTCCTTTGACCACCTTTTAGACTTTGAATCCGTTCCTTCCGGCTTAGGGATCCAAGGAGTTTCCTTATCCTGTGGTGCCTTAGTCTTTGCATCTTGTTTGTGTATTCTAGCTCTTTATCTTATCTTGCAGTCTGACCCTTTTCCTGTTCTTGTGGAGCAGGGTATGGTTTTTGTCAACTCCCCCCTTCTTTTAGCCAAGCATTTCTTTATGTTTAATTCTTAATTCTTAATTTCTCTGTTTCACCGGGACAGTCGCTCTCCTCTGTTGAGCACTCTGTTGAGCACTGGCACAACGAATGATGTGTGCGAGAAGATGCCGGTTGGCATCCGGACACTGGACAGCGCGAGCACTGCAAGGAAGGTGAATAAGGAAGGCGCTTAGCATCCAGCTCCTGTGCGAAGCTTTCAGCCTGCAAGAGGAACGTAGCTGCGTCTCACCCGCTTGCTGAATAGACGTTAGCTGTCGTCTGGAAGAAGTTCAGCCATGGCTTCCTCATGCTGCTCCCTGTTGCTGTTGCTGCTCTCTGCGGGAACTCTTGCGCTTTCCTTTGGGCTCGGAGATGCAGAGAAATGCCCTGTGCAGCGCAGAAGCCTGCCACACCAGTGGTGTAAGAGAGTGGTGCAAATGCGTGCTTGCCTAAGTGGCAGGGGTCTGCTGCACAAATATGTGTCATCCTGGCCCACGTTCGCCTTGCCAGACGCAGTGGAAAAGCTTTGCGCTTGCATGAAGACCAAGAAAGGCAGAAGGCGGGACTCCGGAGCTCGGAGAAGGTACACCGCAAGAGGCGAGCCTCTTTCGACAGAAGCAGCGTTCTGGAGCGCTTGGCAACTGGCACAACAAATGTAGAGAATATTTTAACAGAAGGTGGGCATGATATTTTAGTAAAAGCCTGTCTGCACAAACAGCCTTTGGTATAAATGATGATATTAAAGGCTAATGTCCTTGAAACTCTCCTGAAGCAGAGAGAATTAAAGAAAAACAACATCTTTGTGTACGGGAGAAAAAATGTAAATCAGTGTCCATGAGCCAACAGTAACTTACTAAGCCTGTGGACCCTGTCAAACCCTATAAAAGTGTGCTAAAGATAGAACTAAATGACATTTGCCATATTTCTGTGAAGACTCGGCTGAATAGTCTGAGCAGTTTCTCAATATCTGGCGCCCTAACAGGGACCCTGCAGGCAGGGGGCTTCGGCAGGTCTGTGCACGGAGAGACGCAGTCGTGGACGAGGGCTGGCGGAGTGGATCTGTGCGCGGAGAGATGTGGTCACGGATTGGTACCAGGTAGGCGACTCGGTGTGTGGGAGGACGCAGTCGCGGGCAGCTGGGGGAAGCCGAGAGTGGAAGAGGTGAGGAGGGGTCGCTAACCTCCGCCTGCCTGTGGACTGCCGACATGGAAGTGGAGTTTGTGGCTGCACGGAAACTGCTTCTTAGCATTATCGTTAAATGAGGCAAAGCAGTCATGGAAAAGGACCTGGAGAGGCTTGTTTTATGGGCTAATGAAAATTGGCACTTTTCGGTGCCGCCACTGCTTTTTGCAGTAGAAGAATGAGAAGACTTGGGGGATTTGTGGAAGAAAACGATTACAGGGAGAATCAAGGACACTCTGTCTTTTGGTCCAACTTGGCAGATTGTAATTAATACCTTAAAGAACAGGAAAGCGAGATTTAACCAGGCTGCGAGTGCCGTAATTCTCAGCCAGCAGCAGCCGTCTCTACCTCCCACTGGTGGGCGAGCATTCCTGTATATGCCACCCTTGGAGAGAGGGAGGGAGAGTCAGAGAGAAGAAAATAAGGAGAAAGAAACTCCACAGCAAACGCCAAAACAACGAACAGAATCTGTTCAGCAATGACAGGATGTGATACATCCAGAACTATTTGTTCCACCTTTGGAGACACTTTTAACACTACAATCTTATCTAAGTTCCAACTTTACTACCCTGGAAGAAGAGAAGCCAGATTTAAAATGGTTTCCTCCCAAACCAGGGGGACATGGGGGAGCACTGAGGTGTGCACAGAGAACAAAGGCACCCCTAAGGCAGAGGCAGTGCAGAAAAAGCTCCAAGGCTATGCTGGACAAATATCAGCAATTACAGAAACAGTTGAGCAGAAACAGGTGTCTCAGACAGCTTCAAAGAGAGACAAAATAGCCAAAAAAATTGCTAACTATATGGTATCTAGTTCAAAATTCATCACTGTAATTAAAGGTTAATAAGTTGCAATGATCACCATTGTTACCACCTGGCCCTGAGAAGCTTTTTGTATAACATCACCTGCTTTTGTAAAATCATGCCCTTCTTCCTCTATCTGTGAACAATGAGAGAAATATTGAGAGAAAGAACTGCATTTGTTAAAGCTAACTTTGTGAGGTTTTTTTTTCCTCTCTGTTTTTCCTCTCTGCGAGAGTATGTGGGGGATGACGGAGACTGCATTCAAACCTTTTAGAGATAACAGCAGAACAGCAGCAGCAGAGCGGGCAGTTCACCCCCCATTGTAGTTCGTTTATTTAATTGTGTTAAAGATTTGTTGAAGCTTGTTAGTACGTTCTTGTTTCCCCCTGTTGATTATATTGGTTTGGCCCCAGTTGTCAGTTATGTAAACCCCTCCTATTTTCCCTGAATGTTCCCTGCCAGTTACATTAGCCCTGCCCCTACCTCCCTATCCATCATTGTAAACCCCACCCCTTCTTCCAGACCCTTCTGTATCAATTATCCCTCGAGGCCCCACTGGTTAGTGTGTCTTGCTCTCTCCCTCTGTGAATCCCTATTGGTCCAGAGTTTGTAATCCCCTCCCCTTACTCCTCCTCTCAAGAGTCCCCATTGGTCTACAGTGTGTATCCTCCCCTGGAGGTTAGGCCATACTTAAGTCCTTGCACAGCAATGCTCAGCCCTCTCTTGGACCTGATCCCTTCCAGCATGGACCCCTCGTTTCCCTGACCTAATAAAACCATTGCTGGTAACTACAATCCAGGAGAGACTCCTCTGCTTTCTTGTCTCCACACCTGACGCCATGCACCACAGAGCTTGGAGTGGCCCAAGACTCTGGAGGTTTCACTGAGGGAAAAGCCTACTCCCCAGTGATTCCCCACTCCTGGCGTTCGCCTGCGCTGGAGTGCAAAGACCCCCGTAGAGCCAGCCGGAGCTCTGGTGCAGTGCAGCGTCAACCCCCCTGCTCCCTCTCTAAGAAAAAGCACCGGGACAGTACCCAGTTTGTCAAAAAGTCATGATTTATTGTTTTTTTTAAATGTTTTTATTTACCTTTTTAGAGTTACTTTTGTGTTTTAAGTAATTATGAGTTTAGGCAGTTGCAGTTTTTTAGAGTTTTACTGGAAAAATTATTGTGATTCTTTGAAAGTTCCAAAAGCCCCTTTTTTAAAAAAAAGGTAAATATTAACAGAAGTAAAAGTTACCTTGCAATAATTTGTTTTAAAACCTAATGTTAAAATATTGTATGATTTACAGCTACTAATGAAACAACCTTCCAATTAATGTTATCTACAAAAGAGATTTATGGTTTAAAAAATAATTAGCTGGTACAGTAAAGACAAAGTACTGACAAGACACTGTTAAGACTGTACAAGACAAAGTTAAGTTAAAGCATATATTACCCATTTGCTTATTTTTTCCACAATTTTAATAAGGTAATTTTAATTTGAGTCCTTCTTTTATAAAAAACATATATAACAGCATATATACCAGTTCGGACTTCGGATTTTAATTAAAAGTTAGACTTAATGTTTTTGAAAAGTGCTACAAAAGCTGAATGGTAACTTGCCAAATCATGTGTTGTTGTGGTTTTTCTTTAGTAAAACTACACTTTAAAAATCCTAACCAATTTAAGCATATACTAGGCAAATTCCTGTTATGAATAAGTATTTTTAGTAACATTTGCAGTTATTGTGATTTATTCTCAAAGCAGATGACATAGAATTGTGATGTATTTGTTACATTTTTATAATCTTTATAGGGAATCCATGTTACTGCTATATTGTGTTTAAAAGGTTGCCTTTTGTAGTAATAGAGTAAGATTAAGTTATGCTTTTATTTGATATAGATTAAGTGTTAATAGAATTAAGCAAAGCTAAGCTTTATTACGTTTAAGTTTGAATGTGTTAAGTTTTATAACTTTGATTTTCTTCTAAGGTTTTGTTATTTCCTTTTGTTATAATTAATTTTTATTAGGTTTAAATATTGTTTCATTTGAATTGTTTTATGTTTCATTGGAGCCACTTGTTTAAACTACAAAGTATAGTTATTTTCCTAGAGAGATGAAAATTACTACAACTGAAACAGCTGTGATAGAACACTGATGAACCTGCTTGTGGATAGAGTGTTTCCAGAATTCCAAGAAAATGTACCATTGCTGAGTGTCAGCTGCCATGGGAGAGGCTTCAGATTAAACCAACTGCTGAATGGTTTAATTGGTCTGGTACCTAAGGCATCTGATCATTTGCTTTGTACAAATGCATTTTAACAGTTTTCTGTGCTGTAAGCATCTCATAGCTGCTACTATTGAGAACCTTGCTTTGAAACTTAGTTAAGAGGCATCTTTCCAGTTTAAAGCCTAAGGCCCTGGCCAAGCCTTGACTTTACCTGGACAGAATGTTTGCCAACCGATCCAGATGTTTTCTGTACCAAATCAGTATTTGAGTCACTTTTTGACTTGGCAATTTGACCCTATTAATATGACAGCTGGATCAGTTTTGAATCGGGCTTGGAGAATCATTTCCAGAGGTGGTTATCCAATCCTTCACTGTTTTTTTTTGTTTGTTTGCAAACTCTGGGATGCTGGTACAGTGTTTTAGTGGTTCCTGGTAGTTCTGTATTACATATGTTATTAATAATGTTTATGATTTGATTGATTTTTAACTGCTATAGGTTTTTATTTATTGTGTATGTGGTTTTGTGTTAATGTTGATGTACATGACAGAAGTACATCTCATTTTTATTTTTTTTTTAAAAAACAACAAAAAATGGGAGGACTTGATGCCTTAGAAGCATTTGATTAGTGCAATATGTGTATTAAAAATTTTGGCCACAAGAATGAAATATTTACATCAAAATTTAGACAGATCACATAAGCTGAATTTACAATTAAGTGTACCACAGCTAAGCCAAAATAATTTATTAACTTCGAAGAGAGAAGTGCCTGTGTTTTGTTAACAGGCTCAAAAAGGTCACCTGTTCATCTGACCAGACTGTCTGCCTCTGAAAACATGAGACCCACTAAACAGAGAAGTCACCATACAACCTTAGAACTCCAGACAAGATCAGAAGTGGACCTGTCAGGACATAGTTGTGTCTGAAAACTACACAGACAGTTTGCCAACAGAAATTTTATGTTGTTATAATGATGTTGTGTCTCTACCAATTTTTATCATTCATTGTTTTAAGATTTAGAAGGATGTGAAGGTCAGAACACTGATGCCCTCAGTCACCAGTCGGCTGCCAGCTGACGTTGCATGAGCAGCAGACATTCCAAGACTGAGTCACGTTAAATCATAGTCTGTTTGTAAGAAGAATTTTGTAGAAGATCTAAAAGAGTATAGAGACTCAATCTAACTGTATATAAAAGCAAATTGTAATGGTATTTTTACCCTTTAAGCAAATTGCTTTCACACTTAGATTGCATGAATACCAGAGCACGTGTGTTAAAAGTAGTTAGAGAATAGTTTAAGGTAAAGAGTTTAGCTTGTGTGTTAATTGTTATTTGTAGGTTATTGATAAGTTTAGAAAAGATATTAGTATAAAGTATAAGTATTCCCCCTTCAAGAGTTAAAGTGAGCATATTTGAAAGTTCGTTTAACCTTAAAACCTTATCTGTAATTCTGAAAGCATGGTGTCATTTGCATGGAACAAATTGCTCATAGTAATTGTGCTGTATATAGTCCCGACCAACTATCTGCTAACTAACATTCAAAAGTGACAGAACATATGGGTCATTCTGGCACACTTGATAGGCCAAAAATCAATGTGTTTGAGCCTAGCCACACCTGGAGATCCTTTTCACACGTGTCTCATAGGAGTCCCTGAATGGGATCCTCAAACATTTAAAAGTTTAGTTAGCAATGAAATTCAATGGAATCAATTTGCAATGTTATGAGAGTGCAATCGCACTGTTGGCTTCACTGTTGGCTTGAAGCCTGCTGACAAGCAAAAATTACCAAAGTTCTTAATGTTACCATAGGGCCCCCAGAAGAACTGGATTTGTTAGGTTCCACCAATACCTCAGGTGGATGGATAATGTTTGAGCCCCAAACAAAAAGACACTCCAACAAAGTAATGCAACACTGAGCTACAGTTAACCCTATAGTTGATCTCATTACTAACACTGAAAGTAAAGCTTTTTATTCACCCTGCAATCTCACAGGACGACTACCAAGGTGATTACCTAGTTCAGTATTCTTAATCTGTGGAGACAGAGCATGAAATGGAATTCCTGTTAGTCCACATGGAAGACCCTGTTACCTTGGGAAATTTACTTTGTTCCATCCAAACTTACACATATTGTAAAATATATCTAAAATAAAAACATCAAACGGTCCAACTGAAGCCTGAATGAATTACAGTGTGATGATGTTAGAGACCCAGACTTTTGGGGTCGTGGTATAATACAGCTAGTCTCCTTTTTACTCCAGGAGCAGCTGCTGCTAAAGGCTTGTCAGCTCTAAAAAGGCTAGCCTGTTGGACCAGGAAAGAACTAAACATCAACAATGTTAAGTGAGTTTTCAGCTGATGTGAGTGGTGTACGTCATGCAGTATTGCAAAATCAAGCTGCAATTGACTTCTTGCTCTTGGCACAAGGACAGGGTTGTGAGGAGTTTGAAAGCATGTGCTGTTTGAATCTTATTGATCATTCAGTTTCCATCCACAAGCAACTACAACAGCTACAGAATGGGTTACATGCCCTGAAAGAAGATGGTGACCCCACTGGAAGCTGATTAGCCAACTGGGACATCATTGGATGGTTGAACTCTCTTGTGCTAGAAGGGAGACAAATTTTACTTATGGTGTTAATTGGGATAGTGATTTTAAGTTGTATGTTATTTTGTCCACGTAAAAGTGTAGAACGACTGGCATCCAAAGCCTGGCTTGAGCAGAAAAAGAAACGGAGACATGTAGTGTTATATTAACAGAAGGTGGGCATGATATTTTAGTAAAAGTCTGTCTGCACAAAACAACCTTTGGTATAAGTGGTGATATTCGCTGCCAGGAAGGCAAATAAGGAAGGCGCTTAGCAGCCAGCTCATGCACGAAGCTTACAGCCTGCAAGAGGAACGTAGGTGCGTCTCACTCGCTTGCTGAATAGACGCCAGCTGTCGTTTAGAAGAGGGTCAGCCACGGTGTCCTAGTTTAGGGCAAATTTGGGAGGAAAACACCAAATGGGTGTTTCCCCAGGAAAAATATTCAAAGGATCCCTCCCCCCAACTTGTCCGGGGGAAAAAAAACAACTACCTTCGAGAGGAGTGGAGAGACCGCATTATTTAACAGAAGATGAATAATATTAAACCGTAAAAGTTCTCACTGTTTGACGGGATGGCAAACCTAGGAAGAAAAGGCCTTTTCATGTGGTGTAGCTCAGCTCGCTCAGGTTCTTCTCAGTCCCTCCAGCGCTGGATAGCGCTGAAGCGCAGGCCCTGGTGGGCCCCAGGCGAGAGCTCCCGGGGTTTGTCTGGGTGTTTTTCAGTCCAAAAGAGGATTGCACAGATCCAGGAAAAAAAAAAAGGGAATGAAAAAAAATCCAGGGAACTCCTCTGCCTCAGCTAGCTAAAACTAACTAAAAGCCAAAAGAGAAGCTCTCTCCCGCTGTCTGTCCGTTCTGCAGACACCACAGTCCAGGAGCAGCATGTGCGGGAGTGATGTTTTTTTTTAACACAAACTGAGCGCTTCTTTTTCTCCCCCACCCCGCCTTCGCTCTCAGAGCCAGTCTCAAAAGCACAGAACCTAATATATAACATAAACCAGACGACTGGAGATACCAGTATCATGAAGTCACTCCAGGACACACAGCTTCCTCGTGCTGCTACCTAACTGCTCTTGCTGCTCTCTGCGGGAACTCTTGCGCTTTCCCTTGGGCTCGGAGATGCAGAGAAAGGCCATGTACAGCACAGAAGCCTGCCACACCACTGCTGTAAGAGACTGGTGCAAATGCGTGTTTGCCGAAGTGGCAGGGGTCCGCTGCACAAATATGTGTCGTCCTGGCCCACGTTCGCCTCGCCAGATGCAGTGGAAAAGCTTTGCGCTTGCATGAAGACCAAGAAAGGCAGAAGGCGGGACTCCGGAGCTCGGAGAAGGTACACCGCAAGAGGCGAGCCTCTTTCGACAGAAGCAGCGTTCCGGAGCGCTTGGCAACCGGCACAACGAACGACGTGTGCAGGAAGAGGCCGGTTGGCATCCGGGCGCTGGAAAGGGCGAGCGCTGCCAGGAAGGCGAATAAGGAAGGCGCTTAGCAGCCAGCTCGTGCGCGAAGCTTTCAGACTGCAAGAGGAAGGTAGCTGCTGCTCACCCGCTTGCTGAATAGGCGCTAGCTGTCGTCTGGAAGAAGGTCAGCCACGGTGTCCTAGTTTAGGGCAAATTTGGGAGGAAAACGCTAAATGGGTGTTTCCCCAGGAAAGAAATTCAAAGGATCCCTCCTCCCAGCTGGTCCGGGGGAAAAAAAACAACTACCTTCGAGAGGAGTGGAGAAACCTCTTTCTTTAACAGAAGTTGAATAATATTAAACCGTAAAAGTTCTCCCTGTTCGACGGGATGGCAAACCTAGGAAGAAAAGGCCTTTTCATGTGGTGTAGCTCAGCTCGCTCAGGTTCTTCTCAGTCCCTCCAGCGCTGGATAGCGCTGAAGCGCAGGCCCTGGTGGGCCCCAGGCGTGAGCTCCCAGGGTTTGTCTGGGTGTTTTTCAGTCCAAAAAAGGTTTGCACTGATCCAGGTAAAAAAAAAGGGAAAGAAAAAAAATCCAGGGAGCTCCTCTGCCTCAGCTAGCTAAAACTAACTAAAAGCCAAAAGAGAAGCTCTCTCCCGCTGTCTGTCCGTTCTGCAGACACCACAGTCCAGGAGCAGCATGTGCGGGAGTGATGTTTTTTTTCAACACAGACTGAGCGCTTCTTTTTCTCCCCCACCCCGCCTTCGCTCTCAGAGCCAGTCTCAAAAGCACAGAACCTAATATATAACATAAATCAGACGACTGGAGATACCAGTATCATGAAGTCACTCCAGGACACACAGCTTCCTCGTGCTGCTACCTAACTGCTCTTGCTGCTCTCTGCGGGAACTCTTGCGCTTTCCCTTGGGCTCGGAGATGCAGAGAAAGGCCATGTACAGCACAGAAGCCTGCCACACCACTGCTGTAAGAGACTGGTGCAAATGCGTGTTTGCCGAAGTGGCAGGGGTCCGCTGCACAAATATGTGTCGTCCTGGCCCACGTTCGCCTCCCCAGATGCAGTGGAAAAGCTTTGCGCTTGCATGAAGTCCAAGAAAGGCAGAAGGCGGGACTCCGGAGCTCAGAGAAGGTACACCGTAAGAGGCGAGCCTCTTTCGACAGAAGCAGCGTTCCGGAGCGCTTGGCAACCGGCACAAGGAACGACGTGTGCGGGAAGAGGCCGGTTGGCGTCCGGGCGCTGGAAAGGGCGAGCGCTGCCAGGAAGGCGAATAAGGAAGGCGCTTAGCAGCCAGCTCGTGCGCGAAGCTTTCAGACTGCAAGAGGAAGGTAGCTGCTGCTCGCCCGCTTGCTGAATAGCCGCTAGCTGTCGTCTGGAAGAAGGTCAGCCACGGTGTTCTAGATTAGGGCAAATTTGGGAGGAAAACACTAAATGGGTGTTTCCCCAGGAAAGAAATTCAAAGGATCCCTCCCCCCGACTTGTCCGGGGGAAAAAAAACAACTACCTTCGAGAGGAGTGGAGAAACCTCTTTCTTTAACAGAAGTTGAATAATATTAAACCGTAAAAGTTCTCACTGTTCGACGGGATGGCAAACCTAGGAAGAAAAGGCCTTTTCATGTGGTGTAGCTTAGCTCGCTCAGGTTCTTCTCAGTCCCTCCAGCGCTGGATAGCGCTGAAGCGCAGGCCCTGGTGGGCCCCAGGCGTGAGCTCCTGGGGTTTGTCTGGGTGTTTTTCAGTCCAAAAAAGGTTTGCACTGATCCAGGTAAAAAAAAAGGGAAAGAAAAAAAATCCAGGGAGCTCCTCTGCCTCAGCTAGCTAAAACTAACTAAAAGCCAAAAGAGAAGCTCTCTCCCGCTGTCTGTCCGTTCTGCAGACACCACAGTCCAGGAGCAGCATGTGCGGGAGTGATGTTTTTTTTCCAACACAGACTGAGCGCTTCTTTTTCTCCCCCACCCCGCCTTCGCTCTCAGAGCCAGTCTCAAAAGCACAGAACCTAATATATAACATAAATCAGACGACTGGAGATACCAGTATCATGAAGTCACTCCAGGACACACAGCTTCCTCGTGCTGCTACCTAACTGCTCTTGCTGCTCTCTGCGGGAACTCTTGCGCTTTCCCTTGGGCTCGGAGATGCAGAGAAAGGCCATGTACAGCACAGAAGCCTGCCACACCACCGCTGTAAGAGACTGGTGCAAATGCGTGTTTGCCGAAGTGGCAGGGGTCCGCTGCACAAATATGTGTCGTCCTGGCCCACGTTCGCCTCCCCAGATGCAGTGGAAAAGCTTTGCGCTTGCATGAAGTCCAAGAAAGGCAGAAGGCGGGACTGCGGAGCTCAGAGAAGGTACACCGTAAGAGGCGAGCCTCTTTCGACAGAAGCAGCGTTCCGGAGCGCTTGGCAACCGGCACAACGAACGACGTGTGCGGGAAGAGGCCGGTTGGCGTCCGGGCGCTGGAAAGGGCGAGCGCTGCCAGGAAGGCGAATAAGGAAGGCGCTTAGCAGCCAGCTCGTGCGCGAAGCTTTCAGACTGCAAGAGGAAGGTAGCTGCTGCTCGCCCGCTTGCTGAATAGGCGCTAGCTGTCGTCTGGAAGAAGGTCAGCCACGGTGTTCTAGATTAGGGCAAATT